>NC_042515.1:19772388-20383888 GCF_900963305.1 Echeneis naucrates | reverse complement strand
GAAATATCTGTATGACATCAGGCACAATGTCACCATGTAAAATGACAACAAAAAGACGGTTCGATTTTCCCTGTCTGTCTGCAAACTAAGGCTGGATTTTCCCCGTGCATAAAATGAAAGAAAAAAAAATCAATGGAAACTTCTGGATAAGTGGGATGGGATGGGATGAAAATCGTGTCCAATAAATAAATAAATAAATACTGAAGCAAACATCTGAGGAAACGTAAGCTAACAAATATTAGCCACCTAGCTGACTTTTAGGATTTGCATTATGAAAACAAGTCACATTGAATCGTTACGATGTATTAGATGCTAAACATGCGCGCTTACATATCAGTCTGCCAGCGATGACAGCTGTGGCTGCAAGTCACGTAGATACTATCAGTTTTAGCTTCAGATGCTAGCTAGCTGTTCAACAGAAACGCAAACAAAGCAGCTACAAACTAGATCCATGTGGCTGCTGGGGGGCCGGAAGCGTCTTCAGGGATACTTACAGCTGCTTAAAGGACGTTTTCCCTCCGAGCGAGCATCTATGGAGCTGCTAAAGGCTGTAGATGTGCATGCAGACACAATATGGACATTACTGCAGCTGCAGACTCCGTGGCCTGGAGGGATGCACGCTGGCGGTTGGCCAATGCTGCTACTCTACCAGCTAAGTCCCGCCCCCTGCTGCCCGTCCACCAATCAGCGCCCGAGAGACACCGGAAATTAGGGGGCCCTTGAAACTACACAAACATGAGCCCTCCAGCTCCTGAAGGAGGTTGGCAGTTCAAACTTCTGCACTTCTTGTAGCTTATGCTCTAGTGTGAAAACTAACATTTTAAAAAATAGCATAGTGGTGGACTATTACATTAAAAATTAAGTAGTGTGACCCGTACACATCACCTCAACATAAGTATAGAAACTTGAAAACTCTTAGAAACTTACTTTGCTGATTTGTTACTTTAGGGCTTCATTAAGTTTGGGACTGTGTTTAATCACTGCTTTCATATGGTCAGACACATTTTTTTATTAAACAATTTTTTATTAAAACATGTACATAAGCAATTAGCATATCCTACACTTTCTAAGTGTGAAATGACAAGATGGTACAGTTTTTTGTCACAGCTGACAGAAAAAAAAATAATAAAAAAACCTATGGAAGAAGGGCAGTTGGCATAATTCTTGTGACCATTAACCAGTGAGTAACAGATTTAATTAGGAGACTAACAAAGAACAATGGCTAAAATATATACAATGTCACTTACATATGCCATATATTTATGCACTGTAATGTATCTTTTCCACCTTTGCAACACTGGTAACGAGGTCAGCATGTGGAAATTAGAGTTTTATTGACCCATGTCATTTGACCACATCCTTATTTGTAACTGTCAGTAGACCTGTTTTTTCCCCTTCATCTCAGTTAATACACCTCCCAACTGAAGTGTTGGTCAACCAAGGCACAGTGCTAAGCAGCAACTAACAGAAAGTCATCCAAGCATTTGCTTTACCATCTTGCAAAGAGCTCTCCTTCTCTTTAGAGGGGCCGTCTCTCATCACACACTCAGTATCTTCTGTTAAATTTGCTGCCTCTTGGAATTTTTCATTTGTGTGTGGGTTCATATCAACATTTCCATTCTCAGCAGGTGAATCTTCTGGTTCACTGTCTGAGTCAATTGAAATAGTCTCTGTGCATGTGCTAAGTTTTAAAGTACAGTTTAGTGTTTCACACTGTTTGTTTTGGTCAGTGTTGGGAGTGCCAGACTTGAGGCCTCCAGGTCTTGCCGTCGAGGAGACCCCACTCTTGCGCTCTTCAAAGATTAATTCATGCTTAACATTCTTCAGAGCAAGCATGTCGAAGCCAAGCAGCACTGAGACTTTCGTGGTTTCACACTGTCTCTCACACATCCTTCGCTTGTTTTCAAAGTGACTAGAAATGTCGGATTTCCACAGCCACAGACTTGCAGATAGCTTTTCCTCTTCCTGAGGAGAAAGGTATGGCCGTCGGTTGAAGTAGGCTGTCAGGAATTCTTTCCTGGCCTCATATGTCTTGTGTTCATAGCTTCTCGGATCCAGAGCAAGGCCATCAGAATCACCTGGATTTCCAGCAGTAGGTGTTGAAGTCTTTGAATCTTTTCCCAGTTTTATTCTCTTGGCATTTGACAAGGCTGGTGTTGGTGGCTGCCTCTTGAGGAAGCCAGCCCCTGATGAGTTGAGAGTCAAGGCAGACTTGAAACCTTGGCTTGCCTGGCTCCTACCTACAGCTCTGCACTGCACAAGATGCAGTGTTATTGTGGAGGCCACCATGTTACTGGTGTACACTCCTAAGCAATGAATACACTTATATGTCATCTTTTTTTCAACAGGATGCATGGTTTGGAGCACCTGGTGTCGCTCCCTCAGATGCATGGCCAAAGCCTCAGAAATGGGACCTTTTAGGATAGTGAAACACAGCGGACACAGCGTCTTTCCCACCTCACTTTTGGGAGTGGAAGGGAAACTTATAAGTGGTTCACTTTTCTCAATTATTCTTGGAGCAGGTAGCTTGGCCAGTGGTTGGGTACTATTCGGAGCTGGTGTAGACTGATCTTGACCATTGATAGATTCCTTCATGTTAAAAGTGAGAACAACGAGCTGAACATTACTAGACTTATCTTGCTTAATGGTGAGATCAAAAGTTAGTGGTGACGCACCAGGGGGTCCAACAAAGTCATCAGGGTGAGCCTGAGCCACATGCTCCATGATTTTTTCAACACTGTGAAAAGCAGAGTGGCATTGTGGGCAGGTGAGCCCATGGATTAGCATATGGTTAAGTAGTGTGTCACTGGGAAGATATCGGTTGCAAAGCAAACACTTGCTCGTGAAATTGTGGATTTTCATGATGTACTTGGCCAGTGCCCACACTTTCTTCGCTTTGTGTGCACTCTCAAAATGAGCACTATAAAGGTTTTCGGGAAAAAGCTCATTACAAACTGTACATATCTTCCATTTCTGTGTCTGGGCTGTGTTTACACCGGTAGCATTATTTTCAGCCACAGTGCTGTTGGCAGCAACTGGGACACGACCCTGTTTGGCTACAATGGGAGACTGATTTCTAGCGACTGGGACCGCTGGCTTTAAATAGCCAATCACTGGTTGGGCTGCTGGCTCAACTCTAAGGCCCCTGCCAAGAATCACAGGGGCCTTTGGACACACGACTGGTAAGGTTTGAGGCCTGGACACAATGATATTAGCATGTCCAATCATTGTGGTAACTTGAGCACCAATCCGCTCGTGGTACTCTATTACATGTTGTACTAGAGCCTCATAGCTACGAGTGGAAAACTGGCAGCGTTTACAGAGGATATTGTTACCATTAACAGTATTAGCACCATTTTTGACAGATGATTCGGAAACCATACCGAGATACGGAGACACAATATGCTGAAAATGTTCCCTGTAGATGTGCCTTCTCACAACATTGTATAGTGTGTCCCGGAACGTGCATTTTTTGCAAAAATACATTGCTCTCTCAACACCATCTACCTGTCTGGCTCTATCAATAAATTTTTTGTCCTTCTTTTGCAGCACAGTTCCCTGTGAGCCCCCATGGTTATGCCTCGTTGACTTGGGGATGTGGAATATTTTAACATGCGTCTCCAAAGTTCTCTTGCTTGCAGAGAATGTGCAGTATGGACAGTTGAGCAGAATTTTACTGTCAAAGATTTTCCTGTGTACATTGCGGAAATGATTCTTGTAGCCTGAGTAGTACTTGGAGGAAAATGGGCATTCTGTGCAGCAAAATGGTTTTGATCTGTATTCCTAGATGACAGAAGAGGGGGTTGGGGGTGGGGGAGTGGGACAGCAGCTTTAAGATAATTACGGTGACATCTGCATAAAGATTTGAAAACCCTATGGATGCAGAAATAAGATTTACCTGTGTTTTAGAGTATGCTGGATCCCATCCACAGATATCAAGGCAAAGAGTGCCCTTTACAAATTGCTCATCAGGGCAAAAGTCTTTAAACTCCTGTGGAATTAATAGGAAAGTTTAACACACGATTTTATGTCACTTTCACCACTTTGTATGAACAAAGTGCAACTGTAGCATACATTACTAGTCTCTTCCCAAATTCTCATGAGTCAGCATAAGTAACCCTTTACTTCACCTTTGTGGGGGGGAGGGAGTACTTTCCAAAAATACATTAAATATTATCTCACACACACACATATAGTCGCACTTACTTACATGCAGAATTTCTCAATTTCATTTATCTGTGGGTAAATGGACTCACCTCTGCTGCTTCCTTGCAGAACTCTAGTCCGATGTCTCCAAGTGCTTTTTTCACTTGTTTTCTAGCTCTCCTGATTCTTGTAAGGTTATTGACTGGGAGCTGATACATCTCTCCTGACAAACATAAGATTACTAATTAGTCTGAGGTCGGCTATATGTATTTTCCCTAATATAACAGAATGCAACACTATAGTACAACCATTAACATCGAGAGAGTGGGATAACAATACAGGTTACACGCCCTTTCAATACTTGTCTCCATTCAATAAATCACTGTCACTGACATTTGCTTGCGTTATCAATGACCTGAGCTTCGGTGGCCCAGTTCAGTATGCATGCTTAGCCCAAACTAATGAATGGTGAATTAAGCACTAAACGAAATCAAGGGAGTAGGTCTGCAAGCTATCCTTGCCCCGCTGTGTCAGATCGTTACAGGACTGAGTGCTGCGGGAGTTTTAGGGAGCATGTTTTGGTTTGCTCAGCGTGCTAGCGCTTCTGCGTTAGCCCGCATTAGCGCCGTTGTCCGCTCCTCTCGGTCTTGGTCACCCACTTAGCATCAAAGCTAGCGATGTACACAGCTATAGCATTTCTTCCATCATGTCTTAGATTAACTCGGTTGGCACTCACCTCGAATTGCGTCTTCAGACTAGCTTCAAGCAGGCTGGCTCCCGCTACATAAATGGCTAACAAAGAAGGCCGTGCAGACGGATAGTGATGGTCACCCTCCCCCGAGCCGGTGCTGATGCTCAGCGGCTCCACGGCTAGCTAGCGACGCTGGCTTGTTAGCCGTCACATCGGTAGCTACTAGCTTGCTGCAGGGGCAAAAGTCGGGGCGGAGTGGTGCACATCTCATGAAAACGGTGGACTCCTAAAGTGAAGCCTGCCAGCACCACCCAGCCTCCTTCCTGGGCTTCTTTTATTTGCACCGGTGGTCAGGCCAGCCTACTAGCTAACGTTACCTATTTCCAGTGAGACAACTCTCAATCCAAAATGGCGACGACAAAAAGACGGAAGTCGTATCGGGGAGCTGGGCTGAGGATGGATAGGCAAAAGTTTGTATTCATTATGCTCGCATCGTTACATCCTTTAGTGACACTTACATTAAAGCTCACATTTTTTGTCCATGGATCCAGATTCAACATAATATCAGTCATTTGCAGTTCACTCATTCTTGCCACAACACAAATAATTTATTTTTTGTTTGCTGGTTGATTTGTCTTCCACATGAAACACATAAACTCTGTATTTCGGTTTCAGCAGGTTTGTTGGAGTGTTCAAAACAAGAGGCAGACACAAAGTCACTCCAGCGGTTCCATCACCTCCAGTACAACAGTGCGAGTTCCTGTCATCACCAGTCTGGTGATGGTCCTGTAGTCCAGGTAGAGAACACACTGTCCATTCACCTGGCACACAAACTGTCGCACCTACAGAGGAGTCACACGTTGCTCATTATACCATTTTCTCTCTCTGGCTTTTGTGTAACATGAATCTAACCTTGACTCCAGCAGCTGCTGCAGGGCTTCCAGGGTCAACAGCCTGCATATAACAGGGAGCCATACCTCTGACCACAAAACCCCATCCCAGGGCATCTCCTATCACCTGAGATCACAGCGAGGTATTTAAGTAAGTATCTTGATCATTAGGGCTCAGATTAGATTCAGTGAGATGAAACTTGTTTGGATTAAATGAGAAAACAATCCTGACCACGAAGGAGCTACTGCTTTGTTTTGAAGTTAAGTTGAAAGCGAGAATGGTTCAATGTTGTTTGTTATTACAAAACCTATAGCCAAAAACCCACCTCAAGGAAATTTCGTTTCAAAGATGTGGTTTGGTTTTGTCATCTAATGGCATCATAAATAAGGCTTTAATTGCCCACTAGTAGTCTCCAGGGAAATGTTGTACAAGTTATACTGAATTAATGCAAAAGAAATCCAAGAAATTACTTAAATCAAATATCATAAATAGCCGTGGTTAACTCACTGTCAACACTTTCTTGATGAAGGGTGCACCAGGTGCCAATAACTCTTCACATGTAAAATTTCTTTTAAGGACTGTCAAAACACAAACAATTATTTCTCAAACAAGCCTTAATATTCTAACTGCTTATAGATGATGACTTTTTCAGGCATTTCTCACATGAATATTAATTATACTTGCCTGATTTAGGGTTGCATCTCACCACTGAGATTTGCGACACGTGGGCAAGAGGTGCATATCCAGCAGAGTCAAGCTCAAGGGAATTCAAACTGCCCCGACGCCCACTTGTAACCTGTTTTAGGTCTTTACTTGAAGCTACTGTAATTCAATTAGGAGTGAAATTAAAATGCAATAATTGGCATTTACAAGTGTACAAATTTTATAGAGGGTAGAGAGCTTGTTTTTAATTTACCAGACTGGAAAGCACTGTTGCCCTCCTGGGGGAGGCTTCTGTGCTCAACAAATGGACTGTCAGTATGGTGGTCTTCTTGTGTCAATGCTGCCACACCTTCATCATCATCTTGCTCCTTTTCGTTTAACAGTTCAGACAGGCAGCGTCGGCGGCGAAAATTGATGCAAAACTGATACAGCAGTCCACTGTCAAAGAAATCATGCTTCTTTGACACTAGTGGTGGGTGACAGAAAGAGCAAGACATTCCATTTATTCTAAAACATGTTTTAGAATTAATAGGATTTTATTAGAAAGAGCTGATTGATGTTTTGTTTTTTTGTTTTTTGGTTTTTTTGGTTTTTTTGCTTTAGAGTGCAGAAGTCCCCAGTTTGCCACTCACTGATAGCAGCTTCTAACAGCCTGCTCATTTCTAGCATCTTACACCAAAGGGGAAATCAGGGCTCTCACCGTGCTGAATGATGCCATGCTCCTGCAATGCACTGCACAGTTCCACTCCTTGACGTCGGCTCTCTGCCTCCCCATTCCGAAGGAGCCAGTCAATTAACTGATAGCCCGGAAAAGACCGCTGATATGCAACACCATGCTCCTCTCTCAACTGCAGAATGGAGTTCTTGTCCCCAATGAGACTGAATGAAACCAACACCAGACCAATTTTTTTTATCTTGTGCAAAGTACTTTAAAAAGGATAATTTGAACAGGATAATATTACTTGGACACAGAACATAGGGTTACACAATTCAGTGAATAGTATCAAAACGCATACAGGGACAACTGCATTATCTTAATAAAACTATTGTAGTGCTATTACCCAGGAAAAGAAATCATCTGAGATTTTTCAGTAAATATGAAACTTACATCATAACTCCTATTACAATTCCAAAATTCTGTAAAAATAATGATAATAGGAATTCGTCTGCACATTGTTGAGTAATATTTGATAACAAAATCTTAACCTATGACCACATGCTGGTTTGGGTTGAACAATGCACAAAAAATAATTCATTGCAGATATTTTGGCAGATCATGACTGTGATATGATTCGTATTTTAGGTTGGAATAGACATTTTTGCATTTCAGTTTTCCCATAATATTAAAGTTGTGGTTTGTTTTTTGTTCTGTATCAAAATAGCATGTTCTCTTACATCTGCAGAATATGATTCATAATCATCTCTATGCCTCTTACAGTGCAAAGTTTGATTAATTGTGTGTCTTTTGCAGCTCCTGCAATGTTTGATAATATTTTTGATTAATTGTTCAGCAGTACATATTGGCATTACTCTTCATGGTCAGCTGATCCTACTCAGCCAAGAGACTTCCAGTACTACCACAGCATATCTTACTGTTCATACAGCCGTTGTCCTCTCATAAAGATCTTCACTTCTGTATTGAAGGGAAATGTGCCATCATCCTTGCGAAAGCGGTACAGTAGTTTGGCATCCTTGAATACTGGCCTCTTATCACAGACTATGAAACAGAAGTATATATTTTCAAAAAAGTCTTAAAATTGACGAGTTTCCAACAAAAAGTCAATAATTGCTTTTGTGCACCTTCTTACCATGATGAATGATGTCATGATCCATGAGGTGCTGCATGAGACAGACAGCCATTGCCCGATCTGCAGCTACCTTGTGGCTCAAGAGCCAGTCTACTAACTCCTGAGCTACGAAACAGTTGGGATACGTGCGCAAGTGGTAGCGTCTGTCTTTAATCAGTTTCCCACCATGAAGTCTCAACCTTCAAATGAAGTTGAAATTAACCACAATCATAAATTGAAGTGTAACTTTAACCTGATAGCAACACTTTACATTCTAATTTTTATATGAAGCTTCTTTACATATATTAAATGGTTATGTTTTTATTCTGTTTTCACCCTCGCTCTATCCATACCTGAGTTGTTCTCCAGCAATCATGATTTCTGCCTTCCGCTGTCGAGCCATTGCTTTTCTCCCAATGCTACTTGTTCACTTCTCGTTTGATATCTCTGGATGAGGAAGTAAGTGAATCTCACTTTTAGTTGTGGTCCTTTGTGTTTACAAAATATCCCTCAAAACACACAGAACTGAACTGTCATGCGGGATAGATGTTGTGTATACAGAGATGGATAAGGTGGGTTTCTGTCAAGATGCCACAGAGAAAGGGATTCCTGACTGAAACTTGTCCATTGGCATATCTGCTGAGTGTTTTATGTTTCATTCAGATGCTGTCACTATATCTTGCTGGTTGTTGTGACAGTACATATAACATCTTTGACTCATTTGCTTTTGTCCATTACTGACATATCTTAATATTGTCAGAGCAGCAAATGAAAGGCTGTTCAAATGCAAACAATTATTCTTTGCAACTTAGTAACGCTAATGAGCAAGATAGAGCCAATTAATAGATGTTGTTATGTGGGCTGAGTTTTGAATGATTTGCTTGTTTTAGTGTAGAATTATTGACACTAGAAACAGTTTGCAGTCAAAAACAGACAAAATTAATTAATTATGATGTTACAGCTTACACTGTCACCCTGTTAACTCTGGATGAATCAGAGTAAGATCACATTAAATAAAAGCCACAGAACCAAAGGTTTAACAAAAACAGGCATTTTCTGGCTGTGTGACAAAAGAAAGGCGAGAACTGTCTGTCTGTGACAGTATTAGTCAGTGCTGTAATAAATGACACAGTCATGGAAGTGTGCCTGCTGAGCACAAAAAGAGACTACTGCCCTAAACGTAACATCATGAACTGAGTGGAACTGACCATGAATTATTAAACTTAAAAAACAAAATGTCCATAGAAACAAATGAATAAAAGGATAAATGCTATTTGCTGACAATATGTTCAAATCCTGTTTTTCTTTTCTTTTCTTCTTTGTTTGTTTTGTTTGTTTAAGTTAAAGAAACAGACTGAGCTTTGATTTTAGATACATTTACTTAACATTATCCCTAAGAGAGGAAGCACCCAGCCTCTGGGACCCACAACAATTCAGTCTTTATTGACCTAAACTGCAGCAGGGAGCAGGCCTTTATTAGAGGCTGGTCTTAATGCCATGTTTTGAGTTACTCCTGTCTGTTGTCTTAAAACTCAACCCTTCATGTGAAGAAAAACTTTATTTCTTAGCGTAGGTTTTAATGCAGGGCTGCTATAGGCATATTGTTGCATTCCTAGTTGCTGATGTTTTTGTTGATTACATGTAATTAAGTTACCAATGACTCCTCTTCATCCCTCCCACTCTCCTGCTGTCTGTAGTCAGCGTGTCTTATGTTTTGTTACTCTCCTGCCTCCTCCCTAACAATAATGCATGTAATGAAAATAGTCTGGTCCAGCCTTGTACTATATTTATACCCAGTCTTATTGATGAAAAGGTCCCTAGCAACAATCTAAGTTAAAGTTGCAGTGTTAACTCCTGTGGTCTTCGACTGATCATATTTCCACCATTGCTACCATTGGTCAGTCAGTTAGTGATGTTCCAGATGTATATATCCCCCCTTACCCCCCAATATTCAAGAAGCTCTTGAAAACCCACCTCTCCTGAGACAGCTTACTCTCCCAAGTCTAACTAGCAATTCCTTTTATGAAATCCTGCCTTTTATTTAATACTCACATTCTACAATACGGAAACTGTACTGATGTCGCTCACTTAGGCTAAAAGTGTCTGCTAAATGAGTGACTGCAATGTCATTTCTGTCAGATCTGATATCTAATATCTATGTTCGGTTGAGGACGTGACTGTATTCATGCATGTGTGTTGAGACAAAATAGGCCTTCAGCATCCTCTCATTAGTATACATCTATTTTATATCACATACCGTGACTGTACTCTCCTAAGCGCCAATCTTAATATGAGTCATCCCTGCTGAGGCACACTCTCTTTTTTTTTTCTGCTCTTCTCAGCAACAAAAACCACCCAAATTTGTTCACAGCGGTTCTCAAGCAGCCAACTCTATTGTTTTTGGCTGAAGTCCTCTGTCTTGTCCCTAAAGCTGTCACTATATTTGGCGTAAGCATCTGAGAGGGCAGCTTCAGTGCAGATATACTGGATAACCCTTCATACCCTGTGCAGTTGGGTCACCTCTGGAGAACATGCCACTTTATTGTGAGATGTTGCTGAGCTGCTTCTGGTAAAGAGCTTCATGTGGATCCAAATCTTGACACTCCTGTAGTGAACATGACGGGCCACAAGATGTCAGTATTTACATGTGAACGGACTAAGGCACAGAACCACAGCAACTGTCTCATGAAATTGTGTTGGTGCCTAGTTTTTGTTGTTTACATGAAGTCACGTTGTCGTGGCGACATGTCAGTCACTAGGATATAAATTTTAAAAAAGTGAAAGATGGAGTAATTCAATTCTGACAAGGTTATAATAATGTAGATTTGAATCGATCCCATATGTTTGGCCAATCTGCTGAAATAAGATCATCAAAGTGCGTAATATCCAGATAAGTGTGAGTGTGTAGGTGTTTACTGGACCTTATCCACACTGATGCACAGAAAATGACTGCGGGATAAATTGGTTGCCGTATAAAATGTCGGACAGGGTAAATAAGAAATATATATATACAGATATACATAAATTACATATTACAGAGGAGAATGTATGGCGCCGTGCGTTCACAGGTTTCGGTCAGATGATCCGCGTGAACAGCTCGTGGGACAGATTGAACAGCGTTTATGCAAAGGACTGTGTCCGCCGTGTTTTCATTGGAGAGCAGCCTGGAGGTGTAGTCTGGAAGGCGTGACATCATGCCAATGCAGCTTTATGAAGAAAGTGTGCTTCTGCCGAGCAGACATAGGTGCGTCCGGTCCTCTGGCACTCAGTCACTGGACTTCTCAATCGTGGCTCCAGACACAAACAGGCTGCGCTGCAGAGTCAGCACTCCGTATAGAGTTTGATAGGCTGGAAGCCTTTTTACGCACGCTGCTTTTTGTTTGTTTGTTTTGTCTTCTCAAAACCACACAACTGAAATCAAAGTTTGGGATTACCGACGTTTTTAAAGTGAGTGCTCCTTCTTCACTCACTGCTTGAAATAGCGGCGGCCAACTGGAGCTTATTGAAGAGACTCTTTCGCAGTTTGACATGACAGCCGAGGCGCATTCACATTTGGGACTGCAGAAAAACCCCATGGATTTCGTCAGCGACTTTGACTTGATGAAGTTCGGCGTGAAGAAGGAGGCAATGCAGGGGATGGACCGGTCCTTCATCGGGCCGTGCAGCCAGCTCCAAAGACCAGACTCGGTCTCCTCTACGCCTGCCAGCACACCTTGCAACTCGGTACCTTCATCCCCAAACCTCAATCCCAACGAGCAGAGACATAACCCCGGGGGCGACCCATTCTGGATACCCAACAACGGGGGTTACCCTCAGCAAATGTACCCCCAAGGTTTCGGCCTGACACCCGAGGACGCGGTGGAGGCCCTGATCGGCGCCACGGCGCATCAGGGACACCCCTCTGCGCCCCACGGTCACCATCCGCCGCCTTTCCAGGCTGAATACGAAGGCTACGGCCACCTGAACGAGCCCGTGCAGAACTACCCGGGACTGCCGGGTCACCCAGACATGCAAGGCCTGCCCAGCGGTCACTGCCAAGACCCCTATCTCAAAGACGACATGGGGAGCTCGGCCCCCCAGTCTCCGGAGGCCCAGCAGGTCCTCGGCGCGCACCATCATCTCCAGCAGCAGCACAGTCGCCACGACAGACGCTCCAACGCGGACGTCCACTTCTCAGACGACCAGCTGGTGTCCATGTCCGTCAGGGAGCTCAACCGGCTGCTCCGAGGCCTCAGCAAGGACGAAGTGATGCGCCTGAAGCAGAAGCGCCGGACCCTGAAAAACAGAGGTTACGCACAGTCCTGCCGCTACAAGCGCGTCCAGCAGAAGCACATCCTGGAGCACGAAAAGACGAGTCTGGTGTCACAGGTGGAGCAGCTCAAACACGAACTCAACAGACTGATCCGGGAGAGGGACGCGTACAAACTTAAATGTGAGAAACTGTCCGGTGCTAACTGCTATCACGAAACCGGGTCCACTAGTGACAACCCTTCCTCACCTGAGTATTTAATGTGAGCTTGGACTGCTTCTTATCAAAGGGAACACATTCTGACAGCTCCCCCTGCTCTTTAACAAACAATCCCGTGGATTCGCCAAGTTTTAATTAACGCTGGACATGGCTGAAATAATTTTAACAAATACAACAAGGCAGCAGGTTATGAATGGAAAATTACTATGAAGCATGCATGCCGGACATGTATGAAATGTTGTTATTTTATACAGGCATTATTCAGCTTTTTGTCTGAAATACTTGAAATCAGAAAATATTCCCTCACCACGTAAATCCTTCTCTATCAGTCACTGCTGATGTTTTTTTTTTTTTTAGCTGATTGTGTGCTTTGCTTAGTTTTTCTAGCTGAAATGACATTTTGTGTTCAGCTTCCTTAAAATAGAAAACTTACTGAAAAGATGAATGACCTCCATATTATTTTTATGAAACTGATTCTGCTGGACAGATGTGGTTCTTATTTGCTTTTCTCTCAAATATAATATTCAATTATATAATTTGTTTTTCATCTACTATGATTTTCATCTACTATCGATCAATAAAACTACTGTGACTTTTTAAAAATGTGTCTCATCTGCTGATGAATGACTGTCCCTTTAAAGGGGAAAAAAAACAAAATTTGCCTCACATGCATAATTTCCATTGCAGTTTCCATTGTGGCAGTTTAATTTGTTATACGTCTCAGTATGCCAACATTTTCACACACAAAAAAACTGCTGCATCTATATAATCAGCTACATACAGCATATTGTTTGAGCACAATACTTACAATTTGGTTAGTGGCATGGGTTAATACATGAGCGAGGAAAACCATATGACATATGACTATGTCATAAATCCACTCTGGATCAATTCTAAAATTATTTTAAGACCCTGTAAAATGTAGAAAGGATCAGTGAAATCACAGTCTTAGTTTCAAGAAGTAACATCTCCTCATTGTACCTATTTTAACGGACAGGAACAGAACCAATCCTGGCATATTTGTTGTGTTAGTGAGTCAAAGGACGCGAGTCTCTCGGTCTCTTCTCTGACCTTTGCCCTTCATGGAGTGCTGCTTCCTGTGGGACCCCGGTATGTGAAAGCACAGGGGGCTGACTGGCAGGGGCTGTGGGGCACAGATAAAATGGAGTGGAAATCAGGCTTCCCTTCTGCTCTCTTCCTCAGACAAACAGATCACCTCTGCATTCATTAACAGAGGAAGAGAAAAACAACAACCACAGCACACTGCTCGCCGCTTCTCTGGCCGACTGCACAGGAATCTCACTTGATATGTTTTTTCTTTTCTTTCTTTCTTTCTTTTTTTTTTTTTTAATCCTCAAGCAAATTTCCTGAAGACAGATCATTCTCAGTTCAGGACTACAATAATATTTGGATGACTGTAATGGTTCCAAGGCCACTGTGATAATGTATGATAAGTGGTCACATTGTAAATTTAGTTTATAACCTCAGCAACAGCCTCTCTCACTGTCAGAAGACACTTTGCCAGAGTTCAGTTCGGCAGGTGCTTTAGTTATTGGTACCACCCTTTAACCTGGAAACCAGGTTGTCTTTTCAAGTGTGACCTCTGACAGTTTTGACCTCTCCCTCTGCTAAGGGAAAGCAGCTTTAAAATCACCCCACAGGTGCAAAAGCACTTTCCTTCTCAAAACAGGACTAATCCCTGAAGGTCGGCCGGCTGCACCAGGAGCGCGTAACATAGATGACTGCCTTTCTGTAGCTGAAAATAAGCAGATGGTTATAGCAAAGAATAATGCTCTTATGCATTTTAATGTTATTGGGAGAGCATCATTATTTGGTTCCTCTTACATGGTGTTGGTCTGCATTTCCTTAATTATATAAGTGCGCTCATGAATATTCTGATGACCTCCTCAGAGTCCAAACAGTGAAGATTCACCCTCAATTTTTTGCTTGTTTGTTTAGATTTATTTTTTCTTTATCAGCCGTTTTTTTTTCATAAATCAGTCTCATTTTACATTCCATGTAGATATTATTAATAATCTGTTGAAATGTCGAATCAGTTTGGGCTTTACCTACAAATAATTATATCACATTTTACATTACCATAGGTCTAAGTTTATAATTCCAGATACTGTGTTGAAGAAAAGGTGTACAAGGACACATACACTTGCATGCACGTATGTTTACGTTATATATATTGATACATTCTCATGTTGCGGCTTCTGAAACTGTATTTCTTTGTTCAGAGTCATATATTTGAACACTGGCACACATCATGTGGATTTTAAAGCAATGGCGGAATAATACAGTGGAAGTGTTGGCAAGGAGTGTGGTTTGTGGTACTGTGTGACAGTGTGCAGGGTGCCATTGTAGAAACGATTAGCCAGCTCTTTTCCCTCGCATGTGATAGGCTGCTGAGCCTGATGTGGGAGCCTCACATCCCCCTCCAACCCCCCTTCTCTTCTTCTTTCTCCTCCTCCTCCCCTCCGCCGCCACCAACACCCCAAACCCACAACGCCTCAGGCTGGCTACTGAGTCAGCAGGAGGGAAAGGTGTCTGTACGGCTGTGGCATCAGTACATGAGCGAAAGCAAAATAGCTGGGGAAGGAGAAAGAGCAGCGAAAACGGTGCCGAAGAGACACACTTGCGTTTTTAACGGATGGAGAGGGAATGACTGCAAAATAAAGGAAAGAAAAAAGATTACGAAGCAGGTTATAAAGGATGCATCGTCTACTAAATAATTTTAAAATCTCCTCTGCAGATGCTTTTTTTACTTCTCAGTGACTAATAAAACAGAATGTTCCCTCTAAATTAAACTATACCACACTTTTACACAATGAATAACACTCGTGAATGACTGGTTGTTAGAGTGAACACATTCAAACGAGTCAGTGGAACATGGTGCCAACCTCTTGGCTGACTTCTGGGCTTCGCTAAGGCCTGGCTGTGTCTCAGACAGCGGACACAGACAGAGGAATGCTGCAGATACTCACCATTGTGTGGGGAGAGGCAGAGGAATGCAGGCTGCCAGGCTACATACACTGACACCAATGAACACAGCCAGAGGCCTCGAGCCATGAGCAAAGGCCGGGCCACAGTCAAACACCACTTAGCACCTCCATCTGTGATATCAGGCAGACCTCATCTGAACAGCAACGGTTTGATCTGACTGTCGGAAAATTTGAGTATCTTATTGAAGACCTCCTGTCTGACTGTCAGAGAGACTGTTAGAGATTACGTACAAAAAGGCCTGGCCAATAAGAGTCAGTTAATCTGCGTAGTATACAGTCTTTTGTTTCAAACAGGTGAAAGGTGTGACTGTCATGTGACTAAATGTCAACTGACTGGACCTTTAACTCCCCAATAGCAGGTCATTTCCAGCCCCAGCCAGTTATTTCACCGTTGTTTTGCAACAGCGAAGTGTCTCATACTTTGTGATGGCTTGTAAGAGTGGCTTCACGTGAAGTGCTTAGCAGTGATTGGGATGGACAGCAGGATGAACGAGGGGCTTCCTCTTTCACTTCCTATATGAGGGTCCAGTCAAGTGACTCTTTGTGAGAGCGTTTGGTTGTATGTCGCAGGAAAGCACAGCTTCGATGGCTGTGGTTTCCGCTCAGGATGTCCAGTCGTTTCTGTGTGCAGTTGTGACACTGTGAATCATGCCATGATCACACACGCACGCAGGCGTCTCCATGGCCATGGCATACACACACAGTTGCTGACATGTTTATGCGAATACAGACTTTTATCCATATGTGCACTTTTTTAACTTTATGAGATTTTTTTTTCTAAAACCATGTGATTGGAAAAGAGATTTATTTGGGATTAAACTGTCACTTTGTAATTGCTTGGTAAAGGTTTTTTTTTTTTTTTCGGATGTTGCCTCATTGTGAAAGATTCCATGGTAATTATGATTGTACTACTGGTAATGGCTAAAGTTATCACACGATTGGCTCTGCAGAATCCAACACAGTAGATTAATGTGTAGCCTTAGAACTACAATAAAGCTTTTCCTGCTAATTTATTGGCTGCAATAAGGAATCTGACGTCTTGGGCACAGGGTGTTCATCATGTTTGTGCATGAACTCCTTGGGATCTGATAGGATGACACTCTGATAAAGTGTTTGTCACGTTTCATTGGACACCACTGAGAGAAGTGTGACAAAGTCCTGTTACAATGCAAACCCTGGACTTTGGTTACAGAGTGAAGTGTGAACCACTGTATGTAATAATTATACAGGTACCTCCCAGCATGACTGAAACATAAAACAGTCTGGGGTGAAAAGAAAACGGGTGTTACAGACATACATGGGATAACTGAACTGTTCAGCTGATGCGAAAGTGACTTATCATTTCGACTTAAGCAGTTCAGTAACCAAACCTTCAACACCTTGACTTTCATTCTTACAAATAATAGGCCAAAGAGAGGAGGAAGTATGAGAAGAGAAGAGTTTCCCTTTCATTCCCTGCTTGGATTTCCTGTCCTGTTTTATGGGGGTCATGCAGCTGGCAGGCGCCCTCCTGTTTCTGTCCATAATGATGACAGGCGTCCATTAGTGCACAGTAGAAACACGAGACAGAGGTTAACGCAGCCCCCCACTCCACTCCTCTTCCCTTTCCCCAGCGCCTAGACCCCAGTATACTGCCCACCTATGTATAGGGCAGATAATTGTGGCTCTTAGTTGCTTTTGGCAAAGCCTTGCTGATTAAGGGTCAGCTCCTGCTCAGACAATAGCATGTGTACCCTACTGAGTTTAACACAGCCTGGAAAGCAGCTCCAGCCTGTAGGGACCATAATGTGTCACTGGTATGTAACATATTTGTATCCGGGAAAAGCAGCAATGCATTTATTTATTTTTTATTTTTTTATTTTTTTTGGGGGGGGGGGGGGGATGAGGGCTGCACATGAGAAAGTAAGCTGTTCTGGTAGGAGTAAGAAAATGACAGAGAAGACAGCATTTTTTAGTGTTAGTGATGTTTTTATGTTGGCGTGTAGCAGACGGATCGCATTATTTTGTTATTTTCCTGTAAATTTTAATGAATTGTGGCCCTGGATCTGCAGAATTTGGTAAGGTTAGATTTAGTCTGAGAATTAGTTGAGTTGCGAATCCTAAGAAAGCAATATGCAGCTGTAGAGGGTCTTTTCTGTTTTAGGTTAAACATACATTTCCCAGAAAAGCAGATGGATATGAACAGTTTACAGGGTTTGAAAATCAAACTACAGTTGTTGCTGCACATGTGCCATTCAACCCCCCTCTTGATTAGTTTCTGCGAGTGTCACTGACAAGAGAGTGTGGTGGCAGCAGTGTCATACCCTCTGGCGAAGTCTAACAGACCTCCTCGGAATTGGGTGTGTTCTTCTGCCACTAATGTGTCATGTTAACATCTCCCCAATGTCATAACTCTTTCTTCATGTTTTTCACAAGCACTGCTCTAAATTTAAAGCCATATACAGCTGATTTTAGCACAACCATAACCAACTATGGCGTCTACACAGATGGAGGATTTGGCAGCGCAGTGTTCACACGCCCATTCTTTGATTTTCTGGCCATCTTTGTCATCATGTTCAATGTTATGCCTCCACTAAAACAACTGAGGCACTACCAACTGTGAGCTGTGGTTGGACTGTCAGGGAGAGAAGCTTGCCATTGGCCAGCACAGAGCCTATAAGGGATCTATTTAAGGGGATACAAGCCTTTATACTCCAGTGAACCCATGTACTTGTTTATTCTTCTTGTGGTCAAGATACAGGAAGTACTTTGTTCAGGGATTTAACAGCAGAAGAAAAAGAAACCCAACTTCTCAAAAAAAAAAAAAAAAAAAAAAAAATATATATATATATATATATATATGAAAGGTTACAAGAAAACAGTGAGGCTTATTGAGGGTGTGATAAGAATTCTCACTGAATTTTAGATACAGTTCACTTGCAAGACAAACATCATTTGCTTACTGCTCACAGTCACAGACATCTGCCTCTTGGGACTTCATTGCACACTCAAAAAGAAATTTCATGGGCACTGACATGTATCTTAGCCATTTCAAACGAGCACAAACTATTTTTTGGTTACACTGTAAAAAACTGCTCTTTTATAACCCATTAAAGGACAAATTCAATCTTTTTGGAAGCTGCAACCAACAGCTGGTTGCCTCCTCTTTATCTTTTTTAATAGTGTGAAGTTGTGTTACTTCCTGTCCCAACCATGAATTGCCTAGACCACACCCCAACAATAGTGGCTATGAAATTAAAGGAAGCTTGATATTTAACATACAGATATGCAGTGCCAGTCATAAGTGTGAACACACTTTCCCATTCACATGAATAGGAATATGCGTCCAACCTTTTGACTGGTACTGTAAATATAATAGTCTTCCTACTGAGGCAGGTAAATAGACACGTCCTTATTCCTGTCCTCTGGTTTTGGTCTCCCCCAATCACTTTTGGGAGATTTTTTAAAGCTCCACTACATTTACCAGCTAGCTGCTTTCTCCATCTAGGTAGTGCGAAAGATCTAGGTTTAGTTTGTAAAACCTGGAATTGTGTTTTCGTTGGGAATTGTCATGTCTCTGTTTCTGCGCCTGTGTGGTCCATTGATGTTCCTTGTTTTGGAGTATTTTCTGCAACAAAGCTGGCTGCAGAGTCGGCTGCTTCCTGTTCCTTCACACCCAGCACAGGCCCAGTGTACATTAAATGTCATGCAACACTATTTTAATAGGAGTGTTAGTGTTGAGATTCAAACATTTGTCTGTACCTTGTCTTAAAGTTAAGATTAATGTAATGGTGAAATTTCCTGAATCAGTGATGTGGGTTAAATGTTGAGGGCAATGCTTGTGGCTGCGCTGTTTACTATGCTCAGCTTTTTAGTTCAGCATGTTAGCATTTGCTAATTAGCACCAATCACAAACTACAGCTGGGACTTTACAGAAGGTATACAGAAGGTTTACAGAATTTGTTTGTCACATTTCCAAAGAAGTGGAAAAATGTAGCAATTGACATGAAAATTCAGGGCCTCAAAGATGAGGCAGAGAGAAGTTTCACTGGATAAGAGTAAATCTTGAACTGTAAAATGGCACTCGCGGTATGAGTCAGACACCCATGTTAATCTATGCAAAATGTCATTTTGAAATGTTTCAAATTCTTCAGTTGTTGAGATAGGGCAGGTTTTCAGTGACAAAGAAGAAAAAGAGAAATGGCTGAGGGAGCACACCGCCCACATGTGGCCAAGCCCTGGCCTGCAGCACCAATATGTCCAAGCTGCCCAACAACACAAGCTGGTGGTCTGTGACAAGTAACTCATCAAACTTTGACCTCAGCCTGCACATCAGGTGTTGAGAAACATTCAACTGTCTACTTGTTGTGGGAACATCCCATCTGCCTGCCTCCCACATTTGCACCATCATCTGGAGCACAGATGACACCTCAGACCAAATCAGACAAATGAAAAACTATTGGACTGATTGCATCAAAGCCCAGAAAAAAACAAACAGCCCTTAAATGTATCTGCGTCTGATTGTCTGCACTGGTGAAAAACATTTCCGGTGAGTATGTCAGCTTCAAATCTCCTTTGTACAGGCAAGGTCAAAAGGTCACTATAAGTCTGTGAGTGACAGCAGTAATGGTGAGTGCCACTATATTTAAATCTCAAAGGAAAGGAACAGCTTTGAGTCATGTGTGGGCCAATGTCTTACTCTATTCCCACTAAAAATACTAGAACTGCTCTCCTTGTGAAGTTGCCATAAATAAAATTGCCGATATATCATTAAGGAAATGTGACTTAATGATGGTGATTATTTTAAGACAATGATTGTGTAATCCTCACTGAACTAACAAATATTGTCAAAAAGGAACTTTTGGAATAAGGGGCAGTGTCATATGGCTAAAAGTGGAAAAAAAAGGAAGAAAAAAGCTTGGACAATCGGCTCCTGTTGTCTGACAACTAGCAATGTAGGTTATGTATTATTGACAGGAGTAAAGTATCATTGCTTGGTTAAAATAGATTTTATTGATCCGTGTGATAAACTGAACCCTCTCTTTAAAGATTCTCTCCCGATGTCCAGCAGAGAAGTTCAGTTGCTTTGTTGTCAATGCATTGTTGGCAGCCGAGGTGTTTGGTAAAGGCTGTTGTGGTTGATTGGAAGACGCAGTGGAAAGCAGGAGCGTTGGGCTTTCCCACAGAACCTGAGGAGAAGACTTTGAAACAGGAGCAGCTTCTCTAAAGCTTTATCAAACCCCGATCAGCTGATAAATCTGTCAGAAGCTGCAGCTTCACCATAGGAACCTGTTAGTCGTAGAATGTCCCAGTAAAACAAATCTTTGAAGGGCTAATCCTTTAATCCTGATTCACTTCTGTTTGCTGCAAAGGCTTAATGCTTGTTATCTTGGGCTCCTCAAATCAGTTTTAAGTGTCACATAAAAGTTTGAGAGTAATGAGGAAAGTGTGGCAGATGGGTTGTATGTTATCCTACCACTGTGTGTGTTTTCAGACAGGGTCACGCCTCAAGCTACTTTGACATGCACGAGCACACGTATCTGTGCTGCTATCTCTTTACAGTATATCTGTGTCAGCAGCGGGTTAAGGCAGGAGCCTGAGAAATGGAGGCGAGCTCAGTCCTCAGTGCCACAGATAGGGGCTGTGCACTCAGCTGTAAACAGTGTCTGCATGTGTGTGTGTGGTGGGTCTTTATTTCCATGTGTTTTCATCACCTCTGGAAAGGTTGCATGACGGGTCTTCCCACAGTCTTGGTGAGAGCATTACTATCCCACACCTTCCTCCACTCCTAACCTTGCTTGATGGCAGGGCCTTATCGCTGCATCTGCCTGGCCAGTTAGTCACCCCCCCCCCACTTTTGACAATTAGACAACTGTGCTACGCCAACGGCGAGCCATGGAACGTTAAATTGAGAGCTTTCCAACATGGATGATCCACAGAACTCCACTTTAGAGTCGAATAATCTTAAACATAATTCTTTGCCACATAATCTCTTTGAATGCTATGATGAACCCTAACTGACGGCTGAATATGCAAATACCTTCTTTTAATCTGGCCTGTATTAAATCATTATCATTGTCTTTGGCTTTGACCTGTGGGGGCAAAGAAGTGACTTGTTTAAATCCACAGGTCAGGTCACAATTTTAACATTAGTCTTGTACTAAAAATACATAAAAATATCCACAGTATTTTGTGCCAGTGTGTAAAATGTTTCATTCAGCTTTG
This sequence comes from Echeneis naucrates, assembly GCF_900963305.1. Taxonomy (NCBI): domain Eukaryota; kingdom Metazoa; phylum Chordata; class Actinopteri; order Carangiformes; family Echeneidae; genus Echeneis; species Echeneis naucrates. Next base: position 20,362,030 of record NC_042515.1, on the reverse strand, counting down.
CTTTATGAAAACGTTATGTTTCACAAAAGCACAAGGAGCATCAAAGAGGTGATGCCTTCACTCCACAGTGAGCCACCGTTACAAAGAGAGGTTGACCTTGCCTTTGGCCTCTTGGCTGTCTGACAAAGCAATCCCCATGCTCTAGTGCAGTACGACTGTCCTCTAAATGAAAGTAGCTGAGAGGCGAAGGGCAAAGAGGCCTATGGAATATCAATGTGCGATGCTCTCAATTAAGATTAAAGCTTTGAATGGAATCCTATGGAGCTGCTTCCCTAAGAAATGCTTGACATTTTACCCTTGCTGACTCTGGATAAAAAATAAAAAAAAAAGTGTCCCTGCACCACTACCATCACCATTGCCGCTAACTAGCTGCCCCTCCTCAGCAATCCCTCCTTTCGCTGAATTCATTCTGTAGATATTGACTTAGGCTACAGTCACACTTCTAAGAAATAAGTGAAATGGATCATCTTACTGCCAGTGGATGATAAGAATACAGAAATATGAAAAAGCGTCTGGATCAGCAAAATGACAAACTAGCGGGGGAAATATGAGGCAGTCGAGATAAACCCTCAGAGACAAATTCTACTGCTAGATGGAGAAAGGAGGAAAGAGAGGAGTAGAGAGGGAAGAGAGAAAAGAAAATATACATCTGCAACATAGCCATTTTAGTTGTTTTTTTAACAAAGTCTTATTCATCTGTGATATGTGTATGCGCTGAATGAAAACAGAAAACAGAAACAGAAGGTTCTTAAAATACGTTAAACACCAGACATATGTTTTTGGTTTTCCTCTAAGAAAATAAGACAACATAATCTGAATTCATACAGATTCACTATAAAGGGACAGCACTCAGTCAGTTCAAGAATTTATTGTATTGTTCCCTTACACAATGTCATTAATACATTGCAACTATTGTCTCAAAATTTTCATCCACAAAACACTCAACAGCCTATTACAGATTCAACAGATGTTGCTTCTGAGTCCATCACTACAGTTTGATTGTAAAACATGACTCTGCATTTACTTGGAATGTGCGGCACATTTCCTGGTGATTTACAACGCATCATGTCAGTGGTTTGCATCTGATCTCGCTGATTAATATAGATTAAGATGATGTTTACAGCCTGTATCTGCCATCATTGCATCTAAGTAGATGTGAGCATTTCTAGCTATGTTTGATAATGCTGGGAAATATATATTACAGGGCTGTTTAATTCAAGTAAATTAGTCAGGAACACACAGCGGCTCATTTCAACGTGAAGACGGTATGCAATTCCAGGTGGAGTCAAGATAGATATCTAAGGTTGATGTAATGGTTAGTTGCTGAGAGAGAAGGAGCAGGGAGTGATTATGAATACAATGTAGAGAATAAGATCAAAATGGAGCCCATGGTGTAAACTCCACCCTTGATAAACAGAATTCCACATCACGCTCCAACTCTGCAGTTAACTGAATCAATGCAATTTCACTTGTGCTGATCTTGCAGACTGAGGCCCTTCCCCCATCCTCCCTCTCTTTCTCTCTCTCTCTCTCTCACACACACACAGACACACACAAACATACACACACTCGTCTCCCTCCCCGTACAGGTCTACCCATCGTAACACATTAGCAGCAGAAGCCATCACACAATCAAGACAAGGCAGTGTATGAGATGTCAGGCCAATTTGTTTCCTTCTTGCAGCTACATCACATTAGCAGGGTGGCTATACCCTTGAGCAAAATCCAAGTTCACACAGAGGGAGTGGGGCTGCCGGACAGGAGGGCAGCGATGTCAGCAGTTTTCAGATGGCTGCTGACATGTTTCTAGCAGACTGACATGTATGAAAACAGCCTGATAGCTTTAAACGCAGTCCTTTGGATGTTCCTTTTTTTGTTTGTTTGTAGGGCTATCACAGTTTCCGGAGGCCTGGAAGAGAAAGAGTGCCCTGTCAAAAAATGAAACAGAAAAAGGTTCTCCAGTCAGAGGTCAGGACATCAAATGCATCTGTCAAGTAAATAAAAAGACGAGTTCATCAGGATCTCATGCGTCCAACCAAATCTGATATGACTTCAACTGTACCCTCTGTGATTCACAAGACAAATGTGAGTCTGAGAGGCCAGTCAGTAGTTCAATTATCTGACATCTGTCTTGCTTAATTAAAGATATAATTGACCATCCAAGGATTAATGATAGTCTTCCCACCACCAATGAATCCAATTGATTTGGCATAACCACTACTTGACCTCGCTGCGTATTGCCAGGTCTTAGGTACGGGGTCATAGTGTATCTACTGTTCACTGCTGTGACACTGCTCGCCTCTGTGTTCCCTGTCTGGTGTCTCAGGATGCGGCTCTCACTCTGCCAAAAACAGTTGGAGGGAAAAATGCAATTACTGCAAGATTATCATACTGCTTCCGTTTGACTTTTCTGACTGAATTCATGAATATATATGAATCCATCTTGCATCTCAATCTGAAGCCCCTCCCGTCTTAGTGGCCCACATCCATGTTTGGCTGGTGGCATTTTCTTTGTTTCCTCAAAGTATGTTCTTAGAGGAAGATTAAAGTGTTACCCTGAAAACACTACCACAATTCCAAAAAACAGGAAACATAAAAAATATGAGCATACTCGTCTGTGTAAAAAAAAAAAAACAGCAACAAAAAAAATCTAATTAAAAAGACCTTTAAAGAAGAGTAGTAGGAAGGATGTGTTTATCCTGTATATTGCTGTTGTCAGGTGAAACCCAACCTGTTTTGTTTTTGCTGTTTTTTTTTTTTCCTTAAGCTTGATGACTGAGCATTTTTAAGTTTACCCAGTTGAATTCTGAAAGGTGATAATGAGCTTGATGTTGTTGCAAAAAATCTAATAATTCCTCATTGTCTTGCCAAAAGTGAAATGTGAAGGCTGACACCAATCTCTCTTTGTATGTAGGGTATGAAGGAAACAATTTGCTACATTTGGTCCAAAAAATACAATCATTCCAAATTTTTCCCTTTTGAACTCGCTAGGTCAGATGCAATTCCCTGGAATACCCTAAATTGGTGTTTACTTTGTGCACAGAGTAAAGAAACAGGATTTAACATATACATTAGTGACATTTAAAGCGAATATTTATATGTACAACTGAACTATCTTGGCTGAAGTTTGGTACTTCACAGACTCATATGAGAGTGGTATCCATCCACCTTGCAGTCTAACTCAAAAAAAGAAAACAAACATTATTGTCAAATGTGCCAAATGTCACATCCTCCTATCAATACAGGTTAAACTGGAAAATTAAAAAACTCCTCACAAAAGGGACTTAGAATCCAAACACTAGTAGAACTGTTCCAACATTTTGTTATAATATTGACATTTTTAATAAACAGTAGCTTTATGAGGCATGTGTGTATTCATTCTCTGATAAGACAGAATGAAAAGATGAGTATTTGTTGCTAAGAACCTTTTGGCCACGCCAGTTTTTATTTGATCTGAGACTGAGAGCGTGTTTGTCAGTGTCTCCACACACAAGAGCCTACAATCTGTTCATCCAGGTTCTTCAGACCAGCTTACTTCTCCTTGTGCACTTCATATAGACGTCCACAGTGATGAGTTCCACTGTTTGGAAGATTTTCATCACAAATATTGGCAGTGCTTGGTTTCTCATTCATGAAGCGATTAACGTTAGCTTGTATCAAGGTGTCACATGTTTTATTTTCATTCCTGACAACATTTCCTAACTCTTTGCCGCTCAACAAGGTGTTGCCAGCTCGACACAAGGCTCGTCCTGTCACCAGAGTTAGGGGGTTAGAGTTGAAACCAGTAAACATTGCTTCTGACTGTTTCTGTGGCAGAATAAATGAAAATCAAGGAAACACTCAATCATTTTAACTATCAAAATAAACATGAGCACACACACAGTAAACATTATTTTATATTTCAAGTTTCATTATGATATTATGGTATTTATTTAATATTATGGCAAGAATGAAATAGAATATTAAGAATATAACATTTTGTACCAAGTTCTTCCAGTATTTTTTAAGTTCCTGTTTTATTGGACCAAAGGAGTCAAATAACCAGTGCTGTGTTTGGACAATACAGACCTTAGTTCAAAAGCTACAACTGGCACAAATCTAGTTCAGACTCACACGTAAGTCTGAACTAGATTTGTGTCTTGTTCAGAATTACAAAACAAGATTAGTAATCAGAGGATATATTTGATTTTCTGGTGAGATGTTTATTACATTTATTTTAATATACAAAACACAACAATAGCCATTAAAATTATCACCATCATTATTATAATTATTATTATTCATAGCAATATTAAGTATTGATACCTCGATGATATTTCTCTCTCCACACACATTTTGGGGTTTAATCCAAATGTAATTGTGACTCTTTATTATTATGTCTACACTCAGTTCTACTATCATTTAAATTTCATAACAATGTGTGACACACTTTGAAATGCTTACACCCAACTAACACACACACACACACACACACACACAAAACGCCCCTCTCTCCCTGAATGTATCACCAACCTTTGGACTTCACCACTACTCCCCTTAATAGCTCAATCTGGTGGATCATTTAAAAGCCCCCTGAAACAGACAGATGGATAATGGATTGCATAGCAAATCAATGTTAGGATCAATGGAAGACATGCATCAATAAATGGATAGAGAGCTGCTGAAATAGACACCAGAGGTAATGTGGAACAGTGTAGATCATTGTGTGGACCACACGGCGTAGAGGGCTAAGACAAGACGCCCCAGTTGATAAGGTGTCCTTTTGAATAATGCAGTCAACAAACAGACAGTGATAAGCTAAACTTAAGCTTAGCTGCTACAGTGGGGGAGCTGCATGTTCAGAGCCCACCCCCCGAAACATACCCATACAATGTGTGTAAAGGCAGCCACCACCAGGACGATTTCTCTGCCGACTGTCGCTCCAAGGCAGTTTCCTGCCAATTCACACGACCGAAGTCGTCACGGCCCCGGTCAGACTGAGGCTGTGCTGTACGGGACTGTGAAACAAGTTGGGCAGAAAAATAACAAAAGTTAGATTTTTATACAAAACACAAAGTCCCAAGGATGTTTTTTTGTCTTCTGTCCTCACCCAGATTATTGTGTATTAACATACACAAGGCTAGGAAGTATTTTCCACTGACAAACAAACTGGTGATATTTTTCTTGTATAGAACAGTATGCTGAGCTAACATGCCTGGACACATGGTGTTGCCACAAGTGTTGAACTTATGTTGGACCCAGGTGGCACTGTGACCGAGGTGTGACTCATCGCTGCAGTACCGGACACTCCAGACTCGTGGTCTAAACACTCAACAATGTGAGGCATCCCACTCTCTCACTTACATTTAATACTGCTGTCAGCTGTCGTGAAACGGCATTACGACAAATAAAATAAATATAATTCTTGATAGACCTTAGTTTGTACTCCTTCAACAAGCAAGTGGCACCACACTACAGCTGTTTCTCTTGGGCTTGTGCCATAAATCTCCGGCGGACGGTTGGTTTAGGGCTCGGTGCTAAGGAGCAGCTGTACCCGTCTAAAAATAGCAGCAAGGCTGTTGCCGGACAGCGTGTTTTTAAAGCTCAACATGCAGTTTAGCACAAAGAGCCTATCAACAATACCTTCCACCTGCATTAGTCTGAGTGCTGCCTGGCATCAGCATAACAGAGCAGGAAGTGACTGGCTGGTGTGCAAACTGAATGTCCGCACATGTCACTGTGCCTGACTCACACACCCAAACAACAGCCAGATCCTGACCGCATAATTCAGACACACTTTATTTTCCAATGAGCTGAACATTCATTATCAGTGTGTCGTGGCCTGAGGCAGAACGCTCCCTCCTCGCTGTAGTGACAACCGCCTGCCGCCCTGATGGAAAACAAGGCCAAGATGGCACAGCAAACACCAAATCATTATGACAGGCACAGTTCAACAAAGTAGGACTCAGCACAGTAAGCACATTTTATCAGTGTTTTCTTCAAGTCAGGTTCTTTCTCCAAATTGAAGAATAGACTGAAATTCCTGCATCCAGCCTCGCTTGTTCATACTGATAATTAAAAGTGTGAGTGCACACACATGAGCTTGTGTGTATTCGGTCGCACACACCTGTTTGGGTGTACTGTAGGGTAAATGTGATTGCTAAACACAGAGGCTGGCAGTGTTTAGAGGTGCCAAATTGCACCTCTGGGAGTCACTATAGCTCACAATCTGACTATTGAAGGCCAAGTAATCAAGCTTCAAACTCATCAACCATGTTTGCTGTAATTAAAAGGTTTATGCTCAGCATCAGGAGAGCCATTCCGCTCTGTCAGTCAGTGTCAGAAGCCAAACCTAATGTTTCTTACTTCCAACAGCCGCAGCCAAAATCTGAACATTTGGCATGAATTTAAGTATTTTAATTGTTTGTCCAGTTTTTGTGATAATAAAATGTTGTAGCACGTACATTATGTGACAATTAGAGGTCCAATTCACACCCAGGCACTGAGGGGGCCAGGGATGCATACTGTATGAATCCAATAACTGTCTCTCTGTGCCATCCTGGTCCCTTCTGTGTAGTGGGGCTGTGGAGTAGTGAAGAACAGGGTCGAAGGGGGGGATGTTGGTGTTAACACACACACCCAAAATCTACATTTTTTTTCATGTTCTAGAAATGAAAACACCTTTAGCATCCAATGGCTTCTAAAACAAACCATGACTGCCGCTGTCTCTGGCCCTTCGCATCCACATTTCAAGTTATTTTCCGTCTTTTTCGGCGTGATTTGTCATCATGCATTTTGTATTATGTGCTGACTAGCTGGATTAGGCTTTAGCACAATATTTTGTTGGATATAAAGTTACGCCTTCTGTCAGACATGCTGACATCCACAAGGATTGTACCCAGCATGCATCAGGAGAGTTTGTGCCACAATTCTCCAGGGGCCATAGGTGACCTGAAGAGGACATCAGACAGTGGCGCCTTGTCCACTTTAACTCAAAAATGAAAATTATACAGTCGGCGAGTGTCAGAAGTGATCTATGACACAATTGGAATCTAACAAATGAATCAAATTGTGATAGTTCGGGAAACGTTTTTTTGAAACAGGCCAATAATTGAATGGTTTTGTTCTAAGACAAAAGTCTTCAGTTTCTACTCCAGCAGTGCAGGGACTAATTCAGGACAACCTAAGAGGAAAACAGCGAGAGTGTTTAAACTGAGGACAGGGCTCCCTCTGGTGTCTGAGTCCTGCTAGTGTCAAAGTTTATGCTCCTATCAAGTGGTATCCAAGTAAATGCATGAAAATTTGCAGTTTCTATTAAGGAACAAAATTATTTAAAAAGTAAATCACACATACAGTGTTTTGATTGTAACATGAGAAATGGAGTATGTGATCTGTTTACCAGTCAACCAAGCCTAATGGGTGCAGACTGTGTTTTAGGGATCCCCCACTGCTCCCTTGATTGTGGTTTGAGCTTTGCAGGAACCAATTACAATCAACTACCATTCTTTCACACATTACCACTATTGTATTTACTTGTATATCAATTCCATTCAGCCATGCCATTTTGCATAATGAATGCAGAGGCTGTTGATGTTTTTGCCTGGCAGGAAATACATGCACCTGAGGAGGAGCCGCTGAAGGGCCTGCTGTTCTTCCTTATTGCTATATAATAGTTTAAAGTTTAAGCTGTGTTATGTCAGCATGATAATATGACACTTATTTTTAAATACAGAATATCAATACGATTGAAACAGCAATTAACAAAAAATTTTTTTTACATTACATTTTGGGTGAGGATTTATTTGTGTCCATTAACAAGAATCACAGATAAATAAGTACTGGGAGAAAGCTTACATTTAAATGAAAAAATGTGTTTAATGTGCCAAACAATGAACCTGTTAATCATGAAAATGATCATCAGATTAATGAACAATGCAAAAAAAAAAAGAAAAAGCCCAAGCTCCAGCCATGATTTATAAATTCAGTTTATCAGTGGCTTATGAAATATTAAAACTGTCATATAAATGTGGCAAAAAAAATGCTAGATTTACTCCTGTATCACACAACCAACTCATACATTATACTCCGCTACAGTAACTGCAGCTATTTATTTCCCATAATAAATGAGTAACAAAGCAGTGACTGAATTCATTAAGTATTATTGAACAACATACAGTTGGAATAAGCTTCTGTTAAATGCCTCAAAATGTCAGCAATATCAGTGGTGTTAATGAATATAAAAGGTGAAAACAAGACTACATCAACTCCAATTTGTTCATTTGCCAAATCTTGAAATATGTGTGAAATAATTTCCACATCTGCATTCAGGTAGAAAAGCAGTTCACTGTTTCCATGTAGACCACTGTGTCTTATAAATTTCTTGATAAAACTGAGCCATGAGCAAAAGATTTACTTCAGCTTATTAGTTAACTACAGTGGTGAGTGATTCTAAATGCTTGCTGTTTTCCATCACATTCTCAGACCATGTCCACCAAATCTCCTTCCTAAGTCAATAAAGCTTATCTACATCTTGATAGGAGACACTTGCACCTCTCATCTCATCAATGTAGTTCAACAATGGTCAGACAGAGCTGGGAGTAATGCATTTATAACCGAGGGCATTCAGAGCACTCTTCTCGCCACAGCCAAGACATTGGCTTGTTTTGATACACACAGTGGGACCTTTGTGCTTTAGCGTGTTATGAAGACTGTAACACTGCTTGTGCCACACCCAGCAGCACATAGTGCTCATGTAAATTCTATGATTCATTTATTAGGAACTTGAAGTCCATTGTTGTGCATATGGAGCGTTACAAAAACAATCATCAATATGCCTGCTGTTTTTAAAAATAGTCTTTGTTGGTTTCTTTTAAACCTGAGCTTGTTCAGGGACCTGGTGTTGAAAATATATTTAAAAAATGATAATAGTAAATCATCTGTCCTGTTACTTTGGGATTTATTTTCCTTAACCTATGCTTGTAATCTCTGACAGCCTTTTTTCTCCTCCACGTTCACCCCGATCGGTGACTGTGATTGGCCACATGATCAGCAGAGGTGCCAGTATCACAGATGCTGTCTCCCGTCTAATTGCACAAAGGCACGAGGCGCAGGTGCTCATTCTCTTTGTAAAGTCACTTTGGGGATGGTTTGCTTCCTTGTGCATACTAGAACTTCTGAACAAATATTTTCTCACATTCTTCAAGAGGATTTGATTGCAGTTTCGACTACACTGATGCTAAAAAGGAACACAAAAGGTGCATAATTAGGACGGGTGAGAAGAGACAAAAAATAAGCCCTTGTGTAGCAAAATACTACTTTATTTATTAGCAAGGCACAATGAGAGCCAGCTGCTCGCTGGAATGATGATCAGATGCAGTTACAGCAACCAAATGTGATTTAAATAATCAAAACAGCACTTGAGCACATTTTCACTCAAACTATAGCAGAAATTATCCAGTCTTAACCACATCAGCAAATTATATTTATTAAACTGACATGGTCAAAAAATTTATATTGCACTGTGTCTTTGGTCAAACTATGTTTTTGTGTTAGTGTCAATTGTAACCAGGTATAGCAGTTTCACTAGAAATTCTTTCAACATGGACCAGGCACCGCATGAAAAGAACAAAAGTGGACACAGCAGAGATGAAGGGAAAAAAAGCTGAAATTCTACTGCAAAAGCCAAAAGTGTTTATCTGAAACAGAAGATCCACAGGAAACCCTGTAACAGCTTTTTGCCCACCACCCTCCATCACTGAAATCCCTGAAGACAAGCTAGTGTACACATCTGGTTCTTGGCCATGTGCCCATGCCCGCACTTTCAACAAGCAGGCTGGGGTTTGGGTCCTGCTCCCTGTCTTTTTGTGCCCTCTGCCTGCTGTGCACGCCAAGCCCTTGAGTCATGTTGGTGACGTCTGCTAGCTCTCGCCTCTGGGACAGGGCGGTCACCATGTGTTCCAGCTTGGAGCGAATGGCTGCGTAGTGGTGCTGGCGCTCTTTGGTCAGATTGTGGAAGCAGTCCTTCAAGGTGCCATCTGGAGCTGCCTGGGTGGGCAAATTCTGCCGGGATGATGTAAAGGAGGGAGAGCTGGTCAGGTCAGGTGCTGTAGCTGTCTGTTTGATGAGGGTTGGTTGTTGTGTGAGCTGGAGGTCAGTCTGGGTGTCGATGTCCCTCATTGAGCTGCTGGTCTGAGTGGAAGCGTGGCAGTAGTCGGTGTTAGGGGTGACCAGTGCCACTTCTGGTGGCCGCTCTGCAGAGAAACGCCTTGTCGTACTACCAGCCAGGATCTCCTCCTGCACGTTCTGCTGCTCTGTCCAGTCCTCACCTATGGTGGAGGAGTCAGACACTGGGCTGCTTTGGCAACACTCTGAAGCTGATGGTTCACATGTAAGCTGCGCCGCTAAGGTTTTGGGCTTGTGGCTGGGTGTGCTGGTAAGGCACACTGGCTCCACAGGCCTCTCTCTGGCCAAATGAGGGGAGGAGATGACTGATGAGTGTTTGATGAAGAGGTGCTCATAGATGCCGCTGTTTCGGGCACTCAGAGGTGTGCGGGTGTTTAAAGGTAAAGACTGGGCATAGAGGATGCGAAATTCCTCGTCAAACTTCTCTGTTATCTGGCCTGAAAGCTCGATGAGGTTGCTGCTGTTCAGTTTGCCATCGCTCCAGTTGAACCTGTATAGCAATGGAATTAAAATACATGCATGACTGAAAGTCTGTAACCCTAGGGAAAAAAATTATAACGTTCATTTTTATTCCACATAATAGCCAAATAAAACAGTGTGTCCTGGTTGACTTAAGGTAAAATGGTTAACAGGCTGTTACCTGTAGGAGCCTGTGGCTACTCTGTTTCCATCAATCAACATGAACCTCTCATGAACCTCCCCCGTAATCCTCGCGCCAGATCTCATGTAATAGGTCGTGCCTGTTATGGTCCGCACTCTCATTTGCTGTGAGAATTAAAAAGGGAAAGAAAAGGAATGAGAGATGAACATGGTACCGCCCAGTCACATCAAATCTTCAGGACATATTTTAATTTGACGCCATCTGATGTTCTGCACACAGAGCCACACCCTGCTTTACTGAACCAACCACATACCCGAAGGTCATCCAGGCAGACATTGACATTTCTGCACATCTTGAGAAAAGCAGGAGCGCATGATTGGTCCAGCAAGATGTAGACAGGGACTCTGCGTTGGGAACATGCCTCCTGAAGATCCTTAAAGATATCCAGGTCTGTCAGGGAGTCTGTAACTATGGCAATCACCTGCAGTGGAAAATTACAGAGGTAATATAATAGAATTCCTTTTGGGGCTGCAGCCGTGCTCTCCCAGATGTAGCACATGATTGTGTTTTCATTATTATCAAATGCAAGGCCTTATTCAAACAGAGCTTCGAATCTCTGTCAGACACACTCCCTGTAATGTGTGTGCTGATGAGCTTTCTATTGACTGTGGTCTGTTACCATGGCAATCAGTGGTAACGCTTGGTCAGCAAACAAATGACTTTTATACAGGAGACAAGTAGGTGCGCTGTAGGGCCTGCCTTCAGTTTCCAGGGCTTTGTTTTGCCCTGAGATTTGCCTTTTTCACGAAGAGAAAAGGAATTTCACATGTTGTGGTAAAGGTTGCATGTGGAGGATTAGCCATGGGTGTTTACATATCTCAGATGTACTGCTCCAAACTGGTGTTATGCACATGGAGCTTTGTTAGGAGTTGCCCACCTTATTTGGATGATAGCGTCTGGCTGCTTACTTTTTAGCAAAAATCTGTAAAAACAAGAATTAGATTTCACAGAAAAACAGGCCAAGGCTGTTTCTGTGAGCTGACCAGAGCTGATGTACGCACATGGTGTGCTGTTACAGTTAGCGGCTTCAGTGCACAATAAAGACTGTGCCGTGGGTGGTTTACCATTACAAAAGGACAGGCCATCTCTGAACGAGAATATTTTTCAAAGGTTTCAAATGGCTGCAAGTGTGAAACTGGCTGCATACACCACCATCTTTTAGCTGTAAACCACAGAAGAAATCCAGAGTTGAATGCTCTCTAATGAAAAAGAGAATGCAAATTTTCATGGAGTGAAGAAAAGCAAGTCGAGGCACATCTGGTGTGCAGGCCCAACTCAGGCCTGAGGTGCTGCTGAAGCCGCAGACTCCCCTCATGCTCCTCATGCTGGAATGTTTCTTTTCAAAACCAAAGACAGGACTGACAGCTCCCGTTAGGAACATCTCCATGGATCTTCATGCAGTTTTTTTTTTTTTTTTTTGCCTGTTGGTCACTGCTGTGGCTCTAGTCAAGATTTCAAAGAGCTGAACCTCTAATAATCAGTGATCAAGAAAATTCCACAGGGACATATATTTTAAAGTTGATTCAAAGACCATTTAAAACTTGAGTTTTCCTACAAACAATAAAAAAAAATCTTCACACAAAGTATAAAAAAATCAATCTAAACTAACACACAGCCACCAAGTATTGGTGAACTGCAACTGTGTAAATCTACATTGTAACACCGTAGCCTTTTTTTTTTTAGGAATAAATACTTCACAGTGTGAAATAACTGGAGTACTCAAAATAGTTGTAACATTGTTGCGAAACGAGAGGACACGGTGAAATATCAAGGTCTCTGCGCCTGCAGGAAGGAGAGTGATTTTTAAGAAAATAACTATCACTTGGCAACTTTAAAGATTCTTTTAGGACACTTCTTCGGAGACGTGTTGTCTTCGTGCATACCTCTCTGGCACTTTTAATCATCCGCCTGGCTGCCTCCTTACAGCTGTAGATGCTCACTCCGTAGCTGGGCTGGAAGTGCGCCACGGCCCGCGTCACTCCCCGGTAAGACCCGGCGGTGAAGGCGGGCCAGCCCATCTCCAGCAGCGGCGGCTCCACGTCCGACACCTCGGGGAAATAGGTGATGGAGGAGCAGTCCAGGGAGCTGCTGAGGGACTGCTCCGGCCCCTGGTCCTCTCCGTGAATGGACACGCACCGTGGGGACACGGCAGCGGCCCTGATCCGCTGGATCTCGTCTTCCGACAGGAAGTTGGGGACCCCCTCTTTCCTGAGGAAGTCCAGGAAGCTGTCGAGGCCGCCGGACAGCAGCTCCTCCAGGGCCAGCCGGTGTCTCTCGTTGTAGACCTCCTGCAGGTTCAGGTCGTCGGCCCCCACGGCTCTGGGGCCCGGCCTCAGAGGAGATTCGTCCAGACACTGTGACAGGGCCATGTGTCGCTATCCGTTGCACTTGTCTTTTCCACAGGCTCCGCTGTCCCGCAGGTGCTGGCAGGTAACGGCTTTGACCTACAAGGAGACGGATTCGTATTTTCTGCTTTCCCTCCGCTCCTGTCCGACGTGGATCCGCATTGGCTGCTGCACGGCCGAACGACTTGACTGGCGTCTCCTGGCTCGTCGAGACCGACTGTCAGTCAAAACCAAAGTAGCTCTCATTGGCTCATTCGGAGCCAAACAAGCCTCCGGCCCGCCCCCCTCCGGTCCCTGATCCGGTTACAGCGCAGAAAGACAGACATCAGGCCAGACCTCCCACTCCGACACGTTTCCCTGATCCCGCGGACGCTGTCGCTCCATGAACAACGTTTCTTTCTAAAAGCTGAAGCTACAAACTGCAGACCTCCCCTCAAAATCAAAATACCTCGCGCTAATAGCCCCCGTACGTTTGGCCTTCATCCGTGACCACGCGGGGAGCTCGTGAGGGTGGCCCGGAGAAGTTTGACCGCACTGTCATCACAGCCTGCTCTGGTTACTGAAGACGGGCTTCATCTTTTCACCGAACAACGCCTCCAGTTTCCTGTCGGGCCGAGTCAACACCCAGGCCTCGTAAATGGCCACATTTGTCACAGAAACTCATTTTATAGACGAGTGGTGGCGACAGCGAAGGCCCGTCCCACTGTCCCGCTGTGCCAGGACATCCAGAGAAAGTGTACATGGAATAAATCATACAGGCCACCCGAAGATGCGCTCCGCCATCTGGTCTGTCACCTTTGCACATCCGAGCGCAAGGTGTGTGCAAGCCGCGGGTAACCATAGCAACAGTATCTCTGCTGGATGCTGCGCGTTTGGCACCAGATGAAAACTCTCAAAGAAACGGGCCAGATGTAGATGAAATAAATAAATAAAACGATAGGAAAAACACCACGATGCCTCCGGCTTCGACCGGCCGCGCTACCAGACTCATTTGCAAACAGTGTGAGCATTAAAAGGGCTGAGGATCCGTCAAGTGGCTCTGGAGACGCCTGTGGCGGCTGCTGATCACTTACATCGAGTACATCCTCACTGCTCCGCCACACAACCGTGAACTTCAAGCCCACAATCACAGATTTCGCTGTTCTTTGTCATTTGGAAAACAAAGCTCGAACCTGCAGGATTTTAATTGAAAAAATAATGAAGAGGAAGATGTTCAGTGCGGGGTTCTGTGAGCCAGGGCAGAGCCTCATTGGCGTCCACCAATGCCAAATGTCACCTTATAGTTTTAAAGCCATACAGTCTATGTAATAATGTCAGTACCTGCGGCTCAGATGTTCCGATATCAGTGAAGATTTTTTTAAAGTTCCCATTTGATAAATTAACGTCAACTGTCTAACTCTCAGTATCAGGCCAGATCATGCACGGAAACACGTCTCTTTCCTACCACGGTATCCAGTCCTGTTATGCTATTGAGTGAATCCTCTTCCTGATAGATAATCTTTGTTTTTCTTGACTGTACACATCCACAGCTACAGTCAGCGTCTGAACCCCGCCAGGATCTTGAAGCTGGCGAGGGCAAATCCGTGTGTCCCTCATGCAGGAGGCCGGTTGTGGCCCAGTATGCTGTTACATTAATGATGTTCACATTAACGTTGTGGATATTTTGCCCAACTACCTGTTACACACTATGTTCACGTCATGTCAGAACTGTCCATATTTATGTAATATTTCTAAGCAGACACGATACAATATTTCTATAATTCAATATAGACATTAAGGTGGCATGTCATGCAAATATTTATTAATTGCTGCCACAATATCACATTTTCTCTTATTGATATATTATTCAAAAATATAATGCCATAGTAAAACTGTCTTTTTCCCCCGTGCCATTCTAGCCCCCCTGCGTGCTTTTACGCACACAGGAGCCAACAAGTACACTACGATTACAGTTATTTGAACCATAAAATAGTCTACACCTCAACACACAACTGCCAAAGGTAAATTGATGAAAGGAAAAAAGTCCTGTTATAATTAACTACGAAAATGTACGGGCACAACAACCAGGCCGCATTTACAGTACAGTACAGAAATTGCTCTCCCACTATTAGGCGTGTGCGTAAAAGTCTATTTTAATCCTCCAGGCTAATAGGCTTGCGCTTTAAATGACAATTCCCTCAACGATTAATATTCATAGTAGCCTATCAAGAGATCCTTTTTCTTTTTGCTAAAGACGGCAGCCGTCAATTGAAAAAGACATGTGACCTAATTAACAGGACCTTTTGGGTGATGAAGCTGACTGAAACAGCAGATCACTGAACTCAAGTCAAATCCCAAATTTGACACAATACAGTCCATCCGTTAGGCTGCTGCGCGGCGCCATTGTAACTATGTATGTCCCGATGTGAGAGAGGGCTGCCATACCTCTAACTACATACCCAAATGTGCACGGAGCTCAGTATACGTACCCCCCCTCTCCTCTTCCTCCTCCTCCCCTCCGACACACACTTATATATACTACACACATACACACACATCCTCATCTCATCCCCGCCCCTCCAAAATTTTAGATGAAAGGGCTTTTGGATTTTGGATGACGCTCCGAATCACGTGTCCATAGGAAATACACTCGCTATAATTTTGTTGGAGCTGCCTCGTCCTGCGCCGCCGACCATAGGTTGTTTTGCCGTCTCCGTACAGTGTGGCTGAGGGGTGAAGAGGTAATGTAATGTAATGTACCTTACCGTGGTCACTGACGGGTTCACGCCAGTTCACCGGGTTCACTTGAGGAGAGCTCCCACCCCCTGCTCGCCTCCTCTTCTTCTCAAAGCGCAACGATCGGAGCTAATCCAATATTATTCATTTATATATTAATGTCGGATTCCATTTTTTCCCACCGACTGTTGAGGTAAGGACACCATCTGCTCTTCCAACAGAAAAAAAAACGCGGATAGTTATTGGCAAAGGGGCGATCTCCAAAGTTGTTTACTGAAATTATGTCTCGCTATTGAATATTGAATTTTCATCTGGTGCTGTAGTCAAGGCAGTTTATATGAAGTCGCCAATGTATAAAATGGCGACAGTAGGTGGAGGAGGGGGTGGAGGATTTTGGGGGATATTCATAAGGTTATATAGAGTGCCAGATCGCCTTTGGCAAGTCGGCGGCGAGGCGGTGTGTTGCCCCACAGCCCCGTGAATGAAGTGAAACGGGTTAACTCGTCAGTTTGTTACAGTTACAACAACGGATCCTCCGTCGGGCTGAATGTGCGCTCCTCCTCGCTATACTGTGTGGCGTATCTGCTTATTTTATTGCACAATGCGCTGTATTTCCCCGCTGTGCTGTGACTGTGAGTGCCTTTAGTTGTGAAAGACTTCTGAAGAGAGTGCTTTAGCGGCTCTATCGACTGATATAAGAAGCCTCCGAGCCCACAGATATCCAAAGTGCACGCCAAGTATCAATTTTCATCTATTGATCGCTCACTCTCCAATTTTCTTCCTCTTGCCAGGGCAGAAAGGTAGGCCTGTATCTCTATGCACAGGACTTTTTCTTTCATTTCCTCCTCGTCCTCTCACCAACATGTGCTGCTGTGCTCGCGCACGCGCGCGCGCGCGCACACACACACACACACACACATACTGGGATATATACAGTAGAGAAGAAGAGCACAGCGACATTTCAGATGTTTGCACATATTTTGCAAACTGCAGATTATCCGTGAGGCATTGTGTTGAAAAAATATCCGTTTCTGTACAGTCACATTTTCTTGTGTGTACATAAATATTGACCCAGCTTTGAATGCCATGTGTCTCCCTCTGCCTTTAGGGGAGGGACCTCTGTGCTGACTAATGTTGCCTCTGTGGATCATGTGTGTGTCCAGTGTAACACAAGAGACAGCCCCAGATCATTCAAGCAGCCTCTGTGAGAAGTATGATTCACTGTCAAATTTTGGAGTGGTTTTTATTATTATTCTAATTATTATTATTATTATTATTATTTAACCATGTAAGCTTGCTACATATAATGTAGGTCATGGAGATGACTGTGCAACACCCATGCCTGCCATTGTTTCCCTGAGAGGGTAGGTGTTTGGTCTGTGGACAGTGTGTCTAAGCGTGGAGTACAGTCTGCTCTCCAGTGGACATTTCTTCAGTCTGATGGTTAATTTGCAGGCGTCTGTGATGACCGGCAAAACAAAGGTAAATGAGCTCTCGCTGTGCAGCTCTGGCAGACCGGGCTCCGCTTGGCCCGGTGAGTTCAGCGTGTGTGGAGTTTTTCACTCCAGCAGGACGCTTACACTGGGGGAATGTCAATTCCCTTTGTGGATCCCTGGGAACGGTCTTCCATCTCCCTTCTCGGAACTGCTCTAATGAGGCCAGGCATATTGCCTTTCATCCCTCACTCCCTGCAATTAAGCACAGCTCACAGTTTTCGTTATGCGGACTGTTTGTATACACAGGCACAATATAGTGAGCCAAGAGTGCCCACTCCCTTCTGCAAAACAGTGTTTCGTGCCACTCCTCGTATACCTGGAGCATTGTACTCAGGACTTGGTGTTTTGGTTTCCAACAGCGTCCACTGAGGATGTTATTTTGTGTGTGCCTCCTACAGCTCAAAATGAATATTCTGCCAGAGAATACCAAAGAGGGTCATATGGTCATGATTTGCAGATTTAGCTGACATGGAGTGTATAACATTCCTGGAGTTCAGAGGAGAAAATCAACTATCAAATGCCAACCAGATCTATTTTCCAGCCATTTTTATACAGACAAGCATTCACGATAGTATCACACTTAATGGTCCTCACAGAAAATTCACAGCAACACAATTTAAGTCCAGTTTTTTCCCACCAGAAAAGACGGTAGCCTATACAAGTTCACTTTTATTTGGGTCTTTCACCGTTTTTGGTATTGCTTTTGTCATCAGACCAATGCCGTATCGAAGCCCAGACCGCTCAAAAGGCTCACTAAAACAGCATGTTTGCACAGTTCCGACCAAAAGAAACGCCTTTGCACGGATGGGGTGGGGGTGGGGATGGGGTGGGGGGGCTAGTGGGAAAAGAGCCCCTGCCACTTTCTCTATCCCGTGCAAGAAAGGTTTGGTCAGCAGGAGCTGGCATTTGCCAGGCTTTGGCAGTTCGAGGAGGCTGTGATGTCAGCCATTTTAGGATGGACACTACAATGTGCGGTACGCCGCCATCTTTCTTCCTTTTCATCTTAAGTTGCCAAATGAATGCCTGTAGTCTTGGCTACAGAACTGAAGAAGTTATTCATCAAAAGTGATGTAAACGGATGCATGACTCAGAGTTTTTTCTCTGCGCACCATGGTTTATTTGTCTGTCATTCATCTGGGCCACAGATAGAAGGGTTCGGAGAACAATGTAAGATTTCTACACTGAGCACTCTAACACAAAACAGGGCCATGCAACAAAGATGCTCAGACTGCCAGAGTGCAGTAGGTATGTAGTGTACCGCATCAGTCCTCGGGCCTCTGCACTGATTTAACAAGACAATACCATTGACAGGAGGTCTTTTGTAGCGTGAACAGCTGTAATATTTCTTTCATCAGCTGCTATCATGAACATGGCAATGCTGAAGCCGAAGTCTCGATTGGCCACAAACTGATCAAGAAAGGAAAAGGCCAAGTTTTTGTTGCGGACCTCACCCAAAGTTAGCTGAAAGAGACTTGAACCATGAATGGACTTTTCAAAGATGGCTGGCAGGGCATGTGGATTAAGTTTGTCCTGCACCGGATGCAGTCCAAGGAATTTACTCTGTGTGTGTGTGTGTGTATCTCGTGGTAGGTGGGTGTGGGCGAGTGACTCCACTGTGTGTGTGGCGTGGTGGGCAAGGGGAAGAAGGGGTTGCCATGGCGATGTTAACACATGAGTGGCACCACCGACCGGTCTCCCAGTGGACAAGGCTGCAGTCATGGAGGTGGGTGGGTCTTGGGGGGGGACGAGATGGCTGACAGCACCTGCGTCTCAGACATTCAGACACTAATACGGACACAAACACACCCATGTAAAGGAAAAAAGACATACCCTACAGGCTAAATCCGCAGCTTATATCTTCAGCTGGACAGGCAGGGAAGACGGCGTGGACACGTGTGCTGTATTAGCGCTGTGCTAATGACCCTGATGACTCTCAATTGTTTTTCAGCACACGTAACACTGGTGTCTGACACTTATTCATGCTGGCAATGTACAGTGCCATTCAAGCACCAAGATGTCCCCAAACTAAAAGCCTGTCTCCCCCCACATTTAGTCCACTCTGGCAGCATGATGGACGCAGGAGACACCCAGACATGCAGGAAAACAGACCAATCACAAGTCGACAGTCAGCCATCTAAAGGCTCCCAGCACTGAATCACGTTTCCCTTATAAATGAGGCGCCATTGTTCCCAATCTCTTCTCTGTGCAAGACAGTAATTGCTCTCTGTCTCTGGCTTATATTTAGGTGTCCAGCTGATCCACTCACATGACGTTAATCTATTTAATGGACATTTGGCAGAAAATGTTCCCGCTAAACAGATTTTTTGATCATTCAAATGTATCTGTCAGGAGTTCCCCCCTCCTCTCAGCCCCAACTCCCAGTGGACACCAGGTCTTTTTTTTTTTTTTTGGTTTTCCTTTTTCTTTTTTTGGAGGGGCTGATTCTGAGCCAGTCTTTCAAGACAGCCACAGATCACTGTCAAAGCAAATTACATGCAAGATAAATATTGTCATAAGCGGGAGAATTTATGCATTTTTTTTTCTACTCAGCGTCTTGTGTGACTGTCGCATCAAGAGGTGGCTCTCCAGTTATTCAGTTCAAAGACAGATTTTCAGAACATTGCAGGTGCTAAATGTTGCGGAGGTGAGGAAAGGAGTGTGTGCGGAGATGTGTGCCTACAAGGTGTCAGCAGGGAGGAATATTGAAACAGCACAGCCTGTCATCATCATCAGTCATCCTCTCACTTCATTCCCAGATGTCTGAGTTTTGTCTTCCTTTGTCCTTCTTCCTCCTCCAGCTTTCACATTCTCATTCATGTGACAGGCAGCACAACAAAAACACCAATCGCTGTTTGTTAATGTCAACTGTAGGTGACCCAACAATCTGGGAGTGTCTGAATCTGTGGACTGTTTTGAATTAAATTTTAATGTGTAGCAACCACTTCGCTGCCTCGCCTCCCTTTCCGCTGGTAGCAGCTCGCTGTAGATTGGGCATGTTTTTCGTGTTGTAATATTGTAATTACTGCAGCAGTTTATGAGGTGATGAAAGGGAATACATGCTGCTTTCTTTAAATTGGTTTGCCAAAACGGGAACAACACACTCAACTGTTTGCCATTTAAAAGTATGGAGAGTATAATTAAATATTAATGAGATGTAAATATAATATTGTTATGGAAATGACGGTGTGGGAGCAAATAAGAGAGCCCCTCCTGTAAATTTTAAAGCTGCTATTAAATCAGGCGGAACATATAAACCCCATCAGAATTTAAACCTGCCCTAATCCCATTTGTTTGGAAACGCTTGTTTTTGAAAAGTTGAATGGTTCAAACGTGGTGTTAGTTCGCCGCACAAGGCCCCTCCGCTTACGCTGCACGTGGGTGTTCAGAAGGCACTTCTGAGAGCTCCGCCACTTTTTCCTCACTTCGGATGAAACTCCTCTGGTCTGTTCAGATGAAAAGAGCTCGCTCCCCCCCCGAGGCTCGTCGCCGGTGCCAGTGCGGGGGGGACATACGACACATGAGGACAGTGATCGTCTGACTGTCGTATACCTCCGCCGCTGAAACACAAGGCCTGGCTTTTCACAGGGAACCATTCAATGGCTCCCTGTCTGGAAAGCCCTTGTCTTGTGTCTGATCGCACGTCTCGCTCGCCAGATAAAGCAGCCCATTCTTTTGATAGGTGACCTGATTCTTTATGTAACCTTTCTCAACTTTTGGCTTGTTTTGGGTTTTCTCATGCAGGAAGTGGAGTGTTTTTTTCAGGGAGGGGCGCTTCTGCATTAGGCCAGCATCTGTCTCCTCGCCCCCTCTGGGGTCTGCAGAACCAGCCACAGCCCACCGCCGTAACCAAAATTACCTTCCTCATCACTTTCTTTTCTCAAATGTACTGACAAGCTGTGGGCTTTATGTGGGGCAACCAAAATGAATCCCTTCACCGCAACTAAAAGGGGCCTCTACAGATTTTTCACAAACTTCTATAACTTGGTGGCATCTCTCACACTGATGTCTCAGATGTGCATCACCACGTCCCTGTTGTCGCATGAAAGCGGACTTCTAAATCCCTCGTTCAGTGTAACAAACTCAATGAACGCTGCGTCCTCACCAGGGGTTAATCGAGTGTGCTGTCAGAGGATATCATGACCTCTCTGGCGGCAAAACATACAGCACATGCCCGCGTCTGGATGCAGTGAACCGGGATTACTGCATAAGATGCTGGTGACCTAGTTATGTTGTTGTTTGTTTGTTTTGTTTTGTTTTAGTTTTTGTTTTTTTTTTCCCTGTCAGGGAGTAGCAGCCTTCAGTAGAAATGAAAAAGAGGTAGTTAGAAGGAGGACGTCACAGTCTGTCTGGGATCAGTGTGTACTGTTTGAGCAGTCATTTGAGGGTTTTAATTCTGGAACAGGTTCATCTTTTATTTACCATCCAGCCGGCCACGGCAAACATGCACGTGGATGCAGTAAAACGAGAGTCTGTGAAAGTGCTTTTCAGAATGTACAGCTGCGATGTGACCAAAATGAATATGTTGAAGGGATATGAAATTTGGTTCATTGTAATCAGCAAACTGCAGGACAGGATGCTGAGGTTTGCTGGATTTGAGCAGAAGCCTGCTTTTGGCTGGTACAGTCATTTTGTGTCTGCAACTGATGTCTTCTCCAGGATGATGAGGTAAAATATGAGCGATATGGATAGATGATGATAGGATGAGACTAGTTTTCAGCTGCATATCACACATCGATGCTTCTCCAGTCTCGGAGAGCGAGACGAGTGATTTACAGAGGCCGTGTGTGTGCGTGTGTGTCAGTCACAAGTTCACACAGAGGGCAGAGGGTGCAGAGCTCCACTTTGATTTTTTTTCCTCTCACCATTTGTTTTATATGTTTTGTACTTTCCAGTGTTAAAATAACTATTAAAAGCAGCTGTATCACTAATGAAACACTGACGTGTTGTGTAGCCATTGTCTTGTCCTACATATTTGGTTAAATATTTGTGGCTTTGTGAGAGAACACAGGCATGTTTCTCGGTACATAATGCAGAGAAGAAAGAGGACAAATAAAATCCATATCCATCCGTATGACTGGAGTGTTATAGGAAGGGAAAGCCTTTGGATGTGGTTTGCCAACAGATTTGAGCACCCAGCGATCTGTGTATTGTGTATACATGCATGCATATGACACGATACTGCTCATTGAACAAATGTAGGATGAGGCGCTTTGAGGTTGCAGCTTGTAAATGGCTTCAGATGTGTTTGTAGTAACCCTCGCAGACTTTGTAGGAATGTTTCAGTTCCTTCACAGTACTGCTGTCAGCTGACTGCTGGGAGACACACACACACACACACACACACACACGCACGAGTCACCTGATAGCCCCTCTTGACACTGCTTCATGCCAGAAAGACACGCTGCAACATTCAATATAAAACATATGGCTCGCATTATATAGTGTGACAGTGGCATACTCATCTTCACGGGCCAAACGTTTAAAGCTTCATATGTCTGCTTTTCCATATTGAACCAAACAGAAACAGGAGAAAACGACCCAGTGCACGTGAAAGATAGGTCTGCAGAATGAATTAAAATATAATTAAAATCACAATAAGACCAACAACAGAAGTTGTAATATTCAGGGTTAGAGATAAAATGTGCCACAACATTGTTGTACAGTGCTGGTACTGTAAGAGATGTCCCAGCCCACAAATCTATTCTCCAGACATAAAGGAAAACGCTTGTTTGAAACAAGACCCAACAAAAAATGCACCATCATTATTAAAAAAAAATCTTCTGTCAGAATTTAAGTCAAAATCCAACTGTTATCATATCACATTTTTCAAGCTGACAAAAAGAATTGCAACATGGATTTATTTGTGGATTGTGCAGCCCCTGTGAAAAAAAGAAAAAATATAATGCATAATATAATTGATATCATGAAATTTGATTTCTTTACCCCTGTAAAAACACACTGAATACTTCTGCAGTCAAACACAAACCTTCATCTGGATATTTTAGTGTCTTTGGAGAACAGTAAGGTTTGATACATATAGAGAGGTCAAGTCTGTCCCAAAATCCAGAAGGTATAGCAGTCAGTGAATTACATTTATTTATTGATTGATATCAACTTCTTCCTATAGGGAGGTAGGTGGCATCTGGCAACAACAATACAAACACTGCCAGCACATCACATTTACAGTACGTGGTGTTTGCTTTAGCATTAAATCTAGCTTTCTGTGCATGTTTTGTTATTATCATGAGGCTTTACTAAAAATAATTCTGTGGACACATGCCATCAGTAATTAAAAGAGCCAAACCTATGGCAGCAGTGAAAGAAAACAACAAATATCTCTGAGATTAGACTGTCATCTCTGGCTGTGTTGATTATTACGCTCCTTTTTTTCCTGAATTCATAAAAAGTGACAGCTAGACAGAAGTCTGTAAATCCTAGTAAATAACCAGAACACTGACAGGCTGCATTGATTGAAGGAGAGAGAATGAAGAGAGAGAGTGTGTGTGTGTGTGTGTGTGTGTGTGTGTGTGTGTGTGTGTGTGTGTGAGAGAGAGAGAAGGAGTAGAAGCCACATTTTTTTTCTTTGTTCTCCTTGATTATATTTAATGCTAAATATTTTCTTAGATTTTCGGAAACCACTCAACCTCAAATGCATTTTTAAATAGTAATAATATTTTCCATGTATTTCCATTTTGTAAAATAATGTGCAGTGGATGAATAAAAGCCACTTTACATCTTTCCATACAGTAGTTTAATCTTTGGTTTTGATGAAAACCATAGAGTGTTTTATTTTTAAAGAAAAGCGCCGGGCTCTTTCACTTCAGTGTTGTAATTACTGTTAATACCACCTACACTGATCACACTGTATTATTTCCACCTACACTTATTACCCTGTGTGGGGCTGTTTGCTTCCTTTGCATCCTGCTTACTGGAATATGTCATGGATAAATATTTCATGTTTTATACATTATACATTTTTTTTGTGTGCAGGTTTTTATTTGTCATGATATTCAGGACGATGGAGCAGAATAATTTTTCAACTTATACCTCTATGTTTCCACGTAGTAACGCACATGTGTCTTTCTTGTATTTTTTAAATGAAATATGAGCTGAGTCACATCTCTCCTTATTTTGTACTCTTCCCTCACAGGTTCCTTGGGAGCTGTTAATCTTGTCCATGTGACAGGCGTCCGAAAGTGGCAGAAGGCATGAAGCAACACTGTGATATCATAGTGGCTGGTCCATGACACTAAACTCCATTCAACCCAGTCCACTATCCACCCGCCCTCTGTTCTCATTCCGGACAACGAATCACTCACTCTCCCATCTACACAAAGCTGCACAATGGCCAGCAAGAGGAAATCCACTGTACCCTGCATGATACCATCCAAATCCAAACATGTGCGTGAGGAAATCATACTGGGCTCACTACCAGAACTCCTACCAACAATCCCGGAAGATAGCATACTCAGCATCTCGGGAGAAGAGTCTGGCCATTTCTCTCACAGCTCCTCCAAATCTGAAAGTGGCAGTGAGACACAAAAAGGAGGTACATACAGCTGTTCGACTTGCCGTTTCGAAAGCAGAGATCTAAACTATTTTCTGGATCACATGCACAACTGCCACTTAGACTTCAGGGCCCAGCCCACCTTCTACTGCCTGAACTGTGGGGTGTCAGTTGTCCGCTTTGAGGCTCTAGCTCTGCATAATGCCAATGCCCACCCGAAGATAATGGAGGGCTTGGTCACTGCATCCCTAACTGTCAACAAGAGGGATGGAGTAACAGCTGTGGAGCAAAGCCTGTTCACGGCCAGTGGAGAAGACTACAGTGAATCTGGGATTTCCCTCACCAAAACACCGATTGCAAAGATGATGAAAGCCAAGGGGGAGCACAAAAAGATTGTGGTTTCTCACACCGTGGAGGTACGAAAGATAGACACTGGAAAGGATGTAGACCCCAGCATGCTGACAAATGTGCCTGAACTTCAAAACGGGGCTCTCAGGGTTTCTGGCGCCCCAGCTATGCCGAGGACCGCTGTCACTCATGTGATTACGACGACAGTGTCCAACCAAGTCTTTCACCAGCACACTCCCTCCCTTTACTCCCCCCCTTCCTCTGACTCTAATAAAGACCTTCCAAAGGTGATGATCCCCCTCAGCAGCATCCCCACATATGATGCTGCGATGGACACCAGCAGCTTTCTCAAGACATCCTTTGGCAAGTTCCCCTACCCTACCAAAGCCGAACTCTGCTATCTAACAGTGGTCTCAGAGTTTCCCGAAGAGCAGATCAAACTGTGGTTTACTGCCCAAAGGCTCAAGCAGGGCATAAGCTGGTCTCCTGAAGAGATTGAAGAGGCCAGGAGGAAGATGTTCAACACTGTGTTCCAAGGAGGAGCACCTCAAAAGCAACACACTACACCACGGCATGTCAATCACGTTGTAACCCACCACACTGTCACCGGTCAGCCGGGCTCAAAAGGACCAAACTTCCAGATGGCCAAAGTTCCCTTTGGCAGTCTAAAAACCAGGTCTGTTGGAGTCATAGCTTCACAGACCAGCATGTCAACCAACCCACATGTCACCAGGGTCTCGTATTCTACTCCAATTGTCCCTCCAAAGTTTCCATCCATAGTCCAAACAACACAGGTACTGACCAAGAATACTCCACCCACTGTGGAGCCAGACAAGAGCAATGGCCTCAGCCTGGATATGGCTGGAAACAGTGGTTGTGTCAGTAGCACCAGCAGCAGTCGAAGCAGCAGTAGCAGCAGTAGCAGCAGTAGTTGCAGTAGTAGCAGCAGCATCAGCAGCTATTCCAGCAGTAGTAATGGTGGTGAGACTGTCACCAGGAAACCTGTGCAAAACAGCTGCCCGACAAACAGCATCAACAGCATCGTCACTTGCTCTACCAACATTAGCAATAATGATGAGCACTGTGTTGCTGACTCCAACGGCAAACCAAATCTCAAAAGCAACAGTTTACCAATCGGATTGGACGTTTCAAACAGTGCAAAGAGTCAAGTGATCATTGAAAACACCAGCAAATCTACCATCACCTGTAACAATCACAACAGTGGCATCATCAGTCCACAAGAGCAGTTCCATGCCACAAAGCCCGACGACGACCACAACAACTACATCCACAGTAGTGTTAGCAGTGACTATCCCAGTACTACCTGTAATGACAGCGTCCCTAACCTGAACCATGCCAGCAAATCCCCTACTGAAAGCACCAGCACTGCTGTCATTACAAAAAGCAGCTCATCCATTTTGGATGAGGCTAAATGCAACAAGGACTTTCCCATAAAAGGCATGTCAATCTTAAAGCAACTCATCAAAGAAGAGGACTCGTTTGCTGGGGACAAGGGCTGTCCAGAGATGAAGGTCGACCCCATCAAGATCAACTTTAAGAGGCTGAAAATGAATGAAACTAATTCTACATCTGAGTTTGCACATCAAGAACACAAGTCTGAGGTGGCCGAAGTGTCTGCTTCTCAGCCATCTTTCTCCCCCCCGTGGGGCAACAAGACGCCCCAGCAGCTGCACATCCTCAGACAGGTTTTCTCCAACACCCGTTGGCCTAGCAGTCAGCAGTATGAGGACTTAAGCCTCCAGACAGGACTTCCCAAATCAGAGGTGGTGCGCTGGTTCAGTGACAGCCGGTACAGCCACAAGAATGGGCAGCTGAAGTGGCTGGAGACCTACCAGCGATCACCCACAGAGTCCGAGGAAGGAAAGAGCCACGGAGACGCAGAGCCTGATTCACCAAAAGACCCTCAAGTGGCCAAAAAGAAACTTGCTGAGCAAGATGTGAACAAGCACCTTGAAGGAGAAGTGGGACTGAACACAGGGCAGCGGGTTGTGTGGCAGGATACATACTCACCGCTGCTCAGTCTGATGGGGTCCGAGGGAGGCGGCGAGCCAGGCCAAGCTGAGGAGTCAGCGCAGCCGGGAGTCCTGCAGGACCCCTGGGCAGAGAGAGCGGAGGACCATCAGCAGCCTGGAGCCAGTCAGTCACTCATTGAACAACAGACTGATGCCAATCAGGCCAGGTACTACAGTCATGTTTGAATTACAAAGTGTGATAGTTACTTTGTGATGTCTTACAAGCTCAGTGCTATTTGTCAATCGAGGAAACAAAAACAATGGAAGCCAGGTGGAGTGATGAAAGCATGACAGCTTGTTGTTTGGAGCTGTTGCTGCGTGATGTACAGTAAAAAGGAGGCAGGGGTGGTGTGTACAGGTACTCATGCTGAGTAGCTTATTCAGGCAATCAAAGGTCTGTGTTTAAGAAGCTATTTTTAGATAAGCAGGAGACCGGGCCGATGAATTATAGATTGAGAGTGCATGCTAATATATGTGAATAAATCATGACAATTGTCTTTGGTGAGATGGCTTTCCAAGAGGCAAGTTAACCCATAAGCGGCATCCTCTTACAACGCTCCCCTCCCCAAAAAGAACATCCTTACAATACAACAGTAACACAACAGGAACCCTCCCAAACACATCGTCACAATTTGTGCATGTTGCATTTGCCTGTTTGTGTGTGTCGCTGGCAGGGATCGCCTGAGGATGGAGCTGCTGGAGGTGTGATGAAGCAGGCCCCAATCTCACCAGAGGACCGTCATGTTTAGAGGTTGGCTCGCTCCCCTGGCCGTGGTCTAAGGAAAAGAGTGTTCATAATGACAGCAGATGTGATTGTAGCTGGACCGATGGACTCTGACTGTAACTGTGAATACCCCCCCCCCCCCCTCCTCCTCCTCCTCCTCCTCTTCCATCTGCCATCACTTCCTGTCATCGTCACAAGAAAGAACTTCTCACCTTTGAGTTCTGTGATGTTTAAGCCTTTCATGCTTCTTTGTGGTTGTGTGGGGAGGGTGCACAATGAGGTCAGTACGAGGGATCAAAGAAAAGAAAGAGAAACGACGCACACTGACTGGAAAACTGACTTGAATGAGCAAAGATAGGATAGGGCCGAAAGATATTGTTTTTGGGTCAGAGGGAGAAATATATATATATGATTGAAACTGCACTATAAAAGAGGATTTGTACTGACTGGACAAACAAAAAGATGTGTCGAGGAAATGTTATCGTTGGCTTTGTGATATTTTTTACTTTTTTAGCAACCAGTACTTCAGCACTGCCTTGAATTTTACTTTTTCCGTTATTTGGTTTTTCAATTCTATTTACTCTTCTATAGTCACTGTAAGTCCAGATGCAATCGAACATGTTTTATTTAGATCTGTATAAATGTTGGTGATCACTTTGCAGTTCAGCTACACGCAAGAGACTATATACAATGCACTAATGAAGACAGCAATGCTGAAAATCCCACTGCCCCACATTAAAGGTATTGACAGCTCTGTCAAGATCAATACACTACACTGCCCTGCAAACTGAACAGAGAGAAGCCTGTCACGCTAACGTTGCCTTACTCAGCTCTGTCCATGTGTTGATATGACCTGTCTGTCCATCACCTTGCTTTCCAGCTACTGTGCTGTCCTAATAAGAAAAAAAAAAAGTTAAGGAAAAAAAAAAAAAAAAAAAACATGCCAGTGCATTGATGGTCACTGTTGGTCTATATCTGTGAAAAAAAAAAAGAAAAAAGAAAAAAACTTGTGCTGCTTTCTGTACACTTGGAGTTTAACTTTAAGATGTAATTGTATCAAACATTGTTACTGGCAAAATGTTGTTTAAAGCAAAATTATCAATCTGATCCCTAGACAATGACAGAGTGAGATATCGTGCTAGCTAGAGAGCCAAATGAGGAGATCTTTGCTCTTCTCTGAATTTTCTTGTGTTTATATAAACATACAGTCACTACATGAATCCTATTAAGCTGCATCTTTGTCAAGCTGCTAATAGCTAAGAACGGTGCTATACCATCCAAAGTGAAATTGGAGGTTGATCTCCTACCAGCAGTGTATGCACTTGTGTCGAATGTTACAAATTTATTTTGGTTTGAGATAAATGGAATCTGGACTTACGGTGTTATGATCACTTTAAGAAAAAAAAAAAAAAAAAAACTTTTATGAAATAGTCTGATCATAAAGCACTGTTGTATCATCCTTTCTACACTTCTGAATCTTTACAGAATAAACTGAATACTCACCAAGCACTAATGTCTCATTTGCTCGGCGCCTTGCAGCAGGAGTGAATTGGATTGGAGGAATGTGTTCAGCTACACCTGCTGGTGAGGAGCTGGCGGTGCAGCCTGTGCTCGGCTAATGTGCAGAGGAAGATTGAAATGATTTTTCATCTCCATGGTTCATTGTCAAAGATTGATCTTAGTTATGTAAATATCTGGGGAGATTTTAAGAAAACAGCATATGAATGGGGGGAAAAAAAAAACAAAACAAAAAAAAAAACTTGGATTAAAATGTGTGTGACAGTGTGCAACTCCAGCAAGACCACCACAGCTGTTGGTCTGCAAACAGGTAGCTGTTTGACCTGGGGCACTCTAGGATAAAAAAAACAAAACAAAACACAAGTACAGTGAATTTACTTGTAGGGTTTTATTCATTTTTGAACCTACAATGGGCATAAAACTCAAAAAATGATCAAAGGCTATGACAAAAAAAAAAAAAAAAAGTTAAAGTAAAACAGGAATAGGATGTTGACTTTACAGCTACTTACATCAACTTTCCTATCAAAAGTGGAATAAGATGAACTGATAATTCACATTAAATGTTACATTACTTTATCCTCAACCTTTACACAATTAAAAAAAAAATGCTAAAATTGTAACAGATTTGTGATTTTTTTTGGCAAAATTCATGTCCCTCACATACCCTTCTTGAAGAAAAACACTTTCAATTTACTGACTTTAAATACATTATCATAGCATCTTCAAGTAACATGTTTTGTCTTGGAACAATTGTTAAATTAAGTTAAAATCAGATGTAGACAGGACTATGCAGAGCGATTCAGAGGATGCTTGCAACGCAAAGGATACAAATGATTGGTTCACATTTACACTGAAAAAGAGGTCCCTGATAGAGGATGTAAAACAAAATATTCACATTCTGCTTGCTTAAGTAAATATTGACATGGTTGCTTGCAGTATTTTCCCCTTTGCCTGCCCAGACATCCTCTTTCATGATGAACAATTCAACATAGTCCAGTTTAAAATATTCACCTAAACAGACAGCTTCCATGGTTGAGCCCCTCATACACACATGCACGCGCGCGCACACACACAGGCACACTTCAAAGTCAAGCTCACATTTCCTTGAAAGGCGCGTGGGTGTATTTAAGGATTTCATTTGATTCAACTTTTTTTCTATCAAAATATAGAATTCATTAATAATACATGGGAGAGCTAAAATACAGAGCGAGGGACCAAAGAAAACAATGATACAATGCATTTTTCTGTTTTTGCTTAATACAGTAGCTTTAGGACCACAGAGTTCAAAGTTCAGGCATTGTTGGGTTTTGCCTAAGAGGCAGAGAAACAAAGGTCAAAGGGTCTTCCAATTACTGGGACTAGACCTGGATGCTCAGTTGTGGGTATAGTTCAACCAGTCGTCTGATCTCAGATCAGATGTTTAGAGAACCCACAAAACCCTCCTGCCACTTCCATTATGGCCTCATCTCATTTTACCATGTCATTGATGTTTTTCTGCTCAGACTCTCAAATTCCTTGCCAAGTTTGGCCATCGAGCAAAATTCAGTTAAGCTAAAAAACAAGTATCCAATTAAAAAAATAAAATAAAATGAGTGTATCATAGTTAAAACCACAAACAGGGATTTAAAATTCAAAGTCTTCATCTGCCATGTCGATGGCCCAGGCAAATTTCTCACGCTGGGTTTTGTTGTAGATCTTTTCAACGGGAATGCCCCATTTCTTACACCTAGAAGAAGACAGATGGCAAAAGATATTACTGCACTTATGTTTTACTTGTGTGTTGTTTCCACTTTTGACAAAAATGCTATTCAGTTTGTAATTTTCACTCATCTGAAATGCTTTGAGTTTTTCCTTACTTTAGACAAAATACCATAATGATGTCAGTTTGACAAAACATATTGTAGATTTAGTCCAGTAAAAACTTAAATCTAACAGCCTGTTAAAATGGAATGGTATTCAGGTTAAAACATGCAATACGGACATGCAACTAATCTTTTCTTTTTATTATTTTTAAGATTAATTTCTAGCTTTAATACATCGGACAGCTTGAAGAGTGACAGGAAATAGGGGACAGAGAGCTGAGAATGACATCAGCTGAAACAAAAACCAATAACACTGATGGGAAACTTGTAGCCTCTCGTTTACTGGGCCTGCGCTCCACACACTACCTCATCAAATCGAAGAAAGTCTTTATGCAAATTTTTTAAATCAAGCACAGCAAAAACTTAGAAGCCATCAAGTGTCTGCTCGTCTGTTCCGACCAAGTTTTGGTATCAATGACTGCAAAAACTTGCAGAAAAAAAAAAAAAAAAAAAAAAAGTAGCTGTTGACTTTCCCTGAGCCAAAGTGTTTGAAGGCTTTACTCCAATTTGGCTGACAATAATAAAAAAAAAAAATAATAATAATTAAAAAAAAAAAAAGTGCTGCAATTCTACTTTTTACTTGACACTAAATTTGATTTAGTTTGAGTCGTCACTTAAGTTTTTCAGTATTTCCTTTTTAATTTTAGTCAAAAGTTCTGATGAAAACATTTTTTATGATCAAATCGACAGACTGACTCAACAAGAGGCTCAGCTGTTACAGCTAGCAACATTTGAGAAAAAAATAAATAAAAATAATAATAATAATAATAATAATAATAATAATAATACAGAGAGTTTAGAATATTATCATACCAAGCCACAGAGATGCGAGGATCCAGATAGTTGAGCTTGGAAGTGCCAAGGGCAATCTGCTTGTTCTCCTCACGATCGGTCGCCTGCACCTCCAGCTTCATCAGCTGCTCCTCTATCCTCTGCACTGCTTTCTTCTTTGTCTCCACAGTCCTAAAGAGGGGATGAGCACAAATTATTAAAGGCATGATTAACATGACTGACCAGGAAGAAGCTCTTCATATAGATGTAATCCTTTGATACTCACTTTTTGGATTTTTCATCTTTCCGTACTTTGGCATCAGCCTTGGCACTCTTCAATTCTCTCTTAGCATCAGAAAGCTGGTCCCTTTTGGCATCAATCTGTGTCAATGAATTGGGGGTAATTAAATAAATATTTTCCCCTCAGATAAATAGAGGTAGACATATGCCACTTTCAGTGTTTGCAATCTATACCCACAACACACTCCTGCACTGACATTAACATGATTGCCTGATATTTAACATGATCCTCAACATCATTTGCAAGATATTTTAACACTGAAAACAATTTTAAGAAAAATTCAGCACTGACAGCTATCAATGTAAATAAATGTATTATATTCCTCAGTTACATAAAATGCTAAATTCACTTAATGTTAATTGGATTAAGTGCAATGCACCTAAAACTGCATTTGCAGCACCGTTTGTCACGGTAATGAGAAAATGTTGAAAACCTTTGAACCAATTTCCTTTTGAGCAAATGTTGCACAACACATTACCAGAGCACAGGTATTCAGGGATATATTAAACCTAAAAGCATGGAAAATATTTTCTTGAAAATCTTCACTGTCAGGACAAGGTGGCATTTCAATAAAAATTGAAAGAAGAATGCCATCTCAGATTAAATTTAACAAAAAAAAAAAATAAAATCCTGTCAAAAGCATTCAAAATCTACATCATTACCTTAGCCTGAAGGTTCTGCATAGACTTCTCAAATGTCTTGGGTGGAGCTCTCTGATGGTTACACAGGATGGCAACAGCCCTGTTGGCCCTGTTGTAGGACAAGATCTTGGCTGGAATGTTCTCCTCCACTGGAGTCGAGAGGAAAATTGGTTCCTTTATTTGAAATGACTTCTACAAAAACCTGGCATATGGCCAAACCACATCATAGAACATTTCAAAACAAATGTTAAATCTCTTTTAACACTGACATCCTTGCTCACATGAACAGCTTCACTAACATTTAAATCCATTCATATTTACATGTTTGTGCAGTCAGAATACTGACAAGGTTTGCTGTAAAAGAAATAGTGTTAACCTAATTAACCAGGCTGAGATCCAGATTTTATAAATGTATGATCATCTTTGTTAAGTATTAAGTGTTGTCAGACTGTTGCAACTCTGGGTATTTGAATTTGAAAATACTTAGTCTGATACCCAAAGAAGCAATGCAACATAAAATAAAAAAAATATATATATATAATATAATATTGTTACTCCACTTTATATCTGATGTGCCACCTGATGCTAAATAGCCATGCCCATCCCAAAAAGTAAGAAAAACACAAGCTTTTATAAGAGTTTAAAGCCAGTGAGCATAAAGCTGGCAACACTGCATGCTGTGGAAGTCCCACAAATTAGTGAAAGGGAAGGAAGGCCAACAGAAACCAACTCAGTCATGTGACTGACCAATAGTATTGGTAAAAGACAATTTATCATTGAAAGATGTATACCATTTGTGAGCTCCTTCAACTGCTGCTGCAGGGTGATCGAGGCGTTGTAGGTACGGAAAACTTTGGCTGTTAGACCATCCATAAGCTCCTGCAGGTGCTTGTTCAGAATAGATGTCTAAAATGGGGGGGGGGGGGGGGGGGGGGATTGCACCATCATTGTATTATTTACTTTTGATGTTACAAGTGACCTCAGGTCACGTTGATATTGGGTTAGTTAATAAAGGGTATTTTTTTCTAAGCACATCCATGGGTTAGAGGGTTCAACATTTGCCTACATTTAGACGATCGAACAGGTCATCATCAGGCTCCTTGTTCTCCATAAACAACTGAAGATTCTTGAATACCTTGAAGAGATAGAGTGAGTGAGTGCACCAGTAATGTTTGCACAAAAAATAAATAAATAAATAAAAAATGCTGCTTTAGTTCTTACCCTTTTCTCCACAGGGACTTTGTTGTAATAGCGGATAGAGTCTTTACCCAAGAAGTCAAACTCCACCACATACTCTTGGCCATCATTCTCTGGGTAAAGCTTGATGTGTTCAACTCTTAGAGAGCAGCAGCCCACAGTGTCAGCAGTCTCTCCTTCCTCCTTCTCATTACCAGCTCTCAGAGCCAGCTAAAGTACATCAGGATAGCTGGATTAGAGCCGGCTTATGAAGACATTACCCTGACAGCAGCTTGTGTTTCAGCACCCACTAAACCCCTGCAGTCATTGCTAAAAAAAACAATTGTACTACATTAACCGTTCCAAGCTATATACAATGAACAGACAGGAAAGTGTCAATAGTAATCATGCACCTCACCTTGTCAATGAAGTAGAGTGCGACAGCCCTCTGTCTGATCCTCATCTCCTTAGACTTCCAGTCTTCACGGTACTGGTTTCTAATGCGGTCCACACACTTCTTCAGTCTTCGGGCTGTTTCATACTTTTGCCAGTCTTTCTCTCCCTAAAGATTAATAGTGGGTTAAACACATAATAAATTGGATTGAACCACAGTTGGCAAAAAAGTCATAGGAACTCAAATTAAATCATCTTCCTGCCCTGTGATATTAGTATATGTAGCCATTTATATTGGGCAATAGGAAACGAAAAGCTCACATTGCAGTGTGCCAATTTTTACAAACTGAGCAAAAACCTTTTGTAAATATATTGAACAATCACACTGTGTGCCACAGGAGACATGGCAGAGATGAAATTGCTACATGCCCTGGTTAAACCCTAAGGGAGTAATAGCACAAAACCCATTTTAAAACCAGCTCCAAAGCTTGCAGTTTCTACTTTGACCTGCCTTGATCCTGGAGCTGGGATTCAACATGATGTACTTGATAGAGCCTTGAATATTCTCCGTCCACGACACCAGCCAAGTCACTTTGTTGTCATGTCGGACCTCCTTCCATTTCCTGCCTGGAGGAGGCTCAGGGTGTTTGGAGTCCCTATGAAGCGCACACAAACAGTTCAAACAGTTCATGCTTGTGTGACACAGTTTCATTCATCAACACTGAAAATGCAACAATTCACTCACTTGCTGCAGTTGACAATGATGTCTTCAGGCCTAATGCGGCGTTTGAGCATGCCCATCTTAGGATGGTCACCACGGCCACGGAACAGGCCTGGGGGCTCAATGCGGAAGTTAGCAATACGTTCCCTGTGGTTGTCCATAATGCAGAAACCGTACTCTTGCAAGATGCGTTCGTTCTCCTCTTTTATTTTCTATACAAGACAAAAACAGCACATCAGACTACCATCTTGCTGATGGTAGATGAACTCAAATTTTCCTAAAATAAAAATTTCATTGTGAATTTAAAATCAAGGGGGGGGGGGGGGGGGGGGGGGGGAGTTCCTAGAGGCTACATACTTTTACATACTAGTTTGCATACTGCAAGACTCTACTTATTGGTTAATTCTTAGTTAAAAACAACTTCCAAGGGGCGCATCAATACAATATTCATGTAGCTGCTGACCTGTTTCTCCTCCTTCGTCATGGCTTTTCTGGCTTCAGACTGTGCCTTGAAGTATTCACTCATCTCAGTGAAGTTGCATTTCTTCAGGTCTGTGAGCTTTGCCTTTTCTTCTGTAGTCATTTCCTGCATCAGCAACATAAGTACAATCAAACAGGAATTTTCAAACAATTACCCTAAAATACCCAGATTTTCATAAAAAAGAAAGAAAGAAGGCACATTTCTAACCTTCCTCCAATCTTTAAAGAAGTTTTTGCGAAAAATGTCTTTTGTGGTGTATTCATGGTCCAGCATTTTGGCAAAAAATGTGGCCACCTCCTCTGCTTCTGGGCTGAGCTTCATGGCTTTACCTAAAATATGTAAAAACACTTATTACTGGCTGCAGACATTGACACCAGCCATCATATTAAATAGCTTAAAAGCTACGTAATTAGTAAGAACTTCCTAGAAGAAACAAATCTTACCATCGTAGTAAAATTTTACATGGTTAGGAAGAGGCTCATATGGTGGCGCAAACACGGGGCCTTTGTGCTCCAGGAACCTCCATTTGCTGCCGTCTGTGTATCTCTCTTCTTCCCACCTGGAATTAAGCAAGAAAACCCATCCAAATAGGAGTTGGAATGTGCCAAAGAACATTACTCTATCCACCACCAATAAGCATTGTCTAATATGTACATATTGTAAAGCTAGCTGACAACTCACCATTTCCACTTCTCCTCGGGCTCCTTTTTGGCTTTTTTCCCACCAGTGACTTCTCCTTTTTTGTTTTTTGTCTTTTTGCCCTTCATGTCCTAAAAAGGGAAGAGAAACCATCAGTTCTTTCACTCCCATGTTGGCATAAAAAAAATTCAATAACACAAAGGATTGCCACTCAAGCCTTCATAATTCTCAGAGCAAGATATGCTGGCAAAAACCGTCAACATTCCTCTCATTGTTTAGAGAATTTCTAAAATCAGGACTTAGCTTTCATGATGTTGTGGCCGTTGCTTACCTCATCTTGTTTTCTTTTCTTGGCCTTCTTGTCATTTTCAGTCTTTATTTTCTTGGGCTTGAACTCAGAGCTGGAAAATAACACCCTGTGTCACAAATCTGATAGATCACAAAATCTAAACTGATATCCTAACTTTATGTAGTAGACTTGGGGAGCATTTAAATGTTTTAATGACACAGGCCACTTACTCATTATCTTCAT
Organism: Echeneis naucrates; assembly: GCF_900963305.1. NCBI lineage: Eukaryota > Metazoa > Chordata > Actinopteri > Carangiformes > Echeneidae > Echeneis > Echeneis naucrates. Next base: position 20,325,005 of record NC_042515.1, on the reverse strand, counting down.
CTCTTTCTCTTTTTAGAGATTGTTTGGGAGAGTGGTAAAAGTCATCTTCAGGCTCAGACTTCACATGCTGAGGGCTGCAAAAGAAGAAGGTGTTCAAATTCAGAAATGCCTTCAATATGAAACTCCTCCTGGCATTCAAAATGCAAATATTTAACACATGTAGAGTCCACACATACCTGGCAAACCCATTCTCTTTTTTAACTTTATCAAGGTACTTCATCTGAAAGGTTTTAAAAAGTTGTTAGTGAAAACAAGTCAAGAGTCCAACATCCAGTTAAAAGCTAAATGACAATATAGTTGTTACCCAATACTAAACAATAACCAATAGCTTTATAATTTAGCATTTTTTCTACTTCTATGGATAAAAAGCACACCTAGTTTGTTGAAACGGGTACAAGTAAAGCATCTAAGTGATTAAACCATTATAGATACGTCTACCATCTGTGTACACCATTACACCTCAATCACACGCAACAACATTTGCAGTCAAATTTATCATTAATGCATTTTCTTAGTTTAGTAATGGCAGTGTTAAACCAAAATCTTAATCGTAGCACCTGAAAAATCAAATATACTGTCTATTGCCTCTGAATATACACATTCTTCATGAGTTCAATACAATGCCCATGCCCCAATGCAGGAAACAGTCAAATAAATAGAAATAAAAGGGTTTAATCAAATCAAGATTTAGCTAAAAATCATGATATCAGTATGACTTTGTGATCAATTTTTTTTAAAATATTCAGGGCTGAACTCTACAAATCACAACATTACATGCAGAACCATACATGCATTCTTCCATGAGTTATCTGCATGATAATTCACCTTCTCCTCCTTCCTCTTCTCCTTGTGCTTGTCCTTGTATTTGTCTGTGCTGCCATCTTTGTGCTTCATCTTTTCCCTCTCCTTGTCTCTGTGTTTTTTGTCAGAGGAATCTTTGTAATCGCTAGAGTTTAAAGGACACAAAACTATTAAGTCAAGAGATTCCACTTTCCATATCTACCATTGAAAAGACCACCATAATAGAGGCATGTTTTTGATGTTTTGAGCACATGCCACCAGAAAATAGTAAAATAATCAGAAATTTGAGAGCACACACCATACCTGTTGCCATGCTTTGATCTCTCCCGTTCTTTATCCTTCTTGTGGTCCTTATGTTTGTGTTCCTTCTCTTTGTACTTATCCTTATGTTTGTGAAAATCTGAGGGGATAACAGTGTTACCTTTTTCAAAAGCAAACAACGTATTGACTGGATCAACCCAACAATCAACTCAATGGCATGCTTGTTTTGTGCCGATACTTGTACCAAGTGCTCACTACCTAATAGACTATACACAAGTGGACGAAGACAAAGCGCAATGCCTTCAACCATGTGCTTATGTGTACCAGCCAAGACAGACACCCCTATCAACTAACAACCTAAGTTGTACTCAAAGTCCACCCACATGGTCTCTACTGGGTAGAAACAAATTTATTTTGAATGTCATGCAGCCAGCAAACTAAAAATTTCTCACATGGTAGCACAGCACCTCCTACTGCCTGTAAGGCCCTCATTGTTTATGAGACAATATGAAACTACTGACAGGTTGAAACATGCAAGTGAAAAAAGTAGGCTTTTGCTCTCTAGTTTGTGAGCCATAGCAGGGTAAAAACTAAATTTCAATAGCTGCCATCTTCCTGAACAAAGGTAAGACTTGACAACCATACCTTGCCAATAAATGGCTGACAAAATCATCTACTAACATTCTTTTAAAAACTGTCAAAGTAGCATGTATTTGGGATACACACTTGTTCCAGCTGGGAATTTTCAGAACCAAAAATGGATGGTAAGTCTGAACATAGATTGTTCTGCTAACTTTATGTTTAGTTGTCTACATTCACCTGTTATATTAAGATGACCCTTTATTTGTGCTGTCATCTGAAATCTAACCCACATCACTGTTAAACTATTTCAATGTGTAGGCCGTTGGCAATGCATCATATAACTGCACAGAACCCATCTTAAACCACAGGTAAACAGTCCGTGTACACATTTGCAGCTGAAGGATGAAGCACATCAATTTCAATATGTCTGCATCACTGACTAGCAAACATTCTACACAACAAAATGTATGGATTAAGCATAATTTGCTAATAAAAGCATTATATGTATTAAATCTTAAGAAAATGCATATTCGTTTTAAACCATTCCTGCTGACTTAAGTAAGGCCAGATTGGCTTGCTTATTTCAGTAAGTCAAGATGGTTTAGTTGAGTGCAGCATTTAAAGGATAAAAGATGGCCATGTTTAGCTGACTTGAAGGCAAAAGCAGTTTATTCTGTGCATATAAATGTGTGTTCTATGTTTTACAGATTTCTGGATTTTAAATAGACAAATAAACAGACCAAATGAAACTCAAAAGGTACTTTCGAAACTTCTTGTCAAGACTATATCAGTTACTTGTAACGAGATGATGAATTAAAGTTAATGACTAGATATATTGACCAATCAAATACAGCTCCTACTCATAAAACAATCCACTTTCTCCTAGCTTGGGGATGTTAAGTCTCTGCAGTGAAAATAAAATAATACCTTAGCAATGAAAAAGAGTTCAAGACCGCGTATTAAAACACTTCTCTGTCACCACATGGGATCTTAATGAAGCAATGTGTCTTCGCATTTCTCCTCCACACAGCCATCTGCACTTCACAGCCTGGGTTCAGCTTGCAGCACAGTCAGGCCGCTACACCGAAAAAGAAAATGGCGCAGAGACTAAGTCCTCAACCCCCAAACCCTCACTTTCAGGTGGGAAATGTTGTACTAAAAGCTAACCAACAACAGAGTCCAATGCGATTAACTGATAAAACACCTCAAGGTGTTTGCCAATAATGAGTCGAAACGAGTAAATAATTTGCGGAAAAGCTTTAACAAGACCTCCCTTTTGAACAATAGGCGCTTGTGAGTGAGACAGAGGACTTAGTCTCTGGACGCCATTTCTGTCCTCTACTCAGAACTAACGCAACGTTACATTTGCCCAGTGAACACAAGTCCGAATTAGAGGAAATTATCTTCTTGGCCCACCTTAATGAACTTACCATTGACCCGAGAGCCACAGTCAATCTGAAAAATCAAGAAAAACGATAGATGTTATATACCGTAGTGGCTAACTAGCCGGCTAACTAACTTTGAACTTGCTGGACGGCAAAGCGACAGTTTGCTAGCTATCCCGCTAGCCATATTAGCTTGCTACACTTGATGTTAATGTGGCTTAGCGGCTAATAGCGAAGCCGCTACGGCTAACGCTGACTATAGCTAACACCAAATTACATCTAGCGTTATTACATTTTGTCGCTGGGTTAGTGTCAAGTCACATAGACCCAGGTGTTAGCCGGAAGGCACATTTCCGCAACATTGGGAATAACATTGTGACAAAACTTGTCAAGACGCTGTTATCAACAAAATGCGCGCTAGCAGGCACTATTAACAGTTAGCTAAGTTATCCTGTCAAACCAAACATTTTAAAACGGTGGCAAGAAACTGTCCCAGTTAACCCCCGGTGATGACATAACGATATGGTTCCAGCATTACCTGGTCCTCGTTGTGGGAATGGTCCCCACTCATTTCCTACGTGCTGTGTGATTTAAAAAATTATTTAAAAAAAGACAAGACAAACGTGGGGAGGAACCACACACCGGCGAGAAGATGCGGGGAGAATGAAGAAAAGACTCGATTGTGTAAGACCTAAGTTCCGATTGTGCGCTACTGCGCAAGCGCGTAAATTTAAATGGTAGAGCGCAGCGTAGCTCCTCCTTTTGACAAAACGTGTTGCTGTCCGGGCCCGAGATGGACACACCGGGTGGTGAGGGGGGACACACGGAACGGGAGCACATGGTGCTACAGGATCGATGTTCCAAGATCGGTGGCCTACTTATTTATCCGTTTGCTGTTTGTAATCATTTGATTTGATAAGTGAATGAGCAGCTGTGCGCATATTTGTAGTCACAATAATAACAACAACACTAACCATCCTTTTCTCTCTTTTAGGTTTGAAGAAAACGTTTAGTTACATGCTCATTTCATCCATATGCAATTGTAAATATGGATATCTTCATATACGTCTTGGTTTACCTGATAGCACTATAGTTACAGGCATGTAAGGTTAAGGTTGAGTGAGAATACAGCCCGGACTACCTTCAAAGCCTCAGCATGGTGTTGTGCCTTAGTCACCAAGCAGTTCTCTTCAGATAAAGGGTTAGGGTTAGCATGGTGTTGTGCCTTAGTCACCAAGCAGTTCTCTTCAGATAAATTCATCTTTGTACGTTATTTACTTTTATGGGGATTCGAAACTTGTTGACAGTTGAGCACTGTAAATCTAATATGTATACACAGAAACAGATCGAAAACGCCTCAATGTTTAAATAGCCTATATTACTTACTTACTTTTATAACAATTCTTTCGTCTTTGTTTCAAAACGCATTGCAAACGTAAAGTCAATAATATCTGAATATTTGTCCATTGATATGTACATTTATAATAATGTGCACAGCAAATCCCGTTCCATCCACAAGAGGTCGCTGCAGTTCATTACAGTACCTACTAGGATAATGCTTTATCCTGTCAGACCCTCAAACAGGAAAGCGCTCTATTCTGTTAAAATTTACAATATTTAATTCAGACTGTATCTATAGATGCAGGTCAGTGATCAAATGAAAATTTACTGTTCCATGGTGCTACAGACTACAATAGTGTGTGAGCTGATCAATAGCAAAACTTACATTGTTTGAAAATGTATATAAAGTATAAAACGACAAATAATTTAATTGCTAAATAGATTTTTAATGATCTATTTTACTTGTATTATCATGATCTACTAGTTTGATAAACCAGCAGTGTTATTTGTTATCTGGCAGATAACATCCAATACTTGTTTATCTCAGTCTGTTATCACACTAACGTAATATCCATGGCAATAACTGCATACGCTTGAAGATCAACAAGTGATCTCTTCCTGTTAAGTATGAAAGAAAATCTTTGAACAGAGTAAAATTGGGTTTTCCTGCCTTTTAACCTGGGAATGTTTTTTGTTTGCTTGTTTGGAGGTTTTTGTATGTTTACAGATCTGGTAATAACATCTACACAGTTTGACGTATGAAAAATACCAATGTAACTGTTGTAAACGTTCAAAGAGGTAGTCCATCAATAAAGCACATCGATTCTATAGTCAAATTGGTAGTGTGAGTCACAATCCAGTGTTATATAACATCATATAAACATACCACAAAGGGCTTGATGAACTTACATTTTTATTCATAAAATAAAACATAAAGCAAATGATAATGTAATGAAAATCAACATGTTACAATTTCCTTAAAAAAAAACAAAAACATTTTTAAACGACTTAAGTATAAATAATAAATGTTACCAAAGCTAGACATTCAAGAGAAAGGCAAGGATGACGAGTACAGTGCAAAGTGTTATATTCTCACTGTTCATTTTGTATCTTCTTCATATAAACCTCAGCTTTGACTAAGATCAAAGTCAGATTTCCAAACTGGAATACTGTATTTCACAAAACCATTGTTTCTTTCCATGATGAGTTTTTTTAGGTGCTGGTAATTGGATGTAATAACCAGCACAACATCCTGCTGATTGAGCAGAAATGCAAGGTTATTAAAAAGGCACTATTATGAGAACACTGCGTCAAGTGTTTAAGGCTCCAGGTGGTTTGGCTGCGAAAGTGGCTCAGCTGGGTGTTGGTATAAAAACATGTAGGAGTCACATAGCAGCCTGCGTACTAGTTCAGGAGCCTGAGACAGGTTGGCTCGACTCATCTCTTCCTCTGACTGAGACAGAAAGACACCCAGCTCTGGACAAGCTCGGATCTCAGGAATGTTGTAGCCACTTTGATCGTCACCTGTAAGAAAGAGTGGACTTATGATGAGATAAAGCCCAGTCACAGACGTCAACCCGTATCCTTATCTAATGCTGTCAAGGCAACATTATCGGAAAATAGAGCAGTCAAGTGTAACCACTTCATAGTAAAAACCAAAACATGTCTGCGCTTGCACGAACATCAGAATGAAAGAAGAGACAATAAGAAATTGAAGTGAATTAAACCATCTGAAATCTATCTCACCACATCTGTCTGCCATGCAGTCAAAGAAGAGCCAGGAGTGTGGATCAAGGCCATATTTGACAAAGGACACATAGTGGCTGGTTTGAATACAAAGCACAGCAAACAGCTGCATTGTGTGTCTGGGCAGTGGAGTGTCAGAGGTTACATCTGCTGGAACTTCAAGAGCTTTGGGTGAGTGACCCTGTCGTGTGTGGTGACTATGCACCTGTAAAAATAAATAAATAAAAACAATTATAATAAATAAGAAAGACAGTTTCACCACGATTTGGATCAGTAGGACACTAAAATGTGAATCCAGTTTACCTGTGAGTTACAGGTAATGCAGTACTGCTTGATTCTTCCTGGCTGCAGTTTAGGATCTGGTAGACACTGAAGACACTCGTACTCTGCCAAATCCCCACAGATAAAGCATTCTCTCAGAGCTGTTGGAAACAGCAGGTGATTTGTAAGCATCTTAGACCTCTTCAAAAACAAACACTCTATTGAATACAATTCTCCATTCACACTCTGTATGATTTCTATCTCTGCAGATTAAACGTGTTCCTCACAGTTGTGTACAAGGTCTGTGATGTCCAGCTCAGTGGAGGGAATGATATGAGAAAACATCTTGTACTTGTTTCCGAACCTTGGCATCTGAACCATTAGACAGGATGGTGTCTGAGGGACAAAAGGGAATCCAAAATTGGGGTTATATTATTGTACAGACAAAATGTTATAAACATATTCAATCTTCTTAGCCTAATAAGAGGAGCACTCACTTCTTCAAACTTGATGTCACCTGACAGGCAGGATGTGTCCATTAGCTGTTGGACTGTGGGCACCTGTCCCATCTGCTCTTTTTCGAGAAAGATCTGGAAGGTGTAGGCACCCTGAGATGTTTCTTGCCTGGATCTACAAAAAAAGTGAAGCAAATACTATTAGAGGAACTCAATATCACACAACAAAATAGGACAATTTATTTCATGCTGGGCGCTCCAGGGTCATACCTGAGTTTGAGCAGTGGCTCTATGCAAAGCCCCTTCTGAAAGAGGACTGTGATGAATTCTTCTGGGTCTGCAGTGGAACAAAACAGTAAAAATGTAAAAGTTTGTTGTTGTTTTTTTTATGCAATAAAACAATACAGCACTGCAAAAATATATTTAGATATGTGATGATGCAATGCATTTGCAAAGATCTTGCATCACAATAAACTGGCATCATTTTATAAGATACAGGTGCATACCCTTTTCCTCTGTTTGAAAGGTGTCACATCCAAGCTGTTTGCGTAAATTCATTACACTCTCAGCGGGCACAAATCCTTGTCTGCGATAAATACATTCGTTATCGGTAAGCAAACACAGTGGAAGAACTGCATAGACCAAAACAATTAGGACACACCCTGTTATGCATGTTATTATTAAGCATATGCACATGAATGCAGAGGACACAAATCATGACAAGTACGTTTTTAATCAGCTGACATTATTAGAAATGTCAGTGTTCGTTTTTTTGCAAAGTAACTGATTGTATAAATATAGATAAGAAATAAACTGTTGTAAGGACAGTGGCAATACCTCCGTAAACGGGTGACTATTTTTCTCAGGGTGCAGGCTATGGGTTGTTCTGTGTCAGCAGGTCTCTTGCAGATATTATCCAGAGTCACAGACGAGCTGAACAAACTTAAAAAACAAAGAAACAAAAAAAAAAAAAAATTGTTTCGTCACTTCAATGCTTATCTGAATACAGTTCACCACACTCACTTGGTTGTATAATAAAAATACTTCAGGTAATGCAAGGAGAAATGTGTTTACAACAGCATGCTGAGCATTAACAAACTGGTTTTACCTGAAGAGCGTGGCATCCAGATAGCATGAGTTGATGTGACCCTGAATCCCCTTCATTTTTCCTACTAACAAAGACAAGGCCTGCGACTCAGAGATGGGTGGTGCATCCTGGTCGTCTGAGTCCTCAAATGAAGGAACTGAAAATAGCAAGCGAAACATACACAAACAGGTGTATGTTAAATGCCATACAATTTCTCATCATGCTTTGGTCTCCCTGAATTCTTGTACAATTCTAAAAATGTCATTTTTACAAGGAATATACAACACTGGTAAAAATGTTAAATTGGAAACATTTCACATATAGCCCCCAGACTGTTATAAGACAATATTATTAAATGTGCATCATGTACAGTTGAGTTAATTGTATACGCACATCCCTCCAAACTATAAGAAATGTCTAACCTGGAGGTGCATCAGTGGAAGTTGGAGTCTCGCCTCTTGTAGAGGAGAAGACAAACCTGCTATCAGGGCTGCACTTTGTGACAGGGACAAACAAAGCCCTGTTCCCTTTGCACGTGAAGTATCTCTGGCTTCCATACTTCCCATCAGAGCAGCCATTCACCACGTAGTCCTAAAACATTAAAAGCCATTAAACATTAAATAAATACATTTAAAAAAAAATAAATCAATCTGATATACGAAGTCTTAAAAGCTGGGAAAACTTGCTGCCCATTCATTTAGTGCCTCACCAATTCAATCCCAGCCCATTCATCTGTCTTTCCTGCTGGGACACCCAACCACCGTACAACCCCGTACACTGTGATCCCCGCGTTGGACACCACCTCCACCATGGATCCCACCTCCAGGGGTACATGAGATTTGGACAGAGTTTGGCTCTGAACGACACTTTGCTCTTGGTTCTCTCTCACTTGATGTGCACGAGATCCTATAATGGGCATGGAGTTGATCCGTGTCACAGCTTTTCGGTTTAGACCTGGTTTGGTGAGGAGGTGGATGGTTAGAAAGTCATATGACATTTTTTTGGAATCATCACATGCTGCCTCATGAGGGTGAACTCTGACTAACCTGACACATGTCTGCATATGGAGGTATGTAGACAGAGAGTGAACAATGTGCCAAAAAAAAAAAAAAATCTTAGTCCATGTGATGACTGTACTGTTTTGCATTCCAGCGCAAAAGGACCTGTTTTTCTAGTTTTATTAGAGCCATTTCTCTTTAGTAGCCACAGGCCTTTGTTCTAAACATTCCATATGGAGGATTACCCTTGCTAATTGCAGGGTAACTAGAGGGAAGCATCGAGGTAAAAATACTTTTTGCCTCGTTATTTTTTTATGAAAAAATAACGATAAAAAAAAAATGATCATGGCCCAATTAACTAAGAAAGGGGCAGGTGAGCTGTGACTTTGACCACCTCACGTACCTCCACATTGGCCATCTCTCCAGTGCAACCCGAGGGGGACAGAGTAAGATGGGACCACCTGGACAATGTCTGCAGCACTGAACAGGGGATGCGGGGAAGGTTTCTTGGAAGACAAATTGTGATCACTATCCTACAATGAAGAACAAAACATAAAGGCTAGTCAAAACCAGATGCAGCCATGTCAGATTCCATGTATAGTTTGCACTAATGTCATAGAGTTGCACATAGCTCTCTAGTAATCTTTCGACTGATAGCTTTGCCCAGAGGCCCACAGATCACTGGAGATTATATGATCATATGACTAGTGTGCATGCCAAGTATCAGCTGCACAGTAAACGTTTAAACCTATGCTTCATTCAGGACATCCACACTTTAATTTTCACACACACGGAAGAAAAGAAAAATACACAACTTCACCCACCACGAATTCCACCTCAAAGCCGAGCATCTGCAGGTCGTCTTTGTCCTGGTTCTTCCCGATCTGCATCAGGTTCTTGACCATCCCGGGAAGGTGGCCCTTCTTATGCCGGACCACCACCAGGTCCCCCGGAGTCAGCTCACAGACGGCCGAGAACAGCTGGGGGTTGCACAGCAGCTCCAGGCGTTTGCTTGCGGAGGAGACGAAGAGCAGCAGCTGGGCCTGGTGCCGGCTCAGCGGGTAGGTGTCCTCCCTCCGGACCAGCCCTCCGCTCTTGGGGGCCCCGGCGTTGGAGCCGCTGCAGTACAGCAGTCCCATCAGCTCCCCGCGCTGCGTGTCCGCCTCCACACGGCCGATGCATCCCCGGCAGAAGCCCTTCCTCGACTTCCCGCGGATCACGATGAAGAACTTCTCCTTCCCCGGAGTTATGGGCTCCATGGAAAGCCCTCGGCTCCCCCGGAGCAGCTGCAAGGAGACGGGTTTCATGAAAACAGCTACACGGGCTGCAGCATTGGACGGCTCCAAGCTAAAGGTGGTTTGGTGCAAATCAACTATTCTATTGAAAGTAAGTTGGACGGTACTCACTGTGAAAAAAAAGTCGTGTAAGAGGAAGAATAATAGAAAACAAACCATATACTCGCCCCATATCATTATCCCCATTATCCTTCACGACGTTACAGTCCACCTCCTTCAGTAAACAAACTAATTGTTTTCTCATAACTCATGATGTTTAGTGAAAGCGTCGTCTTACTTACTGCTTTTTGTGGGTCGGACGCGTCCTCCGCCGTCCTCAGCAGAATCAATGCGCACACGGCAGCAGGTGAGCTCCCCGCTTTACTCTGATGGAGAAGGTGGGAACAACCTGCCTGGATTTAAATCGTGACCTGTCCGTGACCGACGACGCCCACCTGGCGGCCCCATGCACTCCCCGCCCTCCACAACGACATTTCCGCAACAGGTCCGCTTCAGTCAGCGGTGATTCGTCGGAGGGGTGTGCTGCTGGCCGGGACAGAACATTCAGAGCAGGAAACTCCAAGTGCAAATGTTTTAAAGTCAGTGTGTCTGTCGGTTTGCTGCACACACTCTCGCTGTGAGCTCTGGTGGTTCACTTATATCGACACAGAAAAGAAATTTCCATTCGTCTTAGCCTGCTGGTGTTATTTCCCAGTTTTCTGGGCTGCATATGTGGAGACACACTTTGAAATTCATTTGAAACTAATTTACCCAGTGCAGATTCATTTCTCAGAAACGAGTCTAAAGCCAACAAGTTTTCACTAGTGGGCTATTTTCACCTTTAAACTACATTATCACAATAGCCTGATGACAGTTCATCACTGGGACATTACAGTGAAACAGCCTCAAACAGATATTAAGTCAAAGTGTTTACAGTAATCAGTGTCTGAGTGATGTGTTTTTGTACACAGACATGTGTGATGTGTCCAGTCCTGTGACACAGCCAGTATGCATGCCTGACTGTATCTTGAGTGCACATCAGTTTACATAATAGCCCTCATTTTCTTCAGCGTGCACGTTGCTCATGTTTCCTCGGCTTCCATCAAACATCATGCCTGTGGCACTTTAAAGAAAGACTAAAGAAATCTGGAGCTCAATTGTGAGCTCATGTATCCACCCCCACCGCAATTTATAGATGACTAGACAGTTTTGTCTTGTTTTAATAGAAAGTTTGCTACTTGTTAGAGGACTGCCCTCTGCAGGCTGATGGACAAAATAATGCAGCATCAACCATAAACATTCAATGGAACACCAGCTTATTCAAACTGAGCAATTAAACTATGAAAACCCAGCAGATAATCTCGGGCACTGGTATGGGTTTAATGACATAATTGTTCCTCAGAATCCCCAGGACGGCAGAGCTGCACATCCACTCGTGGAGAGTCAGCTGATAAAGGAGAAATTGAAAAACAGGAAATTACTAATATGAGGAAGAATTAGTGCTGTGATAGCAAATATAATAAAGGTTAACTACCCCTGGCTCACATACATACAGTTAACAAGAAGTCTGTGTGGCAAATGGAGTCTTGTCGAGGAGAGGATGCCATTTTTCTTTTTGGAGTTGGAGAGAACACTGCTCAACACCTGAATCACAAATTGTATATGTCTTTACAATAATAATCCAAGCATTCAGCAGTGAATCAGATTCCAAACTCCTAATGACATAAACTGATCCAACCTCAGTGAATGCCATCCTGAGCCACTTAGTAGCCACATGTAGAGCTCACATTTATTCCAGGTTCACACCACTATTGTAGGCATGAGAGATGACAGCGCCCTCTCTCCTGACTTGGTTCAATTTCTCTGTAACACATACAACAGTCGGATTCAAGTCCATTTTTTGTGATCAACTGACTTTTTATCAGATGAGACTTTGACCAGTGAGGCACCTTGTTTCGGAGTTGCCTTCCAGTTTTATGTGTCCGGGACAAATGAAGGATCAGACTGTTGAGAATAACACCTGACTTGGGTTATGTGTTTGTTCCCAAATAGTCTGCTCAGAGAACTACAAGAAGACAAGAAGACAAGAGATAAGATAAAGGAATGGCAGTGTTCTCTGCAGCACATACCTCACATAACCTCCTGTTGTCGTTTATGTCAGACTGTAGGTAGAAACAGCATCACCTTGCCACTGACATCGTGAGGTCATCTGGTCCCATGACCACTACCTGTCCAGCCTGGAGGGAGTGTATGGTGGAGTAATACTTGGGTGGTGGTGTGTGGGAGTAATCTTCTCAGTCTTACTCTTACTAAGAGATTACAACATAAGACAAAGGCACACAAAATATTAAAAAAAAAAAAAAAACACACACACACACACACAAAGAAATCACAGGAAATGGCTACATTTGAAAACATAATAATAAATTGTGATTGTTGTATACAAAGTTTATTAAACAACAAAGGTTTATCCAAAAATGTGAGTTTCATCATTAAAGCACAATAGTTATTTTCCAAGAAAATCAATACCATATAATCTGGTTGTGGTGGATTTATGCTTTCCCTTGCTGATATGACAGTTCAGTGAATATTTGGGAATTTTAGGTTGTCAGTCTGATAAAACTCATATATCTCAAAACGTCTCAGTATGAGAACTCTTTCTATTAAAAGACAAATTAAAAATGGAAAAACTGCAGTGAAGTCATCTTTAAATGTTTAGTTAACTTGAGTGCTTAATTCATCACAGCACGTCAGAGAGGAGCTGAGCCACTGAAGAGTTAAGGTAACCTAAACTATTGGCCACCGCCAAAACTTCTTTCAGGGCCTACATAAACACATGACATACACGAATACACACCACACACACACAGAATGAAAGAGACATAAATACACACACATATGTTTTAAGTATTAGCGCTATAATTTCAATTAGGCCATAGTGTGTAAAAAAAATTGTGCTATTAAAACTAGGCACACTGGTACCTCAGCAATCCAAAGGTATGTTTGATTTTCTGTTATTCTGTTACTGCCTGCTCTGGCAGACGCCCTCTAACACACTGAGAGCTGATATCAGTGCTGCACCAACAGATAAATTATAAGCTCTAAAACTAAAAACTTCATATGTTTGTACCGTTGTATGAGACAAAAAAAAAAGAAAAAAAAATGCTGCCACACAACTGACCTTTGACTCTGTAATTGGTTTTACATCTCAGTGTCATTTACCTCATCTACTATGTTTTGTGAGATGCTCCCATCATAGAAGTTGGACAGACCAGCCTCCAGGACTCTTGCCATATGGGGCATCCTCAGAAATGAACCAGGACCCAGAGCTTGGCCACCTGGGAAGAACACGTCCCTAAAACGTTGTGGTAGCGGCTCATTCTTTGCCTTTGATATAGCCTCAGCTATAGAGGAAGGCAAATGAGTTGGATCTTGTTAAGTTGCGGTGAAGCAAAATGAGGGATGATTTGACTCACCAAGACTGAAAGACACATTGAAACCCTGTTTGGAGATGGCAGCAGCTCAGCTCACCACATCCTCCCATGATAGACTGCAGTGATTTTGTGGTAAGAACATTTGACATGTTTGATTTTGAAAACTAAACATGAGAAAATACACCAGTAAACAAAAATCAATTCATCCATAGTTATTTACCTCCAGTACAAGCAGTGAGCATGATGTAACCCTCTGAGCATTCCTGGTACGCCTACTTATAGACCTGCTTGAAAGTGGATAGGAGGTGTTTACACGTTGAGTAATAACAGCTTTAATGCTCCCTCCTCCTCACCTTTATACTCCATCAGGCTCTATAACATTATGTATCATCTCCTTATAAAGTGCTTTAGGTGCAGCTCCCTGAAAATTTAACATTTTGGTTACATTCTTACGGAGGTCATGAACCAGAATCACCCCACATCTATAGAAAGAGCATAGCATAAGCCATGGCTCAGATAACAATGCAAGATCAAAGCAAATGTCACCCCAATGGCAAAAATAATAGATAGTGTACAGGCATGAGGCTTTCTTGACTGGTGCCATCTTTGTCTGTGTTTTTGAAGCTGGACAGGTTTAGGCTGCTAGGGGCCATGTCTTTCAGAGGAAGCTCTTTTGGGAGAAGGCTGAGGACTGTGGCAGCAAGGTAAAGGCATCTAAATCTTCAGAATAGTTAAAATGTTGGGATTTTCCAGCCATGTCTGAATTCAGGTTTTCTGCACAGGCCCTCAGGACCCAGAGGCCCTGCATATGTTCTCCCTTGACATACAATCAGGAAATGTACACCTGCAGTGTTCCAAAGTGGCATCAGGGCAGATGTAAAGTGAAGAAAAGTCCAACAGCATCTTGAGTCCTGAGAACTAGGAGTGGTTTTCATTCACCTCACAGGTGAAGTCACTGTGTGAGCCATCGGTCCACTGAAACGAGTCAGAAAAACCTGTTGAAACATCCAATCTGTCTTAAATTACTACAGTGCAGAGTTAACACAAGCTGAGGGAAGCTCTTTTTACTGAACCTCATAAATGGCCCTTTACCTTCATAAAATTCAACACAGGAGGTGAAATTACCTCCCAACCAATGAGATCCCAACAGTTGTGTGATCAGTGATCTGAGTGATAAACAAAGTACAAGCTGCTGTCACACTTTTTATTTTGGTAGAAAAAGGTTTTAAACCAAGTACATAGAGTGAAGTACACACGTCAGTACACAAATCACATAAACTTGAAGATACATTTTTCAAAGGCTGTTTCTCATTCACAAACAAGTAAACATCTTCAATGCAAGCTCTTATACAGTACAGGTTATAATACAGCTGCCTATTAAATTGTTTAATTAATTAAAGTGTTATTGTTCTGGATTAAATACTGTGGCTTACTTACACACTACAAACAGGTGGAGTAATGCTTTTTTTTTTGGGGGGGGGTTTAAAATGGGAACTTTAGTGTGTGTTTAATGTGCACGGTGTACACTGTAAGATCTTTTTAAAGCCAAAGCATCAGTGGCAGAGGTTGTGATGCCCTGGCTGTTGAAGGTGGAAGGAATGGTGCTGGACACCTTTGCAAACACGGTTCTGACGCTGAATAGCATTACGGGACAAGTGGTGTCTGTTTGCCCAGGTCTTCGCCTTCTGAATGCAGTTTAACTGCGTCACCTCTGCCAAAGCTTTTGGCTGAGAAAAATAGCTAGAGGCAGCGGCACTGGTGGTGTTGCAGCTTACAACTGTGGGCTCTGGATCTAACATGCTGGAGAGAAACAGACAAATTTTGTGATCATATCAACTGTTTATGAGCTGCTGGGACATGAGTAATGGTCTCTTGTCACAGTTCTCCTGCTAATTCAATTACAGTATTTCTCAAGCCCCCTCACCTAGCTTCTTCTCTGCGAGGAGCTGAGTTTATTGCTTGGGTGTTTTCCAGCTGTGCATCCTGGTTCTCGAATGAAAACATTTCTGTGGAGACAAATGTTAGGCAAATGCAGATGTTTTTCATGTATTTTACTTTAATATCATAAGTACTCATAACAATAATAAGCACAGCTCTTAGGCTGAACAAATAACAGGTAGATTACTCTAAATCAAAATGTTTTACAAGTTAAATTCATTTCTTTTAGTTTGTCTATTACTGTTTGGATTATTTTCCTCTTGAAAGTTGTCCTCCATCAAATAACCACATGCAGATCAAACATCACATCGGCTCATCATGTATGCAACTCATCAAAGCTGCAACATTATCCAATACAAATTATGAATATAAGAACAACATAATGATCAGCTCATGCTTACTCTAACTCCAAACATCGTTATATTAATCACAATATAAGGATTGCTTGAGGAAAACACAGCAACTAAAGACAGTGTTTTTCGGGTACGTGACTGACCTTGATGACTGACAACTAGCCACCCTTCTTCCAGCACTTCTCCAGACTTGACATTTTCAGGGGTTTCCTCCTCTCCCCCAAACAACAGACGGGTGATGGCCTTTATCATTTTTCTTTTTCCCTTGTCTTGGTGTGTTTTGTCTTTGTTGATGGCTCCTGTCCTCCTTCCTCCTTTTGTTCAGCAGGTAGCCCAGCTATCTCTGACTGTTTTTTTAAAACAAGAACCAAAGAGTTAGGTGCACGTTCACCCATCCCTCACTTTAATCAGCCTTTAACTATTTGGGAGCGGGTGATACTATGAGACCCTTCCTTCGTAATTACTTTTTTTCAAAATTCAAGCAATGTTTGGTCAGCTGACTGGGACGTCCAATGAAAGTTCGCCAAATGCGATGGTTTGAAGAATGAGCCCACTTCCCCTGAATGTCATTGTTATGCCCCATCTGGCTCTTGATATGTGGGGGTGGGGCTCCCTGTATCAAAATCACCTCTCAGTGGCTGGCATGGCTCTTAATTAAAAACTGACGCTCAAGCTGTTTTTACAGTGCTCACTAACAATATCGGTGTTATATGTTGATTATGTGTATTTGCTTTATTTCTGTGATGCGCAGCTAGCGACATGCTGCATTTCATAAGGGGGGCGATAATAGGATAAAAAAAAACTGATCACATACAATCAGTATGACATCGCTCTCTTACTGTTGACGATTTTAAACTGGCCGTTTGAACCACACTGATCTCAGCGACAACAAGCAGCACACGCAACATATTTTTGGATGAAAAGTGAACAAATTGTGTGCGATTTTCAGCTGTATTTGTTTGTTTGCTTGTCAAGTAGAACACATTGTTTCGTGAATTATCAGCAGATGTGCAGCGGATCTTACCTGACGTCAGGTAGTGTTTTCTCAGTTTGTCGCACGGATCATTGTGTAGCAGATAGATGCAAATGAGATGTGATGAATTATAGCTGTACTGTACCAACCCGACGAGCTACTTATTTTGGATTTCAAATATTCAACCGGCCTCAGGCAGTGTCCCCGCCCCCTGAGAGCAGAACAGCCAATCAGAGGCTGCGGTTGGATTTGATTCTCGTCAAAGAACCAACTTTGCCGTCAAGATAATTCCCGACAAAGAAAACTGATATTGGTTCTTCGCCATTCGCTCCACTTTGTCGTCGATGAACAACCACATCCAACCACACCGTTTTAAACCGCAATATTTGAGAATATCGCGCTGTTTGAAAACATAAAAGATGGCGAATATAGGAGGCGGCGGTGGGACGTTCACTGTGTCAGAGCCATTGCTGGATTTCATACACTTAAGACGTCACCCGAGTATAAACTGTCCACTGACACGTGTATGTTTCCAGGTTTGGCAAATTTTAGTGATTGTCTTACAAACCACCACAAAGTCCAGAGACATTGGTTAGGGTTAGGGTTTTTCTTTTTCTCCAATTGTTTTGAAAATGTGCTTCAAATCATTGCCAAGTGTTGTAGAGTGAATTTCACCTTCACTCTACAATTTAATACATGCACTGTTAAAGGTATTTTTGTTTTTGACAGTGTCTTTTAATGTGCTGTTTGAAGGGCCACGAGCTTTCAGGACCCAAGTGAAATAAAAAAAATGTGCTCATCCAGAAAGTCTTTGGAGAAATATTAATGCCCAACATTTGGTTGAAACTGATTCAGAAACAGGACACACAGACTTCACAAAAAAAAAAAAAAAAAAAAAAAGAGTCAAAGCAGGAAATGTAACTTTCATCACAATTGTCATCACAATCCTTAAACTATTGTTTCCTTCCTCACTCAAGTTTGAAAGCCCCCAAACTATTAACATTCGGTCATTTTTAATTCCAAATGGCTCACGTGCACTGGAGACTTCAAATATCCACAAGAAACAAGTAGAAATTGTAACACGGCCAAGTTTCTGATGGGACTTTATGTTTCCAATACGTGAAAACCACTGCACGTGGATCACCGTAAACAGTGAAGGTCAAACATCCAAGTGAAAAAAAATATAATTTTTCTGGCACATGGGTGAGAGAACAGTGAGGAGAGAAGACAGCTGAGTGTCAGTAGAATCGTTGGAGTAATTATATAACAGGAAGGGACTTAAACCTTCAGGTTTGAAAGAACTCCGCAGCTCCTGCTCTGATTATTCGTAAACACTCCATATAGCGCCACCCAGATTTTTTGGACACGAACTAGTCACATTTCATGACTCACTTTCCTCCAGAAGATGGTGCAGTTACTCCAATAAAGTTATTCGACGCTCTGCAACTGGTGCAGTGACAAGTGCGTCAGTGTGTCACCCCAGAGGAACCTGGTGCAGGTGATGTCACTGATCCTGACTGTCACTGTCGAGCTCCTTCTTAGAAGCTGAAGTAAAGCTCTAATTGCATATTCGTGTGGTTTAATCTGCTCCTTAAACTGTGCAACAGCAGCTGATCGCAGAGAGATACACAGACGTGAAGTTTCTCTGGAGACTGTATGAATCATGGGACTGGATGTGGCTGTGTTTTCCTCAATATTGAAAGGGAAACAATAGATGGATGGATGAGTGGACGACGACATCGGAAATGTCATGAAGTCCTGACGCCGGCAGCTGTTTTTTTTTTTTTTTTTTTTTTTATGATTAAGTCCCATTTCCATCCCTGAGTGTGTGTATGTGGATGGCTCACACGGGGGCCACACGGTGCGTCTCATACAGAAACTCTAGTCATTTCCCTCAGCTGTCCCTCGCCTAATCTTGTCTTGTCTCCACTGGGTGCCTGCGTTTTGACGCCGTGGCTCTCGTGTTTTTGTAGTAAAGTGTGTGAGCAGAAAGAGCTTCTTCCTGCGCACTTGAGCGGAGATACGGGAGGTGGGGAGGGCCCTCGGGGCGAGCACACCCCTACCGCCTGTCTCAGAGTATTTCAGAACAGAGGCCAGCATTTAGTCATTCTTCATGAAAGCTGCACACTCAGTCGTCTGCCCCAGACCCACTGTAACTGGTGGACCACAGGATATATCTCTGTTTTCCACGGACCCGGGGACCTCGGTTTGATCCAGCTCTCTGTTCCTCGGGTGAAACTTTTCTGCGTCGTGGCCACAGGAGAGCCTACTTTTACGCACAGTTATCTGACGCCTCGGAAAGGACAATGCCTCGATCTTTCTTGGTTAAGAAGTACTTCGCCAAACAAAAACCAAACTACAGCGAACTTGAGTGCCAAAATGGTGAGTACAGGAAAGTAGTTTTATAACTAGAATGATTTATGGAAACATCCTTACATAAGTGTTGAAACTAAGTAAAAAAAAAAAAAAAACTTCTTCCTCTATTATCCCTGATGATTTCTAGTTAAATAAAGCACATTTTTCTGAGTTTGATGTGTTTGTCCCTGGTTCAACTACAAACCAGGCTACTCCCCGTTCGTGTCGGGGCCCGTTAGATGCACTTTCCCCCCTTTCTGCAACCAGACAGAGCACCATTCATGTTACAAGCCCTTGTGAATACGTGGGAGGAAACAGCCCATGAAACCCTCCCATGGCTCCAGCTTTATGCTTTGTAAATGTGGAGAAAAACAAGAAGTTAAAATCGAATAAGTACAAAAACAACATGCATGGTTTATGAAAGTAAATGTGGTGTGTTGAAAAAAAAAATTGTATTTCTACAGTTAAATTAAGTGTCACTGAATGTGGGTTTACTGTCCTACACTGATTGTTGACCATCCTCCTCACTTCATTTGTAGACACTTCACTGGAGAGGTATCCTCTTGCTGAGCTTCCCTCAGGAGAAAACACCTCTGCTGCCACCTGCTTTACAACAGGGCTGGTGTGGGACCTCAGTGTCCTGCCCACCCTTTACCTGCCCACCTCTCAAACAGAGCCCTCTGCCACCCCCGGGCCCCTGGATCTCAGCTCCCCGTCCAGCCTCAGTAGCAATGCCAGCAGCAGTGGAGAGGAGGATGAAGGACGCACATCAGACCCCCCAAGTCCCGAGCCTGTACACACATATGCCCCTCGCCAACGGATGAAATGCACTGGTGTTATGGCTCATGTCAGTCCCCCAGAGGAGGAGGAGGAAAGAGAGGCCCCCATCACTGCAGCAAGGCCAGCCTTCCTCTGCAAACATTGCCCAAAAGAGTACACCAGCCTGGGTGCCCTGAAGATGCACATCCGATCACACACCTTGCCCTGTGTGTGCACCACCTGTGGAAAGGCTTTCTCCCGGCCATGGCTGCTGCGCGGCCACATCCGCACACACACAGGTAAGATCTGCATTCAGACACACACTGCAATGTTACACATCCTGCCTGATTTGCAGGTGAGGAAGTCAGTGCATGTGTTGCAGTCTAACTGTAAATCTGCATCTGAGTTGCTGTCATTGTGAGTCACAGGGTCACTCCCTCATCGCTCAGGCTATGAAGTAAGCATGCAGGATATCCATGACAATCAGACTGATGAGCTCAGCACTTGATCAGCAGACCTTGTCACATGGGGAAGCCCTCTGTAGACCCTGCACTCATTGATCACCCTTTGTGTTTAATGTCCCAGCAACAATGATTCGTCAGCTAATTATCTTATCACGGCTGCTGGGGAAGACAACAACACAGAAGCACATGAGTGACAAAAGGATTTCAAGAATGCCTGAAGGCTCTGTGCTATCTATGACCACTTAGTACCTGCAGCAACTTGGCAGAATGCTAATCTCATTTGGCTCTTATTGAATCATGCTAATTTGGTCACCCCGCTAGTCTACCATGTGCTTCTTCATTGTCTTCAAAATGTGTGTGTTTGTGAGGTGTTAATGGAAAGGTCTTGTGAACTCTGTAACACCTGACTATTGTTGCTCTGTCGTCAGTGGTTATAGCCACATCTAAAGCGAATACCAGCATGGTCATGTGACATGCGTTTCTACACTTTTCCCTCCAGGTGAGCGTCCGTTCTCCTGCCCTCACTGCAACCGGGCCTTCGCTGACCGCTCCAACCTGCGGGCTCACCTGCAGACCCACGCTGAAGTGAAGAAGTACCAGTGTGGTGTCTGCTCTCGTACCTTCAGCCGAATGTCGCTGCTGCAGAAACACAGCTCCTCAGGGTGCTGCTCCACCACAGTGTGAGACTTAATGAAGACAGACAGAGGGACCCACTCAGAGCTCAGGGCAGTGGAAGGCTGGTGGACACAGAGATGGTCTGAACAAGCCCAGCTGGCTTGCTGATGACCCAGAGACCCACAAAGAGCGTGAAATGGCCTGCTTTAAGAGACCTGGAGGGAATCAAGCCTCATTATGGAGCTGACTTTACAAGCCTCTTAGCTTCTCTGTTCCACGAAAAAACAGCTGAGAAGCAGATTTTTTCTTCCACTCTAGACTGCAATCTTGAGGCTGGACCAAACCTGAACTGAGCAATGCTGACACTCACTTGATATCAGCTCCTTTGTTGCTATCGTGCCCATTCCAAAGACCAAATATGTAGTGAACCCATAGGGGTAAGAGGTGTTCTTTCCTGTCTCTGTCCTGGTGCCGGCCAACTCAGGATCATGGCCTAGACACAGCTGCTGAGAGGTAGGGGTGCGTGGGTGGAATAAATCTCTCAGCATGCCTCAAAACACACACTCACTCACATACACACACACAAGCAAATGCACACACAGCTGTCCCTGGTACTGTGGCGTAGATAGACGAGGTGCTAACAGGTGCTACAGCCATGACCTTCGCCGGTTGATAGCAGGTGACTTCCACTGCCCTTGGTTTGCTTAAGAAAAAAAGAGGATGCATGTCATCACAAAAGAATGGCATCAGTTAGTCTTTTCCACCAGTGGGGATCCTTTTAAGCCTTTATTTTGACTACATCCAAACCTCCTCTTTAATCTGATGAGTTTCAGCGATAGGAAAAGCCGTTTTGTGTGTTATGTCCCAAAGAAGCTTCACTTTGCAGCTCCCCTGCAACCTGGATGACAATGTAAGCCATGCACTCAAGGTTACCACAGTGTTAATAATACCAGCCAAAGCCATATTTTGTATCTTAAATGAGTTTGTGCCTTCAATTTGTTTAAAAAATGTGCCTTTTTTACCTCATTTAGTAGAAAATCATTGATTGCAGTGTTACTAGAAATTAGCACCAAACTGTTTGAAAACACTATAAGGCTGGGACCAAAGATTTTTTTAAGTTTACACCATGAAGACATGGTTTCCTCGTATGTGATTATTACCATGTAAACGGACAATACAAAGATTAATTTACAACTTTCCTAAACATTTTATGGCAGTGTTTTATAGTGCAATTTGCAGATGATGTGTTATTTCAATTTTGTACAATGCTTGTGTGTTCACATCTGTTTCTTGTATGTTGTAACTGATAAATTTTCATTCAATAAAGTAATTTATGTTTATTAAAATGAGCTTTGTCATTTGCATCCAGTAAAAAAATACAATAAAATCCCACGCCCCTATCTGCTCTTTGATATAATGTGGAAATGGCTGCCCTTGATTCGTTAGTTGTAAAAGTTCTGTGTGATCATTAACTGGAAGATCTCTGTTCAGCATCTTGACATTAGGTGTGGCAAGTGAACGGACCATTGTGTAGAAGCTGAATCGCAGATGTGCAGGTGAACATACTGTGTGATGGATGAGAACAAATGAATGCACCTGCTCCCAGTTTCCACCTGCCATCGATTTCTCACTGTCACTGTGTAAACACTGCCGTAAATGGGTGTGAGTGCGTATAAGGTTGAAAGAAAACGTGCTTTCAAACAATTCTAAGATATTACATGGATCCATGCATGCTCTCTGTAGCTGTTGAAATGATCCTAAAGTGGAATTCTAGTAAGCTATGTCTATGATTGCAGTGTGTGTGTATGTATTTTTACTCCTCAGGGAGAGTATAACATTCTCCTCTTCCTCCGCCTAGACAGTGAGTCAGAGTCTGCCCAGACTGGAGCTTTAGGTTCCCATGGCTCTTCCGCTCTCAGTCAGTAAGGCAAGCCACTAGTCAGTTGCCTGTCAGTGAGTTAGTTGGTGTGCGTGGGCTGAGTCCCAGTCAGGCCAGCACAGAGTGAGGTAAGCTGTTCCACGGCACAGTTCCTTATTTCCCTTTGAGTCAGGGAAATGAGCACAGCTATACCAGCCAGAGCAACCATTGTAGGATGTATCAGTGACTCACCTCAAACACTCACTCCTTCAATTGCACCAGCTTACACAAACTCTAAAACATCTGTGCACTAACCAGGTTTAATGTGGAACTAATGTAAGAGTCCTTGATTGCGGTTCCTTCTTGGCCATGGTGTGCTCATATCTCTTACCCAGAATGCTCTTTGATGGATAAAAGGGCAATTAAAATCTCAGCCACTGGAGGTTACTTCAGGCCTAGTTTGATGATATTAGTTGTCCAGAAGTGAGGGTGTTAGGTCCGCTTAGACAATTTAAACAAGTCACTTGTTTGTACTTTCCTCTGGAGTTTGCTTGTTGTTCAACCACCTCTTATGATTTTTGGCTGTGTAGTCTCTCATCACTTCATTATTGATGAAGTGCTGTCTGTATGGAAAATTATTTTTTTTCCATACATAAACATTTCTGTCCTACTTGCCTTCATTTTGCTATGCCATGAGGTCAACATTGCCGCAGAGTCTCTTTTGGACAATATATATTCATACATTTAGAATCTTTGCTGCATCACACGTTGCCGTACTTATTTCTGCCTTTTATAGAGAAAATAAAACATAACATGCTCCCTTTCTTGTTCCTTGGGGAGAGTGGAGGGTCTGGAGCTGAAATCTGAGAGCATTTTCCTGCTGTGTGCTTTACAGTGCCAGAGCACTCACTGTAATTTACCAAAAGTGGCTGCTATTTATGCCATAAAGCATGTGTTTAACATTCCTGAACCCCACTGTGTTTGTGTATTCCTCGCTCTCTCACTTGCTTGCTCTCTCCCACTCACTCTCTGCCTGCCTCTATGGCTGTATTTCTATTTATGTGTGCGTGCGTGTGTGTGTGTGTGTGTGTGAACGGTCCCTACAGAGCAGCAGCCCTTTCCTTCTTCACAGAAGGATCATCTCTCCCCCTCTGAGACAAGGCCGACAGGAAGTGGGAGTTTACATTGGCCTACTTTCCCCAAAAAAGCAGCCCTAAGTCGACGAGCTGCAGAGCCCAAGTGCTGTTTCTGCTGCTGCTGTTGCACTTTGCCACTGCCAACGTCATGTCCCATCCCCCCAGCAGCTGTCCCACCCATGGCTGCTCTTTTAGCCAAACTTTTGGGGTGGAGTTGGGTGGCCAGGAACTAAAATGTGGCCTTCAGTACAGCAGCAGTTTGATGTCATGGCCTGGGAGACAGGAAGAGGCTGTCAGCATCCCATAAACAAGACTCATCCTGCACTCATCACATATACAACCTGGAGAGGAACTTCCAGGAACAACCTTCAGACACTTCAACTCCAGACTGTGGTACAAGATGGTGCTTGTCAATGACCTGCTCAGGATGAGCCATAACACAGACACTTACAAACTGTCACCTGAAAGGGAGTTGCCATTTTACAGACACAATGCAGTCACTTGATAGTTAGCTGAATATCATCTATAAAACATCCAAATAAGACGTGACCAGTACTCGGGAACTGCAGCACTTTGTCACTCTCGTGTTAATCACTTTTCCTGTGAAAATCTGGGGTGAGTCCTTGTCCTTGGAAGATCTTCTGCATGTTGTTGTCTCTCTGACACAATTAAGTTTAGAAGACCGATGTAAATGTCAGAATGTAAGACCTAATTCCTCTCCACTGAGCTGCAAACAGGCCAGAGACACAACCGCTGCATGTGGCAAATAAGGCCAACAGTGGTAACACCACAAGTATGCTTAATGATGGATTTGATCAGACTGTGGAGTTGCCCCAAGGCTGGGATGGAGAAGTGGTTGGGTGAGTTAAAGGATGGGGGTAAGGGGTGCATATTAAAGAGTAATGAATCACACACTCAGTCACAGGGTCGCCGGCTATGAATGTGCTCTCTGTTGGTTTTCCTGGAGCCTGGAGTTTACTAACTGATGACGCAGGCTGGACTTGATCAGAGACATGTGTTGCTGCGGACTCTATGCCAGTGAGAAGCATAGTGAGAGAGAGGAGAAGGGGGAGAGGTAGCGGGATGGATGGCGCCTGAGTTCTCTGATGGCTGAGGGCTGATGGGACATGAGAGGAGAAGGAGGGAGAAAAAACCCCTACTTCTACTCTGGGACAGGAAACAAGAGAGTATCCTGACCCAACTTTCTGAGCCATTATTACTCCCAAATTTTTATGTGGCACCGCGGCTGGCTGAAGAGCAGTGTGACCGCTGGACACAAAGCCAGCCAGAGCAAATTATCTTTAGAGATGACTATAATGCTCATGTGACTATTTTTAACTTTAAAGCTATGACATCACAATAACAGTGCTAAAAAAGTTTTTGCACATATGAAGATGGAATATCCACCATGTTCCCCACCCTACTCATTCACATGTTAGCAAGCTAAACATTTACCTACTTAGCACTCGGCATATTGAGCTAAAGACTAGTTTTTGGTCTTCAACCAAAGTACCTGGCATGGTGGTGCTTTTTCTAACAAATGGCAAATGTCACACCGCACCACGAATGTCTGTACTGAAGCAATGCCTGTCAATGGCCAATGGCCAAGTGGTCAATGACCAAACAAGGGACAACCGCACATATGTCAAGTTTTTACCCTAAGACTCCTCTTCTCTTGACTGTGGGGGAAACGTCACCTGTCTGCTGCACTGGAATGCACCTGAGCATATTTTCCCAGAAAAAGACGTTGCGCTGTCGCCAGAGGCTTTGATGGTGTATTATAAAAGAAGTGGTGGAGATTTCTGCCCACCTGTCAGGACATGTTACAGTGTACTAGTGTGCAAAAAGCATCACACTGTACGCTGGGAAACTGATTGTCTCCCCACTGGTTCTTTGGTTTTCATGGTTTTAGTTTATTGGAGCTTAGAAGGCTGTGTGTGAAAGGGGAGAACCACCTACTTGGGCAAGCTAGATCATGCCCCTGTCAAATGTCTTGCACACATGAGAATCACTGACAGGAAGAGCACTGCTAATTGAGTCATGATACTGTGTAACATGCCATTTCCCATGAACAGTCTCCCAGGGGTTTAAAGCCACACCAGTCAAAGAGATGCAGGTTTAGAGTAGGAACAGGAGTTTGTTGAAGGCCAAGGTGTCAAGTGCTTCCCATTTGTTCCACCAGAGATCAAAGGTAGCTGAGACTTGAGACACTGCACTCCAGGAACAGATCAAAACACTCTTGCAGATGATAAACAACAACAACTGACTTCACGTATATACCCATACACACACACACAGATTACATTCACCAGCTGTCAAAATGTCATTAATCAGCACTGAAACTTTTACACTGTCTTCAACATCCTCTGATGCAAGCACATAAATGTAGGTGAACACAGAAGGCATGGTGACTGTAGAGTGCTTTTCTGTGTGGGAGGCCTATGCAGCAGCTGGTTATGATGAAAAACACCCGGCACTCCCATTGACACCCCACAGGCCGTCCATGTCACTGTGACGCACCGAAGACTGCTGATTCCCCTAACGGCTCCAAGGCCCCAGATCTGGAGGGGAGCAATCTATTCATCTGCAGTCCAGCTTTCAAACAACTCCAACCAAACAGAGAGCCAGTTGATTATGCACAGTTGGTTCCCAAACAATAGACATTCACACACACATACACTCACACAATCCCAAATCTATGCACGCACACAGACTCATGCACATAGTCCTGCACATGCTGAAGCCATTATCCTGTTGCTTGTTAAGTCATTACTCTATAGCTTGTTATTTTCTCAAGCAAGAGAAAGCAATCTATCCACAAAGGAGTGCTGAGAGATTTGCCACCCGACTGAGCCTTGGGATATGGGAAGTTACCCTGAAATTTGAGGAATGTGGTGAGGTTTGAAACCTAAGAAACAAAAAAAAAAAAAAAATCATCTTCTGGAACAGAGAGGGTTGTTTCCTGGAGTATCCGAGTTGTAGCTGCAGCCAAGACTGTATGAGATATCCATGGGGAGGGAGTATTAGAGACATTACTGATGACAGTGCAAAAACGCTTCAGTCCACCAATGGGACACGGAGGAACTGACATAGTCCGAGAGCTTTGACATATTCATGGTGGATCTCAGACATCTGGTTTCCATTTCCCTTCTCTCCCAAGACAGTGAGTGCTGGCAGCAGGGCTTTTTAATGCAATCGTCTTTTGGACTTCCTGTGCTATCAGTTTAGCATAAGTGTATGCAGCACAAAGGGTGGAAGTGATGCTCAAGACATCGGCAGGTTTTAAAGAGCATACCTCACTGCTTTCCTCTTGACCTTTTTTTTTTCTTCCTTTTTTTACCCCCAACCCCCAACCCCTGACACCACCCTCAGAGTTTATTAGCAGGAACACCCTGTGAGCAACCATTTTCACAGCATCCTCCTTACTCTGCTCTGCACTAGGAAAACCTATGAGCCAGCGCACTCTCACCATCCTGCTAATGAGTGACACATGCCCCCTAGCTCTGCTGCTGACACCTAAGATCAAAGCCCTGGAAGAGAAGGTTCAAACCAAGATCCCATCAACCCCCAATCCTCCTCCTCTTTGACACCCAAGCGATATGTCTGAGGGCAGGCAAATGGTGATACACCTGTCCTCTCTAGATTTAGCACAAGTTGCAATGGCTGTCTTGTGCCTCCATTCACAGGACCAATGTCAGGGAGAAGTAATGTGTATTCCAGCTGCAGGCAATAGGAGATCAAATAACACCAACCAGATATGCTGCATGACAATGTGAGAGGCATAAATGAGACACTGCACAATCAAAACTATTCATCTGCTCTAAATCCTTTGGGGGATAGATTAAGACAGGAAACAGAAATATGGAAACCCCATTGCACAAGTTTGAATCAACACGGCAACATGCATTGCATGGTTCTTCCAGTTCATTTCATTAAATCAATTGTTTCACCCATCTCCAGCTGAAAAAATTGTCCAAGCGGTTTCCATACTGCTGAAGGGCGTGAGTAACTGAGCTGGTAGACGGGAGAGGGAGGAGAGGGAGGAGAGGGGGAGCTAGCCAGGGCAAAGGCAGGAAATCCCAATGCAGCATGAACTATTTTCCTCCATAGTTCCACCAGAACAGCTCTTTGTACCAATCCCCCGCCCCCCTCTATCGGGCCTCTGTCTCTAACAACCCTCAACTGCTGTTCTACGAGGCAACCGCACCATTACCACCACCACTGTGGAAAAAAAAACAATCCAAACCTCTGTCACACATACACACAGACACATATGCACGCAGTTCACTCGTGGGCTGTTACTCAGCAGTGCTGGGGGTTGAGAAGTCTGGATCAAAAGCTTGGGGTTCCCCTCCAACGCAGTCCAAAGTCCCACTGTGGTTAGGGCTATAGACATAGAGGCACCTTACTTTACACAGAGACCCCAAATGCCAAAAACACTCAAGTATACAAAAGAAGAAACACACAACTGCATTGAGAACTCGTCCTTTCCTTTCTAGCTACACAAATTCAACACAGCAGGAAAATGATCTGTAGCAAATCAAGGCCCTTTTCTTTCTCAGTCTTCTCATCAAACATTCCTTGGCAGCAACTCTCAATCCCCTCTCAGTATCACTTGATCATCGAGGACACACATGCTCTTCATGTGACTCCAATGAAGAGATGGCTCTGCAGAGGCATATAGAAACAAAACTCTGTTCTGTCCGGGACTCTAATTTCACAGTGGCACACATTCCTTTTCATTAAGACTGAACAGTTGGAGGAATGAGAGAAATTCAGGTCAATGACACTTGTAAGGGACCAGAAAAGCAAATATCAGCGATATTCACTGCCAAATACCCGCTAAATGTGTGTTTCCATACCAAACATCAAATCCAGACACAGTGCTGATTTGCTGCAGAGCCAGAACTAGGCCTGTGATTGACTTGGATTTATTTAATGCAGCACTGAGACCCCATGCAAAGACTAAGAGGCCTCCAAAAGAATCAGTAACAAGACCAATTCAAGGCTGTGGAAGAGGCAAGTGTGAGTATATTGTGGGTGGGAGCAGGAAAGGCACCTTGCAACAGCTGGTCTGAATTAGCCATGGGGTCGGGGGTAGTCAGCTCGGGGAGGCGGAGGGGAGGCGTGGAGACTCCTGGCGCCAGGATCGGGCCAGCAGGTCAGAGAGGATGACGATTACCAAAATACTAGCAGGCAGCCATAGCCCCGCAGAGAGGGGGTGTTCCTGGCTCACATCGCTCACAGCTACAGGATGGGCAAACAAGGGGGATGACTGTTGGGGGAACAGTCTGTGTGTGTGACAGAGAAAGGGACGCTCCTACTTCCACTTCCTATGAGATAGACCCTTCCTGTCATTGAGAAACGCTATGTTAATGACCGTTAGGTGTAATGACCTTTATTCTGTGAGGGATCACAATCAGATGAGTGTATTGGGGTTAATATGAGCCTGATACTGACTTTATGCTATAAATTAATCCTTTTACTTTATAAAATGTAGCTTTGTTTGGCTCCTGTTGGATAACAACTCAGTGCAACCAGCTGCTTGCAAGGTGCAGTTCACCCATAAGGCTCCTTTTGTGCTTCCCTTCACACTGAGCTGACCACATGAGAACAGACTGAAAACTGCAATCCAACTGTTGGCATATAGAGCCATGGCTCACCCTGCTGGTGAAGGTGTAGCACTGCCTGCGTCAAAATGGAGAAGCCATTTGGGTTTGTGCACATGAACAGCTTGTTCATTTGTTCAAATTAAATCAGCATTAATACAAATTAAGAAACAAATGTTTTTGCTTTTGTTTTTTTTTAGCTGTAACCCAACCAAACCATTCCTGTTTAGTCACATAAAGTTGATGAAGGTAGATGAGTCACAAATATGAAACCCATCATCACACAATACAAACAATAACAGAAGAAAGAAAAATGGGCTTAAATATGTGATGAGGCAGCACTGCAGCACAGTGGTTAGCACTGTTGCCACACAACAAGAAGGTAATTGGTGACTCTAAATTGTCTGTCGGTCTGAGTGTGAGTGCTTGTTGGTCTCTGTCTGTCTCTGTGTGTTGGCCCTGCGATGGACTGGTGACCTGTCCAAGGTGACCGCCACTTCAGCCCCCCCCCGTAAAACGGATGAGTGGTAGAAGATGAATAAATTAATATATGCTGAATGCAGTCTTATTCATACAAGTCTTAAAACAAGGCTTTGCTTATTAAGTCTCAATAAAAACACTACACTATGGTATTGTGCCTGTCTTTAAAATAAATAAAAAAGTACACCTCTGCATAACATTGTCATCATCATCATCATCATCCTCCTCATCTGCTTATCTGGGGTCGGGTCGCAGAGGCAGCAGCTCCAGCAGACAACCCCAAACTTCCTTTTCCCCAGCCACATCAGCCAGCTCTGACTGGAGGATCCCAAGGCGCTCCCAGGCCATTGTGGAGATATAATCTCCTCACCTGGTCCTTGGCCTGTCCTGTGGCCTCCTCCCAGCTGGACATGCCAGGAACACTTCTTTTGGGAGGCGTCCTGGTGGCATCCTTATCAGATGCCTGAACCACCTCAAGTGGCCACTTTTACCCACAATCTCGTTCTTTCAGTCATGACCCCATCACTCATGACCATAGGTGAGGGTAGGAACAAAGACTGACCGGTAGATAGAGAGCTTTGCCTTCTGGCTCAGCTCCCTCTTTGTCATGACAGTGTGGTGGAGCGAACGCAACACCGCCCCTGCTGCTCCGATTCTTCAGCCAATCTCATGCTCCATTTTACCCTCACTTGTGAACAAGACCCCGAGCTACTTGAACTCCTTCACTTGGGGTAAGGGCTCATTTTCTGCCCAGAGTACGCAATCCCCTGGTTTCCTGCTAAGAACCATAGCCTCCGATTTAGAGGTGCTGATCCGCATCCCAGCCACTTCACACGCAGCTGCGAACTGATCCAGTGAGCACTGGACGTCACAGACCGATGGAGCCAATAGGACCACATCATCCGCAAAAAGCAGAGATGTAACCTTCAGCTCCCCAAACTGCAGTCCTCCTCCCCCACAAGTACGCTATCATGTCCTGTCCATGAAAATCACAAAAGGATTGGTGAAAAAGCACAGTCCTGGCAGAGGCCAACCCCAACCAGAAACAAGTCCGACTTATTGCCAAGAACTCAAACACAGCTCTCGCTTTGGGAATACAGGGATTGGATGACCCTCAAAAGAGACCCCCTCACCCCATACTCCTGCAGCACCTCCCACATCATATCCCGGGGAACCTGGTCATACACCTCCAGATCTACAAAACACATGTAGACTCCGTTGTTCCACGACCTGGACAGAATCTGCACTGTTCCACTTCAATCTGAGGTTCAACAATTGGCCAGACCCTCCTCTCCAGCACCTTGGTGTTTCCCAGGGAGGCTGAGAAGTGTGATGCCCCAGTAATTGGCACACATCCTCTGGTCCCCCTTTTTAAATAAGGGAACTACTACCCCAATCAGCCACTCCTTTGGCACTGTTCCAGACTTCCAATGTTGAGGAGGCGTGTAAACCATGACAGCCCCTCAAAAGTTCCTCAAAGTGCTCTTTCCACCGTCCAACTACCTCCTCAGTTGAGGTCAACAGTGTTCCATCCTTACCATAAATGGCTTGGATGGTCCCTCGCTTTCCCCTCCTGAGATGCTGAACAGTTTTCCAAAAGCACCTTGGTACCTCCTGAAAGTCCTTCTCTATGCCTTCTCTGAACACCTCCCACACCCGCTGCTTTGCCTCCCTCACCACTGAGGCTGCAGCCCTTTAGGCCTGTCGGTACCTTGCAACCACCTCAGGAGTCTCCCAGGTTAACATACCCCGTAAGGCCTCCTTCTTCAGTCGGAAAGCTTCCCTGAACACCGGTGTCCACCACGGTGTCCAAGGGCTACCGCCCCTTGAGGCACCTAAAACTTTGAGACCACACCTCCCCACAGCAACTTTGAACATCAACCACTCATATTCAGTGTCCCCAACATCCACAGGGATGCCAGAAAAGCTCAGCCGGAGGTGGGAGTTGAAGTTCTGTTGGACAGAGGGCTCCTCTAGACGGTACCAGTTCACCCGCACTACACGTTTGGGCTTTCCAGGTCTGTCCTGAATCTTTCACCGGCACCTAACCCAACTCACCAAAAGGTGGTGATCAGTTGACAGCTCCGCCCCTCTCTTCACCCGAGTATTTAACACACGCAGCCTCAGATCAGATGACACGATCAAAAAATCATTCATTGACCTTCGGCCTAGGGTGCTCTGGTACCAAGTACACTTATGTGCATCCTTATGCTTGAAGATGGTGTTCAGTATGGACAGTCCATAGATAGCACAGAAGTCCAACAACAAACCACCGCACAGGTTCAGATCAGGAAGGCTGTTTCTCCCAATCACACCCCTCCAGGTGTCTCCATCATTGCCCATGTGCACGTTGAAGTTCCCCAATAAGACTATAGAGTTCCCTACCTCAGCCCCATACAGGACCCGATTCAGGGTTTCCAAGAAGGCCAGATACTCCGAACTGCTTTTTGGAGCATACGTACAAACAACAGTCAGAGTCCCCCCCCCCTCACAACCCTGAGGTGCAAAGAGGTGACCCTCTCATCCACTGGGGAAAACTTTAACGTAGTGGTGCTCAGCCAGAGTCTTGTGAGTGTGTCCATTTGCATTAACTTTAGCAAAGTTAAATCCTTGTAAACATTTTTCAGGCTTCAACTATAATAAATACAATTTATCAGCACCATTACCACATGAGCACAATAAATAAAACACTTTAATGTACAAAAATAAAATGAATTTTAAAAAGTGCTGATTTCTTTACATCTATAAAGATGAAGTGTTTAACAATATTAACTGCAAAACTCAAGCAGCTTACCAGAGTGATTGGTGTGTAATGTCTCCTCATTTATTTGGCTTCATGCTGTCCGCTGCCAGAGTTTATAGACCACACGCACGCACGTATGCACACGCACACACACACACACACACACAAACAGGTCTTTCTTCATATCCTACTGTTTAATGGCAGCCACATGAAAGCGCCACTGCCACCCACCGCAGCGCGGTGCCATTGCACCTTGTTTGGTGCAGTAATGACAAGACATTTGCTTGAGCCTGTTCCCTGGGGTCACCCCCCCCCCCACCGCTGTTTGAGAAACACTGGATTATTTTGACCAATCTACTTTCATCAATGTTTCTGGTCGATGCAAACAGAATTTGAACAAAATTATAGAAAATATTTCTAGTTTTGTATTTTTTCGCATTCTAGACTCTATTTTTTGATATTAATGAAGCTACTACTGCGTCAGTGTAAGAATAGATGAGATGTGTCATACATGCTGTTATTTCAGAGGCCGCCATGTATGATGCATGCAAAAGAAAATGGGGGACATGTGATTACAGGTCTGTAGCAGCAGAGAGCAGCATTGACCAGATCCCACCAAAAGGTCAAATTATCTGCACATTTCAAATCCAGCTTTAGCTGACATGCAATCACAACACTCCACAAACTGTACCGCTCTCTCATTCATAAATGTTTCCTTCCTCACACTAATCTGAAATTTCAGTTCTCCTCTTCTCATATCAACCGCAGGTAAGAGGACTCCTTCTGAGTTGCTTCTGTGATGTTCACACTATTCTTGTACTGCCAATTAGGAGATGACAACAGACTGCTAACAAACTGCCATATTGTGCGCTAAATGTAGTGTGAGAGAAGAGGAGGACTGAGACGCACACACACACACATACAAACACACTGCCAGCTGCCCAAGTGTCTGGCCTGTTGCCGGTGAATAGCATTTGCACAAATGCCGGGCTGGTCTTTCTGCTTCGTTTCAGAGAGTGAAGCAGAAGTGCAGGGCTCTCCCTTAG
This sequence comes from Echeneis naucrates, assembly GCF_900963305.1. Classification (NCBI taxonomy): domain Eukaryota; kingdom Metazoa; phylum Chordata; class Actinopteri; order Carangiformes; family Echeneidae; genus Echeneis; species Echeneis naucrates. The sequence goes on along the minus strand of NC_042515.1, from coordinate 20,291,051 downwards.
GACTCTCTTCACCTGCTCCAGTTTCTTAATGCTCAACATCCCGGGGCCCCACACAGCTCCCACTAGCTGTCAAATGTTGGCAGGATAGAAGGCCTCAGGAGGGATTAAGGTTGATGCCCTCTGCTGGCTGAAAAAACACAACTGACCCAAGCAACAAATCACTGAGTTGATGATACGCATGAAATGGAAATGTTCTCTACAATGTACAAGGGACAAGAGAAACGTGAATAACAGACTGTTGTGTATGTTGTAACAGAGTATGACAGGAACAGAAATGGATGCCACTACAGTAAATCTGAGCTCTCCTCTAGATGAACATGCAGATTACATTTCTCTGACTATGCTGCTCTGAATATCTTTTTCCTTCCCTAGATTCTGTTTTCAAACTTTACTCGTTTTATTGGATTGTTGCTTTACATGTTCCGAAGGAGCTAGTGATCCCAAACCAGGTGCACTAACTTGAGGAGATGAGGTGACACCACAACACTCATTATGCCAGCAACAACTATATCTATAACTCAACAAATCAACGACCTTACCATTATATGTAGCGTTTGATGTTTGCTCGTGCAGAAATCAGAAATCTTTTGTCTGGTGTTGTTCCCTGTGACCCCTCACAGAAAATGTGTTGTCTCACATCACATAGTGTATATGTTCACGTCATCCCTCTGAATGAGACACCTGTCTCTAATGTCGGCCTGCTCTATGTTCAGCAGCTGTGGCACCAACATAAAACTGCCTTCTGTGGAGTAAACGCCCTTGAGAAATTATAGAACAGCATTTTTCACCTCGGAAGTTAAAAACACATCATGAGTTGCACTAATGAAATAAATAAATTCAAAGATTTATTTGTTATCAGTTTTATTCCTGAAAATCAATTTTTTGGGGGGAAAAGTCTTCTGCATCCTCCAAGCCACTAACTAATAATCATTTCAAGGAACTAACAAGAACCATATACCTCAAAATTCGATTCAGTATTGGGAGAATGATGAACTTGTGATTTCCTTTTGATGACTGTGAAGATGATCAGCTGTGCGTTAGAAGTTCTGACTGCAAAGATACAACTTTCCTGTCCCTATCTATTATTGTAAGTATAGAAGCATAGACATGTAATGAATAACTTGCGAATAATTTTGGGCTGCAGAGCCTCATTTATGAAAACTCACACTTTCAGACTTGATTGTTTTTTAGAATGCTTTTTTGGAGACAATTTTTGTTCCTTCATTATACAATAACACAATACAGAGAATCAGGAAAATGGACAGAAAGAGTCCAGAAGGGAATGGCAAGCAGGAAAGCGTGCCCTCTAGTCAAGAGCTCACCGACTCAGGAGTGTCAGCCTCAAATGGTATGCACCATAAGCACTAATCTATTGCACTACCCCCGCTTACCAGCAATGCTATGCTGTTCTTTACCTGATATCCTGCTTTTGTTGAATAGATGTACTTAGTGCACACATCAAGGTTCCCTACTGTATCAAAGCTTAGTGTTGTCCCTCACTTGCGTCACTTCTGCTGAATTAGTGAATTTAAATGTAAATTCATAAACCACAGGGTCTGCAGTTGTAAATGTGATTAAGACAATAATATTTATCCAGGCTGTTAAGTCATAGAGCAATGAATGTAATGGGTTTCTAATGACTAAGGGAGTGTTAAACCTTTATAAATGAATTGATAGACTAAAATTTAACTCATTTTGATGCATAAATATTTGAGAACTGAGCCACAGGTTTCCTGAAACATCGATTCATGTGGATCAGTCTGAGATTGCTTTCCTCCAGTTTGTCAGTTTGCTCGAATTCTGCCCAGTAACCCCATAATTAAACTCATATTTGATTGTGAAACACGTCCTCAGTCAGGGGCATCTCTCACCATCTCTCTGCGTATGAGCAGTTGCCATGGGCAACAGGTGATGTTGGCTCTCATGGCAGAGGTGTATGCATGTATGCATGGGTACATGTGTGTGAGTGCATTAAGGAAATATACAAGGGGCCTGGAGCCTGTGTAAACTGTGAAAGAGCTGCCACGCGGCTCGCTGAAATGCCTCTCATTGTGACAGCAGCTCTGTCTAAACAGCAATTATAGTGAGAGGCTGAGCACCGCCACCTGCATCCCTGGAGATCTTTAACAGACCCCCAACAGCACCGACAATAAATTAGGTGAAGCTATGTCCACCATGACAGCAAGATGCTGTAGGTCACTAACTGAAGGTCTTTCCAGGCAGCTAGACAGGCTTCCCTTCCAGGTCTATTTAAAGTCAAGCAGAGCAACTGAAGTCATGGCCCGCTGTTTAGAAACAGTGATTTCATCTGAAGCTAAAAACACGAGGAGCTTGTCTGTGTGAGCTGTGCTGTCTAGATGTGGTTGTTAGCACAAGTAGAAATGTGCCTGATATTAGTAATGTGGTGCGGAATAAGAACATTCCGTCCAATCAGGTCGATGAGATGCCATCAGTAACCACTACAGAGAGAGCATCCATCAGACTAAGTAGCTTTTGCTGGTTTTCAGAATGGATTTTTTTCTTTTTTAGGAAGTGTATCTACATCTACAGAGATGATCTACTGCAAACAATTTGCATCACTAAGCTTTGTGTCAGTCTACAAAGCTGCCCAACACAAATAAGACAAATCAAAATGGTGTTGCTGCATGTAGCTGCATTAATACTAACCCTTCATGTCCATCATTATAAATCGCACAACAATTCATGTATCCTTGCTATGAATTGTACATCAGTGTGTGTCCAAAGGAGGCCTCTGAGCCCCTGAGTGATGTGTCTAAGTGTCTGTGCCTTGTTAACTGCTTGCCTCTGCTTTACTGGGCACAAGGGGGCTGCAGTGGGGGTCTCACTGGGATCCTGGAGTGCGTCAGATTGTCTGCGAGCCTGTGTTTGGATAAGGCAGCATGCCCATTGTCTCTGATGCCCCAGCTGGGCTGAGGTATGCCTCCATGCTCCTGAAATAGAAGGACAGCTGAGGGCTGCCATGCATACTGAGGGCAGGGCTGGACTAGCAGGCCGGGCCCACTGACCCAGACCACAACTTAGCACAATGAGAGAGAGGGCATTGTCTGGAGCCAGAGGCTAATAACTGAGGCATCAAACCCCACAAACGGCTCGCTAAAAGACTGATTAAGACTGTGTGTTATTGTTGCCTGTGTATGGGTGGATGTCACGGGGGTGTGGTGTGGAAGAGTAATTGAGGCTTTGGCGTGTGTTCGTGTCACGCGTCAGCCAGTCTCCACTCTGATGAAACGAGGGCTAAGACCTGAGCTCACACAGTTGCTGCAAGGTATTGTGGGCAGGCGCAAGGCGATTACAGAAATATCCACCAGCGATGAATGCTTTGATCCAAAATGAAACGCTGCTGCTTCGAAGCCCATTTTTAGGAGACTGCTATAGAGTGAGATAGTTACATTAATATTTGTCCAGTTGAGCAAGAATTTGTTATTTATATAGCACCTTTCAAAATGGCATACAACTGCTCACAAGAGAAGGAGGGATGAAATAGAAATAAACCAAAATAGCAACATAGAAACAAAGGACAAAATATGGTACAATGTTATGGTATCTATGCAGAAACTTGGCTTCACACACACACACACACACACACACACACACATACATGTATGGGGAGAGTAGGAGCAAAAGAGAGCTAGATATATACATTATGTGGTCTTTGTTTCTGATGGAATAGGGACATGTCTATGTTGTGTACAATTAAACATAACTGAGAATGACTGCAGTCATAACTCCCAATGTCTCTCCATCACGTGTCTAAGCCTGCTGGCATTTAGTGCATGATGATCTAAAACAACTGTGACCAACCCCCAGATCAAGTCTTGATGCCCAACATGTCGGCTCCTCACTAGCACATCACCAAACAGTCGGTTGGCCAGTCCCTAAGGATGAACTGAGGAATCGGCACCAACATTTTGGGGCTGAGGCCTACAGCTGGACTTCATTCTGATCCTTTTATATGGGAAGGTAATTCAAACCTGCACAAATGTCCAATAATCAAAACACGAGCATTAATAAGCCTGACCACATTAGGGTCTAAATGATTTTGAGGAACACTGGGGACGTAAGGAGAGCTGTTGCTCTGAGAAGTCAGCTGTTGCATTGGGCTGCAGTATGGCGGTGCAGAGAGATGGTGCTGGGGGACGACTCCGGCACTGCATGCACTTTGCTATGTGTTTGTGTGTGTGTGTGTGTTTACATGCTGGAGTATGTGAACTTATTTAAAGCCAGCGGCTTTTGGGACTTTGGGATTCATCTCCTCCTCGTGTGTTATCAGCGTGGCAGTTTTTCAAATGGTGCACTAAGTGACATAGTACATAAACCAGCCTCTGCCTCTGAAGAGACCCTTATCCCAGAATAGCTCAGGCCTGCTCTATCTAACTGATGCCCAAGACAGTTTCAGCCATCACGGCAACACCTCTCAGTATGCCACGGGAACAGATAGCAGTGTCAACAAAAATGGCTGCCGCATCTTTTCTTGTTTTTGTATGTGTGCGTGGAGAGAAAAGGCAAGAAACCTTTTTTATCAGACTACGGTAGGCCTTTCGCCTCATGGTGTTTGAGAACCGCACACCGTCTTTGTTGTCCATCTCCAACTTATCTGCATGGCTTTTTGCAGAATTGGGCACAGCCAACAGTTAACAGTCAATCTCCCTATCAGGAATGCTGGACTCTGGCTTTGTCTATTCTGAGAAACCGTGGTCCCCTTTCCCTCCCCCCAGTGCTGCACTGTCACCCTGCTCTCATACCAGGAACCAACCTCTCCCCTTGCTCTGAAGGTCAGATCTGGTGGAGCCAGAGGGGGAGAGGCGTAGCACCTAAGACAGAATGACTGGATACACCAAATTACAACCGCTCTGTGTGACTATTAGTGGACAGGATACTTAACTTCTTCATCTGAGGCCTAAAGTGTTAAAGCGCCATGTTTCTGACTATGGTGACGGACACACAACTGAAAAAAAGCTAAAAGCGCATTTTGAATGTTTGCCTGCATGTTTTGGCTGACCCTTCAGTCTTGTTTATTTGTTTTAAATTTGTACATGAGGCTGCATTATTTTTCTAGCGGCAGCCTCGCGCCATGTTTCTCGCTATTAATAAGATGTTGTGTATTTATAGTAGCATGTTTAATGCCACACAGCTCCTGAAATAATCTCTTCTAAGGTTGCATCCTCTGTGGCTACACACAATAGCAAACATCCCTGTTGGCACTTAACAGCACAAAAGCTGCCGGGCTAATACTTCAAGGCCAACATGAGTTTGTGAGCATCAAAGTCACCAAATGTGGTGCCACTTCACCAGGAGGCCGAGGGTGGTTTAAAAACAACAAGCAATATTATGTGTGAGCACAGACTACCTTTTTTCTTTTACATATTTTCTGTGTGTTTCATTGAATATTCCCGAAGAAATGTCAGTTGAATTCCCAGGATTTGTTGCCAGGTGCGGACACAAATCCCCCTCCTCGTTGGGGCAAAGATGCACTGCCCTTCAAAATCTGTGGAGAGCAAAAATTCCCCCCACGGGGATGCTCCTAATGCCACTCCGTCCCACTCCCTCGCAGTGTGTACAGTGCATTAAATAACTGGGATACAAAAATAGCCGGCTTGGGTTTAGCGCAATGACAAAAACGTAGCTTTCCTTTTGTGTCAATTGAGACAGCCGCCCAGCACCAATAGGCGTCGGAGGAGGTGGCATATGCTAATGAGGGACAAATGTCCACTGACCGTGACCTTGAAGAGCACAGTATAAAGGAGGACACATCTCCCCAAGCTGTTATTTCGTTGTGGTCGTCCTGAGGACAGGGGACAACTTTTACTCTTTGTTTGGTTAGTCGATCATCAGGCATTTTACGCGCGGGTTGCTTCCCCTTTAAAACGTCTCACTGAGCCTAAATTTCACTCTCGACATCGCAGTCAGAGTGTTTACCTCCGCCGGCCCGTGTACAAGTTTCCCTTTTCATCAGGCGATAGTGGATTTGCGCTCTTTACGCGCGACAAGCGTCTCCGCGGCCACGTTGTTTTCATCTGCAGGCCGACGGAAGACTGCAGTGACAAAAACAACTTAACACAGTAAACGGCCACTTGACAAACGCAAAGCTTTGTTTTTCTCGCCAAAGGACTTCCAAAACTCGCTGCGTTTCGGAGACCGGAGAAGAGTTTCCACCGTGTCGCGCTTTGACATGAGGGACTGAGGAGAGGCGGCCCCGTTTTTACGCAAATGTGATTTGGAGCTGCTGGCGACACACACCGTGGCTTTCGACGGTAGGCTGACAGAGGAGCCCTGAAGGAAGCGGAGCCTTATAAGAGTTAAAAATATTCATGCCATAATCAAAGATAGTTTAGGACGGCACGTTGTATCTCACATGGACTAGTCATGAAATGAAACTCCACACAACATATGAAACATATAATATTATTCAAGAGTACTGCTGGGTTAATTTTTGTCAGTTTGGGAAACTTAAACAATTTCTTATGTTTCATGAGACCAAGAAAAAAACTAAGCAAAAAAAAAAAAAAAAAAATACCTTTTTTATCACTTATTCTGTGCCTTTGTTTGGGTTTTGGTGAGGAGTTGACTCTTTAATTTCTTTAATTTTTATTTTTATTTTTTTATTTGCCCACCACCCACTCAGTAATGCTCATCCCCTCTGCTGTGCTGTCAGGGACAAAGCCAGCCTGGATCACTGATGAAAAAGAGGCCTACAAAGAGCTCAGAGGTGACAAAGTCATCGTTGAGACAAGATGAAAAGGTAAGTGATCGTCCTTCCACCAGAAGATTTTCAGCTTTTGTTAATATAATGTTCTAAAAACAATGATATGACTATAATTTTTTTTTTTTTTTACTAAAAAACAGAACTACAGATGTTTGAGCATGTATGGTTTTGTACAGCAGGTCTGTGTGTTCAGACTGTGACAGTGAAGGATGGCAACATCCAGCAGATGAATCCTCCGAAGTGTGGCATGATCGAAGACGTGGCCATGCTGACACACCTCATCTAGATCTCTGTGCTGTACGACCTGCACAGACGCTACCATGCCTGGATGATCTATGTGAGTATCTCCTTCTGGACCGACGGAGCTCCCCCTCTCCCGTGTTTCTATGTTCCATGTAGGGCAAAATGACCCAGATTAAATTACAATGTTAAGCTGCTGATGTCAACCTGTCAGTACCAAATTGGTCATTCTGGTTTTTACATGACACATCACAGTTAGTAAATCTCATCCTCAGACCTGCTCCGGACTCCATACAAATGGCTACCTGTCTGCAAAGCCCCAGTAGGCAGCGCTTCCAAGGGAAAACGCCGCCACACAATCAACAGATTGGGAGAACCAGTCCATGCTCATCACGTAAATATCACCCATGTGAAAGGAATGGGCTTTTTGTGTGTGTGTTTCAAATCACAAATGATCAAAGAAGCAGACATCACGTTTTTTGTTGGTTTTTTTTGGGGGGGGGTGGGAGTTTGTTTGTTTGTTTGTTTTTTTTGTTATTATTGTTGTTTTGTTTTTTTCCTCTCAAAAGTTTTTGGCTGAAATCTATTCCTCGCTTTTTGCAAAACTGTCAACACAAATGTGATTTAGTATTTTGCCATTGTGGCAGCTCTTTGGAAAATAACTGCCAAAAAAGGGAGTAAGGCTGATGGGGCAACTCATATTTTTGTCTTCAACCCACTTTTTAAGCTTTTCTTTGGTGCATTTCATTTGTATTTTCTTTATTTTTCTGGTCCCAGTGTATTCTGGTCCCCCTTTTATTAAACTGTCCTTTCATTTTCCTCCTCATGAATACATTCATGTCTGAGTCTTCACCCTCGTGTTGTTCAGCTTCTCCAATGCTTCCTCAGAAATATTTTTGTTTGCCCCTTCTCATGCCATTTTCATTTATCTTTGTCTTTGTCTTTGATATTTATTTGGGGGATGGGGCACTTTTCTATGGTCTTTGGGTTTATATGGTGAGGTTTTTTGTTTTTTTTTTTTTAACCACAGCTTTAACAACCAGTTACTAATTTGTTAATCCCTTTTGGTTGTGACAGTATTACTTGATCACACTTGACATGATCTCACAAGTTTCTCAACTTCTTTTGCTGCAAGGTCCTGCCACTAAAAAAGGGGGGGTGTTTTGTGAAAAAATGGCCATCTTTGCATTTTATTTTCTCTTCTAGGGGACTCTGGAAGATCCGACCATTGAAGTGAATCCCGCAGTGGAGCTATTTGTTAGTGCCAAAACGCTAAGGAATCACAACTCTTCCTGCTTTGTGAGTAACAGTAGATTCTTATACATCTTTTTTTTAATATGATAATTTTTTTTCTTGCATTGCATTAATATTTTGATTAATTTCCATCAGGGCAAGTGTATCAGTATTCACTTTGGACCTACAGGCCTTGGCTGATATTGGCAAATGTGAGTTGAAGTTTTATTTGCTTTTTTTCTGAAACACTGTGCATTTCTCATTTTGCTTCATGTCTGATATGAAAATGTGAACACATTCTACCTCTCACTGTCCCTCAGATCTTCAGAGTGCTATTTCAGCAACCACATTTACTACCAGATCATGTCACGGCTGCTTTAGTTTTCTGCTTTATTGTATACTTTTGCTGGGGTGTGACATGCTCCTGTTTGCTCTGTGTTCCAGACATACTGCTGATGTCCTCCAACCCATATGACTTCCACTGCTGCTCACAGGGCATCACCACTGTGGAGAACTTGGATGATGGAGCCGATGGCCACTGATGTAAAAGTTATCTTTTCCTTCTGATTTGAAAATCTGCAGGACACCGGGTGGATGGAGTTGCACGATAACTTTTTCTTTGCATCTCTGCAGGGTACCATGGGTGCTATAAAATGTTGGTGCCATCATGCACTTCGGCAACGTGAAGTTCAAGCAAAAGCAGCGCAAGGAGCTACTGAAGGTAAAGAACCGATCCAGTCAGATCTGTTGTAGAAGCAGTAACAGATTTAAAAGCAAGTGATGATTTGCTCTTTTGCATTTTCTTGGGATGTGGGGTGGGGGGGGTAGGGTTAGGGACAGAACATGGAACAGGTGAGGGGTAATGTCTGTCTGTGCTTTTGCTTCAGCTTTTGTTAACGCAGCATATTCTCGTCCTCAGAGAAACAGATCTGATTGATGTGTCAAACAGCTAAAAGCAGAAATGCAGCACAAAAGATTCTTGTGATTCTAAAGAAGATTCTAGAGAGATCAACACGTTCAGCCTCACCTTAGTATGCTGATGACGGACAGCTTCTTAATCCTCAGTCGATCAATACACTCGCTACTCAATGCACACGAGAATCTGGTATCTAAGCAACAAGGTTATCCATGTGAATGACAGCTGTACACTTGGTGTGTGTGTGTGTGTGTGTTTGCGCTGTAGGTGAATTATGCTGTCGGCACTCTGGCCAAAGCCACGTATGACGGCATGTTCAAATGCTTGGTGGGATCAACAGGACCCTGCACACATCTCTGCCTCGCCAGCACTTCAGTCCTGGACATCGCCAGATTTGAGATCTTTGATGTAAGTTGATCTATAATACAAATATTTTATAATTTTAATGTTAATAATAATATTAAAGTTGTCCTAACATGGTAAGATATAACTGATTTTCTGGTTGCATGGTCAGCTTTTAGTTTAAAATCCACATTCTCTCTTATGGTAAAGAATTAAAATGCTGCAGGAGGCATTGATTGACACAGAGCAAAGAGCCCGGTCCTGGCAAAACAGTTTTTCATGCTGTTGACTTCGAAAGCTCTCTCTGAACACACGTTCCTCCTTAATTGCAGCTCTGCATCAACTTCACCAATGAGAAACTGCAACAGTTTTTCAACCAGCACGTGTACATCCTGGAACAGGAGGCATATAAAGGTGAGGAATTTGGGCGGGACTTTCAAGCTTGCATTGATCTCACTGAAAAGGTGAAGATCTATCTTCAGAAAAGCCGGTGTTTACTCACAGATGACTTTCACAGAGGTGTATACGATTAACGCAGTGCTCTTCCTCCAGCCACTTGGCCTCATGTCCACCCTTGAAGAGGAGTGCATGTTCCCAAGAGTCAAGAGAGTTAAGATGTATGACGATCACATCAGCAACTCGCCTTATTTTCAAAAGCTGCGGCCAAACAAGAAACACAAGTACGAGGCCCATTATGAGCTGGTGCGCTATGCTGGAGTGATGAGTGAGTTCCTCTTTAAAGCAGCAGCACAGGTCGAAAACATTAACTGTTCAGTTCAACAAGTTTCCGTTTTCTTTTCCAGGTGCCATATAACATCATTGGCTGGCTGGACAAAAACAGTGGTGGTGGCTTGTTTCTCTGTTTGAGCATTATGTCGGCTTGGACCGAGGTACTGTAACCCGGATTGTGTAGTTAAAGTGTTTTGTTTTTTTTTAAGATTGTCAAATAATTCACTCTGCTCATGATCTCACAGCATCTGAACTAAAGGCTGGCAGGAGAAGAGGAGGAAGGCCGCCTCAGCTTCACAAGGTGAGCCTGGCAGTGCAGCGTGATGCGGCTCATTGCTGAAGCAGGTGAACTTGTGGGCATCTCTGGACAGCTGAGATGGAGGCAGTTAAGACTTGCAGTGATGTTTAGGGCATTGATCACATGAACATCACTTTAAGTCTGTGCTGTCTCCTCTCTACTTTACATCAAGTGTTTCACATGAGGGATACAAAGAGGTTTTACATGAATGTTGACATTAATTTTAAAAGTAATCACTTCATTTCGTTATTCACTCAATGAACCAAATTTTAATCTTTTACTTCAGGAAAGTCTGATGACCAACCTCTGCAGCAACCACCCCCACTTTGTTCGTCGCATCAGCCCGAATGAGACCAAGACTCCAGGTAACACGCAGTACAGTCATCACATCATTAGGTCCCGGACTAGGCTAATGTCTGAAACATTAACATCTGCACAGGGATTATGGACTCATTCCTGATGCTGTGCTGTAACGTTGTGCTTGGGGGCATCAGAATCTGCAGGGAGTGTTATTCCAACCGCACCTTCCCTGCTGACTCCAAACAGCGGTGAGATGAACTTAAAATGTGGACAAGGAAAGACTTGCTTTGTGGTTGTAATGGGATTATGATGATAATACCGGCGGAAACTTTTTTTTTTTTTTTTTTTTTTTGGTCAAATATTCAGCTATCACATCCTGAATCCACAGTCCATCCAAGATGATGTATGTCAACAGCAGGAAAGCTGCAGAGAAGTTGCTGGCGTCTCTGGACACCGACTACAACCAGTAGAAATTTGGACGCACAAAGGTAGAATACAGGAGCTTGTGTATGATTCAGCACTAGTCAGTAAATGTCACTGAGTGCAGTTACCCATGTGCTACAGTCCAATTTCAACCTATTTAGTCTTGACTTTAGGATTTGTACAGCAGTAAATAAAGTAATGAGATAAAAGACAATCATAATAAACTTTATATATTTCTTCACTGGTTATGCCATATAAATTTTTATTTCACCACTGTTTGGTCTGTTTATGGCAAAATAATCAGACAGTGCTACTATAGGATCATATCTCTTCAAACAAGTATGTGATAATAGATCTTTGAATTTTTATTCACTCTCAGCTATGGTAACTCTGTTTATTTTATTTGGTAACGCGTGGGTTTTCGTTTTTTTTTTTTTTTTTGTTTTTTTTTTAGCTGAGCTGATAGTGGGATTTTTCTTGTAGGTATTCTTTAAGGCTGGCCTGGTAGGTCACCTCGAGGAGCTGAGGGACGAGCGTTTGGCCAAAGTCCTGGTACTGCTGCAGGCAGCTGTTCGGTACAAAATCATAGGGATGGAGCTGCAGAGGATGATGGAAAGGAGGTAAAAAGCTACAAAACCGTTAAAATCTCACAAAATGTAGTTCAAACTGACAGAACCCTTTGAACTCCTTTTTTATAACTCACAGGAAGGTGAAGATGTGAGTACAAAAAAAGAAAAACAGACAGACCTCCAACACCTGTTGCTGCTGTGAACAGGTTCAATAACCACATGATCGACTGCAAGCCTTTCAGCTTGTGATACATTATACCTTGGTGTTCACTGCCTCACTCTAGTATGCCAGGCATGCAAGGGCAGTGTTATCAGCGTGTGTGAGACGTGTGCTTGCCCTTTTATGGTTACCAGGCATGTGTGTGGCCATACTGTTAATAAGGGCCCACTCGAACACACACATGCACTACCGCTCTCGCAGGTTTCCATCCATTCTCTCCATCCACTCTCTCTAAATGAAACAATGCTGACGGTGTCCTTAGAGCCAGGTGGCGACATGTGTCAAGTGGCAGCTGTTCGGGGCCTCCCTAAAAATACAACCCTCAACCCCCCCTCTCTGGATGCCCAGTGGCCCCTGGCCCCTTTTGTCCGCGGCGCCTGTACTTCTAAGAGAGCGCATTGATGGAATATGTGGAGGGTGACAGAGGATTAAAGCCGAACATTGGACAGAGGGTTTTAGTTCCTAAATAAACACAGACACTCACCTTTTGAGAGACACCCGACATGGAGTCATGTCAAACATGCAATCAGCTCCACCACCCTCCTTCAGTCACCTGCCACCCAAGTGTGTGCATGCTTACTCAAACTCACCCCCTAAACACTGAGAGGAAGTCCTTGACCAATCTGCTCTGGGTCCATATTTAGGGCTGTGAGACGCCATCCTACTGGGACTAAATCAATCTAGTACCCATGTTTGGTCACAGTCTTGAAAGATCAAAAGCATCATGAGGTGTATGATTTCATGTCATGTCCCTCAGTGTATGATTAGATACAGAGAGTGGAGTAGTTGCAGGATTCGTGCCAAAAATCCAGCAGCAAGCAGCGACTGAACTAGTGATGAAATAACTACACAGGAAAGTCCAGGATAAATCTTTATGACCTTCTCCTCCTCATGTGCCCACTCCCAGCTTCCCTTCTTCTGGTTATAAAAAGGTCCACATCAACCTTTTATTTGGCTGGGTTGCTTCAGTGGGGCCTTAGTGATAATTGCTGAAGGCCATGATGGACTGATAGAGTTGAGTAATTATAGTTTTACATTGTTTGTACCCATTTATTTTGACAGAGCAATGACCAGTGTGTTTCTATTAACTATAAGATTCAGAGTGTGGAGCTAGATTTAGAGAAAAAAGGCAGAAAACCTGGCAGCCTTGAAGGAGTGTTACCAATAATGCCTCTTTCACATGTGCTCTGTTCAGAGCGAGCGAGATTAGAATTTCGATGCCCAACTGTGGTTCTGTGCTGTCTGAGGGATTTAAAAAAAAACAACATATATATTGCCTCCAACTTTTTTCTGAAGCAAAGAGATGAAACTGGCTCTTACCGCCACAGCAAACTCAGCGGAAATATCTTCATCTGAGCTCATTTTAAACTGAATGCTGTTTTAGCATGATATTTGCCTCCCTACAACTGAGCATCCAATTTTTTTATTTATTTATTTATTTATTTATTTATTTTTATTTATATTTATTAGTGTAGATACTCCAAAATCATTCCATGAATCCTCCAAACTTCAGAACTCTGCAGAAATGAACTGTACTACATGTGTCTGTGATCTTCAAAGATTCAACTTTTAGAAATACAGATACGTGAATGCACTTACCACTATGTCTCTTTTTGGCCACCGTCCCAAAGGAGCAGGGCAATCTGGCCGACGCAGAGGAGCGCTGCAACCTGCTCATCAAAATGAAGCTCCAACTGGAGGCCAAGGTGAACGAACTGATGGAGAGGCTGGAGGATGAGGAGGAGATGAGCTCTAGTGTGCTCACCAAGAAGCTGGAGGATGAGTGCAATGAGTTGAAGAAAGACATTGATGACCTGGGCATCTCTTTGGCTAAAGTAGAGAAAGAGAAACATGCCACAGAAAACAAGGTGAGAGGGTTGAAAAGCGACAGTAGTGAGTGAGCTACATGGTCAGAAAAAGAAAGCACTTGGGAGAAAAACCTAAATAAAAATTTCTTTGATTTCACGTCAAATTTCTTTTTTTTTTTTTTTTTTTTTTCCCCCCCACAGGTGAAGAACATGATTAAGGAAATGTCAGCTCTAGATGAAGCCATACTGAAGCTGACCAAAGAGAAGAAGGCTCTCCACGAGGCTCATTAGCAGACTCTGGATGACTTGTGGGCAGAGGAAGACAAAGACAACACTCTGACCAAAGCTGGAGCAACCAATAGATGATGTGAGGAGAAAAAATAAACTGTTATCTAATTTAGTCCACATGGGTAACACTACTCACACAGTTTTTAAGATGTGACATTTTCACCATCCTAATGTGATCAGCTGGAGAGTTCACTGGAACGGGTCAAACATGAGCTAGAGGGGGATCAGAAACTCTCCTTGGAATCTGTTATTGATCTGGAGAATGACAAACAGCAACTTGAATAGAAGCTGAAAAGGTGAGTAATCCTGTATCTAGTGAAAAAACATCTTATTTTTGAAGACTGACGTTATGATTGCCAAATATTTAAGGGCTTTGAAATGAATGAGTGCAAAGGTTGAGCAGGTCTTGGTCAATCTAGTCTTCCAACCTCTAAAAGACAGATCATGAAACACGAGTCTGACAAAATAACTGACCCCTGTTATCTTCCAGGATTTTTCATGCTTATAGAGCCAAAGTGGAGAAGCAGCACAGCAATGTGGCACAAGAGCTGGATGAGGCTGGTGGAGATTAACAAAAAGAGAGGCAGATTTTCTGAAGCTGCACTACAAGGCCACAACAGCAGCCGTGTTGAGCATACAGACAGTGCGGCAGAGCTGAGCAAGCAGATCGACAGCCTACAGAGAGTCGAAACAGAAGCTGGAGAGGAGCAAGGCCAAGATGGAGGTTGAAGGTCTGGCCTGCACTCTGGTGCAACTTTCCAAGGACAAGGTAGATGGAAGGACAAGGAACACATTCTAAGATGTAAAGCCAAATGGCACCCACCTATATCAATCCCCAGAAAGGTGAAACATTTAAATTTCTCCTGTCTCTGCGGGCATCCTCAGAGAAAATGTGCTGCCTGTATGAAACCCAGCTGAATGAGGCGAAAGCGAAGGCTGAGAAGCTCAATGAAACCAGCACCCAGTGAGCACGTGCTCAGGCTGAGAATGGTAAAGCCCTTTCATTTGGTCATAGATGTCACAAACTGATCTAACCTGCTTAGACTGCTTAGATAATCCAGAAACGCTTTTCTTATAGCCGAGCAGAGAGCTCTGAGGAGGATCTGGAGGTGGCAAAGTGAGTGAGGTCTCTTTCAACAAAACCAGAAGGTGCAGAATGATCATTTGAAGGCACAAGAGCCAAATCTATGTTATTATTGTTAGGAAAAAGAGGTGACATGTTGGCAGTAGACCAAAGAAACAGTGGAGTCATCCAATGCAAAGTGCTCTTCCTTTTGAAGACCAAAAACAATGACTCCAGACTGAGATTAGGGACCTGATCATTGACCTGGAGCACTCCAGTCCTGCAGCTACTGCTCTTGATAAGAAGCAATGCAACTTTGGTAAGGTACTGATGGAGGCGAGAAAAGTAAGCGTGCTGACTACTCCAGAGGACATAGCCTCACCAAAACCCTGTCCTGAAACACATGATGTCACAGAAACGAACACAGGAAAAACAAATGTTATCCAAAAAAAATAATCACTCTGCAAGAATACACCTTAGGGAGTGAAAAGAAGGGAAAAGATGAATCAAAATGAGGATGATGGGAAAATGTTTGTCTGTGGCCTGATTCAAGTAAGAACTTTTATTTAACCCTTCAAGTTCAAGAAAATAACATCTTTCAAAGTGCATCACCTGAACACTTGAACCAGCCTGAGTTTAAGCTCTTTCTTCAGCCCTCTGCAGCTGACTCTTTATGACCTCCTGCTCATTCAGCTGAGCAAATGTGTGAAAAATAGGCAGTTTTATTTAAACCTGAACATCAGTGGACAGCCGTCGCTGCTCTGGGCAGCCAGTCTTTGCAGAAATTTTCCCAGGAATTTGTTCTCCTCCTCAGCTGCTGCTGCTGCTGCTGTTGTCCTGAGCAGCTGCTTGTTCTTTTTCTTCAGACAACCAAATCAATGTGAATGAAATTGGTTTCACTTTTGATTCAGTTTGATATGTTTCAAGTTTTATTGTCTGTTAAAATTGTGGCAAGGCTTTAGAGATTCTTTATCCTTGCTAGTGCTCCTCTCCAATTTCAATACTCGGATGTTAAATATCTGTGTGATGGGCTTCCTGCTCCTATGTGCAGCAATTCTTTCGTTTTCTCATCTGTTGTCTTCTCTTTTTTTTTTTTTTTTTTTTCCTTGTAGTCTTCACATGATTTTTATTATTATTAATATTAATAATAATCATCTCCATTTCTGTTAAATAGCAGCACAGTCAATTATTGTTTGCAAAGTTTATGATTGGACTTTCTCTCTGACATCAGTTCAGAAATGGACATGTTTATTAACTTCTTGGTTGGTCTTTTAGTTGATTAATGGTAAAATTAAGAGTACGCCTCTCTCAGGACTTGGGCTCCATTCTAACTTTGCTTTTTCCACTGACGAAGAAATTCATTTTCTAAAGAAAAGTCTCATTTTACTCTTCAGGTACTGGTTGAGTGGAGACAGAAGTATGAAGTTGGCTGAGCACAGAGCACTTCAAGCTAAAGATTTTATATGAGACCCATCAAGAAGGAGAACAAGACCCTCCAAGGTACAACTGACATCATTAAATCCCAGCTGGAAATGAGCATTTTTGAAACTTAACAGAACCCAAGATTGTTTTTTTTTTTTTCTCTCTCTCTCTCTCCTTCCTTCAAAGGAGACTGTTGACCTGACTGATTTGATCGGACAGGGAGCAAAGACCATCCATGAGCTGGAGAAGATGAAGAAGAAAAGTGAGATTCAAGCTGCTCTTGAGGAAGCTGAGGTCAGCAGTTTGAGACGTTTCTCACTTCCTGCTAGCTGTGGTCTGTGCGATGCCCTGAGTTCTCACTTTCAGGCAGTAAGTGGTGTGGCTGAATGTGTCTCAGGGAACTCTGGAGGATGAAGAGAGCAAAACTCTCAGGATCCAGCTGCGGCTCAACCAGATTAAGACAGATGTTGACAGGAAACTGGCAGAGAAGGATGAGGAGATCGACAACCTTTGGTGAGTTTGGTGTATCAATCTTTTCATAACAGATCCAGGATACATTCCACCTCAAACACTCCATGTCGACTGCATCCTCCTGATCCTGAACTTTTTACCCCTTCTAGGCGTAACCACCAGAGCTCTGGAGTCCACACAGGCCACTGTGGATACTGAGGCCATGTCTCACAGAGGAAGAAGGTGGCGGGAGACCTGAATGAGGTGGCAGTGCAGCTGAATGATGCCAATAGGCAGGCGTCCGACTCCCAGAAACTCCTGGGAAACCTCCAGGTTCAGATCAAGGTGAGGCGACAGAACAAACTATGCATTGTGCTTGCGCATGAAGGCAGGTTGATTGGGTCACACATTTCCACTGTCTACATGAAACAGAATGTGGTGCTGCGACTCCAGGACGTTCAGCTGGAGTTGGATGAGATCATTCACCAGGAGGAGGAGTTGAAGGAACAGGTGGCAGTAACTGAGGGCAGAAACAACCTGCTGGCTCCTGAGGAGGAGCTCAGGGCTCTGCTGGAGCAGAGCGACTGCACACAAACCAGCTGAGCAAGAGCAGCTTGAAGACGCACAAAGTCAACCTGTTGTGCTCTCAGGTAGGAAGATGCATTTTAAACCATCTAGCAGTGTATTGTGGGTGCTCTAATTATTGTTTATACTCAGTGCCACGGGATCGTAGTTAGTGTTGGAAATGAAAGATCAAGGTTATACTGAAAACAAAGTAAATTGACAGTTAAACGGTGGAAACAGTCTTTAAACTGATTGTCTGGCTCCAGAACACTGCTTTAAATAACCAGAGGAAGAAGTTAGACGGTTAGAGCTGTGTAATCTGTTCAGTGAGGTTGACGATGCTGTTAAGGAGTGCCGCGACACTGATCTAAGACACTAAAAGAAAGTGAGAAAGAAGTAGGTTGAAGAAATAAGATGTACAGTACAACTTATCTCATGTGCGATGGTGGCTCATGTTTAGCCAGTGCCTCAATAAACACATGCCAGAGGCCTGCTCATTAATTCTGGTGCTGGTTCCAGTCCAATTAGAAGTGACTTGTTCTAATCTGACACCGACCTCCTGTGTTTCTAGACAGCCATGATGGCAGCGGAACTGAAGAAAGAGCAGGACACCAGCACTCAGAGAGAGGATGAAGCACATGAACATGGAGCAAACCGTAAAGGAGCTCCAGATGAGGCTGTGCAGATCATCCTCAAAGGCGGCAAGAAGCAGCTTCAGACGCTGGAGGCAAGGGTAAGAGCTCCAATTTATGTAGTTAGCGTCTCATTGGCTCATGCCTGTAAAAGGCTGGTTTGGAAACAGATTGGTCACATGTTGATCTTGCTGGTAGGTGAAAGATCTGGAGTCAGAGCAGAAGAGCGAGGGATATGAGAAAGGAGTACGCAAGTATGAGAGGAGAATCAAAGGGATATCCTGCCAGGTAAACCAAAGTGTATGATTAGATTTTTTTTTTTTTTTGTTTGCTCTAAGAAATTCTAAATATACCAAATGCCTCCCTTTGTTGTTCATACAGGCTGAAGAAGACAATAACCTGGTCCCTCTGCAAGAACTCATTGACAGCTGCAGGTCAAGATGAGTTACAAGAGGCAGGCTGAGGAAGTGGTGAGTTCACCATCAGCTCTCTACCATCACTAGTGTGATAAGTCATGAAACTCACAACACTGACCATCACATATTGTTCTTGGTAACCTCGTCTCTGCAGGAAGAGCAGGCCAACACCAACCTGTGTAAGTACAGGAAACAGCATGAGCTTGACAGCACAGAGGAGAGGGCCAATATAGACAAATCGCAGGTCAATAAGCTCTGGGTCCAGGCAAGGTTGGTGAACTAAATACATATAATACATTTTGGATTGCAGCATGATGCAGAATTATATGACCTTTGCAAGAAGTTATTAAAATTAGCCAGCAGGCTGCATAACAGGAACTAATCTTAGCAGAGACTGGATGTAATCCTCTGTTAAAGATGACCTCACTTAGCACTGTCATGTGATCTCTAGTGTGATCATGAGTAACTTTATGACACTGTGTACGTGGTTGCTAACAAACACCCCTGTCTTGTGTATTTCAGCTTGCCGAGTGATGCGGTGTGGCTGAATGCTGTGGCCAAACATATCACAGCGGGCCAGCTGCAACAGCTGTGCTCGACTGAGCAGACACACCCAAATAAAGACTTTTGAATCATTAAATACGTCTTTTTTTTGTGTACATGTGACAAAGATAAAAACCCGACAAAGAAGATCTAAAGAAGAATTTATTCTATTATTAATTTAACAAACAGTTGTTAAATAAGGTAAATTAAGTTAAACACCAGCAGGAGTACCATGAGGGTTAAGGCTGGTTACAGGAGGAGTTATAGCTCGATTTGACACTGAAACGGAATTCTTTTGTTTGGTCAAACTAGATTAGTAGGAAGTACGCAGAAGGGAATTATTTTTTTTAAACAACCATTAAAGATTTGTCATCACTATCATTCTATCTTAATAGGTCTTATAACAAAATTTCCATAGATGCTGTTGACCCTGTTGAGGTCAGAGATACAATCATATTTGATCAAAAAGCACCACGTGGTCAGACTTGAGTGTTTTTTTTTTTTTGTTGTTTTTTTTTAAAGAAAATTGTCTAATATTTTCATGCCAAACAGTACATAAGTCTAAATAAAGTTAAAAAAAAAAAAAAAAAAAAAAAATCAGGAACCTAAAGTCAAAGTGCTGTACTGAAGCCTATGCAGCATGTTCTTGGCCAAGAGGATAAGAAATCACCATTGATTATACAATCTAAGGCCTACAGGGATCTAAACACCACACAAGCAGAACTGCTGAAAACAAATTCTTGTGCATCATAGAGGGATCACTCAAATTCTGGTCAAAGCTACAACAGATTATGTAGTCACTGACAACATTCCTCTTTTCATAGCAATAGCTTGCGCGATACTGATGTTTCAAGTGATGAAAGGGACTCAGAAGCAGTGCTAACAATGCAAAACACCTGCAGAAGCACCCTGTGTCAAATCACATCCTGTGAAACATGCCATTAAGCTTGGCCATTCAGCTAGAAAGTGAATTTGTAAGAAAGAAGAACCTCTGAAGTGTAATTGCTAGAACATCCCTGCAAAGCACATAATATGAATTCAAACTATGCACACATCCCTCAAGAGGTTTTTAAGACATGCTGAATAAAAGCTAGAAGAAATGATTTAGCTTCAAAGCAAATAAAAGGTGACAAAAGTGTGAATGGATGCGTCTGCATCCTGAGCACATAGCACTAGTAGCTCATGGCATCAGGGGCCAGCTGTATAAACGCCCTTATAATTTCACATGATCATGTCGTAGGACTCATGACATGTTGGGAGTAAAACTGTACAAGTGATTTGATCGGCACGGTATCAAGATAGAGTATGAGGTAGCTCATTCATTTGTACTTCTCATGGGTTCGGCCTGTTTAATTTGAGACAGCAAATATCTGCTCAGCTCTGTATCTTCCATCTCGAAAACAGCTGCACATTCAGGCCATGGAGACATCACCACAGCCGTGCTCTCTACTTCCTCTCGATCCAAACTAAAGATAGCGTGGTGGCACCAAGCAAAAAGAGCCATCACATGATAGGATTTTCATTCCCATCTTCTAGTCTGAGGGTTTGAGAAAGACCAGGGAATATGGACTTTAAAATCCAGGAAAAACAGATGGGCTACTTGACATAAAACAAATTTTGTGTGGACTGGAGCAATTAAAGTAGTATCTTAACACTAGCACCTGCATAGTTTATTCTCTTCCCAAAGCATCTCTCACAGCACAAATACAAATTTTGATTACAAAATGAAGGTTTTCTTTTTAATCAACAAATGTGTTAAGATATAATAAAAAATAAAAACAATTTATCTGTGCAATGTTTTATTCTACAGTTTATCCAGAGCTAAAAGCCATTGTTTTTAACAACACAAAAATAATAAGCAAAAATAACCTGTAAAAGAGATGAGTCCCTGGGTGAAGCTTCTGAAGCCACAACAGAGTGGATGGTTTTAGGTGAGAGGAGCCCCATGTGATTTGTGTAAGATGTCAGCCAGCCCACGAGCTACCTAAATGTTCAGAGTAGAGCCAGAAAGCACCATCAACGATAAGCCAACTATTTAAATAGACCCACAGAAAGGTTAAATGATAATGCTGTCCATTGAGAACATCTTTGCAAAAACTTCAATTTTCCTAGTTTCCCCCAGTGGTCAGGAAGTGGAGTGGCATGGAGTCAGACTGCGTCTAGGTAGTGGGATATTGAGTCCTGACAACCCTGTGATGCAACTCTGACCTGCACATCTGGGTGACTGGGTCATCTGCGGTCATTTCCAAACCAGGTCTCTGTGAAAAGAATCTTTTTTTTCCTGCAACATATAGTTTGTTGAATCATACATATTTTTTCTCATAGAATTTTGTATAGGCTATATAAAAGGCTCTATCTGATTTTCACCTAAAGCAAACAACCAATGCAGGTGCCATTTCCCATGGTCTTTTAATTGTCCATTATACGATGTGCATTATCTGGGATGGGCATACAGGTTTCCTTTGAAAAAGAGCAGTAACTCTGTGAAAGGATGACAGCCGGGCAAATGACATCCCCTCACATCTGTGATGACAGCCTCCATGCGTAGGTACAGACAGCAAAAAGGTGAGTCTTTACATCCAGACACACAGTCACAAAACAGCTGGATGGCTCAACTTGTCACCAGCTTTAGGTGTCCATGCTCCCTGTGACCCTCTGCCCTGTCCCACCCCAGCACAGTGAGTGCACATGCTGGAGGTCAATCCTCAAGCAGGTCTCTGTCAAGATCCATGAAGGGCTCATCAATGTAGCTTGCTATGGCACACAGAGAAGTCCTGTCTGAGCCCAGCAGCACTGACACTGTCTCCTTCCAGTAGCTGAAGGGGATACAGGAGCTCTGAGGACAAAAACCAGAAAACCAGAGGGATTATACCATCTTGCATAGCTGTGTGTCCATCCACTGAATGAGTACCAACACTCCCTAGGGTGATCATTTCATTATTAGCAAATAAAAGTAAATTAGGTTATATCAAAGTAATTAAAATGTATTCACATGTAATAACATCTGCAGCAGTGTAAGAAAAACTAACAATTTAAGTTTCTTAATGTTACAGGAGCCATGATTGATATTTTTTGCCAAATCAGAGTGAGCAGAGCATACATGGCATGAACCCCACCTTCAGGTGTTAGGGGTAACAGGCTAGCAAAAATATCTCTTTGGCATGTAACGTGAATTTATTGAGACCTCCAACCTCTCCCTATGGTGAATATTAAGGTGAATATCACCTCACCTTTTAACCCACACTTTGGCCTTACCAAAAGCCATATATAACCATATGGTCACTCCAAAGACATATCAATTGTGATTGTTCATTAATAGGCATCACTGCAGCTAATGTTGAGCACTAAGAGCTAACTTCCTAAACTGTTGCCCGATTTCTTAATGTTCACATTACAGTTTTACATCTATTTAATTTCCCTCTATGTCCAAAAAAAAACAAACAAAAAAAAAAACAAACAACACTAACAGTGCAGAATTATAGGAGACTCTCAGTTGCGGGGCAAGTAGAAAAATTAAGATACTGACTAAATTCAGCAGAAAGGAGGGAAACATGACAGCCACTTACATTCTCCAGACAGGTGCTATCTTTGTCTTTGTTGAGGTAGTGGCGTTGCCAGAAGCGCAGTAGGTTGTGGAAGTTGTTGAGCAGGCAGCCTGGATACTTCTCTGCATACTCCTTCTCCCGCAGGGCATTGAGGTAGAAGGGCAGTTTAGCCTTTCTTCTGGCCAGCATCAAGATCACCAAACTGGTGTTTAAACAGCTCACATTCTCCTGCAGGGATGAGATAGAGGCCAAAGCCCCCCCCCCCCAAAAAAAAAAAAAAACTTTCATGAAGTATTTCCGATTATTGTCTTACAGATAAAAATCAGTTGACCATTACTATCGTTAAATGCAGGTTACATTTTGTGAGAGTGAAAATCTATTGATTTGAGTTCCCTGAATGTGAGAAAAAATTTTAATCAAGCTATACCTGTGTTAGAGTCTGTACGTTGATGATGTTGATCAGTCGAAAGAGGAAGGAGAGCCTGTTCTCAACTCGCGCCATGTAGGACAGCAAACAGCACTCAGATAGTACCTCCACCACTGGGGTTTGGGGGGGGATTGAGGGTACAAAACAGTGGAATCAGTGTTTGAAGTCAAGAAAAGGACTTGCATTTTTTTTTTTTATTACTGGGGACATGGTCTGACAGTATCTGTCTATGCAGATGATTCATACGCATATGCATCACTGTACATGCATGATCTTTCATTACAGTTACCTTTGACATCTTCTGTCTGGCTCTCAAAGCGATCCAATGAAAGGACAATGCAGCGCACCAGCATATTGGAGTCCACTAGAGAGCTGTTGATCTGTGTCAGGAAAGTCTGAAACTACAGAAGAGAGATCAAACCTTATGATTAGACACTCCTGTTCAAACAGAGGTAAAGATCAACAATACATTTTATAAGTTGCATGAGATGTACAGTCATACCTTCTCTGGAGTGTTGACATATTTGTTAAATCTTTTGAAGGCATCAATGTTGAACTTCATGAGCTCTCCCAGCAGATCAAAGTAGCTCTGTAGGACATCTCGAGAAGTACAGCCACTATCTATGATGCAGAACAGGATGTGCTATCGAGGGATGGAAGCAGAAAGTGAGACTCTGCTGTATCTCAAGAAGTCACGTATCAATAAAACCTGTTTATTATGGACCAAGTAAAAGCAAATTGTAGCTGTAGCTACCTCTAGCAGTCCCCTCTTTAGGAGGAACATTTGGTCTGCATAGGAGGTTGCTCCTCTGAGAAAACTTTCCACTGCCCTCGCCTGCCAGAATCTATACATACAAATGAAAGTTTCATTAATCAATGCAGAGCAGGGTCCTTTACTTTCATAAGGGTGACAATGAAAATATCAACATCATCTTCATCTCTGGCCTATAACATGCTACAATGCTGACCTGAAAGATGAATCTGGAGGTTCTCTCTTCATGACAGCAAGGAGGCGTGTGAGTAGGCCCTTCTTCCCATCACACACTAGGCTTCTGTCTGTGTTGACCAGAGCTTCCACCTCGGGGATGTTAGCCTTCATGGATATGGCACTCAGTTCATTCAACTCCTGGCTATTTAGCAAGAGATACTTGTTCCTAAAAGACAGGGAACAGTTTTGGGTTTTTGTTTTGCTTCCCCCCTCTCAACAAAGTGATCCTCAAACAAATTAGCCCAAGGTAATGGAATAAAGGCTCACTTACTCATGATGGTCACTGAAACTCTGGAGTAGCCGCAAAAACTGAATTTTGAAGGATATTTCCTATTTGATGAGAATGGTCATGTTAAACTATTAGGCTTAAATAGAATAACCCATACCCAATTTCCAAATAGAGTGGAGAGTTAAAAGTTCATACTGGACTACAGTCGCAGTTCTCATTCTGGCCGTGCACCACGTGATTTGAAGCAGTGTATTTCCTCCAGATCAGCTTGTCAAATAGGTTATTAAGCCCTGGGATGAGGCGAAACTCAGCAAGCATCTTGTGGACCTGTGCAGAGAAACAATGCAGAGGTTAAGGAACACCCTTTAGCTGCTCAAGTAAAGAGGAGTTGTGCTGTTAAGAACCTGGTTCCTCTGTCGGCCCATGAGAAGGACACAGAGCACATAGAGCACTTCCACTTTATACATGATCTCATGGACGATCTTCATTGACTGGGGCAGCCTATGTCTCAGAGGGCTGGTGGCCAGGGAACTCTCATCTGATGACTCTGGAAGTGGGAGGGGGAAAATGTTATTTCAGTCAAAATTTGGAGCATTTCATTAGAGTAATGAACCAGCATCCCAAGCAGTTTCACCTGTGCTGCTTTGTTCAGCATCCTCAGTAGCCATCTGCATAAGGGCGTCCAGCACCAGAGCATTGTCAAGCCATGTGTACCAGTCCTCCAGCTCCTGCAAAAAGTTGGCTCCTGTGGCCTCAGACACCTTTCTAGTGGCCAGTTTACACAGCCGCTCAATGAACCCGGGGATGTTTAGCAGGGTTACTGTTTAAAAAAAAAAAAAAAAAAAAACAACACACACACACAATACATTGATCAACTCTTCTTAAAAAAAAAAAAAAAAAAAGTATATTTGCTTGAGCTCTGCACTCCAAAGAAAGACAACTTACCCTGGTTGACCTCTGCCCGTGAGGGACTAGCATTGCGTTTCTGCTGGGCATTTTTGGCCAGCAGTGTGTGCTTGTCATCATTTCCTACATCAGGTTCTGAGATGGTGACGGAGAGGATGCGGCAGAAGTTAGCCAGCTGTTGCTGGTCAAAGCTTTGAACCAGTCCAGACAGATTTGGGATGCCTTCTAAGTGGATCATCTCCTTAAAATGCAAACAAACATACAACCTGTTACCACTCTGAAATCAGACTGGAATCAGAAACAACTTCATCATGCTAAATTAGCTATGAATTTGCCAAATGTTAAAACTTTACCACTATTCATGTTTTATAATAAAATGGGTTTATGGATATGTATTTTTAAAAACTCAATTACAAAAGATAAATTTGGATTTATCATTTATAAAACTGGCAAAAAACAATGAATCAACAACCAATTGCGATACACAGATGATTCTCAGTCCCAAATGTCTAGCAGTGGTTAATTACTTTTGTATATACAGTTGTATACGATACAGTTATATTTGCAGACATACCTCAAACAAAGAATGGTGTATTTATTTATTCTTTCTTTTTTATAAACCAAACTTCCCTTTGGTGCAAAAGAAGTTAGACAACAGAAAACTTGCGAGTTGGGAGATGTTACTTTAACCACTCATTTTTTATACAAGATTGCGCAGAATATCCTTTCCACTTCATTCTTAGAAAAAACAAAAAAACAACCCATATAAGAGGCCTTAAAACAGCATATTACTTATGCCATGGTATTGCAGGCGTTTTAAATATGAACTTTTCTAAGAGGTTACCTTAAAACACCCCTTGTGACATCTATCCCTTCGTTATATAAATAAAGATGATGGTTGGCAATGGCAATACCTTAAATCAGAGAGTAGGGGGGGGTGATCACCTTTTTGACTCCAAGAATGTCTTCAATTAGAGTAGCTGTCTGTAGGAAGGTCTTCTTGTTTGTCATCAGGGTGAAAAGAAACAGCACAAAGTCGTCCCTTGCCGCCAGGCTCTTGGTGACCCCCTCCGTCTAGATTAAATTGAAATTTTGCACATTAAATAAATGCTCACAATTGCTATCTTTAAAAACTGGCTAATTTTGAGACAACACAATGTACAGGCTAATTGAATGGAAAATACTTCTAGCTTTACACTTGCTAAAGTGAATTGTGATGAGCTTTTGACATTTTTCTGGTGGAGAACAAAATGTAATAGGATACTTACACATATACAACAGTTGTAGAGAACACTCAGGCAGTCCTTAACCAGATCATCGTTCACTGTTGTACAATAATCACAGACATTACTCTATATTCAGTTCAATCAACTTCCTGTAAAACTGTGATAATTTCCAAATGAAATTATTTCAATTCCATCCTACTTACTTTTGGGTTTTTTCTTCTGCATAGTTAGCGTGGGTCTCATCAAGATCTCCACAAGCAGCTTTAGGGAAAGAATAAAATGATTCAATAAGTTTTTTTGTTTTTTTTTAAAGTGTCTGAGCATGTGTTGGACTAAGTAACTAAACTGGTAAAGGTATTTAACTTAGTTGTTTCTGAGTCCAAGAATAATAGAAAATCAGGCATCAGGAATGTCAAACTTACGTCAACTCCACCAAAGAGGTCAAAGGTGTACGTGTTGGGGAAGGTAGATTCCTGAGCAGTCTTCATGTCCTCTGTGACAAAAGACATGGCCTCCATGGAGAGGTGGGATGATAATACCTGACAAAAACATTTTTCACATGCAAGTTATCCCACCCATCTTTTGCATTGAGACATTTACCAAGAAGTGGCTAAAAGCAAAGATTCACAGCATCGCTGTTGTATGGAAATGCTGTGCGACTACCTTAAGAAAGTTGTGGGCATGGGAGAGGTCACTGTTGGGATGGCTGCTCTCATAGAGCTTCTGCAGCAGAGTAGGGATGCCATTCCACTTGGCCCGTTTCTCTCTCTCCTGGAGCAGGCCTCCTGGGAGCTACAACATATAATTAGAGGCAAATTTAAGAGTAATGCACACAGTGAAAATTTCATGTTTTCTGAATCAGATCTTCAAAAAAAGGGTTTAAAGGTCTGGTGTTGCTTTTACTAATGCAAGTTGGGGAGTTTTGCGCACAATATACATTTTATTTTGGCCTCATCATGGTTTGAAGTGAAAGAAAAAAAGCTCTAGCAGTTCAAAAAGAACATACCCATGCGGTCTATTGAGTATAAAATTTTAAACAACAAAACACACACCACCACACAAAGTGCTTGTGATAGCCCATTCTCTTTTTCATTTCCACAAAATATATTAAACAAAAAGCATAGGCCCAACAGAAAATAAATATTTCTCAGTGTGGAGGAACTTAAAGTTATCATGACAAATCATCATGACAACTGAAACCATGAGAAGAGAGAGCTCATAGTGTACGACTGGACCAAAGGCATAAAGCTGACCCTACAGTACCCTGGACACATCACCTGTACAGAATGTAAAAATGTGGAGATCTCTCAATGGCATTTACTCACAAAAGCAATAATCTCAGTTTCTGTGATGAAGACATATTTTGTAACATCTTCCATTTACAAGAAGGTCACTCATATTTTACAAGGCCTCTTTTCATTTTACTCACTGAGTAACAGAAAGGTTGACTCCCTTTAACTCTGATATGAAGTCAATCAGTAACTGAAAGGTTGATTTGCAAATGATTCCTTAAAACAATCATCAGAACAGATCTGACAATTCCACAAATTGGTCACCTGAAGTTAAATTTGACATATAGATTGTGTTATTAATCCCGTTTGGCTGTAACCTGTCAGAAATGCTTTAGTGTTACTGCAGCTTGTGGTCCACTGCGGTCAGCTGATCAGTCCTGAGGGCACTACCCTGACACAAAAACCATTAACGACGCGATTGGACACAACCAACACCAATTGGAGAAAAATACATTAACATGGCACGTTAGCACAACGACACTGTGTCATGATCAGAGTCATCAGTGAGACGCACGACTTTAGGTTACGTCGAAAAAAAGTCAGCAATTAAGGTAAACGGGCACGTCACCGACGAAATGAAAAAAATGCAGGTGCATCGGAATGAATGCGTTCATTTGCTTTGCTTTAATGGAGTCTGTGCAGACAGCAGAGCCGATGCACGGTGACGAGCCAAATCACAACAGCTGACGTGAACGAGCGTTACAATCAAAACTACCCGGACACCCAGATTGTCCAAAAGCTACGTTAGCAGTGTAAATGTTTGTTTGGGTGGAAAATAAAAATAAACCCAGCTGTCATGAAGTTGACCAAACAGCTGTTGTCGCGTATCCATTTATGGGAACGGTAGTTATTGTGGTTAGTGTGTCGTTACGTAATCACCTGAGCTGTTCAGCTGGCTTAGCTAGTTAGCTGACGTTAGCCTGTTTGCTAACATTAGCCAAGGGCTCTGTGGTTGTTAACACTAGGCGATTTAAGCGCTTTTAAAAACAAACACCACCTTCTTCAGTGACAGCGACACCATAATGTCCGTTAGAAACAACAATAACCTGCGAAACCTTCAGTTCAACGTGTATTTATGGCGTAGTTATCCTGGCCTAGAATGCTAAGCTAACATGGAGCTAACAACAAAGACCCATTTGGAGCGGAGCTTGTTTCATACACTTGTTGTGGTGCTAACGTTATTTTGAATGGTCACTGAGCAAATACCGTCGTACACAAGTCAGCGGGGTCAGAGCTAAAGGTCTACGGGCTTGAACCCTTCGGTCCCGCCTCAGCTAGCTGTGACAGGGCACACTTCATGTGCGGTCAAGTCTACGGTATAAACGTCTCCGTTTTCAGGCTGGGTTCCAGGCGCAAGTCCCTGGTCTCCGTCGACCAACTTTATACTGTCATAACGCGATTTGTTCCTCTTACCTGAGTCCCTCGACTGAACCCCTGGCCAGTGATCTTACTGGCCGTGAACTTTGTGACAATATTGCTGTTGCAATTTCTCCGTTTTCCTCCAGTACAAGGGGACTCGAACCCCCGAAGCGTCGCCATTATTTCTTCTTCCTGAAGTGAAGTGATCGGGCAGGAAGTGGAAGGCTTTGATGAATTATTGGTGGTAATTAAGCGGCACCTGCTGGCAGAGCAGCTCTCACTGCAACAATCCAATCAGTTCACTCTGAATTTACGTTTCATGTCCACGGTTTTTTTTTTTTTTTTTTAACCCAAAACACACATTAAGGACCAAGAAAATACAGGCCTGAGTCTCTGCGTGTTTGCATGTTTACAGGCTTTGTGGGATGCTCAATCCGTTTTATTGGATTCCAATAGGATACCCATGATTACAATCATGATAGAATAATATTCACAAACTGTACAACATTCAAACAGCCTTTAGGTTATAAATAATTACATTCAAAGTGATCTAGACAAATATGTAAAACAAATGAGAAAGAATGTCTCCATCGTTTAACTCTCAGCTCACACATGCACTGTTGTGCCAGTTTGGACACAAAGGACGGTCTCTTGCTGACGTAGCATGTTACACCTCCAATCATAGTAGTGTGTCGGCCCTCCTGCCACCACAGGACGGTTGTACTAGGAAAAATTGATGACCTCTTCCTTGGGCCCACCCAAACTGCAGATGGGTGAGGTCAGTAATTTGACTGTCACTATATTTTCATCACACAGATCTATTGTCTCTCCTCAAGTGTCCCAGCTGTGATCATTGCCGTCGGTCATCTGCAGGTAAGAGCTGATGGCTTTCCTCAGCCCCTCGCTTATCAGAGAGTTATCTGACTCTGTTCTCTTCCTTCTGAAAATCACTGATCTGAGACGAGACAGGAGAGTTTAATGAACAAGGTGACTGCAGAATTACAACAATGAAATAGTACTCCAATTTCACTTTTGCCATAATTCACTATTCACCCAGGTTCAGACTGAAAAACATGGCTGATTGCCAGTGCAGCTATAATCTCAAATTTTTTTTTTTTTTTTTTTTTTTTTTTGGCATATTTGGTGGTATTGTATACACACTCTTCATACAGTTTACTCAACACTGAAACACATGTTTATTGTAGCGTTAAATCGACACGTCTGGGGCACATTTTCAACAAAAACTGAAAATGATCAAATTGCTTTTGCAAGGACACCACAAGGAACGCGTGCACTAAGTAACAGAGTGACATCTTGTGGTAGTTGTCAGAAGGAACATGGCTAGAAAGAGCGAGTGAGAGGGGGAGAGAGTGTTTCTCACCTGCGGATGTCTGTCCAGTCAAGAGTAGGCCTCCTTATGGTTATGGGCATGGGGCTGGCCTCCCTAACATTATCTACACCCTGGATGAAGCAAGGCGCTGTCAGCCGACTGGACAATCCATCTGCAGACTCTGGAAATGGAGAGTACAATTTAACATAACTCTTGAAGGGTTTAAAGGTTGAGGTGAAAGGACAACACTATACTCTCAGTACAAACCTGAGTAGTGTTGCACCAGGTTATGGAGGGAGGGGAAGGTGATTCCTGGAGATATGTACACCCAGCCATTTTGGAGATGACGGATGCGGTAGTGCTTCACACTGTCTGGGTGTGAGGTGTTGGTTTTCCTCAGGATGGACAGGGAGAAACCATCTGAACACAGCAAATAAAAGAAGCAGTTAAATTCGATGGTACTTAGCTTTTTACTAATGCAAGTCATTTTCTAAGACAAACTAAGATGGCCCCATGAATAAAAGTTGTTGCAATTCACTGTAACTTTTACAAGACAATTCAAATAATTATATTGTAGAATCTAATTTGATATGATGAGATTATTATCTAATAACATGCATTATATTATTTTTTGCAAGAAATTGAAGAAAAAATAAAATAAAGAATCCCCTAACCTCTGTCTGTCTCTGACTCTCGGATCAAGAAGGCTCCACTCTGGTTATAGGGCTGCATAAGCAGCTGCACTGCTTTGCATCTGGAGATGCCTTTGAACAACCATCTGAACAGAGAGAAATAGACATTGGAGACATTAAGACTGGCAGAACAATGAGACAGACAGCTGTCATGCAGTCAAAAAAAAAAAAAAAAATTTCGTGAATGTTTTTCAGTTTGGAAAATCCACTGTAATAATGTCAGAGCATATTCCCCACTGGAGGTGGACAGAAACTACAGGAGGCAGAGGCTGATGTCATGTCAATGGAGAAACAAGTCTTGTTCCAAATATCTGTCTCTGCTGGGGTAAAGATCACAGACAAAGAAACTACTCCTACTTGTCAGGGAACCCCCCGCCTCTTTCAATCATGTGTAGCTACTCTCGTTTTTCACACACAGACTCTCTGTCTGTCTCTCACACATACACACGCTCACCTGTGTGTCACTTTGGCAGTGTAGCAGGTGGGGATATAGCTCTCTAGGCCTGTGGTTGTGGATCTCACCATCATAAAATCACCATCACTATTGGAGAAAATGAACAATAATGACCAATGGTGTCTCTCTAGGTGAAAACAACAGTGGAGGTGAAACATCAGGAGCTGCATCACATACTCTGATACAATGATGAGCCTTTCTCCAAAGTGCATGGTCAATTCTGTGTTACTGAAGGTAGGGTAAGTAATGAGGGACACAATCATGCTTTCATGGGGGTCTGCAGAGACAAGAAAGAGGTGAGGTGAATATAAAAAACCAAATTTGGTTTGTTGCATTTTTATTTTTGTTTTGGGTTTATATTGTTGTGCATTGCACCAACCTGGTGATGCATATTCATATGGCTCCTCAAGGTTTGACTGACATCTGATGGGACAGGTTCCCATGTTCTTTGACCTCGCACTGACTTGAATGGCAGAAAAAAATAGACACAAAAAAAATGTAAGATTGGGATTACAATGATAAAATGAAATGTTCTCAATTCACTTATTCACAAATTGATTATTCTCCAGTTATCTCATCTTGACCTCCATCAGCAGAACAGTTGCAAATGAAGCACCCACACGAGCACATAGACAGCGGCACACCGATATTGTGAGTTAAATTTCCATGTAACAAATACAGTGGACTCACGCTGCATGTGAAAGCTGTTTTTAAATAACAGAAATATATTTAAATTTTATGATGCACATGGCCTTTTAAAACCAGCAGCTGCAAATTCATAAAATAACTTAAAAAGTATTTAAAGATAAATTAAGGTACAGTTACCGCTTCATTTTAAAATATTTGATATTTCATACAAAAAAGATGATGAGGTGTTAAGTGATAACAGATCTTAATCAGAGCAGGTAACATACTCACCTCCTTCAATCTCTTTATCCAAAATGCTACTCAGAAATGATATTTTCCAGAAGTAATGAGCCAGGTGCTTCACAGAGAAAACTAGTAAACTGCCTCTTGATGACAAGTACTCATCTGCCTGAAGAGAGACGAGGCTTCCTGTGTAGTCTTTATGTATGTCACCCAACTGCAGCTTCCTGTGACGTTAAAGACCTTGACATCCTGACTTAGAACACATTGTGCTTGTTTCACTTGTTTATGGAAGGAACTGTATGTCTACGTAAGCAAATGTTTACAAACTCATCTATGTGCACCTTCTGGGACAATGTGATGGGTTGAAGTAGTGACATCAGTACAGATAGATTGATTAATCTATGTGTAATTGTTAATGGAATGATGCAAAAGGAAACTGATGCTGAATGAAGTTGCACTGGGTTTGACAGCTGAACCATGATGCCTTCGACCACATTTTCCATGTCATTTGAGTGTTCTCAGTACGCAAGACTCTTATGCACTCTCATCAATGTTAAAATTAGATATGAGCAGATTCTGACAGCCTGTGACCACCTCGATTTATCAGCAGCCACAGTCATCATGCAGGCTCTGCAGAGTCAAGCAAACAGAAGGGTGGTGGAACAATATTTATTTAAATAAATGATTCATGTGCATCAAGGATGGCAGAGCATTCCTGCTTTCAGCCAAGCGGAGAGGGACGCTCATGCTCACAGTTTCTAATCAGACTTTGGCCATGGCAATGACATTGTCTTCAATGAGATGCACAGAGTATTTATTCAGAATCAAAAATGATTCTAGCGAACATGGAAAGATTTGAGCTTATCATTAGCCTGAGTGGAAAGAACATATCAAGAATAACTACTTCTGAATCTTTGATGATATTGTGAACTTTCCATTTGCATCTGTTTATTCATATCCACTTTAAGTCTTCTGTGTTAAAAGGTTTTGTTGGGTGTGCTATGAAATACAAGAATATAATCTTCAACACAACACCCTACATACTCCAAACCACTACAGTAAAGTTGTGATTTTGTCCTCCTCTGCATGTACTATTTTCACTTTATCTACCTTTCATTATGAGATATGGAAAGTTATATTTCAGCATTTCAGAGTGGAGCCTCAGTGGGTGACTTGGACATCAGATTAATAAATAGTACTTTTCCCTCATGATATTGAGGACATCTTAAATTTGAACCTCTTCCTTATCTGATTTGCATAGCAGCTGATTGTTTTTCTTTCATTGTGCTAAATATAGATGCAACTCATCTCTGACAACATTTATCACTGTGTAAGGAAATAACAGATGTGGTCGGAAAGTAACTCACCACAGCCACCTCTTTTCCAACCGACAGAGGCAGTGTACAAGCACAGTATTTTTCCTCTCACTCTCTCTCATTCAAGCCACTTCAATAAATCTGCAACTTAATAGCCAGAATCAAAAGTTATGACTATATAAATATATATGTAATCAAACACCAGACACATTCTTATGTTGTAGCTTTATTTTGTAGTTTTATAAATGAGCTGAATCAGCAGACAGTGAGAAGCACCGCTGGGAGCCTCAGTGAAGGGACTCACACTTTTCACATCAGAACCCGCTTGTTGAAGGTTGTTAAATCATCACTGAATGAACTGCTCAAGTGAACAAAACATCAACACAAGGCAGAAAGAAAAAGACTGAGCTTGGTTACAAAAAGAATCAAAAAAAAAAAAAAAAAAAAGAAGGAATGGATGCACATAAAATGGCGGTGATACACAGCTTCTCCTTGCCACTAAAGGTGGTTTCATGTCTAAAGGCAGTTCTCACTATACTTTCATTTATTGTAGTTACAATGTGCTACAGGATGTAATGCCTCTCCCATGTATCTTTTCTGCCATCATTTTAAAAACAGATTATGATCCCATTTCTGCAGTTACAGTAGGTTTCAGAGTCCACTGTACAGATATTTCTGACTAATTTGCATGGCAGCGATGTTAAGAGCTTTGAAACGGATATACAATGACTCACAATCAATATAGCCCATGTTTTGACAGGTGAAAAAAGAGGAGAGCTAGTAAAATGGTGAAAGTGTTGTGCTGTGTAATCAAATTAAAAATATCTATAGGTTACTTCGAACACATGGAGGACTTCTACAGTGTCTGTGAAACCATATAAACAAAAACTATGTGAAAAAAAAAATAAATAGAAGATGGTGAGGTTGCTGGACAGTTAAGTCAACAATACAGTTTGACAATTTGAATATACAACACATCTGAATGTAGTTATGGTTACATGTAGGAATGTGACTTTGATAGCGTATTCAATATAATATTTAATAATAGGCATCTGTTAATATATTCATTACATCCGCTTTTCTAATCACATAGTTCATTACAGATCTCCCTGGCTTTAAGTTGCTTAGGAGTGGGATGAGATAGAGAGAGACAGAAAGATAGGGAGGAGAGGGCACATAAATTACTATGGGAGGATGTGGGGGTAGGGTGGGGTTTAGCAGGAGACCTCCATGGTCTGGGATCTGGCCTGGCTGTCCAGGTCCCCAGTGGTGCTGCCCTCCAGGTTGTTGCGATTGCGACTGCTGTCCACGGAGGTGATGCTAGAGGAGGAGGTGGTGCGAGACCGAGCCAGGCGAGTCATTCCTGCTGATGGAACTGGAACAGAAAAACAAATTAATATTCCACTCATGCAGGATGTAGATTCAGTGCAGCGTGGGATCACTTAGTCAGCTGAATGCAACAATGACAGCAAAAGAAGTGCTTACCATGCAAACAATTCAAATGAAAGAAATGTGTAACAAAAACGATTGCATGTGTGTCTGCTGTAGAAAAATAACGAGAGCAACACTAAAGCACTTGCAATCCAACTCAACTCCACTGATGAAAAGCAACAACAGCAGGTCATGCAGGAAGAGAGGACACTAAGAACAGATTCCATGCTAATAGGAGTAGGTAAACTCCCACGGGGAGATGAATGTGTGTCAAAGTATGCAAAACAATCTTACTGTGTACAACATTCAGTGTGTCCACTACACTGAACTGCTGCTGAATACCAGTGAGAAACAGTGCTCTCTGGAGACTCTCTGCATACATTGACATTCATCCACCGTGTTATGAGGCCATTGCGTTCAAAGCCTTCTAGTCTAACAGTAGCTCAAGGAACCTGATACCTGATTCGTTGCTCAGGTGACTGAGGAGAACGTAGGGAACTGTAAGCAGTGATTGAAGGAAAGGAAAGAAAGAGGAGAAAAGGAAAAGTGTTGAAAATGTAGCTCTTATGTTGCTTTAGGCGACCTTGGACACAGTGGTTGTGGAGGAAAGTTAAAATCGGATAGCAACAACAGGTAAGAAAATCCTGCTGTGGGTGCAAAAGCTTTATTCTTTATTCTCTTGGGCTGTTTCTCTTTTACACTTCACACCGTGAAAATGTGTCCAAGAAGGAAAAACAAGCTTTCAGAAACACGCTGAGGTTTTGAGATTTATTTTCCACACTTTGGCTGTGCAGCACACTCTTTTTAATCTGTTCTAATCCTGCAGTGGCATTTACTCAACAGCGAGGGGGCTTGGTGGCCTTTAAAGCAACACTGAGGCACTGACACACTCGCTACACCCAAGGGTGCTTCCCATGATGGTGAAGGGTTTGGGAAGAACAGTGAGCAAAGAGAATTAGCATAACAGAAACAAACATGCAGTCACATATGTGTGACCTGAGCAAGCGAACCGAAATTCATGACTTCATCCATCCATCCATGGATAAGAGTTTGTGTGGTGCACAGCAAGTCTGTTTGATCTGACAGAAATGTGTTTGTTTTTTCTTTGCAGAGGAACACCCAAAGGCCTGTTTAAGTTTGCACTTTGAGTCTCTGCATCATTAAACAGTTCTAGATAGGAAAAAAAAATAAATAAACAAAGAAACAAAAAAAATATATATATACATATACCAGACCAAAAAAACAAAACAAAGACAGAATTCTTTTCGTTTCACTCTGATCTGAACAGGAAATGAGTTGCTGTTCAGTATATGCAGAGTACCAATGTCTTTTCAATCATGCTAGAAGCATGTACACCTCACCTACTGATGGCTGTGGGTGCCACATGCTGCAAAGAGCAGAGAGGAAATGGTGTTAGCATTCCCCTAGCTGTGGAGGCAACGTCTCCGTGACCAGGCTGACAAAAACAGTGTCTTTTCATGCTCTGTTGGCCACAGTCCAAACCCCATCAGCAGGGTGTTCAGCAGCAGCTCTCAGAAAACTGAGGTGAAAACAATCCTCAGTAAATAACATTTGTCACTACGCTCGTCAACAGGAAACTCAATGAAAAAAACATGACCACAACGACGTCAATTCACAGAGGTTGTCAGTCTCAGACCTCTTGGACAGTGACCACTTCACATACCTAGTTTAAACAGGTTTCATAATGTAGTTAGATACTTTTCCATTCCAATCTGTAATGTTAAAGCATGATTACTTACTGTAGCCCATGCCTTGAACAAAGTACTTGAAGGCCTCAGCAAGTTTCCCTGGCTGTAGAAAGATAAAGGACAAAAGTTAGGAGGGAGCTGCTCGAAGCTGCTCGATGTAATTGATGTGTGTTTCAAACAATATGCAAACCCACCTGCACAACCTGTGGCAAACCTCCACAATCAGCCATCTGAAAGGAGGTAATTGTGTCATTAATTAACCCTTTGTACGACTACAAAATGAATGACATATTGCATGCTTTATAAATATCATTGATAAAACCTTCACCTTAAGCAGGGTGGTCTTGGTCGGATTTAACCTTGAATTGCACTCCACCTTTAAAATGAATGAGAGGTTGATTTTTGAGAGACTATGCACTTAAAAATAAATAAATAAATGAATAAATAAAGATAAATTAGAGCAGCAGCTTGTTGCTTTAGCAAGTTCTTCCACAAGCCTCTTAAGTTATTGAGATGTCTGTGTAACTCACAACAGCCTCCACAGCAGGTGATGTGTCACCCACCACCAGCAATGCAGGGCACCTGCGTGGAAATAGGTTAAATCCTCACATTACACCATGTATCCGACACATAGTTTTCTTTCATAGTGTTCTCAAAACCTACGTTAGCGTGTTGACTGTGTCCTCAGAGACACCTATGACTGGCCTCTCGATCTCAAGGTCCCGGCGGCTGTTGCAGGAGACAAATTCTGATTATCAGCTGAAACAGTGTGTGTGTGTGTGTGTGTGTGTGTGTGTGTGTGTGTGTGTGTGTGTGTGTGTGTGTATGTATATATATATTTGCTTCAAACTGTTCATCAAAACATTCATGTGGGAGCTTATCAAAATGTACTGCATCTCACTAATGGTAGGAGCCACAGAAGAGGGCCAGGTTGTCCTGGTTGATGTCTTGGGCAATATGGAGACGGTAGGTCTGGATCAGCTCCTGGTTCTCCGTCAGCTCATCCTGGTGAACAGACGTGAGTTAATCAAACCAAATAGGAAATCTTTGCTACACACAGTAATTTGGTTTACAGCAGAACCAATGAAAAGGTGCAAGACGAGCTCGACTGCATATACGGTGGATTAAATAAATGTATAGGGAGCTGTTTCAACTTGCATTAATCATCAAGACAAACTGCAGGATCTCTATATTCACCATGCTTAGCCTCAGTGCTGTCAGTTATTAAACTGAGCCAATAATCTACATGTCACAATCCAGCAGTCTGTATATTCAGGAACAGAAATAGAGTAATTAGTAAATGTCTGTTATGAGAGCCCAGATAGCTATCTGGGGAAATCAAGAAAATCCCCCTGAGGTTCCGTTACTGTTTAATGCAGTCGATGAAAAAGTTGAACAACACTATAAAATACAGCACATGGTGAGTAATACTGCACTGGAAGAAGAAGAACCTACAGTGCTGAAGTGATGAGCCATGACATTATCCACCAGATTACTGGTCCATCCAGACAGCTGCACACAAGAGGAAGAGATAGGCCCGGTTAAAAATAGACATTTATTTAATAGTTACAATTTATGGAAACAGCAAATCTTGTGTTTATGTGAAATGCAATCTACCTGTTTTATCTCTGCTGACAAACACAATGATCAGTTTAGAAGATAAGAAAATGTAAGGGAAGAGCAGAAATTGTAAGTCAGACGTAAGCTATAGAATGTCCTGATCTAGTGGTTGATTTGCACACCACTGTATTACTGATTTCTCTTTTCTATCATGCCTTCTGTAAATGTTTTTAGTTTGAACAATATAATATCAGCAGAACAGAGACAGTGTGGGCTTAAAGGTACATGGGACAATTGTCACATCAGACTCCCCCTGGCTCCATAATCAGATGTAACAAATGCAACGCAAGATTCTTGTACATTCTTGTACAACAACATGGTACACAGTATTATTACAGAGCAATACAGTGCAGCCTTGTGACGTGGAGCCAATTAATCCACTCAAAATTAAACTAATCCAAAAGGAGTGAACACTGAAAGATTCCATGCTGCTCTGACAAGCTTGTTGGTAAAATCTGCAGCTCAGTTTTAATTAACTAAACCCCAAAACAGCTGGTATGATCAAATGAACACAGGATTACAGTTAGTGCCATGCCGTGAAGTCCAAAAATAAAAGAAACACCTTTTCACCAAAAAAAAAAAAAAAGTTCTTTCTTTTTCTTTAAAACTAATCTTATTCATAAAAATATAAACATGTATGAGTTTTGATGACATGATCCCACAGATTTTAATAGAAATATATAATGATCCTAATATATATGAATGACAGTTAACTGTATTGTTAGGTAGGAAAACATAGGAGAGTAGCTGAACTAGCGCATATCATTAAAAAAAAAAACAAAACTGAACAAAATGTTGGAAACTGACCCAAAATGGCAAATCAATGAATTGCTGAGGACATTTCTAGCTTTTCAGTTCAGTGGTAATACAGACCTTTGAAGCTGCCCAGTCTATCCATCCTTCAGCACATGGATCAACATTAATCAGCACCAGTCCCTCCACCAGAGTGGGGTTATTCAACTGGGAGGGGCAGAACAAATGTCAGGGTCAAAGACAAAGGACTTTGGAGAGTTGACCTTTTGATTTTTCGTGCCATCTTGCAGTTTGTTTACTTTGATGTGCAGTTTTCACATTATGAGAAACTTTTCATTTTTGGGGACAGTTACAGTGTGAATTAACATTCAGTGGGTCCATCTCACTAAAGGACATGTGCCAATGCATAGTTACACCTCTACGGTCACTTTGTTCGGGTACAGCATAAAACCACAATCTTGCAATCTTTAACTTTAAACTGAAACGTGTTGGTTTAGATGAAACTAGCAGTTGGAATCCTGGGTGTCTAAATGTAGGGGTGTGGCTCTGGAATTGCCTGTGGAGAGAAAGACGATGTCTGGGGAAATCTATGTCTCCTATTGCTGAGAGATTGCTGCGGATGGTGCTTTTAACACGATGCAAATGCAATGCAGCAACAGCTGCTATAAATCTATCAACAGTAAACACATTTTGTTCCAAGCCATTTAAAGCAAACGCTTTTCAGAATTTTGCTTTAATTATTCTGAACAGGAGTGGAAAGTCCAGTGTTATGGTTCCTCCTCCCAACAGCCCCCCAACCAACTGTCCTGTTGTTTCATTATTCATCCTTCTGTGCTCCCTCGCTCCTCTCTGTCACATCTAGCTCCTTGTGCTCTGTTGTACACAGATTGTGCTTATTTTTAGCTCCACTGCAATGAGTGTGGAAAGAAGACGAAAGCTACTGAAAAGGACAGAATCACCAAGGTGATTCATCAACTGGGGAGTGGCAGCATATGCATCTGATCGTAGAGCAACCTGAGCAACCTGTGTGGGCTTGATAGGCGCTTTTAATGTTCAGCATAACATTCTGTGTGGCCTGAACACCTTCAATTATTCCAGGCGAGACAGAGAGAACGCCGGAAAAAAAAAAAAAAAAAAAAAAAAAAAAAAAAAAAAAAAAACTGGGATGGAGATTGGCAATAGTGTAGATGCTTTGGTCCTGATGCTGACTCACCGCAAAACGGGTGAGGATGTAAGCCCCTGCGCCCACACCAATGCCAATCACGCTGTTGACCCTGTTAAAGAAGCCACCAGTTAGCACAGGACTGGAGATGAATAGACAATTTATGCACATTATCATTGATCAGTGTTCATAAAGGGGGGAGAAGGGGGCACTCACTTGAGCTGAGTCATTACAGAAGGCAGCATTTCTGCCATCTCGTCCATGGTTGGGTAGTGGTAACTGGACAAATGAAACATATGAGTCTGAAACATACAGGTTGAATTCTGTATATCTGAATTAAGCTAATACATTGGACTGGCCATAAAATGAAAATTTGAGACTACTCTAACAGGATTTTGACTTATAGTTCAGACAATTAAAGAGCTTACATTAAAAATGAAACAGCAACTCGTGTTACTTTTTGAATAAGTACATTGATTGCAGCTCTTCTAACAGTACTGAAATTTAGCGCATGCAGAACCAGTCTGACACCCACCCAGTGGGGAAGGGAGGTGCACCTTCCTGCTGCCCGGGTGCGTCCACATGAACGACTGCAAAATGCTGTGTGATCTTCTGCATGTCCTCATAGTTGAAAAGGGTATTGAAGCACGACTTGTCTGGAAAGGTGGAATAAACAGCGTGCTCAAAAGAGGACAGTTCAAGTGTTCAAACAGTAGAACACCCGATGGTGCCTCTCAGGTGTAGAGGGCAGAACACAGCACCATACCCAAAGACACTGTGGATTGATTTGTTGTTTTCGGGTGACTCACGGTTGAGGCCGATGTCGTGATAGGTGAGGATGACAGGTCTGTTGCCCTTGGGGATGCCTCTCATTGTCACATGGAGGACGCCATGGGGAGTCTCAATATCATGTTCCTGCAATCATAAATAGAAGTCACCAGATGAACTAAACTGAACTGACCATCCAAAATACATCACAGACTCATCGTGTTGCATTTGGGTGCCACATTGTTTTATTACAACGACCCAGCCAAATGATATTTTTTCTCCTCTGCTGTCAAGCCAGCGGTGTAAACAGTGTTCCATCAGCAAAGATGTAGAATAAATATAATGGATTGGACAAATGTGACTCAATTGACTGCAAGATATCCATAGCAGTATATTGAATGGTAGGCCTGTGGCTCCATAGACAGAAGCAGGGTATAAACATTTTTGTGATGTTTTATTCATACAATAGTCTCATAATATAAAACTGATTTATTCTTTAAGATTTGGGATATCAATAAGACTGAGGGCTTCTCTTTAAATGAACATTATCTTGTTGAAGCACAAAGTAATAGTTTATCCATATCTTTCTCAGGAGAGGGTTTATCATGCAAATAGTTCACCTGAAATGACCAATCTTTACCACACTGATAAAACAGACTTAGATTAAAAGTGAAAAAGTTGAAAATGCATGAAGGCTACAACAAAACTCACAATATTTGAGGCTTCTGTCTCAAATTGAGGATGCAGAGCATGTAACACTCAACACAGCACATTTCCTGCGCACTTAGACAAAAACAGCATCGAATAAGCCTTCTGGAAAACATTCTTTCAATTTTGAGAAATAGTTTTTATCCAAATCTAGAGCAATTAAAAAACTATGACGCTACATACATGCTAAGGCCACTTGATTGGTTGAATGCCTTGGCAGGTTGGCCCATTAAAATTCAGAGAGCTTGCAGCAGGTTTAATCTCTCTTTGCTTCCTTTCTTCCTTCTATCAAACAACAGGAACCCTCGCTCTAATGACTATGCACCAAAAGAAACTAATCACGTGGCTAAAGGGAATTTCAGCTGAAATACTTCTTGAGATAAGTACAGAAAATTTGTGAGAAGGCGACACAGCAAAAACCATGTTCTCATTAATTTGTGGGACTAAGAAAGGTTTAAGACAGGAAATGGGAAAGCTGAGTTTCCAGTATCACTTTTCATGCACACACTTCCTAACACCAGTATGACTTGATGCATCACACAACACTGTCCATGACATAACCACATACATATGTGATGCACAGAGAGAGAGAGAGAGAGAGAGAACGAGCTGCGGGCGGGGCCCAAAGCTCATCTGGTCTCAAGGCCCACTGGTCATCAATAATAAAGAGAGTGAGCCTGGGTGGATGAGAGATGTAGGTTATGGCAGACAAACAGAGGGAGCGTGCCTCCGACGGTACGCCATCTCCTTCCTTGTGTTCCCACTGCAGACATTTGTCTGATGTATATATGTCACATCTCTTCGGAGGAGAAGAAGGTTAATTCTCAAGGACAAGGCTGCAGTAATTTGTGTCAGCAATCTGTGATGGACACAGTAACACAATGTGCTCCTGCCATTAATAACAAAACAAGACTTTTTCATTTGAGTGGGCGTTGGTACAGAGATTAACCGGTCACACAAACACAAAAACTGTTATCAAGAGCCTGCAGATTCTCAATGTAACCTCTGTGCTCATCTAAGGCCTTTTCACACAAAATGAAATTATTCTGCAGCCTTAGCTGAAGTATGGGGAAACAAACTGCTGTAGACTAAGAGGAAACTCTCCTTGACTGTGTTGCTGCAGAATTTTCATTTTTTGGCAAGGACAGCGTGAAGGACACTCAGTGTCTCTTCTCTGAAAAACAATGCAAACATACCTGTGTGTACTGTCCATGCGCCAGAAAAAGCAGGCAGATATAGGAAATAAAGTCACAGTGTTAGGTGTAATGAAGAAATGCTAAATGATGAGATATAGATATATATCTATATCTCGTCAGAGTCTGGAAGTAGACAGGGAAAAACTGCGTGAAAGCAGTCACAGTCACAGAGCCAGGTAGAAAGAGAGAGAAGACAGGGGTAGTCTTGTATGAGTAACAGACAGAAGGGGCAAATTGCTTTAATTTATCACGTCTTTCCAGCACTATCCTTGCAACTATCCGTGGCTGTGGAAAAGACGTGAAGGAGAGAGCCTCTTATCTATCTATTTAGCTCCTGGCGTAATTTAGAAGCTGTATTAATCAAAGAACTCTGCCTCATTTTCTTTTACACTCTATACTCACTATATATTCTGTGTGTGTACACAGAAATCTGAGCAGACACAGGGTGGGGCGGATAGCCTGGACGGAGGGAAAAAAGAAGGGGAGCACTGCATAACAGCAACCCTTTAACCC
Organism: Echeneis naucrates; assembly: GCF_900963305.1. NCBI lineage: Eukaryota > Metazoa > Chordata > Actinopteri > Carangiformes > Echeneidae > Echeneis > Echeneis naucrates. The sequence goes on along the minus strand of NC_042515.1, from coordinate 20,247,377 downwards.
TTTAATATTCTCATGGTGACGGGCTGCTGGAGAAATAGTGTAACTGGATGTTTGGGGTTCTGTAGCAGAGACAGTAACACAGTAAGGGTTTATGCTTTCAGGATAGGGACTTAGGGAGCTTGCCTAGGACCGACAGGGAGGTGAGGTCTTGGGTCTTGTTCCCAGGTGAGTGAGGGAGGTGGGATGAGGTGACAAAAACAGAGCAGTATGTCATGCTGCTCCTCTTCCCGCAATCCCTCACATCTCAAACCCTCCTGCTGCTCCTCCCTGTTTTCCACCGCCCTGCCTGGAACGGCATCAATCACAGTTGAGAACAGCATTACAGGGCAGAAACACCAAGCAGCCTACAAAAGACTGTGGTGTATACACAGACACACAAACATACATATGCATAGAGACACATCTTAATCTTCTATATATGTGCTCCAGTTGGATCACCCCTGGTACATGCAGTCCTACTGCCTTTTTGCCACAGACACAGCTCTCCCAACCCTCAGCGCTCACGAGTGTGTCACTGAAGCAGTGGGTTGAAACTACAAACTCAAGGTCTCTGCAGAGGAGGAAAGGAACCATGACAGTGGTTTTGGTATGTTACTGTGTGTGTGTGTGTGTGTGTGTGTGTGGGGGGGGGGGGGGGGGGGGGGGTTGAGTGACCTCCTAGTCTGTTTTCACCAATAAAAGAACAAATAAGAATCATGGCACTATGCACCACTTATTCCCTGTAGTTATGGATACGGAAAGAGAAACACATTTGAAACACGCACCATGAAACACACAAATACCAGCAACCCTGTTGATAAACACCCACACAATCAGAGGCTCACACACATCCTCTGGTTGTGGCATTTACAGATTCAGGAACACTTAAGGGCCACACAGATGCAGCTTTCATATCAACACATTAAAATGCACGAGTGGTCCCTGGACATGTTTGGCCTGTGCTGAGTGCACACATGGTCACAGTATGACCTGTAGACCCAAACACATACACACACCAACACAGAGCAAACGTTCAACCAACCGTAGCAGCTGCCCAGAGAGAAAAGTGCAAAGTCTCAGCTGTCATCTGAAGGTGGTGACAATCATGCTAGGAAAGACCTCCACCAGCTTTCCCTTTCCTGAAGCCAGCTGCTGTCAACCTGCCTTTGAGGAAACCACACAACACCCTCCCTTCCTAATCTGAACAAAAACCCCTTGGTCCAAGCACCCAGCCAGGTGTGTCAAGGCAGGCAAGATGCATTTGTCACTCACCACTCCATTCCCAGAGCATGCAATCTGGTCCAGGTCCAGAATAGCTGACATGTTTTTCCCACGCAGGAGAGGAGTATGTTATGTTATGTTATGTGCAAGTGTCTGCTGGGCAGCGTTGAAGATCTCCAGAAGGGGGAGGAGAAGGACGAGGGAGGAAGGGAGGGAGAGCTGGTTGGAAAGGTGGGATGAAGGGTGAGGCAGCTAGAGCAGCAGCGACAAGGAAGAGAAGAACAGAGTGACACAGCAGAGGTAGTGGAGGAGATGGGTAAATAATCTGAATGAAAGCAGACGAGAGGGGGTTGGGTAAAATTCAGACAACAAGAGACAGAGACAAGAGGTGGGAAAGAGACCAGGAAAAGAGGCAGAGGGGGAGGAGAGTGAGACTGCAGTTTGTGCTTGGTAGTCACAGCGTGTCTGTACATCTAGCCATCGGTGCGTCTAATTGGATTGCAGAGGGTCAGGTGGGTAGAGGGAGAGGGTGGGGCTTATGGGAGCGCGGAGAGGAGGAGGGGGGGAGTCGGAGGAAGAAAGGGATGAGTACGTAAAACGGATGATGGGGTGCCAGGGACGCAGAGGCAGTCCAAGAATAAGGGAAGGTTGCTGACGTCAAGCTCTGATACTCATAAAGGCAGAGGTGGTGAGAGGAAAAGAGGAGACAAAGCTGACTTTGACAGCTCACCCCTAAATTCTGCATCAGCAAAATGGCTGCTCATTACTGAGATTCAACAACTGTTTCTAAATTCACTTTAGCTTCACCTTGCAGAAGGCAAAGATTCAAAACGATCTCAGCTCCCGAATAAGAAACATAAATGTGAATCGCCACAATTGAAACAGTTAATAACTTCCACGTGCATGAGTGAGAATGCAGGGTGCAGAGTGCAGTGTGGCCAAAGAAAGCTTGGCTCAGAGTGGAACACTTCTTTTTTTTTTTTTCCCCCTGTAGCACTCAGGTGTTTATTTCAGTATTGCTATAGTATAGATAGCGTCATTATGTTTCAGGCTTACCAGAAAATACAACCCTACAGCTACTATTTTTATTGACCATTCACAACCCTTCATGAAACCTCCCAATAAGTAATGTGATCCCTTTTAGTTTATTGATTTATTCTTTCCTACTCTCCTCCATTTCATACTCAACTGCTCCGAGTGCATACTGTCATGCCTTTGTTTGAAACAGGCTGCTCTGTGCAGCCAATGCCATACCTGTAGACAGCATTACAAAGAGTAGGGGGCACTTCATTGGCTACTCAAAGCAGGCTGAAAACTGCTATTTCTCCTTTACATTTTTTTCTTTCCTAGCCAGCTGAGGGTGCCACTGACAGACATGTAATACACATACACGTTTAAAGGACTCAAGACTTGTAGTACATAATAAACAAATGCAGCAATAAAACTTCTTTGATATGAGAAAAAAAAAAATCATTTGGTGTTTTTAGTATGATAATATAATCCCCCATTAGTAAAACAGGTGTACTGTTTTGTTTAAGCATACTCTTTCTCCACAGTGTTTGCAGAAATGTGATTACATTGTTTTTGAGATTTCATACAGTCTGTGATGAGACTATGACTGATGTAAGGGGAATCAGTCACATTAGCTCATGGAGACAATGTGTGACCAACCACATGAACAGCCATTCCTCGATAGAGCAGGTGTCTCTTTGTGTCATACACTGAGTCATCCAGTGTCTCAGCTGGAGACTGCAGTCTGTGGAGTCAAACACACACACTTCACGCTTCTCTGCACAGATCTGTTCAACAACAGCACATCAGATGTGATGCCTGCACATGTTACGGTCAAACCAAGTCCAGGAACATGGTGGACCACATACGATGATCACTTTAGTCCTCTTCTGGGAGGACAACTGAACTGCAGCTGCTGTTTTGTGATGCCTTAGTTTGACTTTAGGACACACAGAACAGACACGCAATGACACAAGCACGACACTGAGAATTCTGAAAACACCAGAAAAGCAGAGCACCCCACTCACGCAATGAACAGGCATATAGCGCCCTCTGCTGATCTTAATGAGACAGTGCAGATTGAAAAAAGATGACTTGGCAGCCAGTCTGTACCAGAAAGTGAATGGTTCCTTCTCGTCTTTGTGTTGCTGTGGTACAAGGTCATCAAGTAAATAAAAAGTGTAAAGAGTGAAATCTAACAATTATTATACTGAACAGAAATCACCCTTTAACAGTTCTATAAAAAAAAAAAAAATAACACTGGAGAAGGCTCACAAAGCACTTTTTGCCAATGGACTAACCAATAAGATTAATTGATATCATCTGACCATTTTGCTCTCCACAGTAAACCTTATTAACCTCAGTATGTTCCACTTTTAAACTGTACAGACATGCCATTTCCGTATACATTAAGTAACTCTCAGTGTTCTTAAGTGCACACTTTAAAACATGCCAGGTTCCATGGGTGGAGGAGGCTGACTCACTCGCCCCATCACCTCTCAGTGGAAACTGCAGCACAACGCCCCATAGGTTCTTGTCAATGACCCCACTTCCACGTCACTTATGCCATCCTCCTCCTGCAGGTGCTCAGAATTTTGTCAGGACTGCTGCAGTACCTGTGGACCTCCTGTGGTAGGAGCTTTAGCAGCAGGCATGTTAACAGGAGAGGAGAGCAGCTGGATTCTTCCTGCAGCTGCGGGAAAGTCACGGCGGCTGCTCAGAGAGGTGCAGTGCTGACGACCCCTCCCACTGACTGGAGGTCTGCTGCATGTACTGCATCTAGGCTCTTACTGTAATGAGTCATCTGGCAGTGGAAGTGAGGTACAATTAAATAAATGATCATTTCAGTGCAGCTGTGTCCTACATGTGCACACAAAAAGGTACAAAAGTAGAGCAACAAACCCTCAATATAACTGCAATTTGTCAAATCTGGGGGAAGAGAAATTCTAATGCATTAGCTGTTTCCAGGATAGCAAGCTCATTTTCACAGTTGATGCAAAGATGTTCTAATAGCATTGACAACAGCTCCGTCCTGTTCATGGCTCTCAGGAGCCAGTGGCAGTGGGCCAGTGAGCAGGAAGACACAATACCAGAAATACCATAACCTGAAACTGAGCCAAGTAATCATCACTTATTTACCTCTTCATGCCTGTGCTTTTACCACTCTGATGTGGATCTGAAGCTCATAGGGATTTATCTTTATCATCCCCTGTGACTCCTGAATGTGACTGCTAGGTCAAAATGGCCACCGTGGAAATAAGGTCAAATACACTTAAGTCTGCCTCAATGCATCTTGGGCTAATTCTGATACAACTCTTAGACTAAAGAGCTGCAGAACCTGGATTGGATCATAGGAGGAGGGTGAGTGTAAAGAAAATCATATTGAGACAAACCAGGAATGGCTAGGTGGGTTTATGACTGTATTAGCAGTGATGGAGACAGGAATGAATCCTGGGGAACATGTAGCATGCCTGCACCAACTAACATGCGTATTTTTCTCCCCTGTCTGCAGCAGCTATATTTAGCTCTGGTGGGATGCTGGAAGCAGACGTGACTGCAGAAAGTGGGAGAGGGATGAAAGGTTTAACCCTTTGCAGTCTCGATCCTCATGAAATGGAGCAGAGAGCCTGCATGCCTGTGGAAGGACCGTTCCTCTTGTGGGGGAGACTCCCTTGCAGAGAACACAGTCGAGGGATAAAGAGCATACAGTGTTATTCCTCAATGCAATAAGAGGAATCTGGGGCACTTCCTACTCAAGGCCAATACCTTCTTTCCCTGAATGTGAATTATTATTATATTTTTATTACATAAAAATACTCAACTTTAGCGAAAACGCTTATTAACAAAAGGCACTGACAACACTACAGTTAACACACACTAACTACTGTAGTGTGGGGGGTATTACTTGGGAAAACTGTTGAAGCACTGTAGTCATTAGAGATCACAAGCAACCACAAAATACTTCCCCCTCCATTGTTTTGTTGTACAAGTGACTCATGGCCATCCTTGAGACACAGTAAGAATGTAAAAGTCCTGCCTCTGTAGGCCATGTTGAACCAGCTGCTGCATCTACTTTGACGCGAGTAGTTGAAAACTGACTACTGTGACACCTTAAGTCCCCATCAAACGTGTAATTGCACATTGCCCACTTGCAATTATTTGCATCAGATTTTGCCTTCCACAAACAACTTCAAGGGATAAGATATGCATCCTTGCAAAACCTTCAAAGACCTACAAGGCCTGAACTTACAATCTGCCAAGACTGATGAATTTATAATTTCAGTTTTTGCCCACAGTGTGTGAAGGATGTACAGGCTTAGACAACAAGCTGGGCAAAGACTGTGTATGAGAAAAGCATTCAAACAGTGTCACAGTCTGCCAGCATGCAGTAAAGGTGGATAGCACTGTGAGGGACACTGTGAGGGAAAAAAAGCTCAGTAAGGCGAGCAAGTACATGGAAGCATATTTGGGGGGGAGGGGAAAGGAGCCATGTCCCAGTGCCCAACCTCCTTCCACCTGTACAGCTGCAACACTGTCAACATGGCAAGCAGAGAGCACCACTCACCTGGCAGTCGAAGTCTTGAAAGTTGCGTCCATTCTATAAGAAAGGTCAAAAAAGGAAAATAATAAATACATCACAGACTTAAAGATATCATGTTTCCATATGTAAAACCAACAACTTTTTCTGCTAGAGGTAAATTTTTGATTTTTTTTTGGGCTTGTCATGCCTTTATTCAGACAGTAAGGGGCAGAGACACAGAGGAAGCAGGACGGGAGAGGAATGGCATGCAGTGTAGGTCTGTGGGTCAGAGTTGAACCAGGGACACTGCAATAATGTGGCGTCCACACTAATGCCTTGACTACCAGCACTGCTTATATCCTGGTGATCCACTTTTGGTCAGCAATTCGATTAAAAACAGAGTCATAAGAACAGAAAATAACTGTGGAAAAGAGAGAAATAAATGAATGTGCAAGTCTAGGTCAATGTGACTTCTTTTTGTCTTTGCTAAAAGACCCCTGCCAAGTCAGGATTCACATGTGTAGGAATTTATGACTCAACCCAGGCAGGAAGACTTGCCCACAGCCAGTTGACTGAAAGCTTGGCCCTCCAAAGAACAGAAAAAAGCCACAAAGAGGGAGAAAAAAGAAAAATAAAGGGATAAAATAAATGAATGACACTATAGAAAAATAAATGCACAAGAATATACAACAAATAACTAAATCTTATTTTTTAAAACTATAAAGATTTTAGATTTTAGTGTATATTTACTTACTGTTTTATAGCTATAGTAGATATATTTATGGCACTCCTAAAGAGGCAATAAAGCAACTAATTATTAGACAACTGCCATTTCTTTACTTCTTGAATTTGGCTCAAATAGTTGCAGTAGTTGCTGCGATTAAAATTCATTGATAGTACAAACATACTATGATTAGACATCAGTGGAATGTTTGTGAATTTAGTAACCTTTTTATTTATTTATTTTATTTATTTATTTTTTTTACATTGAGCATTGTCTCTGTTTGTGTTTTGCCTTTAGTCCATCAGCAGGAGGCTACAGAGTACACGGGTAATGAGAGCAGGCAGCCAACAACAGAAAAGGATCTTGGGGGTCTGGTTACAGACCAGGGCAGTTGATCTGGTTTTATAGCTGCCTTTACTGTTGGGGAGTATTGAGCCACATATAACTAAACTAGAAGAGTTTCTATATTTTACAGCAACTTGGTGGTAGTTTAGCTACAGTATATTCATGTGCACAGTGATTGTAGAAGTAAATAGTTAGTGGTTAATTTCTTAAACTCTAAAAAAGGGGCTTTAAATGGAAACATGTTTTTCAATTGCTATTGTTGGATTCTGGACATTGTAGAGGCCCACACTATGCATTAGTCAGAGGGTCTAAGCCACATACTTTACCTTTGTGTGGTATGCAAAAACTAACAGCAAAGCCTAAGCCAAGGCTGTGGTGCATCTGAGGAAGAAACTTAATGTCCTCGCTTTGGATTCAGACTACATGAACCTCAACATGTCAGCAACATTTCCATGAAGACATTATTCGCTGATCTAATAGCGTGAACAAGCCTTGAGACAGATTGCTAAGCTCCTTCCTTACAGCTCCGTGCCTCAGAATGCTGGGGAAGATTTTATGCAAAAGATAGAGTGATGCAAATATGGTTAGCGTTTGTTGTCATGCCAACTGTTGCACAAGCCTGGGAGTTAACAGCTCTTCGTTCTGAGTTTCTCCCCTTGTATATGTTCTACTTTCTGGACAAATTAATTAAATACAATACATGCAGTAATCCTTTGCTGAGAGTGCTTATTAGGCAAGTCACTATCATTATTATGGTTACTTTTTGCGGCTGCAGACAGTAATCACCTCTCTCTCCTTCCTTATGGTATCATTAGTGTAGTCATTCATGGATGTATTATCTGAATAGTAGTTGGATCTTGTTTTCATCACAGTCTACAGAAGACCAGAGAGAAAACAAAAAGCCTCTGTCATCCCTGTTAACATGTCACGTCATGTCTCTGTTCTAGCCTCCTGGTTTCTTTTTCATAAACTGGCCACTAGGTGGAGTGAGAGGTCAGTGACAGTATCCTTTCAGATGGCTTTTATATATTTTCCCCAACCTGTCACCTCACACAAGACATCTATCTTAACTGGCACCCAGCCCGACAAGGAGAAATATATGAGGATGGCAAAAGAGGACTGGGAGAGCTTTGATCTATCATTGGCTGTATTTTTTTTGCTTTCCCCCTACATCTGTTTTGGCTGTCATTCACAGCTCTCTGAAATTAAGAATTGAGTTTTTTCCAGCTTCTGCTTTGATCTGTCTTTGTTCGTGCTCAACAGTCTTAGGTTATACACTGCTGCTTTGTTCTTCTCTTGCCTCATTCCATCTAGAATATCTTTTTTGCTGTTGCCTTGCTGTCTCGTTCTCTCCCTTCCTTTTCTTTTTCCTTTCAACACTAGAGGAGATATGAATAATTCACTTTGATGAACAGGACTGCAGAGTGTGTATGTCTAGTGTATTAGCGTATGTATTTGCCTGGAAGTACCATATGGGGTGCTCATTCACTTTAAGAGCACACCTTATATCAGGCTGTTCATTTTTCAGCTGTGGTTACATAGATGTGTTCAGGTGCACAGTTGCGTACTTGTTTTCTTGCTCTCATTACAACTCACTTTATTGGTCAGCAGTGGCTTGATCTCAGTCAGCTGTACGTCCTGCAGCTCATCCATTTTCCTCTCTGGTCACTCTAAGCTACTCTGTCCAAAAAGAAATAGAGAAAAACATAATCACTTCAGCAGTTAGTCATAAAAATTTGTATATTCTAAGAGAATTACATAAACCCCCGCCGTTCAAAGTGCACAGTTGCGGTATATCAGACTGATAGTTACCTAATAATTTCAACTCCAATTGTAATTAATGGACAACACAACCCATATAGCTGATGGTGACAGGTTTTAGGTTAGCGGTAGCACGTAGCTAGGTCACAAGCCTACCTCTGAAATCATTCTTTTACTCCAGGCACCCCCTCTCCAAGTTCATACTGGCATAATGTGATAACGCTCTATATAGAGGGGCAGAGGGCATTTTCTTTATTAATTCTAGAGGAAAGGTCATACTTTCAGCTCACACGGGTGCTGTAAAGACATAAAGATGGATAAAGCCAAGTTTAACAAGTAGAACTGAAGCCCACCTCATTTGTTTTCCATTTGTAGCCAGCCATTTGTCTATGCACATAATTACTGAGAAATAACACTGGCACAAAAACTCCTCCCTCCTCCTCCATTCCTTGAAATGGTCCCTCTCTAGCCTTGCCTCTTGACAAGGTGAGGACAGGAAATAGTATTGAATTACCTGGCTGTACCCAGCAGAGTGGCTCATGTTGCACATAAAAACAGATGGAAGATCCACCTCTTCTAGGCCAATGCTTACAACTGGAAGACAAAGCTAAATAAGCCTGCACTGCACCAGTCTTAGAGGATTGCATCTATCTGAACAGATGCAGAGGTGCATGATGTTAACGCAAAAAAAAGCAACAAGTAAAGAAAATTGGGCGTAGGCTTGGCCTATTGGAGAAGCTGCAGCATCCACTTTCTGAGTCAGAGCCAACCCCCCTTGGAACGACCTTGAGCTGCTGGTATCAGGTAACATTCAGGCCTGCAAAGTGATGGGTCTTTCAGCCAACCAACAGTGGGAGGTACCAGGAATGCTGACATCACATTAAGTCTCTTAGCTGCAGCTTCATCCTCTGATCGCCTGACAGAGGTCTGAACAGACAGATGCCTGTTGACGCATGAATCAGGTCAAAGGTCTTTCTGCCTTGGCAACAGACAGCACCTTGCTTGGAAACATTCAGGGAAACAGATGGATGCAACTGAGCTTGATTGTCAAATTACATAAAACAGGAGCAAAAGGAGATAAATGGAGCTTTGGGAGTACTCAACCATCAGCATGGGGAGTGAAAACATGCCCAGCAAAATCCCTGCTGACAAATCCTGCTCAAGAGTGTTAGTGAATAATATTTAGACAAGTGAACAAGGAAGGAAAAAAAAAAAAGGAAAAAGAAAAACAAATACTCTGCATGCTTGAACGGATTGAGTGTATTGGCCGGATCAATCCAACACTTCCTCAAGCTGTCACAGGAAGTGGGATGGAGGCAAAGGCCGCTTTAGTTGTAGCTGGCTAGCCGGGTAATTGAGATGGTAAGAGAGACGTGATCAAGGTGGGCCAACTAACAGACTGACTGGTTGGCTTTCACAGGCCAACCCCACTGACCTCTTATGCCGGGCAGGGTTACTTTTGTCACAAAAATTTTTTTTTTTTTCACCAAGTCAACCAATGAAGAAAATGAAACGAGACCTAATAAAAACCAAGTGATGCTCACTAAACTAAATCAAATGTAACTGACATTTCCGTCAATGAATAAAAACTAGACCATGACATGGAAGGAAAGCAAATCTGATCTTTTTAATTTGCAAAAACTTACACATCAATCACCAGTAAAAACAGAACAAATTTGACATGCAGTTTTACAGTTTTTAATACCATTCCATTTTAAAAGATGTTCCCAATGAGTGGAGACCCAAGACGAATTTAAAATGCACTTAAAATAAAAAAACCTTTTAGATTTAAGATGACTATCTGATCTACCATAGATTTTGTCAGACTAAAATCATTATGGTGTTATTGTCAACTAATGCTAAACAGCATTTTCCCCAAAAGACTAAAAATAAAAATAAATTAAAATTGCCCATTAAAATTATCATTGATACTAGATCACCCAACCAACTAAGGACCATCATCTTGTGTTTTTTTCCTGAAGCAGGTCTCTCAAATCTCAAACTTGAAATAAATTGCCTGAGAAAATCCCAGCAACAGCACATTTAACAGTATCCACCACCACCATCGCACGCCTTTCCTACCTACTCCATGCCTGCAATACGGTTAAGCCTGCGCAGCTGTTTCCATAGAGACAAAACTGGTTGCTGATGTTTATTCTAAGCTGGGCTATCCCCAAGGGAGAGCTGTGAAGGAAAGAGGCAAAGGGAATAGATAGTGGTTGAAATGAGAGCAATTGTAGCTGTAAAAGTGTGTTTTCAGCAGCATTTATCCTTAGCAATCACACCGACTCAAATGAGCCATGCACACTGTTTAGGTACGACAGCCAAGCTTGGTTTCATTCCAATATAAAATCAGGAGAAGCAGTCCCAAATGACAAGAGGGAATGTCCCATTGCAATCAGTACATCTTGCAGATTTTGTCCCATATTCAAGTTGCACTTGAATGTGGACTGAGGGAACTGAGGACGTATATTGGGTCCTTACAGCATAGACACATGGACTACACATTGTAATGAATCGATCTCACAAATGGTCTCCCCGTCATCAGAATCTAATGTAAAGCACTAATAACATGCAGGCTTTCACGCATGATTTCTTTCATGTGTTCCTCAGCACTAAATATTGTGCCATATAGAAAGGGACAAAATGGCTGTGCTAGGCAATGAGAGCCGGAACAAATCGTATCAGAGGAAAACCATGTGGCCCTTGCAGTGCAGCAAAGGTCAGCCTTCATTACTGTCTAGTGTCAGCGCTGGCTCTGGGAGACAAGGAGGTTTTTAATTCTGACCCCATCTAATGACTTAACGGAAGGAAATTCAAAGGCATGTAGAAATCTGTCAATTTAATAAAGGGATAAGTTAATTACATTGTTCCTTTTTCCTTCTTGGGGAGCACTGATGTCAACCTCACAAACATCATCCTTTATCTGTGCCCGTGTTAAGAGAGAGGACCTACTGTTATCTTAACGCTGAAGCACGGGTGCCAGAGTGCATACACATGTGGACATACAGGGGTGTGCCAAAACTCCTACTGTAAGTATGTAGTACCTCTGCCAACAGCCCCATAGCTGCCATGTCAGCAGAGGCTGCTGAGTGATCGATGAACATATCCCCCTCCTCCTCCCTCCCACATCTTCCACCTCCTCCTCCTGCTCTCTGTGCACTGTCTACCCGTCTTTGTCTCTCCTATCTCCACCTCACCTTGGGTCGTCAGGAAGATAGTCATGCTGCATGATGGACGACTGAGAGCCCAGCTGAGATGATGACCCTCCCATAACCTGTTCCATTAGTCCTCCCTCCTCTTTATTGCCATGGCAACCACGACTCTAGATTCACCTGCAGTGATCATCATTCACATCATGACCCTGAACTCACGCTTTGACTATGACCTCCCTGGTCTCAGGTTGACAGAGGTGAATGTCGCCATGATGACCTCACATTAAGCTTCCTCTGCGTCCCCATGGAGACCAACAGGCATATTGCCATGGAGATACAAAGGAGGAATCTGTTCCTTTTCACACAGTGTCACCCTCTGCAGGGGAGACGTGTCCAGGAAGCATGCTGGGATTGGAGTATTGTGTGACAGCTTGATATTCAGATTAATCCGGCGTGCACAATATTAAAAATGTCAAGATACAACCAAATTGGTTTTATGATTTTATGCTTTTATACTTTTGATTTTGAAGAATGCAGGCTCCTTCAGTCACCTATAGTGTCTATGTACTTTATTGGAAATGTCAACCTGGACAGGTGCAGCCCATATGAGAGTCCAAAGTGTGTCAGTTCTAGATTTAGTATATCAGTTGAGGCAGATATGAGTGTTTTTCCCTGCCACCCCAGTTCTAAACGTAGTAATTCAAAAACATCATACTTTATTATATTTACTCTAACCTTGTAAGCACCCTTGATGCTGATCTGATCAAATTAAACTGGTTGAAAGAGTTTTTTTTGTTTTTTTTTTTATAAGTATGCCAAAGGGCTTCTTGCTTGAAAATGCATCAGTTTAGTTCAATGTTTTACCTGGATCCTATAAAGTACGCACTGCAATACCAACGTCAGTCACAAATATACCCTCTGGGGCCAAATTTGTACTTTGTCACCGGTAAACACAAATCAAAAAGTTGAAAATCACCATGTCACCAAATCATCATATAGTTAATAATCTGAGTTTGAAAAAGATTTACTTGTTTTTTTTTCTTCACATTTTGAAAGTTGTTAATAGGTGTAACTACAAGTATAAATCCATCATTGAACATTCCAGTTCATTACTGCTTTCTAAACTTCTCTATATTCTCTTTCCTGTTAAACATTTAGCAATTATGATTTAATAAGTTGACAAATTACCCTTTTCTGCATGTTTTGATGCTAAACCTTCTCAGAGAGAAATGGATCAGGTTCAGTCAGGCCTCAGAAGACTCTGATGAAAACACCAAATTGGGCCGCGTCCATCAGAACACCCCTCTATTGATCTGGGACAGCTACTGCCCGTTACTCACATATTTTGAGCCAGTAGAAGCGGTGTCCTCTGCCTGACTGCTCTCTTGGAGAGCCAAATTATTCTAATGACACAGAGGGATACAAGAATGTCTGTCCTCAACTGGAGCCCCCTTCTTCACATTGAACGAAATAGGCCAGCACAAATTCCTGAGATGCTCCCCTCTTGCCAACCTTTCAGAGAGCCAGACTTCTATGTTCACTCCTCTCTAAGTGCAGGAGTGTTTTGCTGCAGGGCTAGAAAACGACAACTAATCCTTGCCCAGTCACCAGTGTGGTCACGCCTTAGACTGGGAGACTTTTCCATCGAGGAAAAAGAAAGGGGGTACGTCACCACAAATGTCTTTCCCCTCCAACTTTTCATAACCAGGCCAAGCAAGCAGTTACAGCAATCTGCACCAGAGTAAAGCTAATGGACTGTGACAAGGCTCAGTTCCAGATTACTGCTCTAACCTAAGCCATTTGGTAAGAGAATTAGAAAGCAAAATCCATTTGTTTGGCATTTTATCCCCCGACTTCCCCTCTAGTCAGGTCAGTAACAACATGACTGATAGAAAAGATTTGATTTTTGAATTTTATTCAATCTATTCAATTCTTCTCTAGAACCAAGGGACAAGACCCTGTGAAAATCTGATCTGTGAGTTTGCTCTTTTGTTTTCCATCATGGAAAAGCTGACCTATAGCACAGAATGCTCCCTGCTGATGCTGTCAGCAAATACACACACAAACGAGCAGGCAGACCAACACTCACTGACAGCTCATTCACTCACTCACACTCACACACACACACACCTCCCCATGCGTCACATCTACTTAATTAAATGACAGCTTGCTGTCCTGAGGCTCTGTGATGCTCCTTAAAGCTTTCGTGATACCAGCTGACAGATATGTTTTCCATCTTTTGACAGGGCAACGAAAACTACATCTCTGATGTGTTTTTCCATCATGAAACTGTCTATTCTTATCCTTTTTCTCATCTGAAAATGTGGAACGATACCTGAGCTGAAAATCCTGGGATAAGTCACTTTGTGATACTGATCCTGCTCAGGTGCATAGCCACTATAGACACACAGATATGCGATATGCAAAGAACCACAGAAGATGAGCAATAACTTTTCATTGGTTGCAAAGACAAAATTAAATAAAAACTAAGTGTGACTCATTCTGCCCGAGAAGTTATTTTAAGACACTTAATAAGAGAAACAAATGTTCCCTCTCAAAATACCAACCTCCTTGTTGGAGCCATCCAGAATTAAAAGGTCTAATAAACACTTCATACTCCATTACTATGATTGACTCATCCTTTATTTGGAAAACTGAATATCAAAGCACACACCCTCAGTCATCATCACATTTAATATCCTGAGCCCGGGCCAGTCATAATTCAACATGCAAGTGATAAAAATGTAGTGGAGGTTGTACTTAGACGGTACATGGGATATTACACACGCAGGGACAATATTGCAAGTGCTGCTGTGGAGGGACAAGACACACATACACACATCCAACTGCATCTGTGTGTGGGAGGAGATTTGTGACCTTGTCTTCTTGGTTGCAATATTCACTCGGTGGGCACATTTTTGTATCTTTAAAACGTGTATAATAAGCTGTACAGCTGCATCTATTTACAGGGGAAATCCTTAACTTGATTTGCTTCATTTGAATTTTTGTGTTTGTGTGTGTGGAGGAAATGCTTATCTCATCAGGAAAGACGCTCATTGGCATGTATTGCACTAATCAACTTGCTAAAAAAGTGGATCCCCATCTATGCATATGCAAACCTTATTATATCTTAATCTCTAAACTCTTTGCACGACTGGAGGCAGTGTTTGTTGCACTGAAATACACACCAACACGCACATGAAGTCCATATACAGTACGTACACATCCACATTAACACCAATGCTACACACTGGCATAGATATACTGTACCTAATACTACACGGCCACTGAGTGCTGGACCCGTCATTACTCTCTGAGGGCTTTTAAAGAATTACATTATTTCAGGGGCCACTTTATCTCCTAATGGTCTTATGAGATTAAAGAGCAGCATCTGGCTGTACTGATTTATAACAGCATATCTACTGGCATCATCAGCATGCTTTACCTCGTACATGAAGATGCGCACGGCCAGAGGCAGTCTCAGAGGACAGCCGGCTGGCCTCCTAAACCTACTACAGTGCAGTGGTTTGTGAAATTATTGGTCATAACCTCCAACATCATGCTAAATATACTCCATTAAAATGGACCCAGAGACCAACAGCAATATTTGCCACTGATGAAATGTTTTAAGCCATCAAACTGTAAGCTGTCTTTATCCAGGCCTGTGTCGGGCTGTGTGTGTGCATGAGGAGATGTGACTCGGCTTCCCGTGTCTCTCCCACCGACTCTCAGTCACCCAGGCATTTATTTTGGTCTACACATTGAAAAGAAGTGGTCCCAACAGCTACGTACACATCAAAGTGATGTGATTCTCAGTGTTTTGATTCTAAGAAGTGCTTGTGTCCTGCCGAAGCACAGCACACACAAGTTTTTTCATGCAACAGCACAACTTGTGCTATTGAAGACCCTTAATTGTTTCTATGTCAGTAATTGGGGCCGTGAGAAAGAAAAACATTTATTTCTGTATTTTAAGACTTCTTAGGGATATGTAGTCTTATCTCAACTTTAGGTCACACCATCTTACAAAAGACATCACTTGCTCAATGTTACAGGATCTCAGTATGAACATTGGAAACTTAAGTATATTCACTCTGTGCCTGCCACACTCTCATGTATTATGTTTTTCATCTTTCTTCTGTCTCTACACAATGACCTGGAAGGTTCTGCCACATCTGATTTTCTTTTGTAATGTTAAAAAGAGAATAAGAAGAAATTTTAAAAAGGTGTAGCAACATGACACACTTCATCTATAAATCAATATACATTAGCATAACAGGCCTCACACAAAGGAAGAAAAACACAGAATATTTCATCACCTCTGGGCAGAGGGGGTGAGAGAGTCAGATTAGTCTTGATAAATCTGCTGTGATAGGTCAGATGGAGGTGTGAGGCTGGCTGAATGAGTCTCTCCTGATATCTAGCTATAAATAAGAGTGAATAGCCAGGCCTGTCAGGCCTACACCTGTTAATAGAGTACCTGCCCCTTCCCCACTATGCTGCACGAAGTTCAAGAGGGTTGCTATAGTATGTGCTGGTCTCAGCTGGTGAATGTGAGGACCCAAAGCTTCCAGAACGGTGGACTCCTGCTGGAGGCGCAGCGTGATCTTTTACAGTGTGGTCAGCCGGGCCAAAGGGCAGCTGGGGAGGGAGCAGCAAGACCATCTGAGCGGTTCAGCCATCTCACTCACTCAGCTTGACAAGCTTTGTGGAAACATTAACATAACAACATTAACAGAGCAGAGACATGAGCCCTTGTGTCTGGAGACAATACAGCGCTCTGCCCATGTACAGAACACATCTCCACGTCTCAGTGTATGAATCAGTGTGAAGATGCCTGTTGCCTCACAGAAACACAGCCTCTGCTAATAGAGTTATCATACGGTCACAATGACTGATTACTGACAACTCAGTCTCCTTGAGAATCACAGAGGTGACTCTTCCACCGCCTTGCAAATGTTAGCTGTGGAGGTTGGCGATGTCCTTGGCAACCACAACGAGGGGGGTCTAAGGCATCCCCAGCTCAGCTGGTGGCGCCACTGAAATAGAATGACCCTTTTCAGTGTCATTTACACGAAGGCATTCTCATCTCATGACAACAGCCAATGCAATGGCTGTTCACTTATCAGCCGAGTGGCCACTTGCCTTTTAGGTTCTTCACAGTTTTCACTAACTTTTAAAACAGTGATGAACCTTAAAATGTAAAACAAAGGCACAGACAATCTTCTCCCTTCCTTACATGTTCAGGATTGTGCATTTTAATATATGTGCGCAACATACACAAATCATTGCTCACACTAAGCTATGTGCACTTTCAGCAGGTAGTCTCTCCAAGCGATGTTCCAGCACTGGACAGTTATGTCTTTACAAATCATCTGTCTGACTTCAAGAGCTTTGGGCAGGAACACAGCCTGGGGGGGGGGGGGGGGGGGATCAGCAAAACAAAACAGGGTGCTATATCTGCCATTGGCGCCATCACAATAAAAACCACTAAACTGTTGAACTTTCCCAGGTGTTCCCTAAAACCATTAAAGCAAACAGGGAGTGAAGTAATTAATGCTATGTGCAAACATTGTAAATATAGTTGTCTGCTGCTTACAAGTTTAGAGAGCTGAGAGTGCAGCGTGTGCACTATCATAGGGTCTATGATGGACAGGCATGTGCCACAAAGAAGAGTTGGAACTTCCTCTTTCTCTGCTTCCCAACTCTTTCGTAATCACACATGATAAACATGAAAAACTTGGTAGATATAGTTTGCTGTACATTGAGCAATAAGCAAAAGCTGTATTTTAAACAGAGTAATTCAATTCATGACATGCTGAAGGAAAAGAGGAGGCTGATATTTGCAATGCATCATGTGCAGGTGTAGGAGGGGTTGTTCTTAAAATATAGGCTCCTAAATGAGCTGTGGCACTGAAGGACATTCCAGGGCATCCAGAGGTCCAGCCTGGCTTATATCCAAATTTTGGATCAACAAGCTTACCACCTGTGCCCTGGCTCTCCTCATCGCCACCTGCTGATATATTGCTGATGCTGATAAAGAAAATGGGGAGAGTAAAAGTCCTCCCTCCAGGAAGGGTGTGATCCAGGCAGATGAGAGTGTCTGAAAATGTGTCGATGCTGTCACTGTCTCGCACAAGCTTGCTACTGACTTTCACTGGTGTTTTGCCATTCGTTTGTTTACGATATTATACCTCAATTACACCCTCATAGTAAAGCCCAGCAGAACGGGGACTCAATGGTAGCTGTCTGCATACCCTGTCCACCTGGGGCCAAAAGAAATGGGGGAAGTTAACCTGGAACAGAGGTGTATATGGATCTGCTTCTTTTCTATGAAAACTTGACACTGATGTGCTGTAACTCTATGGCTGGTTCACCTTAAGACAGTTACAAAAATACAGCAGCAGAACAGGCAAGACGAAAAGAAGGACAGACAATACGGCGTGAACAGCATTCCCGTGGCTAAAAAACACACACAAACCTCTTAGCTGTATTGAACAAATGAGACGAAGGTGTGTTGCAGATGACAGAGATACTACCAGCTATGATAAGTCGCAGCAAATGCCCCTGTCTGGCACAGGTTATGTTTAGCCCTGCAGGTCTGGAAAACCAATAGACACAGTAATGCTGAGGTGAGTGTGAACACAAGGCAGACTGTCAGCACAGTGGCTTAATTACTGTCTCCATCTCTCCAGTGAGCGCTATTCGCTGACATTTATCCCTGCAAGAAATCCTCTTTTACACACGAGCATTTCTCACTTTTATGTACTCTGTAATCCCTGTAATACATCCTGTGTAAATTGTAATCCAGGCTGAACGGAAACTTAACAGTGTCGTTTGTGGATGCTGAAAAACGGAATTTGCATTCTATCATTTGTTTACATTATAATTTCACACATAGCAGAGAACTGTTGCATTTTTGTTTGCACTCTGAAAGTGCTGTGGGTAATTTTGTCTTCATTGCTCTCAGCATTTGTGGCCCTTTGCAGTTTAAAAGAATATGGGGAAGTCTGACAGCTTTATAAAAAAGTACTGAAATAAAGTGCATAAACCCATTTTAAATTATTGAAATTTCATTGGGCACTAATAGTTGGAGCCTAGAGAGCCCAGATGACCACATTTCCACCACATTTCAAAATCACAAGTACAACAAACAACTTTTGACACTCCTTTAAGTTAAGCAGTAGGTTTTAGCTGTAATCATCAACCAGGGCTGGAGCGCTTCCAACAATATGGCAGTAAACCTGAGCCCTACCCCCCCATCTACTCTTTCTGCTACTTTCACAACAAAAGAGCAGGTGAAATTTTAGAAATCTGCTGTCTGATAAAAAGGCAGTTATCTATAGGATTTTCTAGCCTGAACAACAGCCTTTAGGAACAATGTTGAGGGTGACAACAAACGTCTGGTTGGGGCCTGTTGTGTAAACTCTATTCAAGTCTTACTGATCATGTGTCGCTGTCAGGAGCATTGTGGAAAGTCAACTGTGAGAACACCTGAATTTCCCTCCACCATTGTGAAACTAAAACATATTCAAATTTAAACAATAAGACACGCAAATGAAAGCATTGGTATGCAGATAGTGTTTCTGGGTCACTTAATACAAAGGTTGTGATGACCTTCATTGTGTTATTTAATCTCCTTTTACTAAACATATATAAAAATTACCAATTAATCGTGACAGTTTGGCTGTGAAGCTTTAGTACATAGTCCATGACAGGATGTCTGCGGTATCTATAGAAAGGGGAAACACCTGATGCCCACCACGTCACACTTCCCACCTGTGTGACCTTCGCATGTCCACCAGTGACATTGTCATCATTCATGTGCTGCCTGCACTCCCTCCCCTGTGATTCATCTGATTCATGATGAGGGACCAGTCCAGTCTAGACTGGGACTTTTTTTTTTTTTTTGGTGGGGAGGGCAAAATAAAGAGTCAAATCTTCTGTGACACCACGAGAGACGAAGTCACACATCCAACACACGGACTTGGGCGTTTTCAGCTCGCGAAGTCTCCTACCCAAACTCCAGACACCCTAACCCAAACAAGCGTTGTCATTATTATTGATATTTAAATTCCTCTAACAGACATAAAAAAAAAAAAAGGTACAACTGGTGGTTTACAGTGGCAATTGATTTCTGACTACCAGTCCTATGCCTTCTTACAGCAGACCGGTGTGGTAAACAGAGACATGTTGCTGTTCCTACAGATTTTAGCTGCGATGTTTTTATCGAGTCGGCGGAGAAAACACATTTTTGCTAAAAGCCGTTCGGCCAGCGTCCCTTTTTGTTTGTTTCAGTATGGAAATTGAGCGCATCGTGACCGGTCTGGTTCGGTTCAAATTTGAAGGTGGGGGGGGGGGGGGGGGTCCAAGTTATTATTCAGCTGGTGGATAATGCAACAGAAAACAAGTGAGCTGAACCGAGCCGAGCCGCGCAGTGCTCGGACAGAGGGAGGAAGGAGAGCCGCTGGCCGGCTGTGTCGCATCACAGCCGGCCAGCGGCGGCGGCGGCTCTTCCATCCAAACCGCAGCTGACGGACTCTTTGTCTCCGCGGCGGGGCCGGCATCTTCAAGCGTGTGCTCGGTAAGTGCGTTTACAGTCGGTGTTTTCCCGGGAGGGGGAGGGGGGCTGCCGCCATCAGTCCGCCTGAACTCACACCGTGGACGGGCAGGAGCAGGTAGGGGAATCCGGCGGACTGAGATAATCTCGTGTGGCGTCGGGCACATCTGTAAGGGGGGACCCGGGGGACGCTACCTGAACACGGATGAGAGACTCACCTCGTCGGGGAAACAAGTGTCCGATGGGTCCTTCTCACTTCCGCGGTGGGTAAGTAGTTGAATATCGGCGGTGGATGAGTATTTCTGGTCAGACCACACCGCTGCTGCTGCTCGACGATTCCTCCGTCTCAAATAGTGTTTCGCTGTGACTCTGGGCGGAACTACACGCTGCGTCGGTGGCAGCCAATGGGAGGAGGCGCCTTACGTCACAGACAGGAAGAGGAGACAGATGTCTCACTCTGTTCCGAAAAACAAACAAACAAACAAACGCACACACACGAATACGAAGACAAGAGTCGACGGCACGATCCAAACAAAAGACACGATGTTCACACTGACTACACTGACCTGCACCCACAATCAAGTGTCACCTCTCTACGGCGGCTGATGTCTCCAACTTTAAGACAGGCAGAGCTGCATCAGTGCTGGGGTGAAACAGGGGGCGGATTGCGCATGCTCAAAAGCAGAAGCCTTTTAATGAGGAAATTGAGATTATATATATATATATATATATATATATATATATATATATATATATACACACACACATACATATACATATATACACATATATATATATATATATATATATATATATATATATATATATAGATATACATATATCTATAAACGGTAACGGCCTTCTGACCAGCAGATGTTGGCCGAAATTATATCGTTTACTACTGTTTGCCTCCACAAATCCTCCAAATTTCTAGAGATTAACGATTAGGTTTCCCATCAAATTTCTATTTTCAATCTGACTATGTAACTACATTAATCGGCTATGCAAAAAAGCGTGCACGCAACCCTGTCACTGATGCTGCTCTGCACCGTAACCTTAACGGACAGCTTTAGATCCTGTGGAGACACAAGCCTTGCTCAGAGGTACTTCAGCAGAAAAGCACTTGGCACCCATTTCCTCTGGTTCTCTTAACAGTCACAAGCTCCCACCTTCAACCTCTGTAGGACTGCTGACTTTAATTTCCAGGCGATTGTGTAAGAGTACAAATCGGCTGCAAAGAAAGCTTGTGACATCAAACTGTAACTGATTCAACCTCTGACTTCCCCGGCAGAGTTACTAGCAGCTGCATAAAGAAACAGAGGGGCCGCTCAACTTCAACCACCCAGCCTCTCAGAAGCACGGTGAGAAAACAGCCAAGAATGTGTCGGTGGTGGTTAATAACAATGATAGTTTATTTATGTACCAGCAAATCTGTTTGCATTGTTTTGGACTTTTTCCCTGCTTCTAAGCCAGACACTTACAGTAGAGTAGCATACAATATCTGTATTTGGAGTACGTTTTCAATAAAGAAGAGCACATTTTTGAATACCATATTTACAAACAGCCAAAATGCTGTAAACAATTAGATGAAACAGAACAAAATCTAAGTAGTATTTGTCACTGACAAAGCACAAGATGCTAGAGTTAAGGAGAGACGAGCCTACATTACAGGTTTCAGTGAGTCATAGATCAAGTGCTACAGCAATAACAATGCCAAGAGTTAACTGAAGGTACACAGAAACTGACAAACGCACAGAAAAATAACTGATATATAATAAACAGAGCTTAAGACAAAACAGAAATCACACTTTTTACCCCCTCTAAAGCTGAAAATAAGATGCCTTTGATTCCAAACAAAAATAACTTCACAGTGTAGTATAAAACAAACCCTTGAGTGTGTCACAAGCAGATTATTTGAAAGGGCTGCTTGTTCAGCATTCTTACATACTGGGTGTCTTCAAGTTACTGCCTGTCCACAGGTAGAGCAAACAGTTTCAATGCAGTATGACAGGTGGCAAAAAGGAACTTTGGGAAGGCTAATGCAAGAGCAGTGACCATTTGAAAAAGAAAAAACAAAATACAATAGCCAAGAGGCTGTGTTGGCTCAGGAACCATTGCAATTTCAAATATAAAGCTTCTGCATGTAAAGCACTGTGTACTGAGAGAGACAGGGCAACTTGAAGCAGTAGCTCAGGCAAAAAGGCATTCAGAAGGTTTAAAGTTGCATGGGAACCATAGAAGTTTAATGTGGTCCTTAGGATTTTCTCCTGCATTGACGAGGTTACTTTTTGTATTTAATCCTGATTTATGATGCTAACTTTCCATGAACGTTCATATAAATATCTATGAGACATTTCCTTGCTGTAGCACCAGATTCCACCACACAGAACCATTTTGATAGGGAGAAACAGCAGCAGAAATCAGGTCAGAGAGAATGTGCTAAACAATCCTTGAGCCTTGCACTTGCATTGCTATTGTTATCTCTGCAGCCAGAAAGACTTGTGCGCTTCCTCTGCTGTATCGCATCTTCATGCTGTGTGGCGCCTAAGGCCGCTGCTGTTCTCTGACGCCCTCATGTGGAGCTGAACAGGGCAATCTGCTGCACCTTCCCCAGCTGTGTCAACAGCCGTTTCATACGGTGTTTGAGCTGAGGCAGTCGGGCCAGAGGTTCTGGAGGCTCCAGCTCTCCAGTGTAGTCTAGCCAGCTCTCCAGAACTGAGGAAGATGAGCAGAAGGGGAACCAGGGATGAATGCATGATTATCAGTCATGTATTTCTTTCAGCCCTCAAAAGACATTACACAATTCTCAAGCAGAAATCAGAACACGTTTCAGCATCCTGAACCACACCAACCAAGGTATGATGCAATCATCACAGCCCGTTGTACATGTCAATGAATAATGTGCCATTGCTTAATTTCATGTCATCAAAAGTGAATGCGTTTCACCTCAACAGTGAGTGATACTTAACTTGCAACAGAGAACAGAAGCCTGTGTATTAAACAGGATGACTTTCACACCTAATAGGTGGTTTTTAGGAACTTTGAAGCACTGTTACACTTTACACGTAAACTAAAGCAGGCACCACATCAGACTCAGCACAGAAGTAGGTGGAATTCTTATGAGCAGCTTTATTGGTGATAGGCTTCAAAACTTTAGTCAGCATGTCTACAGTCAAATTATGTGTTCTTACTCAGAAACTGCAGAACTGAGCAGAAACTTCATGTTACTAGCATCAAACAGTTGACTGAGACTCAATGGTTTAACGAGCCTCTGATATAAAAGTGGGTGTCATCTCTATCTTTTAATCTCAAATTTAATGATCCTGAGGTAAAAAAAAAAAACTCAAGTTTCAAGTCTACCAGAGAGAGCTCTTACCGTCCAACTCTCTCTCAATGAAGTCCATCCTGTGGGATACCTCATCCTGAACTGCATCTATGTGATCCAGCAAGTTGATCTGCCACTGTTGATGCTGCCTGCTGTTATCTGCTACTTCACTGGAACCTCTCACACCTTCATCCCTTAGCTCAGCCTGGGACCACGAGCCACCAAATGAAGCCTGGAAACACCATTTACATTACAAAACATATAGTTAAAAAAAAAAAAAAAAGATCAAAACTCTGCCAAATCCAAAGGAAAAAAAAAAATCTATGAAAATGAGAGCTAAACAACAAAATAGAAGTCACTCGTATTGTTGTGACTCTGATGACATTAGAACAATCATATCTACAGGAGCTACAACAGCACCTTCAGTACAGTAGAAAAACAAATGCTCTAACATTTTCTGAACTTTGCCTTTGATTTGGTCTCAAGGCATCAGTTCTTATGACATACTTAGATGAAATATCACCTTAACTGTTTGCAAATCCTAAAATGGTCTGTTGTCAAGTTGATCATCACATGAATCTGGCAGGGAAATCACTTAGATGTCCTGAGGAACATTATGGTATTAAAACAGCCTATAAATTAGTTCTCCGTGCCACTGGCAGCTGGGGAAAATAATAAAGTTTACATAAGTTAACCTTGGTTGCTATGGTCACACAAGCATAAGCCTAGTTTCTGTACAGGCTTTCTGGCTCTGAAAAGAGAAGCTATTTTTGCTATTATTACTATGTGCTTGTCCTTAGTGGAGAGCTTTGGGTCCCTCTACATAATATTAGAAAGAGACCTGCTCTATTTTAAACTGGCTTGAGAAATTGTGGTGTGGTTTGATGCTATATCAACAACAATGCACTTGACATATAAAATCTTGATTAAATCAAGATTAGCCATGCAAACAATGCAGTATTTTGTTACCGTGTGCATCAATAATGTGTTGTGAAAATCCTATTACATATTCTCTATAGCAATCACTCCTTAGATCTCAAATATTCTATTTTAGCACCACTTGATGGACAAACCTCACTGACAGAAATTACGTTTCAGTAGTAGGAATAGTAGTTTTAGATGTTTCAATTCACTATAGCGGCAACCTCAGGTTGTACTTTTGAAGTCCCCATCTGCTGTTCCAACCTTATTATTGGCATCTGTCGATTTGGGCTTGTCTGTCTCTAGCAGGCTCCCATAACGTTGCTCTCGCTCCAGGAGTTCTTCAGTGCTTCTCATGCTATCCTCCAGCTCTGAGCCCTGTCTGGTCTCCACCACCAGCCTCTGCTCCACTGCTGGGTAATATGCCCGTGGCTTCTGGTAGCAGTGCTCACTGGTAATGTATGAGTCCTGGAAGGATGGGAAGGGGGAGGAGGAGCAGGATGAAGAGGAGGTGGCAGCTGTAGCAGCCCGGCTTAGCTTCTCCAAAGCATTGGACATTAAAATCTCTCCCCGACTCATGTCCTCATCAGGAGTCACAGGGGATGGTGCAGCGTCACTGCCCCGACATGAATCAGAGCCAGTCCGTGATCTCTCCAAATGCTTCCACGGCTGTCGCCACAGCTGCAGGTCAGGGTGAGTGTTGGTCCTGAGCAGCCACAGGAAAATTTAGAGCAGTATCACCATAATGAACAATAGGGAAATTGTTAAGAGCAACTTAAATTTGGTCTTAATATAAATCAAGTCTCATCACACAGTTCCTCTGTACTCACTGTAAGACATTCATCTTGAGCTGCAGCCCATTGAGGATCTCCACCACATGGTGCACGTCCCCCAGCAGCTGGTGGGTGGTGGTGATCTTCTTGGCATTTTGGTGAGAGTAGTTCTCTCCCAGGAAGGAAAGACCGTACATGTGACCATTGCTCAACCACTCGCGATCATACCAATAGCGCAGACTCTGTCTCTGACCTGGGAATGGTGTAAGGTTATCGACCGATTTTCATTCAAACTACTTGATAGTGAATGCTAGATAGTATAACACAGTAAATGGAGAGTTGCCATCCCCTAATCCATCTCCTGACTGATATTCTGTAGCATCTGACACAAGCTGTAGTGATCAGCCCCCCAAAAAAGTTGATTGGAAAATAATTATAAATATAAATAGTTACATTACAGAAATAAAAGGTAGCTTTCACTTTGACAAGTGATGTGTATGTCACTATGATCAGACATACCAACTCATTCCTCCCCCTAACAGTCCTTTTTCCCCCCCTTTCAGCTTAAATAGCACCTGTGAAATCACACAACTCTTTGTGACATTTAATGTGAACACATTAGTGAGGCCCCAGAAAGCCTTAATCATTTAAAACTGGAATCTGACTGTTTCTCATGCCAGGGGAGAAAAATTGCAGCTATATTTAGTTTCCATTTAAAAATCAATAAGACAAAAGGCAATCTGCAGAAAAAAAACATCCTGTAATGTCAGGATGATGTTGGTAAACTTAAATTTATATTCTTTTACGCTTATTTGAAGCACAATCAGTGGTGCCTCTTACATCTTCCTCATCCCTTTCAGTAGCTGAAAGTATATTCTGGTCCGTGTTTTGCCACAGATATGTAGCTTATTACAGCATACCAAGGTAAACTATGTTCTCTTTAGCAAGTAACAAGACACCATTTTGTTGCATGAACAACATGAATCATAATAACATTTTTTTCAGAAATATATGATACCGGTGAATACTAAAATCAATGTAAATGTTGACTCTCTACTTGTTATTAAAAACGCATACTTTTCCGTTGAGAAAAAAAAAATAATAATCACACCACTCAATGTTAATTACCCACAGCATCATTTGACAACTAGTAAAACACACCAAATTAACCAAAGACATGAGTGGCAAAAAGTGTTGGATTGAAGTGGTTGTTTTCTCTCACCTGGTGGGTCTCTGCAGATGTAGCAGGTATATCTGTCAGGAACGTTTTCTTCCAACAGCCCCATGCAGGTGCCATGCTGCCAGCACAAACAATCTTCACACTGAGGGAAGGAAAAAAAAATCTAATTTTTATTTGTGTGCAACCCTAAAATTAAAACAAAGAAAGCTGGCAATGTCTCTAAAACAGGCAAAACTTAAACAGTGAGAAACAAACAAGCTAACCTGAATCATGAAGTCATTCTCTTCCTCCACCTCACAGATACATCGGACAATCTCCTGGTCACCGGTGTCCACAGCACCAGAGTCCACACTCAGGGGAGGTGTGGTGACGTCCAAATCGACACCAAAGTCATCGTCACTCCACCCACAGCTGTCAGTAGACCAATCACTGATGCTATCCTCATCTATAGTAATGGGAATGAGCAGAACTTTTGTTTTCTCATGTGAATAACAGAACCTTTCCTTAATTGAGTTAGTTTAAAATAGGGCAGCACAATATTGGATTTTTTGCCGATATTTTACAACTAATTTGGCCGATAACCAATATTTTTCCTGTGTTGGCCAACTGGGAAATGCAGGCACAAAACACAAATCTTAAAATTATGTAAGAAGCATTGTTTATGCAAAATAATGCAAGCTCTTTTACTTACACAACGTTGAATATAATTTATTTATGACAACTGTTTTTAGACAAAACAAGATATTTACATCCTGTCCTACTTAAAACAGACTGGGATGATGCCCTGCATCGTACAGCTAAGAGCATTGGACAACTGTACACTAAATTCAACTGAAATTAAATTACAATGTACACTTTGTCAATCAATACACCCAATTTAATGGTCTACATGTACTTAGATTGCTGCTAAAATTCAAAATCAGCAAAAAATTTATTTCTGACACTAACCCTAACCGCACATGAGATCATCACGTTGTGCTATTCAAGTCATCGACACACCAGGAATGTCCCACCGAGGTCATCCATTTTTCAAGGAAGCTTCAGCCTTTTATTTAGTGAGTTTTTAAAAACAGCGAGATGTCCCATCTCAAACAAATACCGGCCAATACCATGAAGGTTTGTGCATCCCTAATTTAAATATTTTTTTTTTTATGAATTTTGATGTTTTTTTTTTTATGGATTATATGATGAGGGAAGCGATAGCAGGAAAAAAGCTCTGGATTCAATCAACCAAGCGTTACAAGTGGATTCATCTGTGACAGTGGCCAGTTCTTTCCACAGGTTATGACACGTTTTATACAATGACAATTGGACACAGATAATAGGTTTGCTGCAGAACAAACTAAAACATGACCTGCATGATGGATTGAATCCATAGGGAAACAGAAGAATGACAGGGAGAGGAGGCCATGTATAGTCACACACACACACACACACACACAAACAGACAAATACACACGTATGCACACACAGTCATAGAGATACCCACCATCCACATGTATCTGCTTTGAGTAGCTGTATCCGGGCCTGCTGGGGTAGGCCTCAGGCTTGTGATTGTGTGAGGGGGGGGATTTGAGTGGGACATTCAATTTGGACTGAAGACCCAATACTGAGATGTCAATATTCTCCTCACTACCTGTGTAGTCTGTTAATACAGGGAAGGGGGGAAGCAGACGTAGAACAGAAATGTCAACTTTGAAAATGCTAAACAAACGGCCATCAGGAGATGACATAGTGTGGCACAACAAACAATATGGACAAATGAATGATTTAAAAACAGACTTTGTGGTACGGCCCGCAATTCAGGCCTTTGAACTGCGTGACATAACCAGTGTGAGGTAGCCTATACATACAGTACACATGTGTCTATGCCAAACACACAAGTGTGGAAGCTACTTAGAAATAGTAAACTGTGTATAGAATTGTATGTGGATTATTCTCTGTCAGTGCCACAATCTAATCTGACTTTTCATGACCACTTATGTCATATAAAGCTGAGGTAAATGAAGTGAATTGGAGGCCTTTGCTTGGCGCAATGGAGTGACAGAGTTCAGCGACAGAAGTAGCACTTGTAACACTCCCACGCACAGGGTCTCAGCCACCACACCAAGGAGTGAATGGGGTGTTTCATGCTTTGCAGATTAGCCATTTTCACAATGTCACATTGAATGCACATGCAGCGCAGCATAGAAGTGAGAAGGCCAGATGCCAGTGACCCCATCTTACCAGACTTTGCCTTCTTTTTCTTCTTCTTCTTTAGTTTAATGCGGAGGAAATCTTTCTGCTTCGGTTTCTCTTTCAGTTTGTCTTTTAATGACCCTGGGGACCGTTAAATGGCAGAACTTAAGTCCTCTGTGAGCACAGTTAACATTACAGCCTATCATTAAAATTGTGCTCAAACAGTCATCTGTTAGATTATAATACAGTTATTTTCACCTTGTAAACAAAACCTACTGACAGGGTTACAGCATTATACTGACCAATGTCAAAGCCACCTTTGTCTGAATCCTTGTCCTGTTGCTGGCATCCGTTCCTGTCCAGCTGGTTTTCCTTGCTCTTCTCTCTCAGCAGCGCCCTCTGCTGATGGCCCTGGGTGTTGACTGCAGGTGGGGCTGATGTGCGCCTGCCTGCTGTCTTTACCTCACCACGGGGAGCTGAGACACCTCCAACGGATTCTAAGAAAGGTCAAAGGAAAAGGCAAATGTAAATCCAAAACCATAATATTTATGCAAAGCTTAAATTGTGGCACATTCTCTATTCCTGTTTAACAGCCAACAAAGGGTAAATATGTCTTCCTCTGTGACTTAAATTGGGACCGAGTGGAACTCACGCATAGAGGCAGAAATGGTGCGCCTTCTCTTTGCACCATCTAAACCAGTGGCTGTAGCCTGTTTCTCAGCGGCCCGGGTCTGGACGCTTCTGGTGGGGCTGTGCTGTTCCTCTGGAGGTTGCTCCTCACCATGGTAATATTTCATATGGTAGTGCAGCAGCTTAGCTTTTCGGAATGACTTTGTGCAGCCAGGAGCGCTGCACTTAAACGGGTTGTGGTCAAGGTTGATAGACAGGACGGGAGGAGGTTGGTTTTTGATAACCCGGTACACTAAAACAGCAAACCACAAAAGGAAAGCATACAAATTAAAAGTACATCTAAGGTAACAAGTGATGACTAAATTAATTTACTTACATAGATGTACTCACATGGTTCTCTGCTGAATCTGTTGGGGTTGTGGAAGCCTTGCTTCCTTACCGCTATCAAAAGACAAAGAAGATGCTATGATGCTTTGATTTACTGCATAGTTGTTAATTTTCACGGGTCAGATACAGGGAACACATTGTATAACGTACGTCATTAACACTTACGCTTCACAGGCTGGGGGGGTGGTATGTCTGTGACAGGCTGAGAGCTTTCAGATTGGAAGTTTGGCTTCTGCTCCACATCTTGACTGGATTCTGTGGTTGTCATAGTTACAGACACCTGCTCTGTCTGTGCTGACGTTTGAGTGGGTAACTCTGTACATGGCTTGGGCGGCTCTGCATATGGCTTTGTTCCACTCTGTTCAGTTTCCACCTGTTCTTCCTTCACCTCTCCATTTATGTGACACCTGTCATCTTCTTCAACCTTTACTCCATTTGTGAGTTCTGTCCCTTTTTCAGTGTCCCTGGACTTGTTCTGATGCACTTGCTCTGACGTTTCCTCTTCCTGTTTGACAGTGGGCGCAGCCTCTACCTCACCATTTGCTTTCTTGTTCTTTTCGTTCACCATCCTCTCTTCTCGTTCTTCATCTTCACTGTTGCTGTCCTCCTCTTGGTCAGAAGTGCTTCGTCTGGCTCGCTTGTTTTTTGGACCTCCATTCTCCCGTGGCCTCCTTTCCCTCCGGTTTTGGAGCCCCCTAACCATGTTCCTTTCTGAGGACCTTGACTTTCCTCCACCAGCACCGCCTCTCTATTCGTGGGTATGACAAAATTTAGCAAACAAGAGTTGAAAATACAGCATAGATGAAAGAAGAAAGCACACTACGTGCATACAAAACAAATTTTGCAAATACAACGTACCTGTTTGATAAATGGCTTCACGTGTATCCCCTTCACTGTCTGAATCACTCCATCATAGAACTTGACAGTGTAGGATGCTGAAAGGGTAGAAGGAGAACAAAAATGATGCAAAAAAGTTCTTTACAAAGAGGATATTCCAGCTATGAGTCAGGTAGCTCTTTACAAATGAGACATTGTCTTTGCTTCAAGTTTTTAGTGTGAAAGATTCCTTTTTTTCCCCTGTTCATCTGACAAATCTATGTCCATAGTTTCTCATATCAATGACAGAGAAAGAATTTTTGCTACTATTGAAAAATATGCAAAATAAATTTTACACATGTATATATTATAAAGTGACAGATTTCTGGAAATGTTGCAAAAAACAACATCTTGTTCTGACAAACATAATTTCAATAATAAGTAGGATATCTGCGGTGTCTGCAAATAAAAGTCAAATTCAGTCAAAATAATCATTTAGCTAAATGTTGTAAAGTCATATACAAAATATTATAAGACAGAAATACTAAAAACGCAACACAAATTTGCACCATCTGAAGTTAATAATACCCACCATCTCTATTGACGGAAATGACCTTAGCGGGATAGAAACGGCAGTCCGACCAGCTGGCCAGGACCTTGTCATTCACATGAAAGCCCTGAAGAAAAGACAGCTATATTGAATGTAGGAAATACTGCAGCCATGTTGTCAAAACATCATGGGAGGTGGAATTATTTTATACAAAAAAAAAAAAATAAATAATCATTGCTGTTAGCACTTCATTGAAATAAAGCACTACTAAAATCTACTTGCAAGCAGCATATAGCCAATTTGGTTATGTGACATTACAAAAACAATAAAAATCCAAATAACTGACAAATAAATACACTGAGGAGAAAGACAAAAGTACACAAGATAAGAGCGGGGATCAACACACAATCTCCTTATACATCACAGGTTAAACAAAGCATGAACAGCACTCTTAGCTTACAGGTAAAGGAGTGTCGCCTTGCAGTCCCTGCCGCCTCAGCTGGATCCTCTCCACAGGTCTCAAGTAGGGACTTGTCCAATCAAACCACTCGTCGTAGCGGTGGCTCCACTGACGGTAATGGATTAGTACTTTCTCATCTTCGTAGTCAATCTTCTCTATATTGGCAGCATACCTAAAGGACAAAAGACATTCAATAATCTGGACTGGAATGCAATGAGGGTTGAGAGAAGGGAAGG
Source organism: Echeneis naucrates (assembly GCF_900963305.1). Classification (NCBI taxonomy): domain Eukaryota; kingdom Metazoa; phylum Chordata; class Actinopteri; order Carangiformes; family Echeneidae; genus Echeneis; species Echeneis naucrates. The sequence continues at coordinate 20,215,648 of NC_042515.1, read as the reverse complement.
TAAAAAAAAGGGACACTTACATGTTCCTTTATCACATATACAAATGTGGGTGGCGAGACAGTACAAATTAATAGGTTTTGAAAATGTAAACATAACAACAACAGAAAAACAAACAGAAATAAAATAAAGAAGCCACAATTACAACATTCCAACCTTTTCTGCATTTTATCAGAGGAGCTGCATGGAGCTGGTAACCAATATCAACTGTAATTCTTGAGGTCAGTCATGTGTCGTGCAATTAATGACTGAAACTGGAGAATAATGGGTAAACAAATGCTAGTGCTTCTTCAATAATTCTTCTCAAGCTGATGAACGGCTCAACTCAACCCCCACCTCCCTTTACCACACACACACCAATGGCTTTGCCTACCATGCTGACACCAGCCACTTTATAAGAACTGCTTCTACGGGAGTCACAGCTGTTTCTCCAACATTGCCATTGCTTCTCTGACCTCAATCAGGTCTTTATGTACAAATAATATGACACAAATTGTGAAAAAAATGTAATATGCACAAATTGCACATCCCCTTTTCAATCCCTGCAATATTACAACATTTCTGGCTGCTTTGGTATGTTATTTATAGGTTATTATACAGTCTAGATTTTTAATTTCTAACTTTCTATATTTAATTAATTTTGTACTTTTTTTTTTTCTCTCTTTTTTTTTAAGTAATTTTCTCTGCTCTTGTATATTCTCCACCTTATTTTCTTTGGTTCTATGTTACAACGTAGAGGACAAAAGAGCAAACATAAATTCAATTACTCTGTGTATCTTGTATGTACAAAAGAAATGATAAAAGTGACTGATTAAAAAGTAGGGAGCAGTTAATAGGTAAAAAGATCTGCTAGATGGTTGAATAGTCTGATCACGTTGCTTTTATAGCAATGATCACTTTCCTTTGTATGATTGTAAAAATATTCGAAAAGATTATCAAAAATCAGTTTTAGTTATTCATCCAGGTCAAAGGTAGGTTTGCTGGTTATCTGAACACAGACACGCTCACTCACATACACACATTACGAGCTATTGTTCACTGGCAAAAGAGCAATGATGCATTAATAGATCTCGGTGGCTCCCTACAACCTTTTCTTACTCTTTGATATGATACAAAACAGATAACCCAGGGCCAAGAAAGGAAAGCATGAGATTTTAAGTGAGGGTGTGAGGGAGGTGAATATTAAAATGGATGGAGAGGAATGAGCGAGGCCATGACTCACCAGTTTTTGAGGCTGTCTCTGGCCTCAAGCTGAGCTCCCACCTCAAATGTTATCCCTCTTCTGTTAGGGGGCGTCTTACTCATACTGCCCACATCAAGGCTCCCTTCCTGTACACACAAACACATACACACACGGACATTAACCAATAAACACCAATCCACACTACACCCAAACAACCTTGGATACACTATGAAGAAACGTGTCTCCAGCTGAGAACACAACACATGACTGTCAAGGACTTTACAGGCAATCTTGCAGCCAGTTCTGTCTCTCCCAGGTCATTAGTAAGAATTAGTTTGACAGAGGAAGGTAGAAAATCACAGGTTTGCACCCAAGTAGTAATTTTGGTGTTAAAAAGGTGACTAAATCACTCCCGTACTGCGTACCAGCAGAACAATAATGCAGTCCAGACTGGGGAAAGATATGACAAGTGCAGACATACACAAGCTACAGATGTTTTAACATAGTGCAACACAGTGTACAGCAAGGGAAAACTGATATACTAAGGTGAGCCATGCCCTTCAAATGGTGGTGAAATGTGTAACTAATATCAGATGTTGAGTGTTCCAGGGAAGATCTCACACGTTCATGGATTCAGAGCAATAAACAAAAATTAGACAAGTTTCATTTTAATATATTTCATCTCACTATCCAGAAGTTACAATGAGAAGAGGAGGAACAATGACTACTAAAATTCAGCACAGCTTTCACTTCCCCCCACTGCTGTTAGGACAGTTATGCACAAGATAACTAAACCGATTATCTTCTTTAAAAAAAAATCAAGATCCTGTCTCTACAGCCACAGCAAATGCAGGCCCGTAGTGTACTGGTGATATGCAGCCCTCCGCCTACAGTAAGAGGCTTGGAGGAGGAGATGGATGTTTTTCTCTTATGCAGTAATTAGCAATAGCTTCCCGCCAGCAGCGCCTCTTTAGACAAATTTGCACATCGCTGAGATATCGGCGCCATTTATTTAAAGCTAAATTGTTTCCAAGGCAAATCACACAACGCCTTACTTTTTTTCCGGGGTGACTGGGTTCACCATCGTGCAGTCACTGGCTTTCAGCGCAACCCACAAACCGGATATCTACACACTACTCAGCCCACGTGCTTTTCTGATCAGCCGATTGAGCCGACGAATAGACACAAAAGAGGACAATGGCAGACACATCTGAGATGATCCGTCCGCTCCACATCTACATCCAAACAATAGCATATTCATTAAGGTGAGAAAAATGGAGGAAATGGGGCATTTTAAAGGCCGGCACTGAACCAGACAGACTGCAGCGACACAGGCGGCGGGGCGCGCACCGAGAATCGGTGTCAGCCCGGACACGGACGCGGATTTCTGTCTAAGCATGACACCACGGCCACATTTCATGACGGCTCGTTAAACCATAGGATGGTATTTTGGGGGAAAAGCTCACACACATCGTGTTATTTACCCCCCACACCAAAAAAAGAAAAAAAAAAAGAAAACACAGTATTCCCGTGAATCCGTGTTTTCTCACAGAAGATACGGTGTCGCTCTTTTGGATCTTTTGTTGACCACTTTACCGCTCCTCACACTTTATTGTCCTGTGTTTTATAACCAGTGGGCGTGGCGCAAGAGCAACGGCAGCCAGCGTCACGGACTTTGGCAAGTATGACTGGTCGGAAGAGTCCGCTGGGGGCGGGATGCCCGCACCCGATTGGCCAGACGGCTGTCAGTCACAGCGCTCGCCCGGGCCTCGCGCTGGGCCTACTTTTTCATACTTTTCCTGCCGTGGACGAGCGGCGTGGAGCTGTCGAGCAATAAACTTCACCAACTGACCAGCCCCGGAGCCATTAAAGAAACGATAAATAAATAAATAAAACATACCAGAGAGCAAAGGCGGCCCGAATAACACAGCAGCAACCACACAAGCACAATAGAGAAGTGTACACACACAACATTGTATAAGCTACTTCGTCACGTTTGTTTTGAAGTGAGAAAGCCGACATGCGGCACCGCACCATGTACGCTGCTGATGGATTCACCAAACGGGCCTCGTTAGCTGTCTGACCGGCGGCCACAAACTCTGAGAGGCCCGGGGAGGAAAGAATGTGGCTTCATACCTGTTCTCCGATCACTCTTTGTCCGGTTGTGTGTAAAATGTGCACCGTAATCCTTCAGAAAAGCAGGCACCGCCGCCTCCGCCTGTCTGCTCCAGATCACGCAGTTGAATTTCTCCCAGATCTCCACCGGCGCGGGCTGTGTGGCGATGCGATGCGCATGCGCGTTCAACGGACCCGAGCCGTCATGTATTCCGATGAGAGGTCTGACGTGTGAAAGACCACAGCAAGTGTTTCATGAAAACAGTTTATTTAAAAAAAAAAAAAAAAAAACCTTTTCCTTTACAGGTATCAAACCTGTCCTTATCTTCAAAACGAAACCAATCTATTTAAGGCCGCCACGAATGTAAATGAATATTGCAAGGCTTTTTTAGATAGAGGCAACCACGATCTATTACATGAACACCAAAATCTCAGCTTTTCATATACGGACATTAGATCCAGCAGGTCCCGGGCCAGAGCAGGTTCAGAGTGATTGCTCACATCTTTATACAGATTAGTGAGCATACAGCACCACCCACTGTCCATGCAGATAGCCTGTTTACAGTTTGCAGTCCAACATTACTCAACCAAATTCTTATTTAATACTTGTGGATTTCAGGCTGTCAGAACTATCCCCATGAGCTGAATTTAAAGATTGGAGTTCCACTAATTTCAACTGAAGCAGAAATAACTGCTGCACATCCCTGACAGGCCTTGCTGCCTTGCTGCTTTGTTTACTAAAGAAGAATTAACAATTGTTCACTTACTGGAGTCACAGAATAAATGATTCTCTTAAGCATTCCATATACATATAATATCTTGAAACAGATATTACATTTTGTTGTATAAATGCAGCTAAAATGTGCATGTATGTATGATACTCATCTGGACAGTATAGTGTAACTATATGGCCTGGATATAGATCATTATGGTCAGAAAAAGGTTTTTTTATTTTATAAAATGACTAAAATTGATTTTGTAATGGGGCAGTAAGAGTTCTTCTGTAGTGTAGAAAAACTATATAATTGATTTCTGTACTGAAAAACATTTAAACATAACATTTTAAGAAACACTTGTCAAAATGAACTTCAGAACTTTAGTCCCTTGCTAAATGGAGTAGCTGGACGTGGAGTTTAACTATAACATCGCCTCTTGTGAAACCATCAAAACATCAAGATTCCTAACCCTGATGAAAACCTTTTTATTTTCTCTAAAATGTCATAGACCTTGCTGTTTGTGGCGTTATCCCTGTGTATAAGAATACTTAATTTTTTTTTTTTTATTAATGTAACATTTCATTAACTTTCTGCAACATCATGCCTCAGCATTCGTTTCAGTGATGCTACTGCATATGCCTGTTAGAATTTGAGTTTTTAATTGTCCATGTAGTGCAGACCATTCTCCATTATCTGCACTTGACCACACACAGTGAGAAATGTTCCTCAGCTCATTACCACCAGGGCTAAAAAATTGATTGACAGTGCTTGTAATTTTTCAGATCAAAAAGTGCACAGCATGTGACTTGTGAAGAACTCATGGAATATATATGGATTTCTCCATATAGAAGGCAGGAAAGTGTTTGGTAATGCTGTGCAATATGGACTCTGACTGACTAATTTTGCAATATCATTTCAGAGATGGTGCAACAGTATTGTCTGAGGATGTTTTTATGCACAGTATTTATGTTATGTTACAACGTTTGTGATCTGGAAGCACCTGGAATTTCATTGTATTGTGTAAACAATGACAATAAAGGCATCTAATCTAGCTTTTTAATTCCTGTGGTAAATGAAATCAAGCAAAATATATTAAAATGCGGCTGCAATATTTTCAAATATAGATTTATATGATCAATAATTATAATAATATAAACATGTAATACTTCATTACTAATACTTAAAAATGTATGCTAAATTAGAGTGACGTTAAATTACAGTACAAGTAGAAATAAAAATATTTACAGTGATATGAAAGATTTTCCCCAAGGTAGAGGTAACCTCTAAACTGTTGTTTGGGGGGATATGCAGTATAATAGGATACAGCTTTAGATTTTGGCTGTTGAATGTTACTCAGATGACCACTGGAGTTTTCCGTCTTATGGTTTTCATTTCATTTGGGATCTTGTTCATGAGCCAAAGAGAAATGTGGATCAGATGTCAGAAAACATGGAAGGAAAAATAGACTCACAGAAGACTTATATTTGATACTGCAATCCTTTTAAAGATTCTTTCAGCAAAATATCACATCAGATTGTAATCTGTTTTCACCAACCTTTGACCCAGAGCCGAGTCACATGAGATACCTTCAGTTACACATAAACATAATATGAACATATGTTCATATTTTCATTTTCTCATCAATTTGTAAAGATTTTAGTTTCAGGTGATTTTTTGATTTTGGGGAATGATAGTTTAATGCTTATTATTGAAGTAATATGCTTTTAAAGGTTTTCTCAGTCTGCGACTCAGTAGTAGACTGAGAAAACTGTCTCTGCTAAGTATATCTTGAATCTCACCAAATCTTGGAGCCAATCCCAGCTCGCATTGAATGAGGGCGGGGTCACCAGTCCATCACCAGTCCATCACAGGACCAACACACAGAGACAGAGACCAACAACCACTCACACTCACACTCTGACCTACAAACAATTTAGAGTCACCAGTTAACCCAAACATGATGTCTTTGGATGGTGGGAGGAAACCAGAGTAAGGCAAAGGAGAGCATGTAAACTCTGCCCAGACCCAGGAATCGAACTTGCAACCTTCTTTTTGTGGGGGCAACAGCACTAACCACTATGCCGCTGTGCTGCCCCCAATATGTATCATACCCTGATTATCTCTGATTTTGTTAATCTATTGACCAACCAAGTTATTTTACATAAACTAACTTACCCACATTAGATCTAAAGGCAAGAATGCATGGACTTCTTATCTGCACTGAACAAACCTTTATTTATGGACAGTCATTCCATATTTTAACAGAAGGTATGCAAACACACATATACATACATGGAAAGTGGTTTGAATCAGTCCTGTGTTCAAAAGGCAGGTGGTTACAGCAGAGATATTAACAGTTAATTACAAAAACGTTTTTATTGCTCTTTACAGCAACATTTAACTTCACCCTTAACCTGGATCATTAGAATACACTTGAGGAGGGTTAATACTATTTACACATTGAATTTATTTACATCGGCGAAGCCTGAGAGGGGACACAAAGAGCTTAATCTACATTCTCATAGTGCTTGACAGTTCAAAGATACTCCATTCGCAGTACAGGGGTTTGTGGTAGATGAATCAAATTGAGTGTCTATGAGGGATGCTGTGTAAAAATATCACAACCAACACCCGTTTTATCATAAGACCTGAGCAAAAAAAAAAAAAAAAAAAGAACAGCAGACACACCACAAACAGAGAACACAATTCCAATTTAGAGATTTTTTATACATAGTAAAGAAAAAGTATTAGTTGAATAACCAGCCTTTCACATTACTATTACATCGAGTCTAATTACAACACTCTCCTCTGGCTTCAGCTGATTGTTTGGAGTCAGAAAATCAAAGCACTTCCACATTTATTTGCTTGGAAAATCACCATCTGTGACAAAGAGCTTCCACACATCCTTCCAGTTTGCGCTTTGAAACCAAGACTCTGCGCTCTTGTCAAAATAACTGTGACAGCTCAGCTTCTTGTGTCTCTTAAAGTGAAACACAAGGAGACCAACTATCAACTTGACTACTCAAAACAACACAGGCAAGCTTATTAATGAGACACTGTTACATGAGTTCTTTCACTTTTCAATTTTCTGTACATGATAGAAAGAGGCAGTGTGTTGTTCACACTGACAGTCTCACTCATACTCATCCACACACACACACACACACACACACACTTGAATGAAACCAGAGTGAAAAAAGAAAGAAGTGCAGCATCAGTGCTGCTGCTTTAATTGTTTTGTGCAAGTGAACACCTTACTTGAAGTAAATACTCTAAGACTCTCACTTTAAACAGCTAAGTTGTCCAATTTGAATATAATACTATCAAATGAGTAAGAAGCGACTCAGTACATCTGTTGTCACATGCAGAAGTTAGAAAACAAAGTCTTACCAGTGAACCATCACTGTGGATCTTACTATGAAAAAAATAAAAAATAATAATAATAATAAATTGAAATGCTCAGGTGACTCTAAGTAACAAAGCAGGAGGTCATAACAGTCAAGAGTGCAATCCGTTTTCACCCTGCTTGTGTTGTAAGAGGTGTAATATGTCACCTCGACAGTTTCCAGTGTGGTCTGAGAAGCGACAGTGTTTATGTATGGTTAGAAATGTGTAAGTGGAGATGCTGAAGGGCTGATTCAGCATGTGTGGTGGTTTACAGTAGCCCCCTTTAAACCCAGATCCCACTATATTGCTGTTAGGACACTCCCATTATGCCATCTATGCTTTTTTAGCTTGTTAGGTGAACCAACCAAAGTTGGCATATTGCTCCCACAGTGTCAGCCGTAATCAGGTGACGGGACGTGTAGTGCTACCATGCTGGAGTGTGTCCTGCGTTGACAGCTGTGGATTCGGCTGCGTGATTATCTCCACTCCTGGTATAAAGGCAGAGCACCAATGGTAGCACCTGTGCGTGTTTGTACCTTTTATACAGAAAGTTGAGGCGGAGTATGGTGTCACATTCCCACCTTGAACTGGCTGTATAAAAAGGTGCTTGTGTCTATACCACCCCTTCGATGAAACTGGTGTCAAGGTGAACAATGAGCATCCTCAAGAAGGACATCTCTTTGCGTGTGTTCTCAAAGATGATTCGCGGATCATCAGATTGGCACCTGAGGCAGTTAGGGGCCATAACCATGGCCAGGTTGTTCACATCCATCTTGGTTATGGCCACATTGGAAGGCTGAGCGAATACCTATAGATAAATAGGACATAAGGAGAAAAGTACCAATGATCACGTCTGAGCGTAAAAGGGGCCCTTGACCTGCAGCAAGTCACAATGAGAGATATAAAAAGATCAAATGATTAAAAATTGATTTTAATTTTCTCATTAGCTTTTAACTGACATTTTTTTTTCAATGTAAATTTTACTTGCTCACTAGTTTTTAGACTTATCAAAATAACAAAACACAAAACTTTTAAAGATGAATTCATTCTTTTTTCAGCAGTCTATAAAAACAGCCAGAATCTAATAATCCTAAAACACCCTTCTATACATATAGATGATGTATAAATATGTAAAACACTTTTACAATTGCTTGCAGGCATACATACAATTTCAATTAAGTCTGAGTTAAATTGAAAAATTATGTTTTGAAAAATTTCTATATATTGATTAAGATATTGGTGTATCACCTCAATTTCGGGGCTCAACACAATACAGTTTATCTTTTCTGTGACAAAGTTACATGGTGCTTAGTCATTAAAAATGTGTGCGTGGGAACATAGCAGTGATTACCTGCAGGAAATGAATGAAGTAGCAGAGCACCAATCTATTGAGTTCAGGCAGAGACTGCACCACAGCAATGGCCGCCACCGGGTCATCACAGTTACTGACGCACTGCTTGTAGAAGTTCATGGGGATGAGTGGTTCCTCCAGCTCTCGATACCACAGCTTCATCAGAGAGGCTGAGCAAGAGGAGCAATATGAGCACACCCAACTTTCATATTCACAGGCCACACATGCATGCAGGCAAACAAAAACACAGTTCCCTCACCAGGGACATTGGGGTCAGAAAGATTCTCTGGGATCCTCCACTGGTCTACTTGAAGCTTCAGTGCATTCACTTCATCAATGTCTCCAGGCACCCTGAGGATAAAACACAATACGTCAGTTACACATAGTGGCCACCAGAGGGAGCGCTACTTCTATCATTACACAGTCTCCTTGCCCTGTGGCCAACCCATTACAAGTGCACACCCAATTAGCCTCAAATGTGGCCTGGTGACTGAAAATACTCTGTTCTTTGTTTGCAGAACGAAACCAAACCAGAATAAACATAGTGTAGCCAAATAACACACTGTTCAGGAAAGTCCCTGTGTAGGAATGGGGTTCAACAGGGAGATCTGTGTAGACTACACTTGCCCAAAAGAAACGGATTTCTAAACAAGTCAAGATGTTACAGAATGAAATTTGCTAGAGAAAGCCCTACACAAACACACAGTTGTGAAGCTCCCACGTGCTTCTAAGCTTGAGCAGTAATGTAAACACATATTATGAAGTATCAAATTAAACAGAGCTGGTTTCAGGAGCAAAGCAGAGCTGTGTTTGTTCTCCTGTCTGATCTGTGTACTGTACTCAGGGAGAGCCTACTTTGACATAAGGGGATGCAGGAGACCACACACACTTGTTTATATACATTATACAAAAAATGCAGCACACACACTTGGAGCACACAAGATCCCCTTCTAATTTCCTAGGCTCCCCATCTCTCACGCTGCTAAAGTAGAGGAATGTAATTGGCTGAGTTGGGTCTGTCTTACCTGAAGATTCCCTCTGTCTGAGCCCCGCCCAGAGCCAGGACATACTGAGAGAGCTGAACTTGCACCCAGGGAAGTTTCCTGTCTGGGAAGAGCTCACTCTGCCTCTCCATCACTTCCTCCAGAGAACTGCCGAACAGGGAGGGGGTGATGATGGCCCGCCTACTGTGGTCGATCTCCTCCAAGGTGGGCTTGCGTAGTCCCTAAAGTGGAGAGGTAAGAAAAGGGGAGATTTACTACCTGGGATGTCAGGGACTATGATACTAATCATGGCTGTGCCTGCAGCTGTGCTGCCATGACTGGGTCAATGTTTATATCTGTGTCTGTGACTGTGCCAGTGGGCCTGTAATTATGTCTCCCTCTGTGACAGTATCTGTGATGACTCACATGCGAAGCACTACTCTCACATAGAAAGGTCCTATTTTTACGATGTAGACGGGTGACATGTTGATGGAATGTAAATGCCATGTTTAAATGGTAACTTCTTTTCTTATTCTTCTGTCTCACCTTTTTGCCACCAGTGATAGCCACCTTCTGCAGTTTTCGATGGCAGAACTTGGCATATGTGCTGATAGGCAGGCCTGTAGACAGATGAGGCAGATTTAGGATTGAGGAATAATAAAACCCAACTACACAAGAAACAATATGCACATCCTTAAGATATCCTCAAAGAGCCCTAGTAAAATCCTTAAGCATCAGGTCTTACTGAATACACAAAACAATAAATTATTTCAATTCTTTCCCACAAACAGGACAAGCAGATTTCCCACAGATGTCAAATAGAGTATAAGAGGTTGGCAGTGGTAATTGGAGAGGCATGTTGACAGTGTGATTCTGGCATATGGGGATTAGAGCACGCCTGGCTAAACTGTCAGGCTGAGGGAAGATTTACTGCTGTTGAACAAAAGCTTTAGAGACAAGATCCAGCCTACACAGCCAACATTCAGGTGATTCATCAGCATACACAGACATAAAGGCCCTCAGAGTAAATGAGAAAAACAGAGGCTCCCAGTCTGCTACCATACCTGTCTACCAACTGTAAGACCCAGATCTATCTAAGACATGAACTACATTAGAGGAGGCCACATGTTCCTCAAGAGACTTGGGCAGCAGAAGAACCTGATGCCACCTATAAAAAAAATCCCTCGAAAATCTGCACGTCTTGTATTAAAACCATCAGCAAACAAAGACGTTGGCTGTTAGGCCTTCATCACACATCACACACACTCACAAAAACAGACAGAAAAAGGATCACTAGCTTTCATTTTTAGTTTACCCCAAAGATCTTGTGGGGTCCATTCCCATTGCAAGAATCTCCACTGAACCAGAGCCAGATGGACAAACTTACTGATGGGATTTCAAAAAGTAATAAACACTTTCCATCATGTCATAGCCCTCAGATTTATAGCAACCAGGTGACTCCCATGCACACTCACAACTTCTGCTAAACTGACCAAGTTCAACTGTAATTATATCTAATTAAAGAGATCACACTAATAATTTGCCCCTGATCTTGGCAAAGACAGACTCTTTTTTTCCCCAGAGTTCCCAACACAGAGGCTGTAACTTGCTAGGAGAAAAGTAAGTGCAGCGGTGTGAAAAGGGGATTGGACAAAGCCAGTCTATGTTTACATCATGTTTGAAGGGATGGAGACAAAAACAACTACCAGGCAACCAGAACCTGGGAGAAATCTGAACTCATTGGGAGCTTGAATGTACTGCACCAGGCAGAGAGTGTCATGACACCTGTCTACACACGCTGCTACTCTCAACAAGAACACAGACATTAAAGGATGTTGATGAGAAAACTAGAGTCACATCCTTATTGTTTTTGAGATGCTTATCCAAGTGCTGTCTGAAACCAACCCACTGCAGGCCCCAAGAAGTCAGTTTTTGAACACAGGCCTGGTCTGACCTGACAAGAGGCCTCTAGTTCAGTTCCCACATGTGACTCCCACTCCTGCTGCTGACAGCTGCTAGTTGCTCTAGTCAGACACAATGTACGTATTCCAGCTCCTCCATCCATCAAAGAAACAGCAGCTTTCATTATGTTGTTTTGTGCTTATGAGACCTTTTTTCTTGTTGTTGGCTTTCATCAAGATTCCTCCCTCCGCAGACCTTTGCAGTTAGTCAGAAATGTTCAGTAGGCTCTCTCTGTGACCTCCTTGTCAGTTGTAGTACATCCAGCATAAAGGACTAAGTCTGAGTCACCAAGTGCAATGTGTGAGGCTGCTGATGTGGTGTCTCCGGTGACACTATTGGATTCCTCTGTGGTGACATCATCGTCAGAGCTGGCAGTGTGGTCTTGTCTAATGAGGGCACGTGCTTATGAGTAGTAGTATCTTTTTAAATGGATGTCTGACATGCGAGTGGCTACAGAGACCACTAATATGATTCACAGTGTGGCCCATTGTATGCATACAGAAATTTCTGACATTATCATCCTTCATATTTTTTTCACTTCAACTTTCTGCAAAATCCATCTGTTGCGTCTGCAAGTACATCAGCATGTACTCATCTGACAAACTGCACAGTGCTGAATTTTCCATCCCACTCAGACTGGTCACTCTACAGGGAGTGATATGTTTGATTTGTAATGGCTTGTGTTGCTTACAGACTCTAGCTTTTGAAGAGAGTAGAAAAACATCTCTGAGACTCCCTCCCCGACCTACTTCATGCTCTGTCAAACAGATAAGCTTGTAGAAATGGGAAATAAAGGAGATCTAATGTTCTTAAAAATGTGTACATTTTGATATTGCTACACAGCCAACATCAGCAATGCCAAGCACTTCAGCCATTCTTAGGTTTAGAATACAAGACGATATAAAACATTCTCTGAGCAGTGCTTCATATTCAGTGCCTGAAATGGATGACACGCTGTGGCTGGATAAGAGCTAGCTTGTTAGCACATAACTGTAAGTCGTGAAAATAGAAGTAAAACAAAAAGGTTACTGTCCAGCATTGGAGGCAGCTCTTAGTAAGTAGAGAAATAAAGTTTGACATTGAACTTGCAACAGCTAGTGATGTCAATGTTGACAATAATTGTAGGGTTGACCTGAAGAGCAAGTAAAATAAAAAACAAAATATTTACCCTCTTCCTCCTCTGTGTTCTGTTTTCGTTTCTTTCTGGACTTTGAATTCTTCTTCAGCTTTAGCTCTTGCTGTTCCAAAATGAACTGAGTCACTATTAAACAAGAAGAAACAAGAAGAAAAGGTCAGATTTCTTGTGGTCTGAAAGACAAACACAAAAAAGTGCTAAATCTGATTATTGGGTTTGTTAAAAACAAAACTATACCTTTTATACTGATCGTATAGAATTGATTGAAAAAAAAAAAAAAACTAATCAAAAGAAACAACACAGAGATAGCTTTCTGGCCTACAGAAACAATGCTGATGATCAAACAACACAGGGAGGTACAAAAGAAAGAAAGGTGACCCACCCTGTTGCTCAGTCTGAGACTCACATTTCTTGTCGCTGGTAGGCTCCGTGTGTCTCTGGATGTAGCCCTCCAGGTAACATCGGAATTTGGGTGAGGGGGCAAAGAAGGCCAAGCTGACAGCCATCAGCTCCCAGCCTGCTGCCAAGCTTCTAGGGCTGGCATTGCCTGTGGTCTGCCTCACCAGCTGCACATACAGCTCATCCCGCAAACCAGGCATGTCCCAGCACTTGGTGACAATGAGCAGGGCACAGTGACGCCGGTCTAGGCGTGAAGGCCTGTCTCCCATGTAGGCCTGCACCAGCTTGAACATCTCACAGGCCTCCTTCCTGACAGCTCGGTTGCTGGTGACAAGCATAGGCTTTTTGATGGATCCACGGTTCCATGATAACATGTTGGCGATGGAGACGCGCCTGCGGAACAGGCCTTGAGTGTGCATGTTGAGGTGCTTGCTGGCCCAATCTTCCATGCCCATGTCTGGAGGTGGGGGCTGTCGCAGGGTGGCGTAGGAGAGCTGGTAGGAGGATCCACCTGCTCTTCCTCCTGCCCCTTCACCTCCCTCTCCGCTGTCATGGTTGGTAGGCCGGTGGGGGCCCAAGGAAGCGGTCCGCCCATCTACCATGCCTTTCTTCCGGCTCTCCAATTGAGCCTGCAGCTCTAGGGTGCCAGTCTGCAGCGGAACAAGAGGTGGACATGAGAAACAGAACAGTCATACAGAGGAAGAGGAGGCAGGGTAGAAAAAGAAGAGACAGAGGGGGTGAGGCAGGAATGCAGCAGAGGTACAAACTGCGTGTGCAGCTGCAGAGTCTTCGTTTAGCTGAGCTGCCGTCCGTCTACTGTGCTCTGCTCTGCAGTGCTGGGGCTCAAGGGGAAATTGTTGCAGGATTTGCACATTAATTTCCCTAATGCCACAAAAGAATTGTACCGGGGAAAGAAACTGCCCCAAATCCTCATGAACTAACCCTAACCTAGCAGCAGGTGAGCAGTCAGTGGCATAACAATCCTTCCTTATGCTGCCCTTCCCTGTCCCAGGCTTACTTTCCTTGGAAAACCAAAGTTATGTGCTACAGAAGACCTCTCTGTGATCCCTGTGGTTGAGTTTATGACCATAAGGAGCATGTCACCTCCCTTAACAGAGAAAACCAGTAATCCAGATATACTCTGCAAACAGCCAGGAAAAACATGAAACTCAAGCCAGAATCAAAGCTTAAATTTATTAATGGAACATAAAACCCATTGACATTAAATGCATCTTTCCAGCGACAGTCTGATGTAATATATAACTGATGAGTGCCAGACAAGCTGGACTTTCGATTTTGGCTTTTCAATCAAATGGAGTTGAGGTTTGTCTTTGGCAGAGTGTGTGTACAGTTTTACTGAGCTGATGTTGGGTGACTGACAAAGGTCAGTGCCAAATGGATCAGTGGATCAAATGCAAACAAAGAACATGCTTAGCTACTGTCCCATACTTTAAATGTCCTGTAAAACTTCTACTCTCAGTAAATTACACAGACACCTTACAGATACAGCAGCACAGGATGGTAATTTAGGTTTACTGTGGAGCGAGATGCAACAGGGAAACAGGGTAAATGCTCTCAGCTCATAAAAGCATGATTTATTCATGGCCTTTTTGAAAAATGGTTAAAGTTTTAGTACATCCTTTAAAGTTAGTTCAAAGGTCTTTCAGTGAGAACAATTATGGAAACTGTAGACCTGCTCATACATAGAAAGCCATAGTCTGTGAGTGTGTGAGCATGAGTGAAATAACAGCAGGTCTGAAGAACATTCCAGGACAGACTTAGGGGGCCAGCTCAGTGCTCCTTGGCTGTTGCCAAACATGCTAGAGCTACAGCAGTACCAGTAAGCCTTGGTACCAGCCTGTTCCCCCTTCCACCTCCCCCCCTGCCAAGCCTGGGCCATATGGGCCACAGTGGCCCTCCTTCCTGACCAAGGGAAGCCATGTCCTGAATCTCTCTGGTCTGGCATGGACCCCAGATGCCCAAGCACAGATCTGGCATGTGAGAATACAGTACCTGCAGAGCAGGGCAGATGGACGTTGGTAAGAGGATGACAGGTAATGCTGGGACTGTGGCCATTACAGTCAGCGGTGCACTGCCTGCCCAATGCCGAACATCCGAGAGACATCTACACTTTATTATTGGAATGTAAGAAGCATTACTCAAAAAATGGTCTGTGTTTCTCTCAAAGGGGAAGATTAGCCTCATTATTTTGATCCCAGAGCTCCCAAATGAATCAAACATTCATAGCTGCGATGGTGCGATGGGGCAGTGGGATGGTAGTATAATGTAAGGAACCATGGGTTGTGATTTGGTTGCAAAAGGGGATTTAGATTTTACAGAAGTTGGAATTGACTCCACATGCTGCCACTTACATAACTGTATTCAGTCAAACAGCTCTTTCATCTTCGATCAGGTGCAGCTTTTGTAAGGATCCTTGATGTCAAAAGAAGCCATCACAGTGATCCATGTTTATTTGTGTTTTTAGTACTCTGCAAAGTCAAAATACAACCAAATCCATTGTGCAATACAGTATAAAGTTTCTAAAAATCTGATGAGCCTCGAATGTTGACAGTAATAGTTCACAACTTCATGTCCACTAATGTAGATATAGCCACTCCACTTACAGGTCTTTAAGGACTTGATGCACTCAACAATACTAGACAGCAACTGAAAATTCCTATAGCATGCAGATCCTTATTTGGCCTGAATCGGCGTCATGTGACACAATGAAAATGACTTCTATAATCTGATAGAGAATCTAGACATCTGTAATCAGAGCACATCCACACCAAACGAAACTGAATCCAAAAAAACCTGCTGAGGTAAACAGACCACACAACGTCATAGACACAACTGAGATCTTAATCAGATAGGGAAATATCAAAATATTGGATTAGCTATGAAGTATTCTCTTACAATCTCTGTTTTGTTATTATCAGTATTGTAACTTTTCAGGCTATCAGACTCCATGCCTCAGACAGACAGACAGACACACACACACTACAGAGGGAAGGGTTACCTGGGAGGGCGGTCCTGGGGTCTCCGGTGAAGACAGGCTGGCCTGGCTGTTGACACTCATCTCCAGGGTGTCCACCTTCTCATATGTCCTTTTCTGCCTCCCTGGTATCTCCAGAGGGGTCATGGCAGGATTGCCATGATTACTGCCCCTATTCAGTGACCGAGGAGCTCCAGTGAGTTCTTCTCGTGATGCACATCTGCCTGTTGATCCTCCTCCATACCACCTGAGTGAGTCAGCAGGAGAGCGTGTGCGTGGTATGACAACCCTCTCTCCCATTTCAGGGTCCAATCCTGCTCTAACTTCCCTCATGGTGTTGGAACGACTCACCACTTCCCTCATCTCAGCCATCAACCGCTCATTGAGGGCACACAGCTCCCCACTGCTTCCTACTGACCCTGGCCTGCCTCCGGCACCGCCACCAGCTCCTACCCTCCTCCTGCTCTTTCTTCTAAGACTTGGGGAGGGGCCAGTGGAATAACCAGAATCTTGATAGTTGGCTGTGGCCTGTGATGTTGATAAGGGGAAATCCTGAGAGGCCTGGCTGCTTTGCCTGCTGTGTCGTGCCTCCATGGCACGCTGCACAGTAGCCTCCAAGACCCGCCAGTTTTGTTTCTTGTCCAGTGTGCTTGGACCTGGTGTCCCTGGCTCTCTGTCCCTCAACTGGCCTCGTGTTTGGGGCAAAGAGTGGGCCTGAGGCTGGGGATGTGGTTGAAGCTGGGTCAAGACTGGATCCGGTCTGGAGGTAGGGGAAGGGGTACGTGTGGGTACCGGCGAACCAGATAGGAGGCCCTGTTTGGGATCCACATTGACCATGTGCTTGATGCACTCCAGACCAGCTGGGCTGTAGTCAGATGCAGAAGGATTCCTTTTGTGTTTGGACCCTGAATGAGATGGCCCAGGGTGTTGGAGGTGTCTAGGCTTCTGGAGGCTATGGGTTGGTGTCAGGCGAGACAGAGGTTGTCCATTGTACAGAGGTGCCCCCTCAACCTCCATGTCTATAGGCGGTTCATCATATATGGGACAGTCTGAAACTGGCTCATCATAGATTGGGGCAGTGCAACCATACTGGGGAGAGATGGGACGTGGTGTGCTGGTCTGTGACCTGTGAAGGAGTGGACTTGGGTGGCTACCGTCAGATGTCACCAAACAGAAGCTTCCATTGCTGGCTTTTCTTAGGTGATGGGCCTGACGTGTGTCAGCTGCCATTTTGCCAGATGGAGCCGTTTTATATCCTTGGGTATGTCCACCTTGGGGCTTATTGCTTGAGGGGTGCAGGGTAAAGGTGTTGGTTTTGTTGTGTGCACTGTGCTGGTGATGCTGTTGCTGCTGCTGCTGCTGCTGCAATACTGCATTGGACTGGTTGCGGCTCATGCTGTTCACCTTAACCAACATGGCTGCCTTTGAACCAGGTGCAGGCTGCCATCTTTGAGTAGCATCCCTGATAAAAAAGCAAAAAAGAAAAAATATTTTACCACCAGTTAAATAAACAAATAAATACATAAGTAAAGGTAAAATCTGAATTAACAGACTAAAGTTCACATACAATACCTTAACATTACTTTTCTCATAGTAATGAAACTACTCATATCTCATTTATATTTACTTAGAATCTATTTTAGAAAATCTAAGGCTGAGAAAAATCAGCAACAATCCACAAATTCTGCTCCAAACATTTTGTTGACCTACAAAGACTTCACTTCTTTTTTGGTTTAGCATTCATGATAGCCTTGTCAAACCAAAGAAACAATAACTCCAGTGTGTTGTCTGAATCACGGATCTAAAAATACTTGCCTGAACAAAGACCAACACACAATCTGAAAACTATCTATAGTTGTTTGGAACATGCAAGCCTAACATGAGTAGAACTCTAGATGATGTACTTGTATACAATATACAATGTTATATATATTATTTGATGGCTGCATGGTGTTGTGATAGCTAATGCTGAATCATGTGACAAACATGTCTGCTATTTGAATTGGTGAATGGGCCATTGAGGGGTAAACAAGCAGGCCACTTGAAAAGAGGCTGATCTGAGAGAACTCAAATGATCTTTGCCCAGATGCGAAGGTTAATTCTTCTCCTTTATCTTGGGTGGCAGGGCTAACTTCAAACCCAATTGGCCGCTGCTAATCCCAGCAATTTGAAACAATCTACCATCAATCTGGTCACACTACTATGGTTTGCTGCTCTCCATTCTGATGTCGCCTCATGATTTTCCCCAGCAATCAGTAGCTTTCATTCCATGAGTTGCCCGCTTAAACCAGGATTTTCTAAAGCGGGCATAATTACACATGGACACAGTTGGCGGCTGGCCAGAGGAGGACATGTGTAATGCAGTACAGTATACAAGTTTGTTGCACTTCCTTGCTTGATCAAAGGTCAAAAAGGTAAATACATTGACAGCAGGCAAGGGAAACTTACTGTGCCTCCCTCTTAACTCTACTTAACATTCAGTGTGGTAATTAATTAGTTCAAAGCTGCTCACCTTCTGTTCTTGTAAATCCAAACAAACTGATCAATTTAAAGCCAGAGATAGTGTTATAAGGCTTCCCTTTTCCAAGAGCACTAAGACTCAGCTGAGAGTTTAGTCTGTAATGGCAGGAAAAGGACACAGAGGGAGGCGAGAAAGAGGCGGAGTGACCCCCCCCCCCCTCCCCCCACCTCTGTGGAACAATGGTGAAACAATTCCCCCGAGGTCCTCAAGCCAACGGCAAACTTCCCTTAGTCCGCTCTCTCTCTCTCAGGACCTTATGCCACCTCCAGCCTATAGAGCGATTCACACCCACTTTAGAGATTTGAACGTAAACAGGCTCTCATCTTTTAATGGTCCCACAGATCCACATGTTCCAAACAGGGCTGGGTCTCAGATACAACAGCTGGTTCTCAGCCCCATGGCACTGCACCAGGAAAGCCTACCACAACCACTGCTGTTGGGAACAATACAAGTCTCCTGCCTCACCAAGACCAATCAAGACAGTTTACTGCCTAAACAACACTTAACAGACAGACACATGTGAAAGGAAGAAGTTCTGATGTGGAAGAGATTCACCCCAAACCATCACTGTTTCGTTGTTAAAAGCAAGTGTGAGTGTTAAGGTTATATAGGGGGAGAGTGGAGGGTTGATAGATGACAGTTGTAAACGTGAGAAGCCACATTTTGTACTCTTTGAAACAGTGTATGCTTTCTCACTCTGGTCTTGTCAAGCGGAGGGAGGTGATACTAATGCAACAAAATCATTCCCACCTCAGCAGCTGACACATAGCCGACCGTTTAGCACCAGGCTGCTACAGCAGGAACTGCTTGCACATGAAACATCAAGGCGTTTTTTAATTGGATGACTGAGGAACTCAACAGACCTCACACACAGAACCAAAATAATCAAATTCTTCTTCTATTATACACGATATACACAAGTCAAACCTGGTTGCTCATAAATCTGGCTAGTATGTGCTTGGTAACTGGGGTGATATGCTTTATGAGGTCTGACCCTGAAATAATAGTGACCATTACTTCCTGACAGACGAGGTCCTGCAGAGGGTCGGAGAGAAGGCTTCCCCATATGTAGCACAAACAGGAAGTGTCTAATGTAATGTTCACACACTGAGACCAGAGTGCAAATATGGGCAAAATCTTAATCATGGGGGGCTTCTATGTATCTTTACAAAATGCTGGGCCTTATAAATAGGTAATTCCTTGGACAGAAGTGGCCCTCTAGATACACCTGAGTCTCCTAAAGATACAACACTGCTCTATATTATTCATTCCTATTCCTAAACCTGAAATCTTATCTCATGATGAGTTTGGTAGCAATGTTAAACATACTATGGTTCAGGGAGTGATGTTCACAGGCCCGTGATAAGCCTTTGGAAGACGACTGTGTCCGTTGTTTGCTCATTATTGTCCCAGTCAGGCTCAGCGAAGGTCTAGATTGTTCAATCCCTCCAGCACTGGCACATTATGTTAGATGTCAGCAGGGAGTTTGGTGTGATTATCATCACCACTGCACATGGGCCAGTGGCCAACTCCAACAGTAAGTCTGTACAGTGTCTTCAATCTCCCTTCAAAGCTTCTAATCCCGTTAGCCAGCTAGAACAACTCAAATATCAGTAAACCTAGGGTCAACCAAATAAAGTATGATTACAAACGTAAGACCAGAAGAGAGCTGAGGACAGTACAATGGTGAGAAAATACAACAGTATTTGAGTGGGGAGACATTTGCTGTGTGCGTGGGGGTGGGGTGGGGGCAGAGCTAAAGAGACAAGAGAGCAGGGTGTGAGCATGTGTAAATGAGAAGGGGTGGGGATTAGTCGTGGGAGAGTGCAGCAAGGGAATGAGCGGGAAGGCTGGCATTCCTCAGGGTCCATTCAGGGGCCTCTGCAGCAATGTGGGGAGCCTCAACACAATGCATGGCTGTGCCATCGTCACGGAGATGCCTCCCTCAACGACTGCAATGGAGTGTAAGTGGGGGGGTGGAGGGAGATTGAACCTGATCACTGAAATCACTCAGGTAAACAGAAAAGCTCTTACGTAACTCAAAACAGGCCTGGACTTTTTGCAACCATAAAGAAAGTTGTTTGGAAAGGGTGTGTTGCCTGCTAGTAGTCTGTCTGTCAGGTGATTGTAAGTTATCTGAAGGAGGGGATTATGCACAGCAATTTATCACAGAGGCAAAATGAGACATAATAATTATCACTAAGAGTGATGAACGCTCTTTTAGATTTTCGAAAAACCAAACTGCTCACAAAGAGATAATCTCCATCTCAACATTTTCCCAAGCAAACATGATTTAACACACACAGCACATATAAACACACCTACAGTCACAATACAAACTCCTTCATTCAGAACCTGGAGCTACCATGTGAGACCCAAAAGGCAGAAAAACGCAGAACAAAAAGGAATTTAGAAGCCCTTTAGACACCAATGGGATAACCTGATTGGCCTCAGGGGAAGAAAATCAACTTACCAGTCTGCAAATTTAAATTACTCTCTGATGCCTCATATCAAGAAACACAGTCTCAGATAACCTGTTACTGTTCTACTTTGAGTAGCGTTATACTGCAAGTTTTCCTGAGGCCAGGTCGTCTCAACTATATGTACTACTATTAGCAGATGTTCCGCCTGGAATAATTTTGTTGGAAAAGTCATCAGCTGAGTCTCTATGGCGGATATGGATTTGGAAGTTCTTAAATTTACCCCCTGGGAATGTGGGGTGGGTGCGGGGTGGATGAGAAACAGGGGCTATTATTAACATTGCCTGGACAGGAAGAGGAAATGAGGTCGCTCAGGCCAAGTTTCTGCAACACACACACCTCAAGGCACAGACCAATGGGATCACTGCGATTTACGTGCAGGAAGGAAACTGAAGAGACAAAGAGGATTCACTGAGGCCAATGTTGTATCCACTTCCTCAACACTCAAGGCAGATTCTTCCTCTCACTCTTTAACAGTCAAGATAATTTGACGCAAAAGCATTAAAAAAAAAAAAAGTTATGGTAGCCCCATGTAAGGCACATCCAGAAAGCCAGCTGTCTTGCAACAGCTGAAGTGACGCATGTCCCTCGCCTGAGCCAAAATGTCTACCAGCTGTGCATGTCTGTGGCTCCAGTAGCCCAACCCTGCGAGGAGTGTTGGGATGGGCCAGAGGACAGCCACTAGGATCATTTTCAAGGCATATGATGAGGTGAAACCCAACTAGATTCCAGAGAGACCCGCCTCTGGAATTTGAAAGTGTATCTCAAACACTTCTTATGAGACCACATCTCACTATAGCACACCGTTTGGCTGACACGATTAGAAACGGACCGGCTTCTAAATTGACACACCACCAATAATGTGTCTTCATGCTGTGAGTCAGCTGAAGTAGCAAGCCTGAGGCCAATTCACATGTGGTGCCATTGCTTCTCAAAGAAAATACTGTTGATACTCCACCACAACACTTTATAGAAAAGTTAACTGTAAAAGCATTGTTTCAACAATAACTAAAATAAAAACGAGTGGTTTTGAGTACTCTGCTTCATAGAGACACACAAAACTTAAACTCTTTAATCTTGTTCTTGACACCGCCATATAAACTTTGGGTTTATGAGAAAGACATGCAGAGAAACAACACACAGATTAAAAAAAAAAAGAAAAAAAAAAAAAAGAAAGCACGACACATATAAGGACTACAAGTTCAAAGTACAACTCTTTCACAAAAGGAAAGAGAAACTACTTCATTATTATAGGAAGACTAAAACACCATCTGGAAGAACTGAAAAATAAGCTTACCACACCACGAGCACAGAGATAAAACAAGTCTTTCCAGTGTGTATAAAAATGCTGTGGCTACATCCTCAGAGTGACGGGAGATGAAAGCATGAGAGGCTTGTGCTCTCACAGTTAACATGCAGACAATGTGCGATTCATTAAAAACTTAAAAACTTTATCTACCTCATAAGCTGCCCGCACATTTCCTACATAAGCCCACTGGTGATTTCTCCTTCATGACTCACAGTAAAGTGGTCACAAATGTATAAGGGAAGTCCGTTTTCTTTTGGCTCTTTTAAACCTTTTCTGCCATGCTCATGGTTTATCGAAAAATAACCAAAAATAGAAACTGAAACAGAAATTAAGAGTTTTCAGATCAGTTTATTTTGGTTGCCATTTTTGTCTGATACCTGACATTTTGCTGTGGAATAGAGACATTTGTACATGTACCCTAAAATACATCAGGCTCAAATCACACCAACATCCCTTTGCATGCTCATACAAAGGCAGCCACTTTGTCTACTCTTCAATGTCAAGAGCCCTTGGAGCCCTTAGATATATACACATCTAAATAATATATAAACCTAGACAGAGCCAAATTCACTGAAATACTGATATATATGACTTTTTTTAAGCAATCCAAAGCAGACTACCAGGAACAAGTTTTGAGTGTCTAATGTCAGCAGGACTGCCTTAAATTGAATGCTGGCATGCCACTATGTCATTACAGGGCTAAAATGAGAGGGCTCATATAAATCCTTTGGTGTTCTTCACTATTCAGCATACCTATGCTTCCTAGTGAGAGAAAGCTTTTGGTTGTCCCGAGGGACAAGTGAATTTAAGTGAAGTCCTTTGTTCTTTTTAGTGGTCCATTACACCCCCCAGACCAGCACGTAAGACAAAAGAGTAATGTGACCCTGATGTGAACTAACTTGGGTCATTTCTGGGTTCTTATGCGATGTTGTTACGTGTCCTCAGCAGACTTTAACGTCCACTCAACCTCAGCAGGGCTCTGTAACATAAAAGCTCTGTGCAAAGGAGCCCACACACAGTGCAGACAGACATACACACAAATCACATGTTATCAATGCTAAACCCCCTCCAGATGTTACCTGGTTGATGACTATAACACACAGACAAACTTGTATACTGGAAAGGCTGATGAAACTCACTACAGATGTTATAAGGTAGCTGATCTATAACACCTTGAGTTCCTACACCATGGAAAAAGATCAGCTGGTTTTGGTTCCTGTGCTCACTACCACGTGACTGACATGTTTACCTCTGGAGTCCACGGTACTTCCCTGATGAGCTCGACAGGATCAAAGTACCCAAAAAATCCCAGGGCGTGATAAGTAACAGATTTGGCAATCAAGACAAGTGTGGTCATATGTCTGCACTTCCTACAATCATGTACATAGACACATACAGATATCTTCACAAAGAAATGGAGAGACAGACAAAAAGGAAGTTGCTTTGACCACCAGTGCTTAGAATAGCACAAAGGGTTTGTTGTGTGAAAACTTTGAAAAGTATTTTTTATTATCTTTTATGAATAGAAATATTAATAGCCCAAAACAAAAGGAAACTGGTGTTAGAAGAACTGGAATTGCCCCAGCTCCACAGAGAACAGCCTCGTTTATCAAAAGGTCATAAGTGAACACCATTTCATCTCTGCTAATAAAAGGAACATGTGAAGACATGCCTACAATAGCTGAGATGTTGAAATCAAACATTCAGGAAATTTAAACAACGACATAACCCATTACTTAAAGTAAATTAAAAAAAAAGATTAATACTATATATCGTCGTGAAAGTCTGGAACACTCACTTTCCTCTACTTTTTGTCATTAACCAAAAGGCTGGGAAATAGCAGAAGATAGGCGTATCATTGTATCACTATTTTGAGATGCCACATTCAGCCCTTCTGTGCATTTTGAGGTGGTTTCTAATTACCTGCAGAGATGGTGGCATAGGGTGCCATATGGCTCAGTGGCTTGAAAACCCATTTTACACAGCTGCTTCAATGTGGGAATGTTGTGGTTTCATTCGTCCTAAACAATCAGTATAACACCTGAGGGGGCTTTGGTGTTTTACCTTGAAGTAGTTAGTCAAAGATCAGTATTCAAGTTTGTGCAAAATATCATAGCAAGACAGACAGTGTTGTATTATAGGTCATGGCTCTGATTCTGGATCTAAAAATCACAATGCGATTATGCCTTCTTTGTTTGGTTCAGTGTAAACTAGCAAAGGGAGCATAATGAGGGGAATTCTTAGTGGCAATATATTGGGATCTGGACATCTCAGCCTACGAACTGGCCATTGTTTTAAGGGAGTCAGAAAATGCTCTGGGAAAGGTTGAGTCACTGGAGCAGACTAGGACCCTATGTGTAGGGAATTTTAGCACACACCAGGGAACACAACAGGGCTCCAGTTGTGGCAGTCAACCACCGTGGCTGACCAATTAGTTCCCGTCTCCCATTACGTAATTCCAAAGGATTGGGGGGGTCAGAGGATGGCCAAGATAGGTTACAAGGAAAACCAGGAGGAACCATAAAACCACAGTCACCATAATAGAGAGTCCGAAGAACATTTAGGATTGCCTTGTTTATAGGCAGCTCAAATGTGAAGGTTCTGCTGGTTATTAACCGCAGACAGCAACCGCTCACGTGCTTCTCATGCATGCACATTCAATATCTCACCAATAAGAGATATTAAAGTCTAAGATGGCCAGGGGCCTAAATAAGGAAATTTAGGAAAATGAAATGAGCATTGGGGAGTGTGAAACAGGGTTTTAGTAAGCATATAGAAGGACACAGAGACAGTCTCAGTGGCCCTGCGCCAGGGGAAACAGAGTGGCATCTGTGGAATCTGGCTTGGAGGGAAGAGACAGTGGTTTTGAGGAGGCCACAACACCATGCACATGATGGTGTCTCTGAAGGAGTTACTGTTAGGGGCTGTTCCATACCAGTAAGCCTAGTTGGAGCAGGGGAAATGTTGTGCTCTGTAATATAATTGACCATTCTCCCCATTTGGTAGCGATTTGCAAAAATGGCAGAGCACAGTTCACAGGGAACAGTATGCAAACATGGGACATATGGAATGTTCAGATAAGTGAATGAAAATAAAAAAGCAGTTTAAGTTCCACATAAGTGGTCAAAAGTCAAAATAATCCTGCGTGCTCTCATGGCAGAAGCATTTGAAAGTCATTATGCTACAGTATATCAGGGGCTGTGATGACTATCACATTTCCCCACTTTCCTCCTGGTAATACAATCCACTAATCATTAAGTACAATTTTCTTTGCAGATTTACTGTAGAGACTACTGAGGGTTTGGTTAGACTTACCTCTGTGGGTCTTTGCTGCCATCTGTGCTGTGTTCATTGCTGCTCCCATCACCTTGTGATGTGTTGTCTGCTGCTGGGTCCCTCTCAGGATTGGCCGTCTCCTCGCTGGTCTCCAAGGGTCTGGGGATAGGGCTGTCTCCATCTTGTTCGGCTAGAGGGGTGCAGTGCCCTCGGCTCCCTACACTGCTGAGACTCCCTGTGGTCCCATGGTGGTGCCTGTCTACACCCCCTCCAGTCCGCTTGGCCTCATTGCTTCTCTTCATGGCCTGTAGTTGTGAAAGGGGCACTATATCGGCTCCTTGGGGTCGATGCCAGACTGTGCGGCGGCCAGTAGAGTTGTAGTAGTAGAAGCGGCCACTGTGGGGGTCAAACAGCTCCCACCACTGGTTACCGTCTGCCTGGCGGACAGGAACACCTGGAGGGGGATCCCAGCCGCACTCACCAGTGGTCAAATTCACATACATACGCTCACGGGAGCGTGGCTCCAGAATCTCCACCCAATCAGAGCTGAAAGAGAAGAAATCGGACAGTGGGTAAGGTGCTGTGTAAATGTGAGACTGGCAACGGAATATTTTGCAACAGGATATGTTGATGCAGATGAAGGCTCAAATTGCCCATATGGAGAGTGTGTCAATGTTTGTGTCCCCTACATGCATCCATCTGTATGGGTGTGAGTGAAAAGTGATGTCATCTCTTTAGTAGGCAATGGAGCAGCAGGAATGATGGTGTGTGTGTGTGTGTGTGTTTCTTGAATAGGGAGACAGGTGGACACACTCAGTGAGACACCAGGCATGGAGTCAGCAGGGGCCATTGACAACGTTACGCGCTGAATGCTACTGAATGCTACAAAGCTTAACTACAATCACAAGGTGACAGCAGCAAGCTCAGCACAACACACAGACGATAAAACACGAGACAGTGGAGAGGGAGGGTGCACAAAAACAGGTAGAGGCAGAAACAGAGAAAAAGACTACCCAGTTAACAACCCAGCAGTAAAGGAGACATAAGAGGGCCAAACAGTTACACAAAATTAGAGCACGAACCAAATTCAATAACTTGTGCTCCATATTCAAATTGAGTGATATAATGTGTGTTGTAGCTTTTCACAAAAAAAAAAAACATCTGGGTCAGTAAACACATAGGACAAAAGTTTGGTCTGCAGTTTGGTAGTATATCTAGGTCAGGCTAGCCTATAGTGGGCTCAATTATGACTTTAAATGTAGTTCTCTCACGCAGGCCTCAACTGTGACAGAAAATCCATGTGGGAACACTGCAATGCAGCCAACCAGAGTTCTTTATCTAAGTTTAGCATCACAGTAGATGCCTACATCAGAGCCAGAGGAAGGATTCAAAATATCCAATAAATTACAATGCTCCTATTTTCTTGGGATGATCACTTGAGGGTCCTGGCAAAGGTTTTTTTCTCTCCCGTAGTATGCCACCCAAATCTAGCATAGCATCTAAAAGAAAACACCAGTGGGGAGGAATTCATGTCAAAAGAATCTGCCATAGGTTTGGATATTTTCCCTGCTCTCTTGGGACAGAAAAGCTTTTCTTCCCTCTGACATGGCTGTTTGTGGTACAAGCCTTGAGTCCGGGCTACCTATGATCATCACAAGGGGTGCATTGCTTACCAAGGAGAACAGTCTGTCCAGTTTGTAACGAATACCTGCATTCGTCTCTAATGTGCCTTACAAATCCACCCTGTGTGCGCCCTCTGCCTAAGAAATATACACAGAGGAGTGTGCTGCCAGTCATGTCTGGCAGGGTTACAATCTCACTCTATTGGCTACAACTCAAGGGGAACATCAGCTGTTCTCCCCTTTAACTGCTTGTTGTGTACCTGTTCCTCATACATCAAGTATCCGTCTGAATTTCTTTAATGTGCTGCCAGTACCAGCCCTCAGCACCCTTGAGTCAATTTAACAGTCAAGTAATCATAGAGAAAACATGAAGAGGATAGAGGAACTTTCTCCATACTGTCTACCCATTTGTCCCACTGTTCTATGCTGGGAGGCCATCTGGCCCAGTCCCTAGCGAGCAGTATTGGCCTTAGTGCAATCATCATTTAGGATGTATTTATACTGTGTGTTAACCCAAGAGAGATAAAGAGAAAGAAAATTTGAAGGAAAAAAATGTTTGAATGCTTGTTTGTTCTACTGGGCTTGGATTCAGTATCACAGAGTGGTATGAGTAGTCTGGCTACGCACAATAAGAGAGTATAAGAAGATGACTTTCAGGCTGATTAGATTCACAACAATTGAGCGAGAAGCCTAGCAAATGGGACATTCAAAGCAGAGGCCAAACAGTCATACAAATTTACACATACCACAGCCTTTATCCCTTTACTACTCCATGTCTCGGAAAGAAGCCCTGTCAGACTGAGAAACTAATCGCTCCACATTTCCTGATACTAAGGTCTGTGTTTGTCACTGCTCTCTCTAAATGCAGTGGTTGTATCTGAATTCAAATAAACCAACTCTTTCAAAAAAAGCACGGGCTTCCATTGCTTCATACCACTGATGGTTCTGAGTAAACCAGCACAGACTTCATCATGTGGAACGGCCCTGTGTACCTCAACAGGAAACTGGGGTTTGAGGGTCAATTGTGGACACCATGGCTGATAAGTTTAGCAACACGGGGTGTAATGGTTGCATAAGGACTCTTCCCTCTGGGTAAACATACACTAGTTAGAACTGAGAGCCAGCCTGCTAAGCTCTGTTGACATGACCAGATAAGCAGGAAGACAAACTCGTGTTCAGGTTCTGAAATTCCTGGAACATCACTCAAACAACATGTGAGAGATTGCATGGGCTGGACTAACACAAAGAAACTTGTCTTTTACAGAATCGTCCACTTTTACGATGAAATTTTATCTATTTATTCCCACCACAATGACATTTAATGAGCAGGGGGCTAGTTGTTTGTGTTTCTGCTGAAAGTCACTGTCTCTAACACCAAATAAATAAACCCACGCCTACTCAGCTTTAGGCAATTCCCTGACTTGACAAGAAGACACAAAAGTATAGTGCAGCACTCCAAACAACCGAGGCAGTCTACCTCATACTGCAAATGCTCATAAATGGCTTGGAATGCAGTCTGCGCCAGCTGAGGGATGTTTAACTCTAACAGAAATGTTTTATATTGATCTAAAATTAACTTATTACACATAAGGCCCTACAAGTGAAGGGCAGAACAACTGGTTTACCTCTATAGAAACTCAATCTGATTAAAACCAACTATGTCAGAGACCCATGTTAAGAGTGTGGTCCTTCACTGCTTTTAATAAACTCATGAACAGAGAAAGGTCAAGATTAGTTGGATTTTAAAGATTTAAACCCACAACAGACATCTATCTGATAAGACTACGCAGATCTATATAAAAATGTCTCGAGTTGTGAAATATGTAAAATGAAACCCAATGGTTTCTATTCTCTTATGTGTATTAACTCGTTCTTTACTCTTCCATGGGGGAGAGGGTCTTTGTCTCTTGGGGTCTTTGAGACACTTGAGCAGTCTATGGTTATTCCTCAGCAGCTAAATATAAAGCTTGTCAAATTGTAAAAATTCTGTAAAAACAAAGGCCATTGAGGCAAAAGAGCCAAAACTGAGTATTGCTGTACACCTTCAGAACCATCTTGTTACTCCTGGTCCCAGTGTGCCAGAGGTCTCCTTCTGAAGGAGAAAATATTCATCTGTCTTCCACAATTTACAATCAGCTCCAAAAATAACTAGAACGGAGAGCAGTTTCCCAGAGCGAGGGAAACAACAGAATATAGCTCATGGAATCTGCCCCATTGTTTGAAGCCGAAGTGTAAATGGCATTTTTCCCAGGAACAGTAAACATAGAGGACTGGACAATACATTATCTAGAAATAGGCCAACGTACAACCTCGTGTCATTGTCCAACTTTGGATTTCACACAAACTGAAGTACCAGTTTGGTTGCTGATTTCATCAAAAGATTAAATATATGGAGAGGAAAAAAAGACTGTTTTATTTGTGTTGTGTTTTGACTAAACTACAGCAGAAGCTTTTCATCAGATAACCTAGCAATGACTGAAATGCAGCTTTATGCTTCAGTAGCACAGGGGCATTTCTGACGACAGATAGCACACTGTCAGGAACTGAGCCAAATGGAGGGTATTACTGCACTAATTTATTCATAAACATATTCCAGTGAGTTTAACAGACTAAACTGCCATGCATGTTAAACTCCTATTTACCACTGAGTATGCTTGTAAGGTAACCAATAACCTTTTCCAATGACAGACTATGCAGAGTTTTTGCTTGTGACTGTCCCTTGTGGAACAAGCCATGCTGAGATTGCGCACAGGGCCTGCCTTTCAGCAAGGAAACCTTAGCGCTCTGTTAACCAGGGACAGCCCCAAGTGCCAAGGTCCACCCTGGCCAGTATATTTACAGAACTGCTGTTTCCTATTTAGAGACATACAAACAGCCTTTCTCCTCAGATACTGTCCTTAAAATAAATCGTCACTCATGGGAGATGGAGAAACCTAAATTCACCTAGACACACAGGTACAAAAGCATTAAAAATGTGGTGACAATGAACCATAGGTAATTTTCTATCACAGAGACAAGTAGAGGCATGAACTTCAACATAATACAAAGACTGATCTGCCCAAATCCAACTACTGTTTGATTATGTATAAACCATGCACTAAGTCTATTCAGCATGGCTGCTAGGCAACCTGCTTATCTAAATATTGTAAAACAAGAACAGCGACATGGAGTGACTACTGAGTACATGGCAGCAGTTCCAGTAGCTTTGACTTACGGAGAGTGTAACTGTAAACCTGGCATGTTGAGTGTGGCCCCCTAAACTGGAGGGAAGAGGGCAGCAGCTCTATTGTATATAAACCCATCAGCAGCACTGCAAAGACAAATGTAAAACAAAGTCTAGACACAAACTCACAAACACTTGCATTGATATTCCACTTCAAAATTTAAACAGCATAGTTGCATGCAATTTTCTGTGTTGTAGCTACAGCTGGGTCGAGGTGTATATGAGTTGGTGCCGTGCAGGATGCAGGCTCCTACTCCACCCAGGCATTCAGAACAATCAGAGAGGGAATGGTGCACATGTTTCAGATGACAGAAAAAACCCCGCACCTGTCATACAGACATTCTTGGGGCCTTTGTGTGACACCTCCCGTTCCTGCCAAGTTACCGGGGTTAGAGGTCAGTCAAACTCACAGGACAACCAGTGTGTGTGTGTGCTGCATTTGATTTAACAGCAAACCAGTACAAAGACTCCAAAGCCTGTTATAAAGTAATGGACTTGTGAGAGGCCAATTGGCATTCATCCCCACAGAAACCCTCATAAAGTTAATGCTCAGGGTCACGATGCTGTATATTTATCTTGTAGTTTGACTTAATGTGCTTTGTAAACAAGACCACAGGGCGGCACACTGCCTGTCTCTACAATTGCTAGAAGTACATTTGTCATTTTAATACCTCTATAACTGCAGAGGAGGTGCAGAAAATCAATGGGAAAGAACTTGGTTGATGAAACCTGGAAAAAAATGACTCACCTAACTGACTTTGTAAAAACCAACTTACATTCACTATTTTTCTATTCAAATAAAATCCAATGTTTTTGTGTGTTTTATCTTTTCATCAACACTAAGCCTTTTTCCCCAACAAAATCAAATGAGGTTTGGTCTTTAAGTGGTGTTTTGAATCCAAACAGGTTCCAGCTAAATCACTCCAAAGACTTTACTTAAATTATACAATGAAATACTTCAGGGTACAGGACTTTTTAAAAATTTTACATTTTTGTATTCTTGTTGATTGAATCACACAAAAGTGCTCTCATTGTCATATTTCATATGTGATATCAGACCACAGTCCGACAGGTCTTAAGCAAGGATATATTTTTTTAATGGTGTCAATCTCCTGAAAATTAAAATCAATATAACATTGAGATTTGTGTTTCACTGTGTCAGAACATAAGAAGTTATAATAAAGAGAGTTGAAGTTGACATGACATTGATTTTGCATCTCATAATCTATACATCCATTTTAAAATAGAGCCCCGTGGCCTCATACTGGTCCATATCTTTCTCTCTACTGCAGCTTTCTTCCCCTTATCCCCTTTTCCTTCCACCCCTAAGTAACAGTTGTCAGTGTCCATTCCTCTCTTGCCACGTGCTGACATTGGCAAATAAGTTCAGGGGTCGTCTTTCATGGCGAAAAACGTCAGGCATGATAGAGAACGACTTATGTTAGCTGGCCGAGGCACCAGGGCAGAAGGTTGCCAAGGAGGGGAAAAGAGGTAAAGCACTTTAAGACCAAACAGCCGGGCAAGCCACATGCCTGGCAGAGAGACCGAGGCTAGGATGGGAGGATAAACATGAACAGAGGGGGAGACTGAGCTCACCCTGTCACCTGATTCACCTCCAAAAGGCCTGCATGGACAAGATACTAACAAGCTGTTGGAACTGTGGGTGACACTTTGGATATAACGTTGGTGAAATGGGGGGGGGGGAGCAAAGATGCTAGACAATCCCGTGTTTTACAGTTTCTCTCATCCTTCCCCAGTAATTGAGATGAAAATACTGCTGCTGATCCACTGCCTTCGAGGTTTAAAAACCGTTCTGAAAGCAAGGAAATGTTATTCCTGAAAGGAGATGATACAAATACACTTCCCCTGAACGCCTTCATTTTGTCAAGTATCGTATGGGTATAGCATGATTGGCAGTTCTGTCACAAGTATCCCACACACGCCTAAAACCACAAGAACCAGATGGTCTGGTTTGGCCAGTGCTCCATATACTGGGGCTATAGCAGCACATTTCCCCGCTGGACATTAGGTCTATTTTAAAACTGTGGTGTTGTTAAAAAAGAAAACAAAACATTCAATCGACTTTTTGCATTTCAAGTTTCCGACACAATGCCAACCAGCACTGCTGACAGCACAAAAAACACTAAGGACTGACAGCTTGCTTGTGTAAGAACACACTGATTTGATTGAGAAGTCAGAACACTTTTCCCCTTTTCACAGCAGTTACCAACACTTTCTTGTTAGACACAGCGGGTTTGTGGGTTCTGTGGGAATAAGACTAAAAATGGTTACCTAGTTGACAAGAATGTCCTATGATGACTCACTGCCATATGCATTACAAAGCCCGTGAAATGCATCCTATTCTGAAGCCTGTGATGGTACCAAACAATGCAGACTATTGTCAGATCAACAGGCAGACTTAATTCAACGAGAACTCTCTGTGTTGTTCTACAAAGAGAAGTCCAGCCAATCAGAGACTGGCAAGGGAGGAGCTTGGGACATGTATATGGGGTCCCACAGTGACCTCCTTCAACAGCTGCCCTAATCCAGATCTAGAGACAGTTTCTCCTCTCCACTAGGCACTGGATTAGACTGGATCTCACAAGGTCACTCAGCCACCTTGAGCTGAGACAGTGTTTCCCATGCTGCTCTCCAACTAGTGATTTCACATGGCCTACGTAAATTCACGCTTTGTAACTGCCAAAGTGTTCAGCCCCACTGCAACAAACTGATTCTTCATGAGATGTTAGATGATAATGCCTACCTCGCCACTGGTTCCAGGAGAACATTTTTGTGTTGGCAGTCTTGAATGTTACTTCAGAGGCCCCCGCTGTAACCCGCCTACAAACTAACCACAGAGAAGCAGTGCTCTGTGATTGCTCTATAGAGAGTATTGTCTTGTCCTGTCCTGGTCACCCTGTCCTCTCCCTTGAATACTGCAGCGTTCTGCAAAAATGCTGGGAGCTTCCGGCGCCCTTACTGCTCTGCTGAACAGTCACTGTCTGTCTGAGGCACTACTCAGCAACATGGTCAATAAATTCCCTTTTATAGGGGTAAGCCTGACCAAACAGAAGCCCCTGTCCTTCTAAAAATCCAGCCCTTGCCCATAGTTGTAGAGTAGAGACTTTTCAGGCCAGAAAAGACGAGAGTGAACATGTGCAGGAGAAGCCAATGACGGGATCAGGGTGTTTACCAGATACAGGCCTTTCTGTCCAGAACACCAGCTGTCAGAGCGGGAACAAAGGGTCACTTGTCTAAACAACAAAAATGAATTAACCTATTAGGATGTAATTGTACTTAATAATCCTAAAACTATCAATGTCCAAACATTGTTATATCATTCAGGGTCATACATGTTATACATGAAGACATGTCCAGCACATTCTCTTTAAAATAAACCCCAACATTCCTTCTCTGCCATCTGTCTACTGTTAAAACAACATTTCCCATTAGTATCTGGCCTGCTTGCCGACCCCTAGTAGCAGTTAGTAACTTCATTATGAGTTGGGCCACAACATCCCTCTGAATCCTCCCCTGCTGACATGACAAAGGAGGCCAGTGTCTAATCCCAGAGCAGAGTTACTGTGTGTTTTGGGGGTGGGGAGTGGGTCAGGGTTTGCCTGAGGAGCCACGCGGGAATAACATGTCCGGAACGTCCTGCAGAGGAAGTGGAGGTGAAGACGGCATGCTCTTTAGGATTAGAAATGCAGAGCACCCTAGTGAAGATGTTAACACTGGGGCAGATTATCATCTCGGAGTTCATCGCAGTGGTTTAATGTGTAGGGACAGATTAATATTTTCATATTTACAACTGAGTTTTGGGTTTTATTAGAGGTAGACAACCATGGTGGTGAATTTCTGAGGTTAAAACTTCTGATTTCCTGGCAATCTGTGACTATATTTTATCCTGTTCTCTCTCTTTGTAATGTTTGTGTCTAAATTTTGCTCTGTCAGCTTTTTGCAATTATATATGCTTGTTCAAGTCTTCTAAAGCAGATGAGTCATCTGATTCATCCTCACAGAACATCCTTCGTAGTACGGCCATACAAGTTATTATCCTCTGTAATGCCAGTAAGTGATGATCAGCACTCCTAAGCATCAGGCTCAACTTAGTATGGGTGAGGAAGTTAAAGCAGCTATTAATCTTCACAGAAGGAAGCTTCCAAGTGTCAGTGAATGCACAGGTAGATATAAATGTGTTTGAACAAATCACTTTAACCTTCATTATAGTGTCATCGTGGCAGTCAGATAAAAATGTGTGCGGAGTGTTAAGAGCCACATCAACATTGCAGTAAAAATCAAGTGCAATATTTCAGTCAATATCTGCAAAAAAAATTATTCTCAAAATATTATTCTAATTAATATTTTTTGCATGCAGCCCCAGTTTGGGGCAATTAGCAGGAAAGAGTATGAATTCATGTGATAATTTGAAGACGTGTGCCTCAAAAGAACCCACCCAAAAAGAAATAGTTTGTTCATCTGAACAAACAGGTCTATCGTCACATCCTCTGTAGGATGGACATCCTGCCTTGTCCTTGCCAAACGGGCCAATTTTGACTCATCTCATCGGGGGGATTCATAGTTTCTTCTTTGGCCAGCACAATGGTGTAAACAAGTAGGACAAACAGTGAGACAACCTATTGTAGAATTCACACACTGACAAGCCCAAATGAACAACAGGCAAGTTTCAGGTTGCAGAAGTACCAAATGGTCTGTCCTACTATCCTGACAGTGATGAGACAGACACAGCAAATAAAAACATAGAGCTGGGCAGAGACAGGAGTTAACATGTCCACAGATTCTGTATGTATTTATACTTTCTGTATGTAACATAGTAATGTATATAGCTCTCCCTCGCCTTCTAATTCACCCTAGTTATTCAGATATTAATGTATATCTTACATTTTACTTATTATTTTTTTTTTGTCTTCACAGAGACAGATACATCACCAGCCATTTCACTGCCAGTGTTCTTGCACTTGGCACATCGCAAATAAATATTCTTGAATGTCGAACTTAGACATGGACACCATGCAAATATTACCAACAGGCATCAGATGAGCCTGAGCTGAGCAGGAAAACGGTGAAACTGCCGCACCCAGGATGTCAGGTTGGCGCTGTGTGCCAATGGCTCCGGGCTATAGAAAACAAAAATCTAACTGGGCAGCTTGTTTGTCAGAAATTTTATACGGCACAGTATTCAACAGATCCACACACAGGAGAGACAATATTAAAACGTCAAAAACTCCCATAAGCTTCAGCTGTTATGCCATCAACTCCTACCTATATATAATGCCACAGCACTAAAATACCTCCACTTGAAATATGTCTATGAAAAGCAGTTGAAGGGAAAATCTGAAAGGAGCCAAAGTGGCTTATCCTGTACATCTCAGTAACTGTATTTAACTGTGTGGACTAAAGCAAACCATCTGTCCCGAGCGACTGATGGGAGTTAAACAAAGTTTGGATGCACATGTGCAGTCATGGCAGATGCTGAAGGAAGGCAGCACGTGCAGCCCAAACCAGTAACCTTCCTCCAGAACGAGCCGCAGGAACAAACGGGCTGCGGAGGCTTTTCCTTCCGCTCAGGTTATTGGGCTCTTCGCCACAGCAAAACAGCAAAGGACCGGGGGGGGGGGGGGGGGGAAGAGACACACACACCACAGGACGGTGTGACGACAGAAACACAGGGAAAGTAGACTCTGATCACAATTTAAACTGCTTCAACTGCACAAAAGTGACAGTAAATGAAAGTAAAACTGACTCAAAACTAGGTTTTCCTGCGTAATGCGTTAGCGATCCACAGCCGTTAACTTTAATGAAACTCCTGTAACAGCCGCATGACATTTGAACCTCAGCTTTAAAAGCCCCTTTCTTCAAATTTACTGGGTCTTCAAGCCGACATTCATTTTCACACAACTTCAACTCACATTTCAACTTTAAAACTAACCGCACACATTGTAATCGGCACCAACGCAGCGGCGCGGCTGCCCGAGGGAAGCTTTCGGCAGCCGAGCCGCAGCCCCTAAACTTTCTCCGGGGAAACTTTGGAGTTAAAAACGGCAGCTAACTCACCTGGTCCCGGCCATTTTCTTCACATTGTAAACAAGGCGTAAACAACGGGGGGTGGGGGGGGGGACGGTGTTCGGCCAGCAGCGGGGGTGAGGGACGTTCTGCGGAGCGGAGCGGTGTGTGAGCCCGGGACGCTCCTCCGGCGGTGAATCCGATACGGAGTCTCCGCCTCCACACGTGAGTCATGGATCGGCGTGGGGGTCACCCGGTCTGCCCCCCCCCCCGCATCCCCCGCCGCTAAGCCGAAAGTCCAGACTGGGAGCACAACATCTCATGGCCGAATAGAGACAAACTGCCAAACTACAATCATCAGGGGAACATCACGGTGCCTGCCAACTGCCGTAGCCGTCCGAGCCCCATGAGTAACCTCTAATGAACCAGAGGAGTTGTATTCCTGTGAGTGAATATTATGCTTTCCAAAACTGTCTATTTATAATGGCTTCTTCCAAAACACAGCTTAAAGTACCCTTAATTGTAAAAACAACAACAACAACAACAACAACAAAACAAAACAAACAAACAAACAAAAAAAAAAAACGTGTTATTCATACTTTTAGAAATTTTTGAATTTTAGCCTGGATTCTGTTTGAAGCCAACAATTAGATGCACTTTTGAATAAGAGCGGTGTGACGTGGTCATGTAAGGTATTCTCCTTTGACTCCGTCTTTTATAATAAGTCGGTGTTTCCTCCACTATAATTGCATTGAGCATTAAATGACCCCGGCGTTGACCTGTGGACAAGCAGACAGAGCCACCTGCTGGATAGAGACACAACACCAACATGTCAAAATAAAAGAAATGCCCTTTTTAATGGTCAAACAACACTTTATTCACAACTACTATCAGCACTCGGGTTTATGGAAATATTTGCTAAAATTGAAATTTGAAAAAGAAGCTACATGGTTTACATGGTGGTGTGTTTCCTCTGGCACTGAGTAGAATATCCATTACATGTACATGTTGTGTCTTTTCACAGTGAACCCTCTAAGTGCTTTTCCAATGTAAAGAAGGAAATGACAAACATACAAATTGAAGGTAATGAAAATTCTCAAGCTACAAGTCTCCCTATAAGTTCATTTTGTCAACTCATATCATACAATGAGGTCTGCCTCTTCAGTGTTATAAAAAATATTGTAAACATTTATATTAATTGCACAACATACATTCAAATACATACTGTACTTTACAGCAAGATTTTACTTCTGTATTGTTATTTTGTAGCACCATGTATAGCAAGCTGAACAAACTTTTTTCATATTCTATAGTGTGGTACTGACAATAGAAAGGAGTAAAATGGCATTCACTGATCACGTATCCTGCCAGTCGTCCAATATTCTGAAGATTCGGATTGTTCTGTTGTGAGATGATGGTTAGTGTAGTTCTGTCCAAGGTTTAGCTGAGACTGTATGGGTTTGGGTCAAAGCAGTCAAACTGTAGTCATCTCATCTCTCACAACTTTGAGGAAGATGATGCTTTCATAAAGGACATTCATCAGCCTTAAGATCAACTATTATACAAAATATTATGGTAAAGAGTTTGTTACAGTCAGTTTGTTTAAAGTCCACGCCATTTCCATGTGCACATACAATGATGCAAGGAAAGAAAGAAAGTCTTTTTGTGACTCCAAGCATGATTTAGCATGTGCTACAGAGACGTCATGAGCCCATCACATCATTGTGTAGCATCAGCGCGTCATGTAACTCATGTTTCCACCTGGTCCCAACAGACATGAAAGAAAGCTGATTAAAGCTGATATATATTATCTACAAGCAGTGCTGCTGGAGTTAATGGCTTGCGGATACCAAACTGTCCCACCTGATCCACAGCATCTTGCTGATGTCAACAGTCCTGACAGCTGATGGTAACAGAGGATATAAATGGGTATGAAATGTGTGCAAACGTAGAACAGAAGGGTATTTAAATTTCCTGTCACTCTCAGCATCCCCTCAGTCTGGGTGGAGGCTTCAAAGAACACCTCTCTAAAAAATGAAAACCCATAGCAGAGAGAAGTAGTATGTAAGGTTATGGTCCATCGAAGTGTAGTCAAGGTCCTTGGGTTTGCCTGCACTCCCCCTTCTTCTTCCATCAATAGAGGAGGCCGATGTGGTTGGTTGTGGAACGCAGATGGTTAACCAACCCACCCTTCCCAAATCTGTCCTCTGTGCAAGGGAAACAAACACCGTGAGTAAAATGTGCCACTTGAGGCATTCACTGGAAACCATGGCTCCAGTTGTGGTCTGTTCCTACCATCACTGTGAGGAAAAGTAAGAAATGACAATAACAGGACTGAGAACGCAACATAATGAGACAATTTCACATCTGCATTGCTTTATTGAATTTGACTTGAGTGGGTGAATGAAATAGAAGATGGTGCAGCTTTGCAATGCAGGTAAATGAGAGTTACTGTAAGTAGAGGAGTACAGAACTACAATAAATAGAAGAGAGGATGACATGGTGCTGGGTCATCTGACCAATCTAAAAAAAAATTGGATGGAGATAGGAGTAGAGACTGGCTGACTACAAAGGAACAGATGGTTTATGACAAACTCACAGCGATTTGGAGGAGGGTTTCTTCACTTTTGGCCTCTTTCGACGATGAACTGGCCTGAAGCATGCACAGCACGTATACACGCGCAGGGCAAAAGCATGTGCATGGAGACAAACACACAGGTATATACACACAAAACACACACATGCATGCACACACACAAGTAGGCACACCCACATACACCCACACACGCACAGCAGAGACAAGCAATTAGGCTTCATCACAAAAAGGGGACAGCAGAAGCTGTGAGATGTAGGCTTGTATTTTGGCCCTCTTTGGCTTCTGCTTCTGCAATCTGAAGAGGCTTTGATCACAACATTAAGGAAGCATGGCAGTTTGAAGAGGTTCAATTTCAGCACATCACTGCATTTCATTTCCTTGTCTCCCCACATGACTCGTAATGAGCAAAAAACATAACCAAAGCCTCAGTAGGGAGGCTGTAACCCCTCTGAATTCACATTGTAACATGAGTTCCATCTGCAGTGGTTGTTAAAGTAATAAGCTGTGCTGTAAGAAAAAAAAAATACCTGTATTCACTGAAGTAGCTTCGCTCTTTTCCTCCTGAAAGGAAGCGGAGGTAACATAAGTCTCGGGGTGAAATTACTGGAGACATTGCAATCAATCATGTTTTTCATGGGTGCCTTTTACTCACCCTTCTCTGGATTGCATTGCTTATGTCCCTTGCAGCCTCTTAAGTCCATGAGCTGTTGATGCATTGAATTCAGGGCATTGCGGTCCAGGGTGCTGACAGCATTTATCAGCTACAGGAATAATAAAGACATAACATCAGCAGGGAGGAAAATCTGTGGGCTCCCTGTTTGGTGGAATGCATGATCAGTCATGTTGTGCGATTCTTTTCTGGTTATTTTTGTAGCTGTCATTGTATGTGTGTCTGTACAAACAACATACCTGGTATGGGTCAGTGTTGAGGTCAAAATACTCCAGGAAACCGGTAGCAAATTCACAAAACAGGAAATTGTGTGTGTCATTGATGGTCCTGAGGCACCAGTAGGTGTTGTTGTTGGCACTGGTACATGCACAGAAAGGACCCACTGTGGGAAGGCGTAGGGTGGGAGAGGGTGAGGAAGGGAGTGGTAAAAGCAGAAAACAACAGATATTACACCAGTGTCCCGAAAACATTTACTTCATCATGTCTGTTCTGGGAAATATAAAAAAGTTCCAACACAAAGCTCTATAACACAATGATTTTCTACAACGAGATGTCATTCAATACTTGTCCAGAAGGGGGCAGTCTGCCAGTGATGGTTATCATGGGTGAAGCAGGTAAGGCCAGGCATGCTGCAGGTGTCATTATTCTGGAGTCTTTTGAGGAATTTACGAAGTTTCTTTCTTCGCTTCTGCTCCTTCTGCAGCCACTGAGTCTTCTGCTTGGATGGTATTCTGTTGTGAACATAAAAGACTGAATATAGTGAGTCTGCAAGAAGAATCAATTGCAATCATTTACACAACATCAATATTTGACCTTTGATCTTTGAGTGAGAGCATGCGTCCTGCGTTTAGCTCCAAAGCCTCTTTATTCATCAGGAGGTAGCTGAAAAAGAAAAGACAACAGTCACATTTATGATTTTATCACTATGGTGCTGCTGACAGTGCAGTCTTGATGAACTCTCACCTGGGAGTGTTGCACTGACATTCTTCAGGTCGCACCTTTTTCAGGTGACCTTTGACCTCGCGTAAGTTCTTGATTTTTGTCTGCAGTGTTTCAATCTAAATGCAACAGGAGGACATACACAGCCACACAAACCTCAGTAAAGACCACACACTATTAACCAAGCAGTGAAATGGTGAATGAGGAAGAGATGTGTTGGCACCTCGTGCTCAATGTGTAGTTTGTGGTCTTTCCATGCTTGAAGGGACTTGTAGAGTCCTCCATCACACTTTACTGTTTCATTCATAAGAATGGAACACCTGCAGGAAACACAAATAGAAAGTAATCTTTATCCTTTTTAAACCTAAAACTGATGCGTAAACATCAGCGCAGAGAGACGTATGCGCACACACCTGTAAGTGACCTTGAGTGCAGCAGGTGGTGTGAGCCTTTTGCTGGTGGTGGGTTTGGCAGTAAACCCCATACCGCTGAACTCTTCATTGTCTTCCTCATTCCATGCTCCCCTACTCCTGTCTCTGGCCCAGCTGCTGTTCCTCGATCCCAGGGTCCGATAGCCCTCCTCAAGGTCCACGGCATACAGGTCTCCATCCAGCTCAAATGATACAGAACGAGCCCAGCGCTTTCTAGAGACAGTCTTACTGGATTTCATCTCTGAATAAGATGAGACAGAGGAATCTGAATAAGACGGAAAAAGAGGGATGTGTTTTGAATATTGTACATCAGGATCTAATTTGATGTGGGCAAGTGAGGACCAGCATTGGCTAAATAAATAAATAAATAAAATACCAAGGATATTAATCAAAATTTCATGCAACTGGTTTCATATTCCATGAATTATTTGCAAGGTTTGAGATTTCTTTTTGTCTACCACTTGATGGCAGCACAGACATGCACTTCTCTTCTCATAAATACTTGAAAAGCTGGCTATTTTAGCTTGAGATCAATGTTCCTGTTTGGCAAAGCTTTGTAGGCTACTCCAAGGACATTTCAAAGTAAAGAGCCAATATCTTCCTCAACAAAAATCACATCTATTAATAGCTTCCAGAACAATAGTGTGACAAGAAGCACCCACTCTTCTTGGTGAAGAGCCTCTTTCTCTTCAAGACTGATGTTTTGAAACCTGCTTCACCACAGTTACAGCCATCTGGGTTGGGTGTGAGAGACAGCTGGGAGGCACCACTGGCCATCAGAGCCTGCATACGTGGGGCATAGAGACTAGCCATGCCCTTGCATTTATACAGTCTCAGCTTGCCAGTCGGGTCCTCCACACACTGCCATTTCTGAAACAAAGCAGAGGGAAATACGATGGTGATAGGTTACAGCAAAGCATCTGCTTTGGTACACAAAAACCTCTTAAATTAGAAATGTCCTGGATTGGGTTATCTTCACATTACTGTGCAGTCTATATGTTCATATTTCTTTGCAAATCAGACAGTTCTGTGTACACATGAACACATACGCAAACACGTCATACTCAGTGCACTTCATTTTGAAGGATTAAAAAAAAAAGACTTTGATGTAAATGGACCCCGAGAGCACAATGACCTGATATTACATTCTGTAAATTGTTGACCAGATTGCAAATTATCACCCTGTATGAGCTACATTTTCATGTTGTTCTCCTCAAACTTTAATAAACTACCCCCTTTTAGCCTCTGCAGATCAAATACCTGTCCTGGCTGCTGGCAGGAGGTCTGGTACTCTGCTTTCTGGCAAAGGTCCTTCACTCGCTGATATTTTGGCAGGAAATTCTCCTCCTGGGCCATTTCCTTTCCATCGGCTCTCTTGTGTGGAGGCTTTCTGAAAGAATTGGATGGAATACACAATGGTTTTTTTTTTCCAGCTAACCAAAGACAAGCAGTCAGATGTCACCAGGAGTCAATGCCTGGAATGAGGAGTTGCCCCACTAAAGGTCAATCAATAAAACATACCCTCTTTCTACAAGGAAAGAATCTCTCCATGTTTTAGCCTTCCTGCTCAACTGGAACCTGGAAATGAAGAAAAAAAACGTTAAAAAAAAAAAAAAAAAATCCTGTCAAAACAGAAGAGTTTTGTTTATATTTCGACAGTGGATACGTCCAAGAAAATACCCAGAGAAGAGATTTTGTGAAACCTAACAAAGCTCAGGTGTATTACTTCTTGACATCCCCTCATACGCAACATTATGAATGTCATTCTTTGATTATCAGATGATGAGTATGTTCACCTATTGACTGGTCTGTCTGTGTCCAGCAGTTTGAGGATAGACTTGCCATCCATTTCTGCAGGAATATCAACACCAGCCATATCCAGCAGAGTCGGCGCCAGGTCAATGTTCAACACTATATGAGAATTACTGCAGGGAAGCAAGAATGAAGTCATATTTTGTAAGTGGAACTTACTATAAAGGTCATATTGGCTCCACATTATGTGACAGATACACACACAAGCACACAAACATACACTTAAATTGAATAAATAACAGAAAATATATGGTCTGGATTACTCACATGGCACCATGTTCCACATTTGGTCCGCGTACATAGAAGGGAACACGGATATCAAACTCATAAGGCATTGACTTGCCCTTGACCAGACCAAACTGGCCAATATGGTAGCCGTGGTCTGAGGTATAAATGAGGTAGGTGTTGTCCAGTTCCCCTGTCTCCACCAACATGTTGTACACCTACGGAGGATATAATTCATTTCAACGCTCACAGGGTGTAAAAAGTTGTACTTCAAATTTGGCAGCTCAATTCCACTGTGCCAGTTTCAAGGAAAAAGGGATTGGACAATTTACCAACTGTGTCAGTGAATACATTACACAACCCAAGTCAGAACAAGAACAGATCTCAGGAGTCGTCACTGTCGGATGAAATGTGTGTTTGAGTGTGTGTGATTTGTGATTTGGTGTTTAACCACACGTCTAGCTGCCTGCATGTCCGCCTACCTTCTCCACACTGTCATCCACAGACAGCAGGGTTTGCATCCTCCTGCGCTGCAGCATGTTAGTGAACTGCATGTGGACGGGCTTCATAGGTCCGGTGTAGCGGAGGATCCAGTGCTTGTCTGGGTTAGGGGCATAGTTGTAGCTGGGGGTTCTGAAAGGTGTAGGAAACACAAAAACTAAGCCAGAGAAAACTCTTAATGCGGTGCAGTTACTACTTCTTTTTTGTCTTGTTGCACATTCGAAAAAGCCTCTAGGCACATGATTATTCTCGTCAGCTTATTTCACTGTACGTTTGTGCATTTGTTTTTATTTTCCCCCCATCTCGATATGTGTAGTTTCCATATTCTATTTCTGTAAATTGGATTATAGAAAATGCACCAACGTGTGCACAGTCACATTGTGCATTCTCAGCAATCATATCTGCCTGCTTTTATCCTTGTCTTCCCAAAGTAGCCAGAAAACTGTATACAATGCTAAACTGGATGTTACCACCATTTTGCACCATGTAAAATGCAATGCACTGCAATCAATAGGCCTGTGGACAGAGAGCGCAGTTTGATCAATATTTAACTTGGAGCCATACGGAACTTTAATTATTTGAGAATAAACACTGCTAAATGGCTGATGGGATCCTAAAAGAAAATATATTTAATGTTTAAAGTGGATCGATTAGACTTTTTAGAAATGCTAATGTCTCACACAGCCTGCTCCACAGTGGGAGCTCTAATGTAGTGTGAGGATGTGTCTGCAAGGTGCCAAGGTGAGAAGAAGGTTTATCACCAGAGGAGTGCCAGACTTTTACTACCTCTTTCTCTTCATGTGGTTGATAACAGCAGAGGGAGATGGAGAGAGAAAAGTAGCCGGTGCAAACACGTTCAGAATACATCACCCGAGGGAGAGCGAATTTATGGGGAAGGGGCAATTAAAAGTTTCT
Source organism: Echeneis naucrates (assembly GCF_900963305.1). NCBI lineage: Eukaryota > Metazoa > Chordata > Actinopteri > Carangiformes > Echeneidae > Echeneis > Echeneis naucrates. The sequence continues at coordinate 20,170,881 of NC_042515.1, read as the reverse complement.
ACAAAGACACTCAGGCTGAATTTTCTGAATATTCTATGTATAAAGCCTGTGTGGCACAGGTTAATGATGCTGAAGGGATTAGATGAAGTGGGAGGAGGGTGTGTGGGGTTTTGGATGGAGGGGGCAGAAACTGCTTTCTCATTACTGGCCTTGGATTTGTCTCTTGAGGCCAATAGCAGGTCTGCCATTATCCAGCAGCACTCTACAGCCAGTCAGGAGCATGGACAGGGACAGTGACAAAGACAAAGACTCCAATGTTGTGTGTGCGTGTGTGTGCGCCCCTACATAATCTCCTATACATCAAACATACATCACCCGAGCATCTCTTTGATCATGACTGACAAAATTGTACAAATTAGCAGAGCTCATTATGGTGGTACTAATTTGAACAACACACGAGCCAAATAAACTGGAGTGAAACACCAAGTGTGGAGAGGTAGAGGGCGGAGAGGGCTCAGCTGCCAACAGCATACTGCAGGCACAGGAAGATAAGATCAAGCTGAGATTATGGAATTTGTGTCATTCTCGGTCAAATGAAAGGAAGCGCGAATGTGAGGATGACTCATATGCAAGCAAATATCTGTGGATGTAAAAATGTAAAAATGTACCCTTTTGCTTGTCTGCTGAGTTTTATATAAACCAAATTGGTTTACAGCAAATGGGCAAAAGCAATTCTACTTAAATTGTTTCCCCTTCTTTGAGCAATTGAAGATACTATCTCAGGGTCACAGCTACGTTATTAAATAAATCTCATGTTTATGTTAGCACTTTGAGGCCCACTCATTCTCTTACATGTGTTGTGATGCATTAGGGAAGGCAGAGCTGTACTGGGGGGCAGAGTCCTCTGGACCATGCGGAGCAACGTGGCTCAGGACCATCACGACTGGGCGGTGTGGGTACATCCTCTTGGACGTACGGAAATAGTTGATGCTGTCATTGGTAATGATGTCTGTCAGGTAGTCCTGTGGTGCAAGCAGACATTGTCCATCAGGCACCCAGTGAGTGACAGAAGAGAGGAGGAGAATAAAAGAACAGACGTCATGGTCTTCTGGCTCAGTGCCCATTATGACTTGTATGCATGTGAGTCAAATAATATTCCCAGACGCAACTGAATAAATAATGAGCCACAATAGATTTAATCACACTGTTTATGCCTTTACATGCAAATTTTTATCTTAATCCCCTAATATTCCACATTGTGAAATATTAAGTCATTAAGATTCTTTCCATGAGATCGCGATGCCTTATGCTTCACATTTTGCTAATTTACCTGAAATTATTTAGTTTAGAAGAGTTTATAAATAATAAACATGATGTCATTAAAATCCCAAACTATTTAGTAATCTAAATTTTAACAGTCACCATCGTTACTGTTAAACATAAAGCTCCAAAGTAATTTAAATATTGTTTGGCTTTTACTTTCGTACGGGGATTCATTCAAAGGACAGTTATTGCTCACAGAGAGATATATGCATTCATACCTTTGCATAGCTGCTGCTGTGTTTCTCTCGCACACCATTCCTGCAGAGGGTGTAGTTGTAGAAGCGCGAGTTCTTCACCAGTGCTACCCATTCCTTCCAGCCAGGGGGCACATATGAGCCATTGTACTCATTCAGATATTTTCCAAAAAAGGCTGAGTGAGAACCAGGCGAGCATTATGTTAATGATGACCTTGAGCCTTAGTGAATCTGTGAAACTATCAACTTAAACTACGTATGTATAGCTACTTGGGTCTTGCGGTGTTCACCTGTCCTGTAGCCAGAGTTGTTGAGGTGCACAGCGAAGGTGTGCGGCTCGTGGTGCAACTGCCACGAGGGTGACGAGCAGTTCTCATTGTTAGTGTAGGTGTGGTGGTTGTGCACGTACTTCCCTGTCAGGATTGAGGAGCGCGATGGGCAGCACATGGGTGTGGTGGAGAAAGCGTTTGAGAAATGCGTGCCACCCTTCTCCATGATGTGCCGGGTTTTGTTCATGGCCTGCATTGAGCCTGGAAGAGAATGGTGACAGAGAGAGAGAGAGAGCAAGCAAGAGAGAGGGGTGGGGCATGAGGAGTCGCACGAAGGGATAAGATGGTGAGATTCAAAGGGCATGGATTTTAATGAAAGGGATACGGAGGGAAATAAAGCAGTTGGAGGGGGAAGAAAAGAGCGAGAGGTCGAGTAAAAAAGTGAGGGCTAAGAGTGAAAAATATAAACATCGAGCATGAGGGGGGTGCATAGATGAGGGGATAAATCTTTTTGGTAAAGTGTAACCCATTTGGATTCATGTGTACTAAAAGCTTTTCAGGCTGTTGGTGATTGTTTGGGGAAACAGATGCTTGACCATAAATTCCTGCTTTTCAATGGGAGTCTTCTCACTAGCGATCACAAGAGGACAAAGGGTGTCACTGAGGCCATTATGCAGCCACTCCAGTCCAATATGCCGCTAAAGGACTTAAGCGGGTAGGGAGATGGCCAGCATTTGGCACCCGCACAATGGAAGCCATAGGCCGCCCTCATTTCATGCCAGCAATGGAGGAGTTGGCAAGATGAGCACATGACTTTGAGTGGACCAGTTGTTATGGTGCCAAGAGGCAGCATTAGCCTGACTTTCCCTTGCTGATGCTGTTGGATACACATGGAGAGAATATCCATACCCCTGGGACATAGACACAAGACAAACACAGAGCGCACAAACACACACACACACACACACACACACACACAAGCACAGGAAAGGATAAATGGAGGGCAATGTCTCACCCAGTTCTATGTCCTGATCATCAGTGAGGATCAGGATGATATTGGGTCGGACGTTTCGGATGTGGCGGTCCCTCTGAAGACGAGACCTGAGGCGATATCCAGACAAGTAGCCAGAGCCCTGGACCACATGGAATGCTCCCACCAGGAGGAGCAGAAGAAGAGGACGGGGGGCTGAGAGCAGGCGCTCTGCCATCACGTTGCCCTGAGGTCAGCTCTTCGTTTCACTCACAACAGTTTGCAGCTCCTTCACTCAACCTGAGAGAAAAGACAGAAAGAGAGAATGATGAAAACGCACACACACACACACACACACACACACATATTGAGCACAGTAAAAATAGCAGATGCAAGCCTTGTGCAGCCATTACAGGGTGCTCTTCCATACAAATGCACCCGTTTGGGCTGATCTCAGCTCATTAATCAATCATTAATGATGCATTAGAGTGGTGTCATTGGCTGGGTGTAATGATCTCTGGTGATGAGCACATGGCTGCCAGGCTGGGGCTAATGGGCCTGGGCCCAAGGCCAGCTCAGGCCTCACCTCCCCCTGAGAGGGTCAGGGTGGATGTAAGGGATGAGGTGAGGTTGCAGGGGGGTAGAGGAGAAGGAGAAAGACAGAAGAGGAGAGGCTTGGAAGAAGAAAACACAGGGTCAGTGAGCAGAGTGACAATGTTAAGACAGAAAAAGACTCATTACTTTTGGATGACATCTGAAGGCAAGTCAAAACACAGTGTTGAACTAAAAAAATACAGTGAATATAAAAACAGGAGAAATAATTGTGACAATATCACAAACATTAGAGAAAACCACAGTGCAGTTAGATGTGCAGAATGAAAAGTGAAGTGTGTGCTAACTACAGCCTTTTCTCAATTAATCTCTACATGCAGTTCACAAAATTACTGTACAATCCTATTAGCTCTGTCGTAACTCTTCCTCATTATACTACATCCCCTCTGAGTTTACCATGGTAACTGTTTGCTCCCTTGCAAACAATTAACTACCTGAATTTTTGGTCTAAACATAAGCAGAGCTCTGGCAATAAAGAGACGAGCAACACATATAAAGCTACTTATTATTTAGCTGCTGCTCAACCATACTCACTTTATAGTAAACATCAGTACATAAAATAGGAACTTGTCCTATAAATGAGCGGAGGATCTAATTTTAAGCCAAAGACAATTAAACATTATATAGGCCATATGTATTAATGGGCTTTTAAATCAAAGCAAGCCTAATTAACTATTGACTATTCTATTGCATTCATTGAACAGATAGATTTTGTTTGTATTATTAAAGAGAAACTGGTTGTGCTTCTTTTATCAGAGCAGACACACACTCCATTGGCCATAATCACGAACGTGATTTACAAACAGCAATGAATGTCCTCCCATCACTGAGATGCTCTGCTGCCCCACAAAGGTGGGGGTTTGAGTATGTATGCGTGTTTGTGAGTCCACAAGGACTGTGTGGCCAGAGCAATCTTTGTTTGAAGATGAAGACAATAACAACAACACGAGTGTGAGCTCTCTCTGCTGGGACTAGAGTTGTTGCTAAACAACAACCTGAGTGGAAAATGACGTGGGGTAAGAAAAAGCGAGTGAACACAAATACAACAGTGGCTGGAAGCGGATGAACACAGCTGATGGACAGGGTAAGAGATAAAAGTCGAAAATGCGTTAAAGATTTAGTACAGAGTCACAGCAGATGAAGCGAGTGTGAGCTGACTGTTGGAGAGCTTCCTTCTGTCGCAAAACTCCCTGCTATCTCTCTGGTCTGCACACTGCTGTCCAGATTGTGCTCACTAAGGTCCTCTAAATCGCACAAACACCCACACATGTCCTCCAGCATCGTCCATGGACCTCCTTTGCACAAAAGACATAAACCTACACAGAGCAAACATGTGGCATGTGAATACATGCATACAGACAAAATGTACAACCGCAGCTGTGTTTGCTCAGTTCCAATACTCCCAGGACATGTGCTTCTCCCCTGGAGAAACACTTGAGCTCTGACCCAGGGCACTACGCTAATGAAACTGTGCTTGCTCTTTTTCCACATCAAAACAATACACTGGTTGAAAAATATGGTGAAAGAAAGGCCCACATTTAACCAGCATTGCCAGGATTCAACAGTCACCTAAATAGATTCCAGGACATATACAGTTGAATGGAGAACAGGTCCTCTGACAAGTCCTCCAGTTTGTGCTATGGAAAGTCCAGGTTTTGCGCTTGATAGTTTACATGTGTTCAGAAAGCTGATGTGAGCAAAACCGATTAAGAAACAGAATATCGAATAGTGTCCTGATTCAGAAGAAAACATCCAGCTCGATTTTACACGCTGAACTATCAATAGCCAAGTATGCAAATGCTGTGTTATTGACATGCTATGGTGGGGGATACTTCCTGACACTACTCCCATGAGGCCTTCCTCCTTCCCCCAGATACTGAAGACTAATTGGATTTTCAGGCTTTTATCAGCTCCAACTGACACATACAGTCCTTTCTTTCTAGTTTGTGCCCATCCTCTCTCTTTTATCTACCCGTATTGTTTATCTCACTGGGTGGCAGATGCTATATGAAACCGAAATGAAAAAAGGAAACCATAATGTCCAAACAGACGGAAGCCATTGTACCTTGAAGATGTGTGGATGAACAGATATGGACAACCGTTTAGAAAAAAGCAGTACTAAACCAAACTCTTCACAATTTCCAATAACATGACCAGTGCCATAGTTTGTACTGACACATGATGCAAGGCAAGTCATGTTGTTTCTGTAAAGTGGGATGATTTAGAGCTTGTTTTCCTGACAAAGCGCTGCCCACATCAGCTTTTTGCACCGACTGATTTGCAAAATGACAATGCTGATTCAGCCGGATAAGACAGAATGAAAGAGGAATTTTTGCACTTTAGACAAAAGCACAAGACAACATGAGTAAATATAACTCTCAGCAAAACTCATTAAAGGCTGGGAGCTTGGAGAAGAAGGGCTGGGGAGGGAAAGCTGGTTGAATATGAGATCATAGGGAATAAGCATCTAAAAGCATGTTTCAGGACTAAGGATCATCTAAGGTTATACTAATGCCAAGTGATGCCTGGAAGTCAGAACAGAAGGGGAAAATTTTGCTTCTCAGTCACTGGCTTGTAAAGAGGCTCTAAGAGACAGCAACAGAGCATCACCGAATAAAAGCTTAATGCTGTCCATCTTTTATTGATAGGACTGAATTATAAATATCATGGCAACAGCGTTAGCCATGTCACAGCATGGGCAAGATGGTAAGACGGTAGCAAGAGTGGAAGGATGAAAACACTCACTAGATATATTACACGGCCCAACAACACGCATCTGTACTTTAAGTATCATGGTTCAAGTGAGGCAGTGGGAAGGCTGAGAGGCAGCGAGGAGGCTGCTTGATAAATCTTCCAAAGATTTTGCAGAGGCATTAATATACTTTTTCCCTATAAATAAAACACCTTGGGCTTTGAGACAGGCATAAAGTCTGATTCATCCAATCTGCATTCCCCTGAGATGGCACAGAAGACAGAGAGAAAATGAGAAAACCCAAGGAAAAAAGCAGACATTTATTACAAATTGGAGGAGGACGAGTCATGGCATACACTTGCAATTTAATCAGTGGTATATCATAATGCATATGAAATATGGAGGCGAGAGCCCACAAGCTTGCAGCCAAACTCCTGGATTCTCTATCACAAATGCACTGAGACAGAGAGCGATGGGGAGAAAAAGACAGAGAAATACAAGAAAGGCAAAGAACCTCTAGGCATACAGTCTGGAGAGAACAAAGCTTGAGCACATCCATTGCAGATGGATTTTTCCCAAACATGAAAACTAGATTCAAAGACCGAGGCTACCATATAAAACAGAGCAAAATAAAAGAGAATGGAATAGTAGAGAACCTCTAAGTCTTCTCTGCATTGTTCTCAACACCCCCCCCCCCTTGAACTAGTGCTGGAAAACATAAAGCAAATGGCCAGGAAAGTTTAAATAGACACATCCAGTTCTGAGTGTTGCCTGCTGCAACACTATCAAGCCAATCCCTTTGGTCATAATTGAGCCTGGCAGGGCTTTGCTAATGTGTGACTTTGTTCCCATTGGCCTGCCTCACTCTGGGCAGAATGTGCAAAATCCCCAAGGACCCTTGAATTTACCAACAAAAGTTGTCATTCAGATGCAAATTCAGCAACGGCATGCATTTATGTGAGAGTAACTTTCTCTCAGAGAAGTTTATGTGTGTGTGTGTGTGTGTGTGTGTGTGTGAGTACGTGTCAGCAGAAGGAGGAGTTTGCACTTCTCTAGACAGTATGGAATGCCTTTTTCATGATAATAAGTGCTGTGGTTTGGTGCCATCCTTCTTCTACCATTCTCAAATTATAAATCTCTGTGCCTCCAGCAGAATATGGAAAAGGCACAGGGGCTAAATCATTATTTTCAAATCAGGCTTGTCTATCAATTTTCATACCCAAATGTAAGAATATGTTTCTTGACATATTATTCTACCCCAATAAAACGCTTGTTTAAGCTTTGGGAGATACTGCTTTAACAACCAAAGCCACTGTAAGCAGTTGTTAAGTGTCTCAAAGAAAGCCCTGGTCTCTGGTGTCTTTTGTGTGCTTATCAATTATCACAAAACACACTTCTTTACTTTTCTTTGTGGTGGAAGGATGTTCCTGCTTTGGTACTGACAATAAACATGGCTAAATTAAAGTTGTTTCACTCAGCCTTCAGTGCTGTCGTTTCTCTGGGGAACAGTCTCTTCACAAATCATGTTTTAATGATCCTGGTAGTACAGCTGCGTCCTGCTCTGGTGACTTCGAAACAAATGGTTCACCAGTTATTTCCGTTGGCTGGACGACTGTTAAAACAATGCCTTTCACAGGTGAGCATGGTCCTCCAGCACCTGACTGAACCTTTGCAACAACTCTCCAAACATGCTTAGGTTTTAAAATAGCACCTTCACACTCTTTTGACAAAAATGCCTCTACTTCCTAATAACTAACTTTAATAGTTGAGAATGACAGGAGATAAGGATGAGGCTGATCCCATTCACCGAGAAGATTTAATTTAGATTTCCCTCAGGTTCCGATAAGCCTGGCACTCTGCAGACATTCGAAGATGACAGTGAGAACCTGCACAGTCATTTTGTTTGAATACCTAGTCACAAAAGAGCACCGGTTACACTTTAAAAGTGGGAAAATTAGATTTCAGCTGCGATGAGGAAACTCAAGTGTGACATATTTCTTTTTGCAGTTAGTGTTAAGCTCCTTGCCTTCACGTTTGAGTGTGTCTCTTTTCTTGTTTATACATTATTCCTCCCTAACCTTTAATACTGCGTGGAATGTGCTGCCTTGACAGTGAAATATGAATGAGTACAATTTAAGTACTTAACACATCATTAATCCTGCAGTGAGTCTGGTGCCTTGAGAAAAAGGGTGATGGTGTGATGTCTTCTGACTGGAAGCAAGACACACACACATATAAACCCATGCATACAAGTACAATACGTCTGTTTGTTAAACTTCCTGAGCAGACATTTTTTTTTATATTTTGATCCCCAGTAGAAATCCAATCTAAACAATCCAGTGGCTTGTTTGTTTTTTCCACCCGGCCGTATTTTTCAATTCAACCCCTTTGAGATGAACTGAAGCAGTGACAGTGAACCAGGTGGTATCCCCCAGCATCCCCATCTGACCTCACTCATGTGCTCGTGACTGATTAGACACTGAACACACACACTGAAATTTGAATAGAAAATCATGTCAACTACCTTCCTCGAATGGTGAAACTTGTTTTAGGAGTTTGTTATATGACATTCAAAAATCATGTCCTCGTGTTTTCACATAAGTATGTTTCCACATACTTTTGACATAGTATTTTCCCCTTTCTAGTGGTGGTTTATAGCGCAAATAATATCTGTGAAGCAGTATGCAAGTGAAAATACCATGGTACTAGAGTAATAAACTAATAAACCGATTAATTAGAAATTGAAGTACACAGCAAGAAAGTGTCCTCAGAAGTCATTGACTGATTGTCACGCTACACTTCGGAAGACTTCCTCACACAGTTAGAGTTTTGTATACATCAGGACACATGGAAAATAAATCATCTCCATTTCTCCGACATCCATTATCTTTTAAATGATTTCAACACGAGAGAGAGATGGGATGCTGGGCAAATCGTTTGGTGATAAAAATAAGTGGTTGAGTGGGAGAGAAAGAAAGAGAGGTAGGAAAAGCGAGCGACTGTATGATGGTGTCATTTCAGACAAAAGGCCCAGTCATGATGTGTTCTCACTGGAGAACAAAGAGCTCTGACAGACTCCTGAGGTCTTCTCTGTTGACTATAAAGGTGCACCATACACTCAAGCGCGCGCCCGCACACACACACGCAAACAAGGCAGAGTGACAGACAGACACACACAAACACACCCACACTCTGCCTATCAGACTTCAAAATTCTCCCTCAAACAAGAGGGCATAAAAACGAGGGAACAACAGTTTGACTAATTATCTCTGAATCTAGAGGAAATGAACAACTTCTTATTGTTATACTCTTCTCAAATGGTTTGGCCCCAGCAGCACTACAGGGACAACAACCACTGTTGTTTTCTCTCCTCCTCCAGGTCTAACAAACTATCTCAGTCAAGATATTCCTCATGATGAGCTTGGATTGCAGCCATGTCACAAACAGTAACATCAGAACCTGCTGATGCTGTGAGTGATTCCAGTCCTCATCTCCGAAGATGTCAGATTGCACGTTTATCCACACATGTCCACCTCGCTCTCTGTTTCCAGCAGCAACTAGGTGGCATGTAGGGCTAGCGTGGTGGTCTGCAGGTTTTTAGGGGGGCTTCAGTCAGGGTCCACAACAGGGTCGCGGCATTTACCCCTCCTCCACTGCACCCGTGCGCTATGCTCCGTGAGAGCCCACAGAGAACACGGAGGTGTTAGAGAAAACACAAACAGAGCCCCGATTGTCCCTGACTTGGGTTCAACCCCCCCACACCACCCCACCTCCAGGGGTTTAAGACTGAAAGAATGAGCAACTGTCAATGGTGTTTTGTAAATACCTAGCCGTTTTCACTTCAGATGGGTTTATTCAGGCGTCAGAGGGAAATGCTCCTGCTTTGCAGTCTGTGAGTGTCCTTGCCTTTCCTGCCCTATTGAGATTTGTATGGGAAAGCCATTTGTGGTGCATCAGAAAGAGCGGCACAATCGCCAACTCCTTTGAGACAGGGGTTGACAGCTGAAACAAGTGAGCAAGCTGGTGGACAGGGCAGCCTGCTGAGTGATGGCTGTTTCTTATTGGCACTTATTGACCAGAGGCAAAGCCCCCCTACAGTGTGTCACATCTCAGCTAAATGGATTACAGACAAATCAGCTGGGGCCCATTGTTCCACAGACCTAACTACCTCACTGAGACCTCTGTTCAGCCAACTGACTTCTGTGTGACACAGCATAACTAAAGTACCAATGAGAATTCAAACATCGCTGAAATTATTATCTGTTAAAAACTTCATAACAGTAAAAAGCTTGATGAGGGGACAATTACTGGGATTCACAGAGTGATTTTTATCTGCTCAGGATAACATAATTACTTATCCCAACAACAATGTCTGCCTCTGATTTATAAACTCCACACATGTTGGAAAATTAGATCACCGGGATCACAGGACTCGTAGGTTTTAAGCTGTCATTTGTTGGGTTTTAATTACATGCTAGTCCTCTACCATCATCAAATTAGCACCCACAGAGGGGACTGCTCCTAATGGCACTGACATAATGATGATTACAGACAATAACTGTGTCAACTTTCAGTAAACAACCGCTGCCTGCCAGCAGAATAAATCCCAGACAGCCCAGATAAATCAATATGCTGGCTGAAAGTTACAGTTGAGCTGCTACAGAAGTGATTGCTTCTAAAGACTCGCAATTCTTTCCCTTGCCTGATAAACAATAGCTCTTGACGATTCAAAGAGGCACTACAGCGCAGAGGGATATTCTGCTGTAGGGCAGTGGTGGCCATCTTATCTGGTGTTAAGCACACCCTTGGGGGTTGTAGAGGTGTTGGAGAGGTTTACTTCTTAGCGCCTCCCATTTTCTGTCCTAACCGCCCCCCCATCATCGCTAGCTGGCTTTCTCCTGGCTCTTTTGTCAGTGGATTACTGGGGGTTTAGAGACTCACACACCGATTCTTTCCTCCCCTATCGGCACCACACAGGGGGTTAAGAATAGAGCACAGAGGGGAGACCTCCACACAATGATCTGAATTACAGAGGCTTTCTATGTATGGTCACTTATATTCCCCCCATTTGCTCTACTCAGAAATCACCACAGAGCACTATTCAGACCGAGTGGTTTTCCCAGCAGGAATCTTAGGCTATATGCCAAAACCCAGAGAAAAACCTTTGAATTTAACATCACCTACGGACTTCAGTGAGTGCTTTTTGTTTCTGTTGTTAATCGAAACTCCTTGTCCCTTGTTCAGTTGAAATACCAACATGGGTGATGGCCCTTGTAATCATCCTTGGTAAATGACCAACACAGAAAATACCAACAACAAACAAGCCTCGGGTGAAACCGCAGTGGTGTGTAACTGCACACAATCTAGACACACAGCTTGCATCATCGTTCCATATTGTGAGAGAGCACAAGCTGTCTCCTCCTCTACAGGTCGGTATCCATCTCTCTCTGCCAGCTGCCCAGACAGCCCATCTGTCTGTCCTGACCTGTGTTTGAGACCATGGGGTGAGCCTAAGTGGCCCATGAAGGGGGTCTCTGGCATATTGCCCGCACGGTAATGACAGTTAAGCTGCCAGCAGCTTGCCTGACAGCTCTTGAGGTCTCTCTGCGGTGCTTCAGTATTGATATTGTATCGGGTTGCAAAATGCTTGGCAGTCTTTTAATGAGAACTCAGATTGATCAGGCAGTGGCGGGTACTTATTGGATGTCCCAGCAGGTCTGACCTCCCACTGCTTTGTATCTGAAGAAGGACACTAACATTCTCATGCACACACACATGAACGTGAACATTCATGTATTATAATGAGGCAAAGTTCACGTTCCAGTCCAGTAGGGCCACAAATGACTCCACTAGTAAGACTTATTTGAAATGAAAAGATTCCCAAACATATTTATTTCAGTTGCAACCCCACACTCCTGGAGCATCTTGAAGGTTCAGATGGAGTCTGTTTGTGACTGCCGAAATTTTTAATTAACCACATCAATTGTTTGCCAGATTAAATCGAATTTAAAGCACTACTGGCAGTAAACTTTATTTCAAAATAATTCAGACTTGAAATCTCCTTATAAAATAAAATAAAAGGAAAATCTTTTAGTTTAATTTAGTCACATAAAATTTCTGTAATCTTGATAATTCTTTCCCCAAACTGAATAATTTATCAGCGCTTAGCTGTAGAAAACATTTCTGCCAGTAAAGAGAATAGCTGGGAATAAGAAATTACAGTAATAAAAAAAAACCTATAAAGATTAAATTTAAACATTTACTCTGATGCATGCCAATACCCATGCACACACTTGACTGATTGACTGATTTTGCCCACTCACACATACAGAGGAGAGAAATCGCACTTGCTTCCTGTTAAGTAAAATTTTTTTAGCTGTTTTAGTCACTGGACATCAGATGCATAGTGTGCATAATTCAGATAAACAAGTAAAAAGAGACAAGAGCAAAAGAGAAATGGCTGTTAGGCTCTGCAGTGGCACTTAACCTATCCATCCATCCTCCTCCTCCTCTCCACCTGCCTGCCACCGCAGGCTTATGTCAAGGTCACAGCAGTGGTCTCTGTGACTCCGCTCTCTCCTATTAGCCCTCCATTAGGTGCCTGTCAGAAAAGCAACCAGCTGTCAGCCCCCTTGTGGTTGTGATCATGACCTCCACTCAGCCTTTGGAGCCCCTCTGGGATCTACAGCTGTGAAGTAACAGGATGGAGGTAGAAATGAAACCCCCTGCTCAGAGCTCAGGAGAGGAAATATTGTGATTACTTTTACCAGTGAAGCAGCCAGGAGACCATTCCATGGCTTTGCTGGCAATCGGTCACAGTCAAATGTGGTGTGAATAAATTCGAATACTAAACAGACTGAATCTACACATTTGAGAAAAGTGCCTGTTGTAATTTTGTCCTCTTAAATAGACTCTACATGCACACCTGCTCTCTCTTTCACCTTCTCTGTGCCATCCCTCTCTCTCTTCTTTTTCTCCCTCTCTTTTCTATTAAACATGAATTAGCAGCGCCTTGATCAAGTTCATCACCCTTGTGTTATAATTAGTGCTGTGTCAGAGTATGGAGTGGCCCCATTTCACTAATAGAGCCATTACCAAGGCGACGGCCAGCTCTCTGACCTCAACCCGCACAGGCCTTCAAACCCTCCTATTGCACCTCCCTGTTGGCCCTGCTGGAACATAAAGCATCACACAAGACAGGAGGTATACCCAGCTTTTCTAGCACAGGGGGATTAATAGGCACCTATAACCTTTTACTGTGGCTCACAGTGAGTGAAAAGGTCAATCAGATTCATGAGAAAAGCGTCTAGGATGAATGTCTGCATTTAATGAACGGTATATAACACCAGGACTGCTGTTGCACCATTCTATATGTGAGTTAGAAAAGCATTAAAAATAAATGGGGAGCAAAGCCAATTTAAGGTGCACATAAAATGGCCTGTAAATTCATAGGGTAAGCAGACATGAGCGCAACACTGCCATGGTTTAAGGAGGAGACAGGGACGCTGTTTTATTGCCTAAAAGTTTCAATTAATTATCCCTAAATCACTGTTGAGGTAGGGTCAAACAATACACAGAAGATGTGAAGCTAGAAGCACAATCTCCACCAGCTGTCCTGTGTTTTTCACAAAATGGACAGGGGTGACATACATGTTGTCATTCTTGGTTTCCTAAGCTACTTGTTAATCATGGCTGTGATTAAAAGCTATTAAAGAAATTGCATCCATGGCAAGTGAGCTGATGTAAGACAAAAAGAAGATGGCCTTTTGTGGAATATGAAACCTTCTTTCGGCACAGTTGCCCTAAATAGCTTAAATTAACTGAGTAGTTATGCAAGCAGGCAGAAAAGATTCTTTTTTTTCCTACACACAAAATTTCCCAACATCCTCGCAAAACAGAGTCAACTTCTCGGCGTGCCGATGGGAGCTGACGCACAGCAGAGGAACGAGCTGCTTCTGTGTCATTACTATAAAGCCCGGCCAGAGTGCCGAGCGGCCTCTCTGTCTGTGGTGCTGCAGGTTGGCACACTAACAGGGGGCTTTATTGGGGTGCCATCCTGAGCGTCGGGCAACATGCCCGATGTTGACAAAGCCTGGTATCGTCTGCTGTCAGCCCATTCTGTGTGCACCCGGCGGAAAGAATCAATTAGGCCAAGCTCACAACAGAGCACTTTAATATTTGACTTTTAATCAGCAGGCAGAAGGCAGGCTGTGGCACAGAAGTGGGCTGGCAGTTTTCATCTCACTGATGTGGAAAATGAGGGTCAGGAGCCTCAAGCCTCAGAGCCCCAAAATGTGCATCATATACCCAGAGGAGGATGTGAGCAAAAGCCACCAACAACAAGCCAATCCCCCAAGTGCAAAGGAAAAGATATTCCTTCATCATTCACAAGATATGAAAAGCACCTTATGCAACCTGCTGCAAGAAATGGATGAAAAATATCACATAACTCTGTTCATAAACAGCCCGCGTTCAGTGGAAGGGACAGTGGTTTAAGAGAAGAAAACTGAATTGATGAGGTCTTCACTCGGCAGATGAACTGCGCCTTTGAAGAGTTTCTCTTGAAGACTTTTGGTCTCTAACCTGCACTGCCGAAGGCCTCCTCTGCTAGAAGAAGAAGAGGAGGAAGAAAGAGAGAGGTGAATGCTGTCCTCACACTAGGATTCTGAAGTGGAGATCAGTCCTCAAACAGAATAGCTTACCAAAGGCACATCATTCACCTGTCTGCTCCTGCTACTGTCACAGAGACAAGAACGAAAATCAAAGTTCAGCTCGCTCGTATGCTCCACCAACAAAAGTCATGTTGGCACGTTTTTTTTTTTTCCCCACAGTCAACTATCACTATCACAGCTATATTAGGAGCTGTTGTAGTGACTAATTTACTAATCAAAAAGGAAAGCTGATTAAAGTCACACATGCTGATGTTTTTCTAAGTGATAATGATTCAGCTGTGCACAGCTGTGCATATTTTATGCCCACATGTGCTGAGAGCTGCTTGTTCTGCTGTTATCCAACTGTTCACGCAAGATGACTCTGATCACACTAACAGCACTGGTATGTTACTGGTAAACAGCCAAGACGAAAGTGTTAGCTCTGAAGTGGTGACGTTGCCAGATGTGGCACATTGATTGCCTCTATACAACGTATTTACACAAAAAACGTGTTCGTTTTTAGTTTTTTAAACTCAGCGTCTCATAATGATTCTGTACATAAATAATAGCCTATGTTATCGTTGCTTGTTTAGGAAAGTCATGGAGCTAGTTTACTGCCCAGTGGGTGAAGGCCATTTTTCAGCTATTGATTAAATAATTAAATAAATAAAGCTTTGTAGCTTGCTCATTAATTTTACCAACTATTTCCCTCATCTTCACCTCACCCCCACTCTCTGTATTTTTTATTTCACTCACTTTTCCCGTCACTTCATAATTACCCGTTGGACTGACGGCCACTGATGGGGCATCTGCTGTGGCCACAACACAACAGACAGCTCTCTTTGATCATGGATCCCCTCTCGGTGGGGCCAATAATAACCATCCTCTTGTTTGTGCAGAATGAAATGCTAATCACTGGCAGGCAGATCAAATGAGGTGATGTGATTCTGAGGCTGACTGAAGCAGTGTGATGCATGAGTTGCCTCTGTAGGTGACAGATCTATCCCCCACAGAAAATAATGTGTCGACATTAACTGTACCCTGCTGTGCTGTTTGTTTCCTCTGAGATCTGTAGAAGCCATGGTAACAGGAACAATAATCAGAGTTTAACTCTCTGCTCAGATGGAAGTGTAATAGTCAGATATGGGGAAGGACAGACATGGAAAGGCACAGAATAGGTCAGCAGCAGACAACATTGTAGGGCATGAACCTTGTGCAGACAGATAGGATTTTCGCATGCACTGATCATCTACTGTGAGTCGCACATTCATTCAATATAAAAGAAAATAGAACATCTCTGACAACAAAACAAAACCTCCACCCACAAACGCAAATCAACCTCACAGTGCATTGAAAAGCTAGTCAGTCCCCTTTACAGTATTCAGGTACAAAGTGTCCAGGAACCAAATAAAGAGTCATAAAAACTCACGCCAATATTTTGGAATTCCCTTTTAATAAAGAATTTCAATTATTAAAAATATTTTCTTTTTCTTCTAATGTGGTGCTGAGTGTTAACAGATGAGGGGCGAAATGAACTGATGATTTCAGCATTAGGCTGCAAACATATTGCAACACTGAAAAAGTGAAGGGGCCTGGATAATTTGTGAATGCACAGCATGGTTGAGGGGGCAGAGAGAGAGAGAGATTTCCCTTTCTTTGTGAGGGAGAGGGCACCATGGCAGCATAGTAGCATAGTTAGCCCACAATGAGAAGGTCCTGGGTTCGGTTCCCGGCCTGAGGCCTTTCTGTGTGGGTTTCCTCCAACTGTCCAAAGACATCATGTTTGGGTTAACTGGTGACTCTAAATTGTCTGAGTGTGAGTGGTTGTTGGTCTCTGTCTGTCTCTGTGTGTTGGCCTTGTGATGGACTGGGGACCTGTCCAGGGTGACCCCGCCCTCACCCAGAGTGAGCTGGGATTGGCTCCAGCACCCCCCATGACCCGGAAACAGATAAGCAGTAGAAGATGAGTGACTGTTAGTGAGAGGTTAACAGCCTTACCTTGCCTTTAGAAACAAGCTCTCTGATGTTCTCCTTTCTCTCTGAAGTCAGCCTCCGACTGCCAAGTTCTGTAAGCAAACAAAGTCCAGAGTGGATGAATACTTGGAACATATGCAACTTCCACTTAGGAGCTCAAACAGAGCCAGACACATCTCACATCTTCGGTATTCAGGCTCGTTTCTTCAAACATCTTATCATGTTATGAATATTGCATGCATTCTGATTCATCCAGACCTGGTGCTGGCCTGTGTTGTCCCTGTCCTCCCAAAGAGGCGCAGTAAGTCGGTCTGAGCCCAGATGCCACTCCCAGTCACTACACGTCCCTCACAAGTGACACATCTGTTATAGATGAAAGCACCACGATGAACAGTAGGATAAGGAGATAAACAACCACAAATGGCAGAGCAGTCTACATGGTTTGTAAGCGCACATATCTGGAAGTATTCATACAAGATAAAATCCATATTTGACTGATGTTATGCCTGAGGAAGCCGCCAATATTTCAGGAGGTGGTTTAATTAGACCTCTGCCAGAAATAGAGTAGAAATGGTCTCATTTTGAACATAATTACCTCTCAAGCTCTAGGACATTTTTAGTGATTGTGATAATAATCAGCTGCTGTTTGTAATGCAATGTAAATACTGCTCACTTTTAGTAAGGCAGACAAGTAAATACTTATACTTTAAACTACGCGTCAGAGGCAGCTGAGGAACAGAAAAATAGCTATTTTCACCCAGCCCGTTCAATCAAGCTGCCATCCAACACCGTCTCCACAGCTCCAAAAGCCTCTAGTTGTGCTCTTGTAAGCAAGAAGGCCTTGCTCTGTGTCTGCCTGTCAAGGCACGTTGACAGGAGCGGAGCTGTCTGATCTTTGTTGTGATTTGACAGGTGTCAATGTCCAGCATGTACACATCTGAGCCGACCAAACCGACCGTCAGACCATTCACGTCTCAACCAACCATGCTTTGAGATCTAACCCATGTGTTTTATATGTAGTCTCTGGCGATGTGCTCTGGTGGTATGCGTGCACATGCGCGCACACACACACACAAAAACAAACCCCTTTGGTATGTGTACTAAGGCTAAGAATACCCTGGAGATCTTTACATGCCCACATGGATCTCACTGCCAAGGCACGTCTCTGATCCCAGCTGCTTCGATGGGCATCAAAGAGAGGTGAGACTGAACACCTCAGTCTGTCTGTCTGCCTTTCTGCCTGTCTGTGTGCCTGTCTGTCCATCTGGAGCAAAAACAAAAAATCCTCAGACTTCAGTCGAAGCCTGCCGCTCACTGTGAGGCATAGTCCTAGACAGCTTACCACAACACTGACACAGACACTTGAAATCAAGGACACAACAAACAGGCGGGATTTCACTTGTGCAACAACAATACAAAACACCAAAGACATCATTTATTTTGACAGCATTTTACTTGGCCAAAGATGACATCCCCAGAAAGTTACAGCATTCAGCAGTCACTGCAGGCTGCAAATGGCGAAAAGGATATACTTTCTTTTTCTCCCGCAAAAATAAAGGAGTGACTGATTTCATATAAATAAGCAGAGAGGTGGAGGATGAAGGGAGGAGATTGGAACAGGCTGCGGGTGACAAGGCAGTGTGACAAGCGTGGCAAGTGAGAAAAAATTCAACACCTGGCCTTGTCTTTGATATGAATAAGAGGATGATACATCAAAAAATGACAGAAAAGAAAGATGGCTATTACCCAGACAAAGAGGAAGAAAGGGAAGGAAAGGAGAAAGAGACTATTTTTAGCCTTTGAGTAAAAATATGGCAGGATTTCATTTAATATTCCTCTACATAGCACGTTCCTGTGCTAATGAATCATGCTTTATTAGTCACAATAGTCTGGAGCTTTCAGCAGCAGTTGCATTAAAATGGTAATGACATTCCAGAGCAACAAGATCAAATGTCCACGTAAAAAATTAAGGCAACTGAGCGACTCCATCCTTCTGTGATCGAACTGGAATGAATTGTCTGTCTGCTCAGGCTGATCCTGATGAAGTTTGACTTGGAGGGTAAATGAGTGGGAGCCCGTGGCTGTGTTTTCTTTGATTGGCTGCATTCTCTGTGTCAAGCAGGAGGCTGATTGATTTCAGTGGGCTGGAACCTCGGCTCTACCTCTATCGATCTCTCATCCCCAGCCCTGTCTCTTCCCCAATTAAGAGTTCACTAAGCTGCCACTATGGACTTCTTCTAATGAATACCACTACCTTTGTGCCAACATCTCAATGTTGGATCCACTAGGCTGTCTGTCTCTGCTGCTTTCTCACTTTATTTCTCACACTCTTGTCTGCTACGCTCCCACTTTAGCTGTAGTTAAAGCTCAGCCACATCTCAGCAATACCAGTGGAATTGAACTGGATTTGTGATAAGGTGGTTTGAGGCTGGTGGGATCAAGGTAAACAAAGGAATCCCACAGTTTTCTCCACAGAAGCATGGAGACGGTCCAAACTCTGTACATCACTGGGAATCAATTGATTCACTTGCGGCAAGACTTTAAGGATTACAATGAATTGAGCTACTTTTGGTTGAAGAGTGTCAGGCGAGGAAGATCAAAGATGCATTAGATTAGAATTAGATCAAACACAGTCAGACGTTGGGAGGCCAGACAGTGGAGCAGTGTGTGAGAGTGAGAGTGGTGGACATGAGAGAAGCACAGATCTTGATGTAGGAGAATCAGCTTAATTAATGGGCCAGTCTTTCTGTTTTCCTCTGGAGCTGCTGGGACATCAGTCTCTTCATTTGCCAACCTTGAGGGTGTATTCAGAAAAAACAGTTCAGTCACAGGTCATTTGTGCCCGGATGCACCCAGCCTTAAACCCGTAATCCCACTGCTTTGGTGGAGTGAGAAAATCCAATTTCAGAGATCTGTAATTCTATAAACCTTATTAGGCACAACAATAGCTGCTACACCCTAGGCATAAGGGGTGGGGTGGGGGGGTGTAAGGGGGTGAAGGTGGTGGTAGCTGAAGTTGTGACCATGCTAACACTCTGACAGAGAGAAGGTGATGAACACAGAAATGGAGATTAAGGCAGAGTTGGAGTGTAGCTAGTCAGGGAAATGGAAAAGACAAAAGTGCATTGGCACAGCTAAAGTTACCACGACCAGGTACAACAGGATGACATGAATGACGTACTAAGATTCACTCGGTAAAATGTTATGCTTATTTCTTCTAATCACTGCACAATCCCCTCTTCACAAGCCTGGACAGGGCTGGAATTTGGGACGATGACAATCGCACAGCAAAGTATAAATGAAATCCACTCTGTAAACGAAAAACAGAACGTTGCATGTCCAACCATCAACACTGAATCCTGCATTCAACAATGGGCCACTTAGTGTGCTGTTACCTGAGTGCTCCCATTGATTGTTTTCCTTAATCCATGAAAGTAGGACTAATGGACGCCATCTCAGTACACACCTCTGTGAGAATGCAGCCAGGAGTCAGCAGTGAAGGAGACATGGCCATAAAAGAAGCAATGGGTGACAAGAGTAACCACAGCAAGTTGATCAATAAAAACTCCTTAGATGCATACACGAGGCTTGCATGACGTGGAAATGTAAATACAAATAATTATGGTTATAATACCACAGTGACGAGATTCTGCTTATCAGACAAAAGGAAAGAAAAAAAGAAATCACTTAAGAAAATGGCTGAGAATTTGAGCCAAATTTTGGTTGCGCTCCAAATCTCCCAGTCACTGCTCTTAGCAACCGTAGTTAATTCTGTCATAAATTATTCACATCTGTAACAAAACTGTAGCAAAAGGCCACCAACAACCCCAGGCTCTAAGATGTGATTAGAGGGGGAGATTGGAGTGAGGATTTAATACAAAACTCTGAGATATGGTAAGCCTCTAGTGATACCTCTGCTGTTTGATATTACAAGTGAGAAGAAGCCTCTAGCTGCTGTCTCTCCTGAGACAGATAGGGCAGTGAAGCCTGTATTCTGTGGCCAGAAGGGTGTAATTACATTTCCCCATGGGGCACCTCTGCTGCAGCGGCTCAGCCATACAGGGAGGAGATTGAAATCTGATTGCACACACCAGTAGAATGGCGTGTCCACTCGTGAACCTCAGGAATCACCTATTGACATGCTGCATGCACTGAGCTGGTACGGCACCATCATAAACACGTGGAAAACTGAACACACACAGAACGACGTGCACATGCAAGCCACACACCAATGTGAAAGTTACTGAAAAGATGTGAGGCACTCGGGAGGGTAGTGAATTAAAAAGCCTTTAATAATTCATGGCTACCTAATCATAGATAAAAACATGCCAACGCATTTCAGCCATTGAGGCCTTCATCGGGCCACACACCAATGTGCTTCCCATCAGCCAAACACTCCTCTTCACTTTCGACACACTTTCCAAATCGGAGTGTTTGTGAGGCGTCGTCAAAGAGCCCTGCTGCCTCTCTATCATTAGAGCTGAGAGAAGCAGTGGCACCAAGATTTACACACTGATCTCCTGACGGCGCCTCATTGCAGGGCCTATTAACAGCAGCTCATACATACAGATGAACACGGACTGCGAAAGGGAACACATGAGTGCTACTTACTGTCAGGCTACTTTTAATGTATTCCAAAGGTGTGTGAGAGAATGGCTAATGAAGCACTAGTTACATCTCCAAGTTTTAAGTTGAAACTTCTTCAAAATGAAACCTGAAGTAGGGCAGGTTTCTGTCAACTAAATATGTGAATATATTTTGATACAGCTGATCGAGATATCTATCTATTCAAATAGCAAAACTGCATAATCAATGAAGTCCTGGGAACGGATATACCAGCATATTAATTGCTGCTTCTCGCTTTAATAGTATTTCACATATTTTTAAACAAGTAATATAAGAGTTATGAACAACCACAGAAGTCTGCTCTTTATTTTTAATTTTTTGTGCCTCGCTGCATGACGCTATTATTTCTCAAACGAGAAAGAGGCGCAGCGACATCAATTTGTACTGAAAGATTTGTTTCCATCAAATGCAATTGTGCCCTCCTCTCTATTTAATCAACTTTCCCTCACAAGCTGAAATTTTTTGCCAAAATTTCCTCTTTTCTTTGTTTTTTTGTGTGCAAATGTAAAATGTGCGTTAACACAAATGAAAATGTACCCAGTGGTGGAACAACAGACAACGCAGAGGTATGGCAAGTAAGGCAGATGGAGGTAGGTGTAGCTCAGAAAGGGCTGAATGAAGCTAATGAGAGGCATTAGCTTTTGGACCCTCTAATCGAATCTCACTGTGTTTAACCACACAAGGTCAAGGTGGAAGCTAAATGAGCAGACACCAACGCAGCCCCAGTTGCATGTGGATCTGCAGAGACCATCTAGCAGTGTCACCTTGGCTGCTGTCACTGATATCTGCCACCTGTCGCCACGCTGCCCCTGTGGCCAGGGATGTGGCTGTGTCAACAATGGGTTTGTCAATAGCACTTCCTCCCAGGAGTGGCGTTGGGGGGAACATGTCCTCTGCTTTCATCAACAGCTTGAGTCAAAAGCTTCGGTGCTGCATTATCATACAATACATATTCATGGTGGTGTCTCCTGTCAACTGCATCGCCAGCCCTCCTGCACATTTTCCAGCCATTTTTACAAACAGCATGTCAAGCGCCCCATTTTCGCAGGGAGTCCCACATGGTCTTTTATGTATTCACTACACGGCCTCTGCAAACATCAACAGGTCTCGAGGTCGCTGCTCCCATTGATTGTGTGTGTGTGTGTGTGTGTCTTTGTGTGCGTGTGTGTGGTGTTCATGTGCCCAAAAAAAAAAAAAAAGCGTGTAAACTGGAATTTAAGATAAAAGAAAAATAAAATGATGAAAGTTGGGATGGCTGTGTGTAAGTGTGTGGGTTCATTCTATGTTAGGGTTAGTGCACAGCAAATAAGCGATTCTGATTTAATGTGCACTTCCTTGTACATTTGTGAGCATAGCCATGCATTTGTTGCTTAGTGTGTCTAAAAAAATCTGAATAAATAGTTACACACATCTGGTTGCGGGCGTGTATATGTGTGTGTGTGTGTGTGTGTGTGTGTGTGTGCGTGCGTGAGCGAACCTTGGCCGATGGCTGCAGTGTTAATGTGTTGGGGGACTGGCTGACAGGTAGACTAAGCAGGAATATCTTCCTTTAGTCCACTGGCATCTCGGTAAGAAAAGAGGCCAGTTGATGTGGGGGTTAGAGCTTCCATGGCGGAGTGCGTTGTGATAAATAATAAATGCTTAAAGAACAGATCTCTGAAGCTTCCTCACTTTCCATCCAAACCTCCACCCTTGCATCCGTTCATGCCTCCATCCATTTTGCTACAAACAGCACGGGGCATTCAGCTGTCGCTACCATAAATATTGCATCCTCTAGATCATTGCTTTCACCCCCCCACCACCACCACTTGGTGATGACACAGCCTTTTGACCCATAAAGATATTGACAAAACACTGATATTGAGTACATTGACTAGGAGCAGCCTCATAGAATGAAACTATATAAGCTTCTATAGGAGTGGCTGCAACTGTTGAAATGGTGAGTCTGAACGAGGACTAACCAAAGAATACCTCCTTGATTTCTTAAAGAAAAAAACAAAAACAGGTCACCAATCCAAAACTAGACGTGTATTTTCACTGTTGTGGTTGTTTTTGTTCCATTTTTAAACCCCCCGCACACCATTCAGCAGTAGTCAGGATTATATTTGGCTGAGTAGATACAAAGCAATGCTGAGACAATGAATGTTCCCAAATTTCAAAACACCACAGACTGTGAAAAACAGGAGAACAAAGAAAAAAACTAATCATAAATTGGAGTGAACACCGAGACTGAACAAAGAGGTGTGAAAGCCGTGGCGACTTGTTTCACTCAACACAGTGGATCTTTGCAGATTCTCAATATGGTTTTGATCTAATAACAGTCGGACAGCAGTGCAGCTGAAGATATGTACGGCGAAAGTCTCAGAAAGACAACACATGACAGCAAGGTCTCCACTTAGACTGACCAACTTGTTCTAACACAAACAGCGGTTCCACGCTGCTCTGATTCAACGCCAGACACTCTGTGAACAGAGTCCAGTGTATCCGGTGAAGGAGAAGTCTCATCTCTCTTACCCTGATGAGAAGCGCTGCTAGCGACTCCATGCATAAATCTCAGAGGCGAACAGAACGGATCAGAGCATTCAAGTGTAAACTAGGGCAAAGCTCCAGCCCTGCTCCTTCTAGACATACTACTCTGGAAACAAGTCCTGCAGAGGAACAAGCAATCACGCACTCAGGGGTACACATGCTGTCATCTATCACAGATACACACACACACACAGCTCACTCACAAGGACAAATTCACACACCTGTTCTGGTCGGTCCAGTACCATCCAGTCCTGTCCGGTCCGTTCAGAGTCGGTCCCCCCTGTGCTGCCAGAGTGAGGAGCTCGACTCACCCCCCGCACAGCCCGGTGCAGACAGCTCACTGTTATAGATGCACTGACAAGTGAAAGGAGGGGGGCGTGGTTTCACATGAGATAAATAAAAGAGGGAGGGAAAGAGGGAGGAGAGAGGCTCCCTCGATCTACAATTCAATTCTGCCCTCACTCCCTTTTTCAGTGGTGTTTCAGTCTTCTTCTTCTTTTAGCGTATTCTATCGTTCCATCGTTCCTTCCCCTTTTCCTTCTTCCCCCCTGCATGTTACTCCTCACAGGCTCTCTGTTTCCATCAGTTTTAGCCTTTCCCTGTTTTGCTTCCTGCTCCCTCTTTCTGTCCTTGTAACATTTTCCTCTGCCTCTTCCTCTTGCTTTCTCTAGGCTCTCATTCATGGGGGTAGTAGAGTGTCTGTGTGTGTGTGTGTGACAGAGAGAGAGAGAGAGAGAGAGAGAGAGAGACAGTGAAACAGGGCAGCTCTGGCCATCTGTTCGAGCCTGTGAGCTTCACCTATTCACAGACTCATAAAGGCAGAGGCACACAGAGGAGTGAGAGAGAAAGGAATGGGAGGGAATGAGGGATCAATCTTAATGCTGCAGGGGTGGAGAGGGAAGCACAGCCTGGCACACACACCATATCTATCAGGCTGGCACCTCCGAGACAAGCTGGCGTGGGCACGCCTACTCACTGGGTCCAGGCAGCTCTGGGGATTTGGCTCACAGTGCATGGGCACGTAGAGAGAACACAAACACACACCCAAATCAATTCATACACAAGCTCACAAGAGCACATATACATTTGGGTGAGTTCAAACCACACACGCTCACACAAATCCACAAAACCAATTTCCTCTTCGACAAAACAAACAGGATCTAGAAAAGACAGATAATCCTACAAACTCAAAGAGACAAAGGGCTGGAGGACAGACCGAGGGACAAAACCAAAACAGCACCTGCCCCGAGTCTGTCCACAGGAGAAGAAGGCACTTTCCTGCCTGGTTTAAGCCAGGAATTTCTCCTGAGTACCGGTGTCACTTCCCATCCCTGACCAGGAGGGAGAGGTGCAGCGGAGGGCGGCGGAGGGCGGAGGCATCCATCACTGTCCGCACTAGCCGTCCCATGATGGATGTGCCTGTTTATCCCTCTCTGCAGGTTATTTAAATGCAGTCACAGCCACAGAGATTAGTGATGGAAAACCTCTGCACCTACTCACCTCTCCTCCTACCCTGTCTAATCAATAACACTCTTATCTATTATCTGCATTTCAGGGTATTTCTCCATGGAAATTTGAAGCAAGGAGAGAAAGGGAGATTAATTGTCCATCTCCTCTCAGTGTTTTCAATTACAACACCCACAACGGATCATTTATCTGTCAGCTAGGCACACTACCGTATTTGTGTCATTGCAAAGAGATGAAACCATCCCGCTTTGAGAAAATCAAACAATATTTTTCTGGCCATGGTTTTTCTGGACCTTTGCAGATGCAAAACAAACTATTCAGAACAATGGCTTTATGGTGGTTGAGGATAATATATGTATATATGTACACACAGACACACACATACATATACAGTATATATATTTCCTGCTTTAACTTCAGGTGGATTCAACACTAATCCTACTTTTAAAGAAACGCTGTCATTTAAGCCAGTTGGCACCGTAAATCCTGCAGGAATAGATTAGTCTGTTCTAATAGTATTCATAATCATCTTAAAACAAAATACAGTGCAGTAAAATTATTTTCTTCCACTGTATGCATATCAGATGATGTCTGAGACTCTGGGACTGGTTACATAAAGGAGCCATCTAGCTGCTCTAACATGCTGGATTACAGACAATGCCCCAGAGACAGAAATGTTTTTCCTGAGCGGTGCCGACATGCCAACACAGCAGCCCAGTGACACCACTTTAGCACATGGTTTATTCATGCTCCCAGTCTGTCTCCTGCTTGCTCTCACGCACACTAAGGCTGTGTCATTCAAGTGAATTCTGATTGGGTTCAGATCAACAGATGGGCCATCTATGGCATCAGCGTGTATGAGCTGATTGAACACTCCCTGTAAAAAAACGATTTACTGTTTACATGCGCCTTCCATCTCATCTGGCTCTGGAGAAAGTCCCACACAAGAAAAGTCACCAAGAAATATAAATAAAAAAAATCAAGATGCAGAAAAAAAAAACAAAAAAGACAAAAACACAATACGATTGTCTGTTTTTCAGCAGAGAGAAATATCTGCACTAAAACTGGTGGAAGGGTGGAGATATTTAGATCTCTCTTTCATATTTGATTGGGCACAGAGTGGATTGGTACATGACCTCTACATAAGATTGCAGAGGCAGCTGCATAAATAACAATGAATGATTTCTATTCTGATAGCGCAGAAAAGACAGCCATGCTCTATCCAGCTGGGATCGTGTCCTTGGCTGGGAGTGTGTTGTTACAAATGAATTTGTTCCTTTCTACACTGTGTGTGCCAGGCTGATAAAAATATCCCCTGTCAGCTGGCTGCGTGAGGAGGGGAGGACTCACTACAAATGAGGCAGACCCCCTAACTGTCTTCTCCTCCTCATCAGCGCTCTCTATCTCTGAGAGCACTCCTCCTATTATACTCCTGGTTGGGGCTTGTTGGTTCGAGGCTGACTTCCCTTCACTACCAATGTGTGTGTGTGTGTGTGGATGTCAAGTGGCTCGAGGCAGCTCCACATCATCATGACTACATTATGAAAAACAATGAGTCAGTAAGAAGAACGGAGGGCACAAGACAGAAGAACCCAGAGCTGACGATGTGGGGACTCAAGGACACAGGATTGACAGAACAGAGGATGAGAGAACTCCTGGCACTGTGAAACAATGCTCCTGAAAATAGCACAGCAGGCACTGCAGGTAGAGTAGTAAAAGGGTCATCTAACCTCAAAACACATTGTTCAGAGGCAGGAAGCCACATTATAACTGGGCTGTATGAGTTCAAAGATATTTTAAAATTAAACTGCCATGTGCATGCATGGTCAAGTTAAAGGTGCATAGCCGAGGCAGATGTACAATTTAACAGGAGCATGTGTGATGATAATTATGGGTTTTAAAAGCACAAGCTTTTAAAATGAAATAAGGGTCATGCTGTCTTATGTTTTGTTAGGTCACAGCAACCTTGACATTTCATATTTTTGCCAAATCTGAAGAAATTCCTTTAAGTTGTTGCTGACATGTTGTGTTCATGAGGTCAAAACTGTGTTCTTTTGTGAGGTCCTGCTGACTGTAGCTGGTGTGTCAATGTGAATGTTTGCACCAAATTTGCAGAAATTCCCCCAAGGCAATGC
Organism: Echeneis naucrates; assembly: GCF_900963305.1. Classification (NCBI taxonomy): domain Eukaryota; kingdom Metazoa; phylum Chordata; class Actinopteri; order Carangiformes; family Echeneidae; genus Echeneis; species Echeneis naucrates. The sequence goes on along the minus strand of NC_042515.1, from coordinate 20,143,499 downwards.
AGAGATGTCGCATTGGCGGGAATGGGACGTATGCACATATAGGCAGACAGTGGGAAGGGCAACATGAAAACATTATGTCTCAGCTGCAGTTATCACCGTTGGGGAGGCATAAAATGTGTGGCTGCAGGAGGTATAGCCTGCTTCCAAACAAATGACAAATGCACAGAGATGTCTTGCAAAACATGCAGTGAGAATGATAATCGTGTGGCACCTTTTAGGGAGATATAGGAAGAGAATGATCTCAGTCGAAGTATTAGAAGAACAAAGAACACGTGCATAATGCAAATATAATGCTAAACTATTGATGCATCGATGATCAGAAATCCACATTTTGTTTTTCAAGGTAGGAACAGATCTGGATGAAGAACAGTGCCAAGCACTGGGTCATATTTGTCTGTTGGCCTTTCATAGTGAAACATGTATGCCCTGTGTTTTCATACCATGTTATTGCACTTTTCACAAACACGTTCACGCATCACACAGTTCAGAATACAGCGACCATTTAATGCAGCTGAGCTCGCAGTGTGCTCTTTGATGATTTAGATCAAAAAGTGGAAATTGTGTACACTGTGCCTGAGATATCCCTGGATTCATTCATCTGACTGTTTACGGCTTGGTTCACAGAGAAAGCGCTGCAGTCACTGATGGACTTTAACAGGGTCATTCCGAAATTGCATCAGATAGTGGGCATAATCAGTGTCTTCAAAATATGAACACATGCCAGTGGATGGACAGCAGATGCACCTGATTTTAAGTACTGATGCTGATAAAGGCTGAGATTTTAAGAATATCAGATAAGACTCCCAAAACCCATGATCAGTTTTTAATTTTTTATCGTTGAACTTGGCCTCAATAAATTCAAGACAAGATTGGCAACACAACACCATTCAGGAATATGGGGCCAGCTTGTCTATTGGCAGACTCCACAGCTCGGGGATGGATGCATTTAAAACGAGCAGGAGGCTTCCTCTGTATGTGATTTGGTCAACATAATGAGGAAAAGTACTCCACATAGTTATTCTAACACTACGAAAGTCCTTCTGTTGTCCCTTACACTGCCCTTCAGCGCTGCTGCAACTCTGAGGGGATTTACATAACTCAGTAGAAATCCTGTTTGTCAAACTGTCTCTACCCTGATAACTATCCACTTCTCGAAGATGGCAGCAGAGACTTTTGACCTGCGGCAAAACTGTCTGACCTATGGATGCAAACAGCTACTTGAGGGCTCAACCTGCGAAACAGGAATAGACCTAAAACATCATCTACCATGTTTGGGAGAGAGGAAGACAGCAGTATGCAGTCAGGAGCATTGTGATGTGGACAGCTTGCAGGGTATCTGGGCCACGTTAAGGATGAGTGCAACATCTCCGGGTTCCCCTTGAAAAGCAAAAGAGAAAAAAAGTCTTAGAATGTTAAAATGCACAAAAGCTACAGAGAATATAACATCTCCAGAGGACAAGCTTCCTTGGCTGATAACAAGTGCAAATAGTTCATCAGTTGCATTCTGCAGATGTGCTCATTTCTGCTGGACCATGTTTCCTCCACTCAAAGTCCCATGGTGCAGAGCGTCGTCAAAAAGCCGGGCATGGATTAGCTTTACACCTCAATGTCATTAAATCCAGGCTAGGAGGTACGCTGCACATTACCTTGCATCCTCTTCATTTTTTATTTCAACTCGCCTGTCACTGTCATTATACTCTCCCATTGAAAATATAAATTGTTAGTAAGTAAGATATGAACAGCCATTATTCCCCAGCAATTGCTTCTGTATCCTGAGGTGATGTTATAATTCATTCATTAGTGTCCCACAATTCTGAATAGTACAATTAAAAAAGAATTGAAGCTACAGCAAAGTTTCTACCATCAGAGATTTCAAATTTAATTACCAAGCTTTTGGTCGTAGACATTTTTCAGGATGAAGAATGTCTGAATAAGTCTCTGACTAAAAGCTTTGCAATAAAACATAAAATCTACAATACAGCAAGTGTGAGAAAGGATTTATCCTCTTTAATTGTACTGCAGATATTCCTCCAGCACCTTTCCGAGACAGATTGCAGCGTGTGGAAGATTTCCTAGTTCTTATGCAGAAATACGGGGAATGACAAGGACAAATAAAAACAAGCACAGATTTGCATTTAGAAAAAAATTGAATTGCAGTTGCTTACCTCTGCCAAGTGGCATGAAATATGTTCTCATTCTCCCCTTCCTGAGTTACAGCATTAGTGTTTCGAAAAAGGTATTGATGTCACTGTGAAGTTGACCTTCGATCCTTTGGATTAAATAGAATACCATCAATTTAATTCATTCTACTCTCTGAGTCATTTGTGGTACTTTTTTTTTTCAGAATTTGTATTTTAATTACTGAGTTATGTCATACTAAATGTTACGTATTCAGATCACAGTGACTGGGACCTTCACCAACTTATAATCAGTTCATTCTCTAAATCCAAGTGAAATTTAGTGCTACATGTGACGACATTCCCTCTTTGTGTTCCTGGATATATTACATTTAGAAGAATATGGCGTCCACTGTGATCTTGAATTCTGAACTTTGACCACCAAAATGTAATCAAGGTCATTCAATAGAAGGTTGGGCACCAAATTTATCCCTGAAGGATTCACTGAGATATCACATTCACAAAATAGGCTGCACGGACGGACAATCAGGAACGATACTGTAGCCTCTGGCAGGATAATAAGAGGTATAATAAGAAGGGCCAATATGGTACCCCAGTTGCATATATCCAGTTATTCCACATATTTTACACCTCTGAGCATGTAGTGCAGTTACACTGGAATATTGCCAAAGTTAAGCACTACTTACTAACGCCATCATGCACACTAATATCTTTAATGTAATGGTGTTGGCACTGCTCTCCCACGACACAGTTCACCAGAAAAATGAACAAGCAGCTGAAGTGTAAACATAAACAGTCTCACAGCATACATTTGAAATGTCAGAGAAGGATAAGCTGTTGTTACCATTTACATTTACTATGGCTCAGTGTCCGGGTGGCAACGTGACAACAAACCCAATATCTGAGCCGTGAAGAGGCAGGGACGCAGACATTAGCAATGTTAGCAATAATTATATTTCACTAATCCAAATAAAATTCCTATTTTCCTGTTTTGTTTTTTTTTTTGTAATTTGCTCCCAAGCTTCATCTTGACTGGTGTCCCACATGGCTTGTACTTTGTAAGTACAAAACAGTACACTACACTGATTTCTTGTGTACCCTTTCTGCCAAAACAGTGTGCTGTCAACATTAGTACATGGTGTATTAACACATAGTAATTAGAAGTGGGACATCCTGCCAGCCTCACTGAGGAGCCCATGTTGTTTGATCATAAGCCAGCAGGGGGAGGTGTACTCTGGTCTGGTGGGAATAAATGTTCTACTGTGAATAAAGACTGTAAAAAAAGCTACAATATATCACTTTGAGGTTGAGGAGGAAACTGCTTTAATTTATGAAGTTGATTATTGTCTCAGCCTTATGACTGAAATAGTAACACCAAAAACGGCCTGCCCTCTGTCATATGTTCTGTTCCCTAATGTGCAAAAGTCTACTGAATTGTTCTCTTTTGAAGTCAGAGTTGTGCCTTGGAAATAAATGTCAGCCTTTCAAATTGTACTTTGTTGTGATGCTTTTATGTATTCAATTACTGCTGAAAAAATAAGCTCAGTTACCTTTTGCAACACCCATGAATAGAGCTGTTATACTTTTGGAAGTGCAAAATTGAATCCCACTGTGACCATTTTATGAAGTATTGAAGTAATCTGCAAATGCTCTTCTATCCCCTCTGATGTAAAGTAGTTGTATGTTTTTCTTGATGCAGATGGAATAGAAGAAAAATCCACAGATAAGAAACATGAACGATCAATGACCAACAACCTTGTCTATCTGTTCATTCAGGATGTTATGGTAAAAAAAAAAGTGTAGAATAGATCTTTCCCATCTGTTTGTGTACTGCCGCATTCAAGAGGTTGGGGAACTATTCACAGACCCAGGGATCCACATATCAAAGAGTGCCCCCCCCCCCCCGCCGTTGAGGTTTGTGGTCCCAAGGAAGATGAGCCGTTATGGGCCAGAGCCTGCATCACATTTCCAGCTAATTAACTAAAACCCCTTTGACGCCATGTTATTTGCATTCCTAATGTACAGCACTCAGTGCAATATCTGCCTCACATATTAAATAAGAAGTGCGCGTGGGTTTGTCTAACAAGGCACCCTGGTGTTTTTAGCAGAAATACATTTGTAATCACTTTAAAACATTGTGAAGGCGGCAACACAGAGGAGTTGAATTACGACATAATGGGGGTGAATTATGACATTATTAAGTTGACGTTTGTCTGAACTTAAACATTCATTCATTCATTCATCTTCTACCACTTCTCCGTTTCCAGGTCACAAGGGGTGCTGGAGCCAATCCCAGCTCACTCTGGGTGAGGGTGGGGTCACCCTGGACAGGTCACCAGTCCATCACAGCGCCAACACACAGAGACAGACAGAGACCAACAACCACTCACACTCAGACCTTGAACCCATGTGCAACTTTATTTCTAATATCAATCACTGATAATCAGTGCATGTTTTCCATGTTTCTTTACTCAGATACTCCCCAGCAGTACACAGCTACAAAGGCAGAGCCACACATTGAACAGAAACATACACCTGTGAAGTTTCAAGTGGCCTGCAGTGCAGCCTTCCAAGCTCAGCACTCTGAAGTGCAAAAGGGCCTGAATTATAAATCAAAGGGCTTCAAGCAGCTATGTAGATTAGCAAGCACTTGTGTTTGGCGTCCTCAATAATTAATGACTTGTTTGTATCAGACTGGACCTCGCCTCTATTTTGTATGGCTCTCCATGTCTGCAAACAAACACTCACTGACATGCAAACAGGAGCTGTCAGGGTGTGAGGATGACTCCTGAAGAGCGCGGTGTAGAGACGGACATCACAACCAAAGGTCATCAATGTTGGGCGGGGGCTTATCATAGTGCGTGACTGCACACTTTGTATACTCTCAAAAGCAAAGATTTTTAGCTTGTCCGCACCTTGAAGACACTCTGCCCTTGAGTTTTAAATTAGTTTAGATTATAATTGGGTTGGCCATGGTGTTAAGATAGTTAGAATAGCCAGTGTAATATCCTGGCTATACGAGTGTGAGTGTGAGTGTGTGTGTGTGCATTTGACTATGTACCCTCAACCAGAGACAAATGTTAATTAAGTTCCAGCACTCTCACAGCATATGGATCGACGCTCGCCAACAGTATCAGCAGCCAGCTACAGCAGAACGACACCTGTACAGCAGACTGTCACAACACAGCAGCATTCATTAGTTGTTTGTGCACAGCCTGTCCAAGGCGGGAATGTTGCACTGGCACCAGAGGAAGCCACGGAGCCGAATCAGTGCCTGTGCAAAAAGGGAGAGCAAGCTCTGTTTGGTTCAGCACAAACAAGCAAAGGCAGAATCTTAACAGCAAAATAGCAGTCTCCCAAGTTCAATACAGCTGGTTTAGAAAAGACTTACAAAGTAAGCCAGACCTCTGCTCCTGCTCTCAGCCCTTTGGCCCTGTCTCAATTGCTGCCCAAAAACAGCCTCGTAAGCAGACCTAAGACAAGTGGGAGGATGAAAAAGCATCTCCCTCTCCCCTATGAGAAGCAATATGATGAATTGTGTAAAATCTTATTTGGCACCTCATATTAAAAAAGTCAGAGATTAAACCACAAGCAAAAGGCAGGAAAGAGCTGATGTAGCCAGAACTCAGGAGGGCCCATTAGATGCTCCTGTCTGTCTTTCTGTCCGGCTGGGTGACACCTCGCCTTTTAATGAGCTGTCTGATGTCAAACAGAAGAAATACCAACACAATAAATTACTGGGCTCATCGTTTCCTGTTTGCCCCCACTCTGATACGGCTGAATAATCTTTCTATCGGGCCTCGCACTATCCAGAATGAGATTCTGTCAAATCACATTCTACAATGCTCTGGTCCATTTGCATAACTACATTCGATGTTTCCAACCAAACTGGTGACATGTTTTTCTGCAGTTAATTAGATCGCAGAATTAGTTTTCCAAAAAGAAAAAAGAAGGAAGATGATTTTTCCTCTGCTTGGTCTTCTATTCCCATTTGGAAGTGACAAGATAAAATTGTGTATAAGGGTAATTGCATGGCTATGTTGGAATTAGAGCCAGAGAGAGAAGGTATTTTTGCAGTTAAGGAGCTAATACTCTATTCCAATTTCAGTCTGTTTAGCATGCAGGCTCTGAACTGTTCCCTCTGACATGGCAAACCTCATTAAGATAGAGCAAACTAATTCACTTGAGGACGAAAGCTAATTCTTCATATCTTTTTTTTTCTTTTTCTTAGAGATATAGAGACAAACTGAAATTAGGTCTTTGGGGTATACACACTTGAAGGTAGAACTCTTTCCCGGCTCTTATCATAACACATTTACTGTAGATTAAAGTGAAGAAGGGAGAGGATGTAACCTCGAGCTACCTTTGAACCGCTGCTGACAGAAATACAGAGGAGGCTGAGCCTTCACACGGCGAGCCCACTCCAGGCAAGACTGCCAGGAGGATGGACATCTGAGCTGCGAGGGATCAGTCCACTCATGTGTCTATTCCTGCTGATAAAGCACAGCTAACCTTTTATGAAGCAGAGGTTGAGGAGGACAGAGGAAGAGAGAGAAGAAAGAGAGGAGTGGAAAAATAGGAGGAGAAAACATTCAGTCTGGGGCTGCAATGGGCAGACATCCATTAACCGAGCACTCAGCATGGGATTTGGCATTTACTGAGAACAGCCAAATGTCATGGCAATTAATCAGGACTTTGAAGGCCAGCTGTATCAATACCTCTTGTACATGGTCATAGTCACACAGAAAGCAAGACACAAACACACACACAAACGCATGCACCTCAAAATAGACCTCTCCTTCACTCCGTTTTCACAATATTGTGCTGGTAGAGTACACCTTAATATTATCTCTATGTGTCAAACTAGGACGCAGAGAGAAATGAAATGAACGCATCCCAGTTAGGTCTGGGAGATGGCACACATTTTGTTCTGCAGGGAGTCGCAAATTGCTTTTGAATAACCAAGGTCTAATTGACAGGAAAAGAATGCGCTGTCACTTTGCTGGTATCATTAACACATTTTTTATTTTGTACATGCTCCAGGGCATTATTGTTTTGTTGCCTTCAATCCTTCCTTGGTGCGGTGAATATGTTTTAAAATGGTTGTGAGCAGAATGTTGTTAGCTACACAACACTCCCTGAGGGGAACAAAACACAAGAACAATTGGCTCATTAGAAGGAGAAACACTTCAAACCACAATATGGCTGAACGCACTCAGAGGAGAGACAAAGTCAGCGCATGAGGAGCACAGATGGATTGATGGGAGCGACTGGGAGGGGGGTGGAGGGGGACAAAGGCACACCAACAGAGGAGAGGCAACCTTGTGTTCAACACACTGTGAGTTCAGGGCGCACAAGAGGATCAACTGCTGAGATGAGGTGAATTTATATCCGTCCTGCACATGCAGGGGCTGCATAATGTTTCAACTACATGCTGTGCACTTATAATGAGTGGAGCATTAGGGAATTATCGTTTTGCTTATTTGTTTGGATTTGTTTGGAGTTTAATCAAACACGTATGGAAAGAGAGGGAGTTAAGACATATTTTAAAAATATATTTGGGTTATAGGTTGACAATATTTTAAGTCTATAGTTTCTACGAGATTAAAGTTTAACTTGTTGTGATAGTAAATGTCTATCACAGCAAACATTGTCTTGTCATAGTGGAGAGAGCACAGGTAATTCGAAATGGCTATAAAAAGTTAATGGCATGAAAAGGCATTCAAAATCTTGAAAAGGTATCATAGAAGTTTAGTAACTGGTAAAGCAGTGTGATTATGCTATACATATGATTGGTATACTGAACATACTCCACATGGTCTGGGTTGTACCAAAACGACAGAGTGGGTAATGCACTTATTCCAGCCTTGTATGTAAAATCTGCAATGTAACCCATTTTGGGAACTCGTTGTAGTTTCCAGTCAATAACAACAACAACAGTAAAGTGCCTCCAAATGGGTTGCATCGCAGATTTTGCCCACATGATCAGAAAAAGTGGATGAACTATATGCAGTCACACAAGGACCTCCTTTCAGTAAACAGTACTGGGACTTTAAAAGTTTACTTTAACTTCAACTTTATGTCTTTTTAAACCAATCTATTGGATTTTCATAGGTTTGTTTGCAGAAGACTAAATATGAAACATAGAGGAGAATAAAAAAAACATGATGCAAGGCTTAAGATTAAATCGTAAATAAATTAGATGGTAAAAATTGTATGACTGATGTTAGTACTTAAAAAGGGTCCAAATAAGGCTCATTTCTCCGACCTTGTTCATGCATGACTTCAATGGCTCCGCTCAGTTCCTCTCTCAGGGGCCAAGCTTGCTATATCTATAAAATATATATCTATATATATATAAAAAAAAAACAGAGAAATGCAGCGAATGAAGGAGGCTGTTTTAACACTGTGACAGTTACATTACATTAGAACTGTCCACCTGACCTGTGCTGTGTCTGTGTGTCAGCCAGAGACAGAGAGACAACGGAGAAACGCAGGGAGTGTTTCATGGCAGACACCACTTTGTCTCTGTCTCTGGCTAGATGTTATGAAGCAGACTGGAAGGAGGCCGAAAGAACAGTCTGGGTCTTCAATGTTTTGTTCAGAGATTCAAGAAATATTTTTCCAGGACATATCATCTATAATTCATTCCCTCTATTGAATTACCAATTACCACACATCAATCACAATATTAATATGTAGTTCCCAAACTTGCAGTCTGCTGAAAGTTGCAAATCTGCAAACACTGACACCTGAGTTCACAGCCGATCAAACACACAGACTAGATGATCCTTGCACTGATCTTATGATTGAGTTACAGCGGCCCATCTGATCCCTCAATATCTTACTCCTCTTCTTCCTGTGCTTTTTAAAATTGGTACATATCTTGTGTAACAGATATCTACTCTATTTTTTTTTCTTTAGAATTATAAATCTATGTAAGCATCTGTTTGTCTGTCTGTGCTTTAACAAAACAACATTTACACACTTGGTGCTGTGCAGACCTCCAACAGAGACACACCTGGACTGTGTCTGTCCAGCAGCTCACCTTCGGCTGTCCCTCTGCTTCATGGCGACATCTACCGAGTGTTACCAGAGCCTTTGTTGATGAAATGCCCCGAACAGGTTAAAGTTGGTTTTTCATGAGTTCAGAGCCTGTTGTAGAATCTGTTGTTGAATTTGTAGAAACTCTGCAGCTCCCTCATTTCTCAGACCTGAGCCGGCAGCGCATTGATATCTGAAATGTTATCCGGTTGCAGGTGTGCTTCGGCGAGTGGCTTCATGACTCCATCACCTTTACACGTTAGAATTCGCCCAAATGAAAAATACACTCCAGGGCATGAAATGGACGGCAATTTTAATTATTAGTCTCATTATAACTATTTATATTGTGTTTTCAGTAACACGTATCCTCCCAAAGTCAAAATGTACAGAATAAAAAGGGACTGATTTCAGATTTGGTTCTTTTGTTACTGTCCATTCTGATGGCAGTAGGCCGAGTCTGACATTTGCTGGAGAAACAATCGATTTCTTATTCAACTGAAGCCGCCTGTCTGTTTCTGTTTCGTTTTTTCCACACTAACCAATTTGGCACACAAGAGGGCGCCACCATCTTGGCTCATTCTCAGCAGTGTGGCAGCTGGGAGGCCTCTCTGTGGATGAGGTTCAGATGGACAGGGGAAAGTTGTTTACCTCCGTTTACAAAAAGCCACATGAATATCATTAAAAAGCATGCTGAGCCTGTAGTGGGTGAATTTATGGATGTGAGGGGTGCGGGCTAATCTCTCCTAATAACCTAATCCCTTTACATCAAACAGGAACCTTTAGTGGATTTTCCTTTTCATCCACCTTTCCATCCCCTGCTCTGTGAGCCTTTGAAAGACAGAGTTACAATTGGCATGTCTGTTTTCACGTCGGAAGAAAGACTTTACTTGAAATTATCAGTTTTGTTTTTTTTTGTTTTGTTTTGTTTTGTTTTTGTTTGTTTGTTTGTTTTGTTTTGTTTTGTTTTTTTGAAACCTAAATGCAAGGTGGAAACTGCCGCGCAATACACACAAAAATTGAACTAAGTGGTTTAACAATTCAATAATTTCAATCGGAAGAGTGTTAATAAAGCTTTTGTTCAAAATTCAGAGCGTGTTTGCTGGTGTCAGAGCTTGTTTGAGAGTAAGGTGTTAAAAAATGGTGTTTTCCTGAATCCCTGATCCTTTACTAATGATGGCAACACAAGTTTGTAACCGCAATTTACATCATGCCAATGTACAGCAAAAACCATTGCATCTTTATACGATTTGTACTGATCAGGTTATGTAAATTTATCCGAACATGGAGTGAGAAACTTCTGTTTAAGAAGATTAGTGTCATTTAACATCTGCAATTGAACTGCTAAATAATGAGTATAAATGAGACGTGACAGAGGCATCTGGCAACCTTTGACCCGGAGGCCAGAAGGAGGAGGGATATGTGTATGGGAATGGGAAGATTACATAAACTCATCCAAGAGCCATGGGAGAGTTGCAGAGAGAGGAGTGCAGTAATAACCTGTGGATCATTTATCTTTGAATCAACATCCAGCCTCTGTGTTTATCTTTCATTATTTCCCAAAGGCACCGAGCTGTTGGAGGAGAGCACTCATACACATGAGCAGCGACCCATCCACACCTCATGTTCTACATTAACAGTCCTATTTTTAGTCCTGAAAAATACTGTAACTACGAAGACCAAATCACAGCTTTACCCTTTAGGTTTGAACGTTTTCTCCAGGTGATGATAAAGTCTCTGCACATGAAACAACAGCCTACACCCAGGGAAAGGAGCCCATAATCTTTTTAAATATGTCTCTGTCTGTTGTTTTTGTGATAGAGCTGTTATTACAGGCATTACTGTGAGTTTGGCAAGTATCTTGAGGCAAACATTTGCTTCACTGTCACAGGCTAAACGAGATCACACACTGCAATCATGACATATGATACATTTAGAGATACAGCACTATGTGATAGATAGATAGATGCTTCATATATAGCAGTGTTGCAGAGAAGGCGAGAGATACAGTTGTAGAGGTTGAGTGAAAGGTTGAGTGCTACCTACAGACAGTGGGCCATTCAGGACATCACAACACAGCTGTAAAGAACACTCTAAAGGCTCCTTGTTACAAACAAGGTTAACACAGTGGAGTAGTTTACAAGTGGAACTGATGCACATAAAGCACTTTACACAGTCACTGTGACTGACTGCTTTGGCATATGCTACCTCACATGCACAGGCTGGCTCACAGGGTGCTGAGACACTGACAGATTTCTGCTGATCTTAACTTTAATCCACAGAGGTCTGAGCATATTTGGCCGTTTTCGAATACTTTTTGTTTCGGCACTTTCGGACGACATCGTTTTTTCTTGGCAGCGCTTTGAAAACATCATGGGATCTGCTCACGCCAGATTGGCCATAGACTCAGAAGACGTTAATATGATCCAGCTATGATAATATTACATGGTCCACTCAGTGCTATTAAAACAAGTCACCTGTCACAGAGCCTGGTGTGATCTGGGTCCGGCTCTACCTTACAGGACATGGCCACTGATAGCGCGCTTTTATTTTCACCTAACTCAAAACATGTTTGATCCGAGGTGTCAAAGAACTTCTGGAATATGTTGTCAAATGAAAGAGCGGAGACTATCAAGATGATTAGAGGAGGAAACATCAGAGACTGCCACTCGTTGGAGCCTCAATCAGAGGCAGACTCAGGACTGTTTAAGGAATGAGGAGTTTGCTGGACACAAATATTATTAACTACTGATACTGCATATCAGAAAGGTTAGTCAAGCTGCATTCACCATATCGGCCCTGTTAACTAGTTAATTATCCAGCAAATGAATTAGCCTTGGGTTAGCCTTTGAGGAAGCTGCCTAGCTGAGATAAGAGTGATAAGTGAGGCCTATTGTTACCATAGTTATAAAGTCAGCCTTCACTGAGTCTTGGCTCCAGCAGGGAGTTAGGTGTCCTAACCAGGTTCTGCCAAGATGCTGATGCCAGAGCAGCCAGTCTTAACTTCAAAAACCTGTGGGTGATGTCACAGACAATACGTCCCTGTGTGATCTAGGCTAGAGACACAGCATTTGTCCCACCATGCAGTTCCTTCCAATCCCTTCGCTGCCTGCACATATCAAGAACAGCTGCATCAAATGAGTAAGTGTGCTCAACAATGGCCAATCTGGCCACAAGTCCATCACTTCTGAACACACAATCCTTAGGTGATTTGACAGAGAGTGCAATGAGATCAGTGAGAAGGAGGCTGTTTTGAGTCAATGCTGGCAGTTTGTCTAAGTGTTGGTGTTGGTGCTGCAATGGTGAATGAAAGGCATGATGGAACCATTAGGAGTGTTAAGAAAGCATTAACACTAATTAGTCTTAATACTGGTGGATGTCATGAAACCTGGTGATTATTGCTGTGTAAATATTCTACACACCTCCATTTATGACATTTATCAATAGTTTATCAGCAGTTGGATTTGCATGCTGCTTCTCCCCTACCACAGCAGTTGAGCCGCTTTTCTTCACATCTGCCTTTATCGCCAGGTAAAACTTATTCTAAGCAACAGAATAAAATGTTAAGCCTGCTTGCCCAACTCTCAATGCAAACACAATATCAGACAAGCTGCACCTCTCCCAGTGAGGGGTTGGGCAGGTCTGGGTTGATAGTGGTATTGCCTCAGTAAGCCTGATGATTCACACATAATCTTGTGCCAATTTGCGGGTCTCAACACACACCGACAGCGCACACGCCTAGGTAGCCAGCTGGCGGCTCATTGTGCAACAACAGGCCACCAAAAACTGCTTCTGCTGTGAAGACTCACAAGTAAAATGCACAATCTCCCTTAGACACACACATACTTATTGCGCAATATACTGGCCTCACAAGGACAATATGATCCAGCACTAAGACTTGAAAAAACAAAATCCATTCAGCAGCCTCTCAGCCTGCTTTACAGTAAATCACTTGGCATTAAGGTCTATTTGTGGAAGTCAATGAGGCCAAAATAAATACGTCAGCACCGTTTTGACCACTGTTGTATTGTTTGTTAAGGTCAACAAATGTTTTTATGCCTCTCCACTGACTAAACCTTTAGTTTTCGCTAAAGGTCAGCAGTTAATGAGAGGCATTTCAGGCTGTCAGTGGAGAGAACATTTTGTTTCTCACTTTAGCCAGTGTCAGCTTGGCACTCACAGCATTTATTGAGAAATTTCAAGTTGCGTGGCTCTTGCAGAGCAACAAACCTGTCTACTTGACCTTTGTCATGAGTGATACTCAAGCTTCGCAGCTTTGATGCAGGTGAGAGCTGTCGCACCTGTACTCTGAAGAGCTGAGGTCACTGCCAACACTTCAGGCCACTTGTTTTCTTTGTCTTTCATGCTTACTCCCTCCTGTTGTATCTGATGTCTTTCTCCATACTCTCACCGCCCACCATTTCTGCCCTGTAACAAAAAAAATAAAGACATAAAAAAAAAAGCCAATAATAATAATCGGGTGGGAACCAGAGCCGATGCAGGTGGTGAGACGACGTACAAGGTTCAACCAGAGTGAAAGGTGAGAGAAGACCATTTAAAGTAGGCACACTGTTTGTTCTAATAGCTTCCAGAGGAGGCAAACACCAACTAGTTCAACACAGATGTTTTCTTCCTTTCTTTCTTTACTTCTATCTAAAATGAATATTACCTTGTTTTACCCAAGTAGCTGGATAATTTGTTCCATTTGAGTGGAGGGGGAGACAAGCAGGCGACAGTCAGGCGAGCAGCCACACAGGTTCAGGCCTTGTTGGAGGGTATCACATCGCCGTTTTTACGACCTGATTAACACCAGAGAGTTGAACGCAACCATTTATCCAGCGGTGTATGACACGTTGTGAATGCATATGGGTGAACATAGCAGTAAAAAAAAGCTCATGTTCATTGCTGGGAGAGGAAATCAGGCAACATGGAAAGAAAGAGAGGTCGCTGTTTGTCTGCAGTAAATTAGACTGACGCCTGCCCCTCTGGATCCACCAGCAGAGGCTGTTTCTACTACGACTTTCCACTGTTAACGCCGGGGCACAATTCCGATTGTGTGTATGTTCCAAGGGAAAACCCTGATGCATGAAGCAATTATAAGATTTAAAGCAGCCATCGTCAGGCACAATGGATCATTTGCATGACAATTCATGTCTCATTTAGAACACAGAATTTCCTCCCAAGACCATCAGACCCACTGAAGATGAAGTTGAATGCTGCATCCATCTTGTTGCTGATAAGACGTGCATACATTTCTCTTCACACATCAAGGGCTCCCATACAGAGCTAAAGAGTGATCCCTAACGTGATCTACATTCATCAAAGCTGGGAGTAAACATCAACACAGCATTATTTATTTATCTGAGTATCACTGCTGGGTCAAAGTAAGGTAGTTTACGGGTCAAAAGGAATAGGAAGAGAAGATGTGTATTTGCGTTGGACATAAGAAGGCAAAAGAGAGAAGGATAAGGCACATTAGTGTCAGATCGGACAGCTGTCTTTATGTTTACAATGTCTTCAGCACAGGAACATTTGTCCTGAATGGAGCCAACAGGAGCCACAAAACTTTGTGTGTGTGTGTGTGTGTGAGGTATCATGTTTATCGCACTGACATTTATTACGTGTGTCGGAGCCAATATGTTTATATGACCGCTCTTTGGCTTAGGAGTCTGATCTTCAATTCCTTGAAAGATCACTGGAGGGTCCCCCTGTGAACACTTAGGCTCCAGCTTTCAGAGGGAGAGGAATAACAATCCCCTCTATGATGTCTTCCACATGGGTTCCGTGACGTGCATTCTTTTTTTTTTTTTCAAGACAATTTTGCCCTTCATCAGATGTGTTGGAGGCTGGGTAAGAAAGAGAGAGACGAGAGAGACAAGGGTGAAGGAAAGTGAGTGGGAGAGAGGAAAAAGTGAGAACTGATCTTAAATTTCAACTGAGCCCCGGCAGCTACACAAACAGTGGATGAAGGTGGGAGGGAGGACATAGCAGCTGAGGCGGAGGGATGGATGGATGGATGTGGATGTGGAGAGGGAAGAAGGGAGGGATTGAGGCGTTCGGCAGAGCCACTCAGTCTAGACTCCAGATGTGCAGGCAGCAGCAGTGTGGCTGTTTTGGCCCCCACCAGGCTGCTCTGGGAGTATCCCGAGCACATGTCCCCACGCTGCCTGTAAATCAGTCCAGCCAGGCCTCAGGCTGCACTGCAGCCACAAAACCCCTCCGCCCGGACCCCCAAAACGGGGCCGGCCAGCGACAGACGGACGCCGATGAGCACGCTGTGCCGCGTTATGCCTGTAATAGACTCCCTCACTGCCTTTATGAGACAAACAGTCCAACTTTTAAAAGTTACCACCCTTTCCTTTTCCATGTTTGGCTTTTTGTGTTCATTGTTTTGTGTCTGATACGTGTGTGATTGAACTCATGTGTAGGTGCTCATCTGAATGCATATGATCACCACCACCGTACAGCTGTCTGCAGATCAGAGAAGACTCCAGCTTGGTGTCATAAATGCTGCCGTCTCTCCAGTTTTTGTTCCACCACAGCTCATCTGCAGGGCTGCTCCCTAGTCTGACTGGCACCAGGGCATTCCTTCAATAGCACACTGCTTCCCATACTTGACATCCACTCCAACATCCACAGAGTGCATTCACACAATTACAGATTCCTGCTGGATGTGAGTGTGTGTGTGTGTGTGTGTGTGTAATCCTTTCCCATCAGCGCTCAACACATAATTAGATGTTGGACTGGGAGGCACGGCCCATATATAGTAAGCAATGCAGGCCACAAACATGCACTTAAAACCAGATTTCTTATTGTACTCCATCAGACCAGAGTGAGTTATTTTGAAAGGAGGAAAAAGTCTTTCAGTGGGTCACTGGGCAGCGTTTATCACATCCATGCAAGTCCGCATGAGCAGAGGGAGCCCAGAAGGAGGAGGCCTGTGTGTCTTTCCAAACCAACCCCATGCTATTGTGCAAAGTGCTAAAGTCAACGCTTCACTCAGCTGTTCAAACAGGTAGCTTGGAAACATTGGTGCTGTGTTTAAGTTGATCAGGCTGCAGACGTCCTCTGAACAAACAGGTGAGCGCAGGGAGAAAAATGTGGAGGTCGGTGGGTGTGTGTGTGTGAGTTGTGTCTCTGTTTGTGTGTGTACACTCACCCGTGACTGTGGCCCTGTGAAAACAGGCTTCTTCCCTTTCTGTCCACTGATTGTGTGTGTGAACAGGTGAGCAAGCCTCAATTTTTAGTCCAACCAGTAGACAAAAACACAGTAGGCGAAAAACAGACAAATACACTTATTCACGCACTGCTACACAAACAAAGCCCAGCTGATCCTCCTAAATATACCTATGCTTACTCATGGTGAGATTCCTGAGGCTGCAGCTCTCACGCAGCAGCCTGCTCCATATCTACGTGTGGTGTATGCCTTCTGTTGTTGTTCAACACCTTGACTGTCTTGGGGATACAAAGGGAAGTATCCCAGAGTCAAGGTCCAGACCCTCGAAGGGACGCTTCAGGAAAAAAACAGCTGACAGGCTGTGGAATGCTCCTGGACACATGAGGTTAACTGGGCTTTAACCTCTGCACCGTGGGAGGGGAGTGCTGCTGTAACGTAGCAAAGACCTCCGACTGGACTGTCATCAGAAGCTCACATCAGACCATGAAGTGCGCGAGAATCAACAATGAGACTTGTTATCATCATTTGCTGTTTAGTGTACGTTGAAACAATGAAAACGATGCAATGACAAAGAGAGGGCCAGTCAGTGGTTGAAATGATTAGCTGATCAGCGGAGAGTAAATGTACCTATTTTTAAAAATATCCAAGATATTTGATGGAGATAGATATTGAGTTTGCAACTGAAAACTCAATATCTATCCCCTCGGGCTTTGGTGATGGGTTTACTGCCTTTCCTGTCTGAGTTTAGAGCTGCTTCACTCACATCAGCCCTCGTGTTCATGTCCAATGGCTATATGAAGTGGACTATCAGTCTTTAGGTGGCGTTGTTCATTGCCGTCAGTTCCCCTAATCAATACTCAAATGTTTATTATAAATATCTCATTTTTACAACTAGCTGAGATGTTTCAGTTTCCTTGGAAACAAATACCCCTGACAGGGACCGAATGAATTCTTTAAATCCTAAAAAGAAATAACTTTTTAACCATCATAATGAATCACTGTCTGTTAGTTTCAAGTCTTGATATAAGTTTCAGTGTGACAAACCAACCATGCTTGAGCCTAGAGGTGAGTCAGGCACAGTTGAGGGTTAGAGAGTAGGGCTGAGGAACATGAGCACCTCTTACCATCTGCCACAGCATCCTTTCTTTACCACAAGAGGGCCACCTACACCCTCCAAGATCCTCCTGGGGTCCAAAACTAATAGGAATCGATGTGTCTATGTCACTTTTGCATGTATCTGCTAGCATGCATGCATGAGCAATCCTGTGTGTGTGTGTTGTTGGTGGTGGTGGTGGGGGGGGGGTATGCAAGAGACAAGGCAGTCAGTCAGAGGGCCGTGGGCTCTTCCAGTTAATTAGTAGCAGGGCCAGGCCACAAACAGGCCAGCAGCAGCCACCCAGCCAGCAGTCATCATGTGAAACGGCTGGAGGGGAGAGCGTCTTCCTGACGCTGCAGATAGAACCGTTCAAAGGGCTTATCTGAGGCTGTCTGGCCTCGCCTTATCTGATCTGACCCCAGCTCATACGCCTCCTGTTACACCATGTTTCATCTGGTGCAGCGTGTGGAAACTGTTCCTGTGTGTGTGCGTGTGCATGCATTTAAAGGTCCATATGTGTGCTGGAATCTGGTTATAATGTTTAAATGCTTGGTTTGGATCTCAACCAGGCCAGCGTGAGGTCACCATGACTTGTAACAGTTAAAAATGGGGGGATAAGGGAGGGGGGCTGCATATCAAATCAGGTAATGTCACTGTTACGAAGCAATCTGAATTCATTTAAGTATCCATTTGTGCTGTGATTTACGAAGTGATTTATAGGAAAGTTAGTCAAGCGAGCTCCGCGTGTGTTTTTGTTTAAGTGTGTTAAAAGGCCAGAGCCGAGGCAGCGCAGCAGAAATGCAGACTGATCAGGGTAAATGTGAAAGGTAATCAGTAATCTGTACAGAATGACTGTCTTCAAACAGCCATCTGAGCTCTGCATGAGTGTGTGCTCATCTTGCAGGTGGTCATTTATTTTCTATTATATGCTAACAAGCAGCGTTGCATCTTTCAAATGAACAACTGCTCAGTAATTACGTACCCACTCTAAGCTTTTCTCCCCTGGCACCAGTCGACTATGGGCAGGGACGAACAATTCAGACACAATTTAGCTACAATGCTGCAGTAATTGTTGTTGCCCACTGTCTCCCCCAGGGGTGACCCCTCACTTCCCGAAACACAAACATATGCAGATACTGATACACATACTCACACACATTAACACACAGTGTTGACACAGCTTCAGCAGCAACACCCCCACCCCCCTTACACCATGACACCCCCTACCACTGCCCCCTCTCCCTCTATAACTCCTCTTCCTCCCCTTTTGCCTTCTTGATCCCTCATCCCAGTGTCCCTCCCCGCTCACACACACACACACACACTGCTGTTTGGTAGAGATCAGAAGCCCAGCTCGGAGGCCCCACACCTGGGCATGTTTGTGGAGGAAGCGGGCCCTGGGCGGGCTGCGCTCCATGCGCCTGTCGACTGGCTCCACCAAGTCTGGCCAGCTGTGCTCCTGGCCTGGCCTCGCACTGTGGGGGCTGTGCAGCTGGGAAAGGCATGTTTCCCAAAAGAGGAGAAAAAAAGACAGAGGGGGGAGGAGGGAGGGAGGACACAGAGAGGAGAAAAAGAGAGAAAAAAAGGGCTTTAGGTTATTTCGAGCTCCTTACACATTCATCCCTGAGCTCTCCTAAAGCATCCCTTTTTATATGAAAAAAACATTCTGGGCTAAGCTGATTAATACCTTGGAAGGATTTGAATCCATTATTAGATTTTTTTTATGAACTTCTCAGGCATTTTTGCATGATTTGAAGCTAACAATTAAGCTCTTTCACTACAAATAATTTCGGTGTAGGGTTTTTTGCTGTGATAAATGTTCCACTGTGGTATGTGTAGTACCTTAATTGATTCATTTGATCTCCTGGCTAAAAATGCTATCAACATGTAGGGAGCTGTTTGTCTGATTGGATAAATAGGACTTCTGCCAACACTATTCTTTTAGAATTGCCATATTTGTCACTGTCACAGTTGTTCATTTAGTTTTGTGTCAGAAAAGTTATGGACAAACTAGAATTTGCATGTCTTTCATTGCATTTTCCTGAAATAAAGGCAAATATCCATGTTAAATTTGAATGCTGTCCTCTGTGATGTGACAAGCCCTGTAATACAATGGACACACTCAAAACTTTTCAGATGGCAAACAAACTACCGAAGCATTTGCTGTTTCAGATGTCACCTCTTCCTGTGTGTGTACTTACCCTGCTGCCATGTGGAGCTCCCAGACGCTCCTGAGCCCAGCAGTAGCTCAGGAAGTCGGGGGACGTGTGGAGAGGCCGCCGTGTACTCCTGTCACTCAGCACTCTAGGGAACAGCCAGGCGGACCAGGGCCAGAGCAGTGATGGGAGGCTCTGTCAGAGCATGCCTGGGTCGCTGGACTCATCCTCCATCCTACAGAAGGAATCCCAAAAACTGCATCTTCTTAATTATGATGGATTGAGATGGAGATTTTTATCGTCTTTGGTTGTGTAATGTAAGTGAAAGGTTGCTACAAGATAGTGCTAACTCTCCAAGGTTCTTGCTTTTGTTCTTTATCACTTGTCTGTTTTCATCCATTTGCATAGTTCAGATTCTAAACACCTTGATACAATCTGTGTAGATGTTAACAGAGGTGATATAGACCTTAAGCACCTGGCCACTTCAATAGGGATCCCTTGGGCTTGTTTGACAGTAGGCTGAGTGTTAGGGTGAAGCAGTGCTAGTTATCCAGTCCAACTATTTATTGCCCGCGTCAGGTCATTCCCCTCAGAGAACCTCAAACATACGAGAACAGCCGTGCAAACAGAGGAGCAGCACACTAAACCCGTTTCTTCCTTACACAAAGCATAGAGCTTGCTAACACACAACATGCTCTGTCTGGAAGGAACCCATGTGTCAGCCACATCCCTGCGGTTCAAAGTAGCCTCTCACAGTTTGGCCACTGTGTGTGTGTGTTTGTGTGGAGGGGGGCATTCAGGTGGCAGATTGGCTCTCAGACGCTCATAGTCTCCCCTTAGACTGTGCTGGCCAGAATCCCAGGATATTGTACCTCCAGCCCTCTGTCCTGACCCTGGATCTGCCACCCTGCTGTCAGCAGTGGCCAAGGTGGCCAGATGGACAGAGGGAGGATGTGGTGGAAAAGAAGAGCCCATTAATGCCAGCAATTGCATTTACTTCTATTTCTTAAAAAAAAAAAAAATGTTACAGTAAAATAATGTTCATGGATGGTGGATGATGTGTTGCAAATGGGATCACCAAATGTTCAGGCAGAGGGGCATCTAAAATCACCACCTACACTCTCGCCTCTGTATGCGCCCTCTCCTCTATCACTCTCTGTTCCTCTCTGTAGGCCTGTGTTTACTCACCCACTGGGGCCTCCTTCTTACGAGCTGTCTGTGCTCTGTCCTGCCTGCCCCATCACAGGAGCAGCAGCCTGCTCTCGGGCTTGGCGTACCGACTAGAGCCAGTCTCTGCTCGCTACCAGGGCCCACACACCCACACCCACTACATTCCTTCACTCAGAGCCAGAGGGGAGGGCGAGGTGCTGGATGAGGTGAACATCAGTACAAATGGATGGCGCAGCCTGGTGCAATATTACTAGATATTGGGGCCAGATCAGCAGGTATGAACTGCGGTTTTTGCTTGGGCCCGATGTCATTATGCTGCATGCTATCTGTTCAGCTCATTTTCCTGTGATGTTGTGTTTCACAGGTCTGCCCTCTCAGAAGATGATGTATCTCTGGAGGATTGGATTCTCTCTGCATTGCATCAAAATAAACCAGCAGCTTAGCAGAGTAAATGGAAAAACAGTACAGGGGGAAAGGAAGCCCTCTGGAGACACAGAAGGAGATAGAAAAAAAAACCCTGACAAAGGCAGAAAGAGAGAATTATCTCCCCAGCTGTCTGTGCATCAGGAAGTCTCTCCCAGAGAGTTAGCTCTGGCCGGTCTGATCACAGAGGCAGCACAGGAAGTCCCACAAAAAGAAAAGGAAGTGACCACCAGCTCCAGGAAGTTAGTTTTTGCAGCTTCGGCTCCACGAAGTCTGGATCCTAAAGGGAGGGAGGAGGGAGGAGGAAGGGAGGCAACTCCAGCTGAATAGCAGAGTGTGAGAGAGGAGGAAAAGAGAGGGAAAGACACACAGAGGGAGGGAGAAACAGTTTAGGGCGTAGTAACGGCAGTGACAGCTGTCTCCATGCCGCCAGCTGTGTGTCATTTAGTGAGTGCTTATAAAAATGAGCCTGGCACCAGTGAGTGATGATGCTGATGCTGTGGCGCCAGGCACTCTGCTTCAAATGACATTGGGTGCCACCGCTGACTTCCTCTCAACCTACACACACACATACACAAACACACACACAAATGAAAGAGCACAAAAAGCTCGATTCAGCACAAGTAAATGCAGGCTTGTGTTTGTGAGAGGCATATTTCCAGCCGCTTGTCTCCTTCTGCAGTCTCTTACAATAGAAAACTGAAATGTGTTTCCACAAAACATCTAATTACTACAATACAGCAATTCCACAGTATCAGAGCAAACACAGAGCACGTCAGGACAAACAGATTAGTGGCTCCCGTGACTACATCTCCACCATGTCCCACTCAGACACACCTGTGTTCACACATTCTCTGACTAAGCCCATCGTTTTGCATGTAAATAGAGTGTGTTGCTGTGGTGAAGAGGTGCTAACTTCCTCTGCGCTGCACCTGGACCAACTCATCTGCATTGAGAGAGAAAGGGAGTGACGGACAGATACAAGCACAGAGAGAAAAGAGGGAGAAGACCGGAGGTGTTAATGGGCTAAAACCTGGTAATTGTGGGGGTACTTAGTCGTCCATTGTCATTGCAAGGCTGAAGGACAACAGATGAAGCCTCATTTGGAATTCTTAGAGTTCACATGTCATTTAAAGCAGTAACACCCTTTAAACTCATATTAGCTACTGTGCAGATAGACTTTTCCCTTCATCCAAGTTTTTTTTTTTTTTTTCAATAAACAGGTTCTGTTTATGTGCAGCATGATGTAGGTAATACCTTTCTCTTCATGCTGCTTATTGTTCTTTGAAAGAACCGCTTTTGCAGAAACCGTGAATTGAATGATATATGCGAAGAAGGAATAAACACAGATAAGTTGAAGTCATCATGGCTCAGCTCAGACAGTATCTTCCCGTTCTCCTGCATGTCCTTTACCTCTGGTCCTGTTCATTCTTCTCTGATAAATGATAAAGCAGGAAACCATACGCTCGCCGTTGCTATCAGTGGCTATCAGGGCCTTTAAAACAGTATCTACTAGGGCCTGGTCATGGTCAGACTGCATTTCATCCAAAAACCCTTCAGGCTCACAACTGCTTTTCAGATGGGACTGTGGCATGTTGGAGTCAGCACAGGACACACAGTCATAACATTTGGGTTGGAGTCCTCCAACAGTCATAATTCAGAACAGCTTTAAAAGCAAAAGCTGATAATATTCAAAATGACTGCTGTCATCATACATAAGAGAGTGATCACTCTGGCTCAGCGCCAGTGAACTCACTGCTCTATATTTGGTAATTTCTCCTGTCTCACAATGACTTCACTCATGTAATTTTAGCTCAGGCCCATGTGTTGTTTCAGTCTCATTTTCAGTAAACTCTGTGATCACCTTGCCTTTGCGTTCCACAGGCCTTTCAATCGGAACACAAAGAGAAAGAGGGGCATTAGTCCACAAGAAAAGCCCAGCTTTGGCTTCTTAAAGAAAGCAGAGGTTTAGCTCTTTCACTTCCACTGCATTGTTATGCTAAGGCCCAGCTTGGGAATAAGAGTGAACCATTAGCATCTGAAGAAGAGCCAACATCTGAGGGAAACATGTCTTTAAGGCCCCAAAGAAAAGAATCCATGCTGTCTTTCCCTCTCATTTTCTCATTCTCCAATTCACTCACTTGTTCCTCATCTCAACTCTCAGTCCTCGCCATTTGAAGGCCCATTCTCTTTCTTTCATTTTCTTCTGCTGGCTCTTAGGGCGCGAAGAGGGATAAGAGTGTATGTGTGTGTGTGTGTGCGCATGCATGCGCTTGTAGGTGAAGAAGTGGATTAGGATTTGAAATGCTTCATGAGACAATGAATATAGCTCTTAGCTAACATGTTAAATTCATTAAACACTGGCATCCATTAATAAAGATATCATCTACCCGACTATCGTAACTAAGATAACATGAGCTCGCCTCATGTTATCTTAGTTACAAACTATTTCAATAAGTAAATGAAACACATTCATATTGCTTTACCAATGTATTTAACTACTTATTAAATTATCAATTGCTTCACATATGAAAAACAATGCTCTGTGATTTATTTGGACTCTTCAGCCTCATTTATGCCAGATGTCATTGTTGCTGTCAGGTGGCCACAGGAGCCAGGCTTGGTTCTGTTAACACAACATTAAAGTTTCTCAAACCAAAGGCAGCAATGCTCCTCTTCAACATTAAAATGGACCAGTGACTGAGTTGTTTCTCATGTTGGTCAGAAGTTAGACAGTTGGTCAACAACTTTTCATTCAAGGGTTTGATATCTTTGATAACTTTTGATTCTGCTGCCTTTGCTGAGGGTCATTTCTCATACAGAGGACTGATTAATACCCTCTGAAGCCTTCTTCCATATACCACACTGCAACCATTTCCATTTAAGGCACAATGTGTGCAGTAACAATACAAACTTTGACTAAATGGTTATAACCAAGCACATACTCATATGATGACACTAACAAGGAAACTCTATTTAATTATGTACGTTCAGTGCTAATTAATGTGGTGCATTCACAACATGAAAAGCATCCTCTAATATTAAAGGCTGCAAACACTAAGTTTAGTTGATGTCTGAGCAGCATTGATTTATTTGTTGTGCTGTCAATGACACTTGACTCCTGCACTGAAGTGCATGGTCATGCAGTTATAACTAAATCAAGCCTAACTATGGCCTGCCTCAAATGAACGCAGCCTAATCTATTTGGGGCGATTGCATTCCTGGATATCTGAACAAGGCACAAGTTTATCTCCCGAGTGTAAACGTGACTGAAGTTTCCTCACTGTTCAGAGCACCGCTATGTTTTAAACAGAGTACTTGGATTGTTGGCTGCATTACTCCTACAGAGCTGGAGTCAGTAAGGGGGGCAGCTGTGGGATGATTCACAGCCCCAACATGCATACGTCATCCTGGGTTGGATCCCACAGACGCTCCCCTGGGTCATGACTGGAGATGGAGTGGATGTAATCCTAGAGAGAGAGGCAGTGATACTGTAAAGATAAACTTAACACTGCAGAGCAAAGAACAGCAACCCAAGGCAAAAACCGCTGAGTCACTGAAGTGACTCTGAAGTGTGGCTAAGATATCGGTGCTTTGCTCCCAGCTGGCTGTTGACACCTCAGAGAGCAACGATGAGTGGAGTGATAACAACAGCACAATCAGCAGCCGCACTATGAAACCTACTGTATGATACACATGAACACATGACTCTAGCAGGGCTTCTCGGTCAAGCCCTTTTCTAGCTGACTTAAGCCTCAGTGAAGCACGGAGCCTTTTGGGGAAGAGAAGAATGACTAAGTCGTGCACCTGCCTGTCTGACAGAATAACAACACCAGCACACTGACAGGAGGGAAGGGGGCGAGAGGACTGCATGAAAAAAGGAATTTCCAAGGACAGGGAAGATGTTGTGAAATCATATTGCGCATGTGGCCCGCACAGCTGCACAGGGAGTGAATCGCTCCATGTGTAACAGAATGAATCACCAGTAGAGTTCCACAGAAGTCAGATCACACTTTCAGCTCTCTCTCTCTCTCTGTCTGACACACACACACGCATATGTACGCACTCCTCCCTCCCTTCTTGTTATGCTTTCCTCTGTTTTCCATACAGAACCTTCCTTATCACAGGTGCAAGCGGTGAAGTAAACTGACTGGATTATCCACATATGCCATATAAGATCACTTCCCAGTGTCACACAGGTGCACTCATAGAGATACACACACACACACACACACACACACGCACACACGTCAGCAATCACAATGAACAATGTGGAGCTATCCAAAGTCTCTTCATCAGCATGACATCACGTGGCACATATAACAAACATTGCTCACACACTTCCTGCTCCTTCTAACCCCCGCCGCATTATAACACAGGTGGCCAACTGTGGCAGCAACAGCAGCATTCCTGCTCCACTGTTAAGTGACATCTCTGCAGAAGTGTCCTCATCCTCATCCAGGAAAATCAGATGACTCACAAGATTATTTACTTCAGATGGATTGCATTTGGGTTTTTAAGTCACTGCTAATGTAACTGGAATGGATCGAGGAGGCACCTTGTACCCTTAAACCTAAAGCATAACACTGCAGATGATATTCATTTTATTTATGCTGTGGTCAGGCCAACATTTCAATAGTTCCCTTTGGTTAAAAATATTAACTTGGAACAAAATGCCAACGCCATAATTCATTTCACAAAAATATCAGTTCTTTTATTGATCAGGCCTCAACGGTGAAACGGTGGAAAGCAGCCTCTAAATTCTTCAATGAATAATGGGATGATGGCGGGAGGAGGGCAGCTGATTAGGAGCAACTCTCATGAAGTGGAGTGGCTGCTGACAACTTTATCTGTGATGCTAAATTGACAGCTTTAGAATCTGTCTTTAATACTAATTCAATGGATAAATCCACCCAGAGTCAGGCTGGCTGTAGTGGCCTACAGGGCAGTGGTGTTGTCCTGGGTCCCTAAGGACTGTCCAGTGTTGCTCTGTGTGGTCCAGCCCCCCCAGGAGAGGGCCAGGGATATGGGGGCTCTGGGCCTCTGCCTCCCTCTTCTTGTTGTCCTCCTTTGATATCAGGAGTGCTGGAATGGAGGAGTAGCACTGGAAGGGGTGGGGGGTGCTGGGTCCCCCTAGTTGCCAAGCGAACACCATATGGGCAGCTCACTGGTGTTACTGGGGGCCCAGGGCAGTTCCCAGAATTCACATGATAATGAAGCCCGGGGCCATTCAGAGTGCTGGCCTAAAGCTGGGCCTAAGAGCTTTTGATAGCCCCCAGCAGCCTGTAGGCCTGCCCACCCTGGGCCCAGCCAGCTTTCCTGCCAGGCCCAAACCACCTGTTTGATTTTCCCAGGGCCCTGCCACAGCAGAGGGAGAGGAGAGAAAGAGGGAGCAGGGAGGGAGAGGGGAGGGGCAGCAAAGGAATGTCTCCCTCTTATTTTGTCACTGAGTGTGTACTTCCCATTCACTTCCTCTTTATAATCCTCCAGCCCTCCCCTCACGTGCACACACATACATGCACACTGTTGCATAAACACAGGCGTGCACATGAACACATGCAACACGATATAACCTAGATGCACATACACACACACACACCCCCCTGCTGACCCACACACAGTCTATTTCCCCTTTTGTTAAACCCCCTGAAACAATTCCAGAGACAAGAATGAAGTTTAAAAGTAGGGCACCTTCTGCCACACCAAAGTTTCACACAAACATATTCCTGGAATAGGACCTTGGATGAAAAGCAGGGTGCTCGTCTTAGCTGTGTGTCTCCTAGTTCCATGTGGGAACCAAAGGAGGATCTTCACCAGGCAGCCAGTGAGACTGGGCCACTGACAGTGGAAGGACGTGGGGGGGTGGATGGAGGGACACCTGGAAATGAGAGGAGGGTAGGGAGGGATCAAGAAAAGGGGATGAAGCTTGTGGCATTTGGGGGGGGTCAATGCATGTTTACAAGATGGGCACATTCCTTTATCGTGAGAATCGATGCTCGGCAATGACACCGGGACAGACGGGGCAGGCCTCCCTCACTGTAGCCACTGTGCATGAAAGCAAAGGTTCAGGTGTTGTTTGTTGCTTTGTCAAACTTTGACAGTGAATTGCAGGTCCAATTGCTTCAGCTGCAGGGCTTGAAATGACATTTGCAAACAAAATTCAGACTGAAAGAATGCTCTCTTCTCTAATGAGATTCTGTGGTAGAATAATTCCTGTTGTGAAATCATGTGATGTGATCACAGTAGCAAAAACATTGACAGGGAGCGCAGGTGTGCAGGTGTGACGCTGTGTACTCTGTGGCCACGGCTAGTTCCCGTTGTGAAGGCGGGGCAGCGTTCCTACAGTTTAACCAGAAATGCTGCCTTGCTGGGGGCTAAACACCTGTGCTGCACTTACAGAGAATGGTGTGTGTGTGTGTGTGCGGGGGGGTCACGCTAACTGCGCTGCGTTTACCCCCGCCCTCACCTTACAGGGTCTCCAGTTACCGTAGTCCCCTGGCTGAGATGTTTCTTTTTACACGTTATTCAGGTCAGGTGTATGGGGGAGATCTGCATAGAAAACATTACAATAACACGGCACTGTAGCTCTATTGACTATGACGAAAAATATACACACCTACACCTGTTGCACCTGCACTGCCTTCTGTAGTCCATATGAATAGAATAGCCAGATTCCCACACCCAAGAAAATTAACTTCCTCTTGCTGTTGCACCCTCAATACGGCTTCGATAAATAGAAACAACAAACACTAAGGGGAAACTTGAGCAGGCTGAGATCACAGCTGAGCCAGCAGAGACTGTTAAGGTGGGACTTTAGTGTCAAGAGCATCAGGAGAGAGAAACAAAAACTCCCCAAGGCCCAAATAACTTGATTATACCCGCTCCACAATCAAAACAAAAGTGGCAGGCCCAATCTGTTCACTGTCAATGGCGGCTCTCATTTGTCAAGCCCATCCAAGAGGTTGGTTCTCAGGCGACTCGCACAATGCCCAGTGACAAACAGGAGGGCTCTCCTTTTAGCCCTGCCTGCCACTGGGAAGCCCATCTGAAGTATTAATCTTTGGGTGGAAGAGTGGAGGAGAGGGCTCAGCCTGGCCCAGCCATTGTCCCCAGGCCTGGGCCCTCTGAATGGGGCTTTGTCAGCTCCCCAGCTGCCACTGTCCATGCTCCATCTTTGGGCTTTGGCTCCCATGTCCCCTGGCCGTGCTGACTGGACGCCTCCGTGCAGCTGTGAGGATGTGCGGGGTTAGTGTGTATGTGTGTATGTGGGATGGAGAGAGGTCAGGTGACAGACCATTCGTCTCTCACACACACACACACACACACACACACACACAAATACGTGGCTTTGCATAGGGTCTTACTTGTCATTTCAAAGTGCTGCATTCAGTTGCCATGGGATCTGAAATACACCAGAATGAGTTGCTGTGTTTAATAGATCGGCTCAGTTCCTGTGTTTACAATTTCATAGAATAGATCCAGTTATAAATAAGCAATAAATGTTTCCTCCTACAAAGCTCTTGATGTGGCCTTATATCTTACATGACACAATTGCATAAATACTTTTTACTTACTTTTTAAAACCTGTTGCTTCTTACTTTTTGGTTGTTGTCTAACGTTTGTAAGGTACTTTTAATTTCTGCTTCTAACTGAGTCAGTATATTTATCAAAATTAAGAAAGTGTGGACACAGAAGAAGGGCATTACTGGAGCCGACCAAATAGTTTCCCAGATGCATGTTGCTTTTTGCTTGTTCTCCATCTCCCTCCTACCGCAGGGGGCAGCTGGCCAGCAGCTATCAGGCCTGTCCCCCATAGGCATCTTCTGGCTACCAGCTGAGAACAGCTGGTCTCCCCTTCTGCTACTGGTGGACCTGGGCCCTGCTGGGAGTCCAGGAAAGGAGAGGACCTGACAAACGGGCAGCATTCACACATCGACAGGTTCTGCAAATGAAGAGGCCTCATTAAGCAACATTTACAGTTTCTATAGAGGTGCAGCTATTGTTCACGAAGGAGGCTGTAGCCATGGGGCTCCTGGGGACAATGGAACACCTCATCAGGTTGTGTTGCTGATTTCACCGAGGCCTCAGTAGAGAGAGTGTTAGCTCACTTGAGTGTCTGCTGTGTGGTGTCAGTGGCAAACTGTTGCTTAAGTGAAAGAAGTAGAGGGAGGGGCGAAGTTGGTGGTGGTGCAAGGGGGTGATGAGCAGACGGAAAAGGGACTTGGGCGTTATTAGATTTGCAACAAGCCGTAACACTGTCTCCCATTGTGTATCCTTCCACCCCTTCCCTCCCCCAAGCCTCTGAACGTAGAGAACTCTACCCAGCATCCCCTCCTCACCCTCCTTCTTCTCACCCAGCCTACCCCAGCCCCCCACACCCCCAACTAAAGCTCTCTCACCAGGGAATTGCCACTGGAGTGGAAAGTATTCCAGAGCACAATGCCTATGCTCTCAATGGGTGCTTTAGCATGCCACCAGTGCGCTGTCACCAGCAGATGGGGAGCTAATTAGAAGCCATTAAAGGGCTTTGATAGTGTGTGTGGGAACCAGGCGGAGGGAGATGGCCACAGGGGTGTAAAGGAGGGGTGAGCTTTGGGTCTGGTGAATGCACACACACACACACATATACACATGTACACAAGTGAGAGAAAAAGATCTAGACCAAGCTGTCCCTGGGGGTCCTCAATGGGCCAGGGACACAGAGCACAGGACACCTGTGGGTCTTCAAGGACCTCAGATGGATATAGTGCTCCTGTAACCTGCCCTTGGCTCTCAAGGGGAGGCATCTGTCCACCCAACCAGTCTGCTGCTTGCACACAGAAAAAACACCCAACAGGCGGCGAGGCTCCAGTCGGTCTGCACTGCTGATGACACATCTCTGAACTAGGACTCCCACAGGAAGTGACTCCCAACCACGGGTCCTCAGTCATTACAGAGGCTGGGCTGCCCAGGGAGGTGCCAGGCCACGCTGAAGCACACCAGGAATCCAGGCGGAAACATACATAACACACACCCACAACAACACAAAAACACAACACAAACTTGCAAAATCTTCAACTTCCTCCACTTGTACATATGACCCAAGTGTCACAAATCAATCATCACTTAGCTGTGGACAGATGTGGCATTGTGGTGTGGTTAAAGTTTTCGTATCTGACACCAAACACACACCCCTCCCTGTCTCATATGAGCCCTTCCACACACCTGCATACAGGTGTGATCATTATCAAGCAAACAGGAAGAGCCTGACTGGGAACTGGAAACTAATCCCACAGCTGCGAGATGGCCTGTGTGTGTGTGTGTGTGTGTGTGTGTGTGTGTGTGTGTGTGTGTGTGTGTGTGTGTGTGTGTGTGTGTGTGTGTGTGTGTGTGTGTGTGTGCGTGAGTAAAAATTGTTGAAAACTTGCATGTGGTGCTCTCCTCTCATTATCAAATTCCTCCCTGTTTCTTTTCAACAGTATATCTCAATAATGATCCTGAAGTAAAATCCTCTGTCTAAGAAACCATTTATTCTCCTGCAGCATCATTGTGATCTGGTCACTTTCATGTTTCAGGAAGTAGTAGGAGCATTACTTATTGTCCCCACAGCAATAATAACAGCGGCAAAAGTGTGAAAGCATTGCTGGAATGTCCTACCTCCTCTGAATGAATTCCTGCACCAACTTTTCCTCTTGTGGCTTCCTGTAGTGTGCTTTTGTAGATCTATTTGCTGTAGTGATAAAGAGGGCGTTTTAGCTAATATGTTTCCCCTCCACGAAATGGAAAAGTTTATCCTGAAAAAACGCTACTGGGAAACGGTTTGTGTGCTGGCACAAATATAGCCAAGATACACAATGTCCTGAAAAAAGACTAGTTCTGCCTCTCTGTTGTTTGATGGATGCAGGATGTTGCAACAGTTCTGACACAAACAGTAGCCTGTCACTGAAATAAAATACTAAGTGATAATCTGCTCATATATAACGAGTCCACTGGGAACTTAATTGTGTTTCAGCAATGAAGGAGGGAAGTGGAGCTGGGAGAGGGCACTGCCATTCTGCCAGTTAAAATCAGGAGCTAATATGTTTCACTTTTCTTTCCCCTCCTCTGCCTCATCCCTCTGTCTTCTCTCTCCCCTTGCCTTGATGTGCTGTAAACAGGCTAAAAAGGGCCCAGCTGTGTGGAGTTATTGTTGGTGTCAGTAGGAAGTGCTGATAGCTTTTGCAGCTGAACAAAAGCTGGATGAGGGGAGTGGAGGGGCGCTCCAGACACTGTGGCTCCAGCCTAGATTCTCTCCCACAATCCCTGCACCGCACTCCCATTGTTCTACCCACCCGGCCCTCCCTCCGCCCTGTCAGCTGCGACCTAGGACAGAGGGCAAAAAAAGAAAAGGGGAAAAAAAGAAAGTTTTTTAAAAAGTTTTTACAGGCTACTGCAACAGCTAGAAGAAACAGTCCTGGTGGTAGTAAACTTGGTTAGAAGACAAAATGTTATCTGTGGTTTATTATAACATCTGCGCAGATATTAGCTTTGGTTCTTCAAATAACTTTATTTAACTTTAATTTATATTTGAGTTGGGAGAATAACTTTTATTCCCTCAAAGCTGTGCATGATAACAAATATTCTAAAATCAACAAAACGAAATCAAAACTTGTATTTGAAAAAAAAAAAAAAAAAAAAAGAACAAATACTCACAGACCCTGGGCAGTAAAATTATACCATGCTGTGTTATACAGTGGTGAGAATTTAGTGCTTTTATTCAGTCTTTCAGCTGCTGAGATTTTACCTTTATGCTACTTCAAAATTTATTTAATTAGATTTCCATTTAAAATAATTATTTTTTTTCACCTCACTGTTTATTTAAAGCCAAAGTTAAATGACCCAAAGGAAATAAAATTGTGAAACAGATACAAATGGACATAAAATGGATAGAACATATGGTCTTAAAAATACATTGTATTTGTATTTGAATATATTAGTAACTCACAGGGCTGTTATCTGACATGGTATGTCGGTTTGCCCAGTGTAATTTAGGTACATAATTTGATAATATAAATATTTATTTTTCTCCTTTGACTGCGGGACTTGTGGGCTACTGACTTCTTCCACTTTAATAATAAGCGATGTTTTTACAGGCCGCTGCTTTTTGTTCCCCAGTCTGCCACCAGCAGGAATAAAACGACCGGGAAGAGCCGGACCGGCAGCCTCCGTCCGGCCGCCGTCAGGTGACAGCCCCGGGGACGGAGCGCAGGTGAGCGGAGGCGCGAGAGAAAGCGCGAGCTTCTCTTGTTTGACGTCTCCATGGAGACCGCCCGAGCGGCGCCAGGCTGACAGGCGTCAAGCCTCGGATGAATGGGTGACGTCACCGCGCTGGCGCCTGCCAGTCTGCTCGGGCTTGTTTGGACAATCTGGGGGGAAGATTCAGAACAGGCGATGTGATCTGAGTGAGCACACACTGCAGGGACATGTGAAGGAATCCGCCGGGCTGCCGCAGCGCTCCGGAGCGACACACCGAGAGCATAAAGAAAGCTCTGAGCTCAGGAAAGAGAGAGTTTGTCCAGGGACCAGAGGAGGGGGAAACACCGCCATGTTTCGTGAGACCACAAACAGTCTCTCTCTCACGTGGTGACTTTATGAAACTAATGGTCCGATAGATTGAATTAACTGCTCATCTCGTTTGTGACTGTGAACTCGCCGTCTTGAATTAATTTAAGTTGATAAAACGCTAACCTTCCCCCTGAATAGTTTCTATGTGACCGACTGTCTAACTTTACTGGATTACTGTCACAAACATCTGCAGACCCATCAACAATTGTGAGCGGCAAATGTGGGGCACTGTGGAGGTCTAATTATCATTAACCATTCACCCCATTCATCCTGTCCAGTCCCACACACACATTCTCTCACCACCCCTCCACTGTCCCCAGCCCATCTACACCTGCAGAGTCCCCAAGCCACGGACAGCTGGATTCCCACATATTACCAATAAAAGACACACATTTGTTTCCATTTGTAACGCCATCCCTCAAACAGATTGTAAATCCCGATAACCAGGCGAGCGCTCTCATTGGCCCATAGCGTTGTTTTGGACCGACCTCTCAATACTAACGCTGTCAACCCATTGGCTCACGGCCTTCAAACAGGAGCTCTGGGACACGCCCCCTCCTCCTGAGCTGCTATAAACCGGAGGAGGTTTGCCCATGTGGATGTTGCGAACTGTCAACATTGCCTCGCTCACAGCTCCAAGAGGAGAAGCCTCGTTGCTCAACGATATTTGAACATTCCTTCACTTTGGAAACTAAACCTCTCACACTAAACAACATGAAAGTTGTCGGATCTACCTGCGCCCTGAAGAGCAAGGTCGGCGGAGAGGACGT
Source organism: Echeneis naucrates (assembly GCF_900963305.1). Lineage (NCBI taxonomy): Eukaryota > Metazoa > Chordata > Actinopteri > Carangiformes > Echeneidae > Echeneis > Echeneis naucrates. The sequence goes on along the minus strand of NC_042515.1, from coordinate 20,109,945 downwards.
GGTGCGCTGCCTGTCCGATCAGAGCCTGACCATCTCCAAGTGCAAGATCCCGCTCCTGGACGAGCAGATGAGCGTCTTCCTGCAGGACATGAACAGCTGCTACAGCAAGCTGAAGGAGCTCGTTCCCACTCTGCCCACCAACAAGAAGGCCAGCAAAGTGGAGATCCTGCAGCACGTCATCGACTACATCTGGGACCTGCAGGTCGAGCTGGACGAGCCGGAGAAGAGCCGCCAGCACTCCGCCGGCAGCGTCCCCCGCACGCCGCTGACCACCCTGAACGCGGAGCTCGCCAGCATCTCAGTGGAGGTGAATATCTCTTCACACACTGTGTGGCTCATGAAGCACGGCGCAGAGGTGCCTGCATGTGTCTGTGTATATCATTTGCCTTAACGCACAGGTGTTTTGCATCCTCCCAGATCAGACGCACTAACCGAACCTCTCTCCTCTTTGCCCGCAGAACGGCTGCTCGGATGACAGGATTATGTGCCGTTAAGAGCTCGTGGAGCAGCAGCGCACCGTGACCCCACAGCGAGCACCGCCGAAGAACGAACAAGGCTACCTGATGTGACTTCTCCACCACATCAATAAAAACAAAACCCTTGACCTGTGTAGGGACGTTTCAGACTCCCAAAGCTAGAACAATAACGTTGCGTGGACATCCTCCTCCTCCTCCTCCTGCTGTGGCGGAGAGGATCTCTGCCACTCACGGCTCTCCATTCATCAGAGGGCCCGGAGAGAAGAGGGCCGGCGGTGTCCAGATAGAGACTGGGTTAGCCGGGGACCAAGACGAGTTCAGTGCAGCCAGCAGCCGCTTGTTGCTTGTAGAGTTTCTAAAGAAAGCTAATATGTGTCTGTCACGCTCTTTGTATCTTGTGTAAACCATGTAGAGAATTCAACGTTTTGTAAAAGAAAAAAAAAGTATTTTTTCTCAGATTCCTGAGCGACAAACTGTATTGTATATTACAATGCCTCATTACGTGAAGATATTGTTTTCTTACAATGTACTTTATTGGTGTTTTTATTAAAACAAGAGTTATTTTTCAACAGGAATCCCTCTGTGTCACTGTGTGTGTGTGTGTGTGGCAGAGACTATCAAAGTGTAGTTAGTTAAAGGGGCTACTTGGGGGGTTCTTTACAAAAGCTACAGTCGGGACAGGATTGGCCCAGATGACACTCTGGTGGTTCACGTGGGCAGTTATGGTTTCATTATTAGCACTGGGATTATTCCAGGCGTGAATCTGAATGTTTTATCTGGTAGTTGAGTACTAGTTGATTTTAAAGTCACCAGAAAAAGTGCTACACCTCGAAGAAGCTGTTAAATCACTCAAGTAACATAAAACCAAAGCTGGTGTTCAACAAAATGGCTCAGAGCCAGTTAAACTGGTAATTTGCTTCTCTATGGTTCATTAACGTATCAAATTACAAGAGGAAGTCTCCCTTTAAACACTGGTCGACTGATCTTGACCAAAAATAATAAAAAAAAAATAAATGAAGAAATAGTTGAAATGAAATTTAAATTAAATTCAACGCCCCCCCCACCATGAGGATTTAAGATCCTACTTATATTCAACGTTCCCATAGATATAAAATGATGTAAGTTTTTTCCATCTTTTTTAAGCTACCAATGAAAATACATGAAATAAATGAGATAAAAGTTTGTTTCACTTCATCAAACCTCCATTTAAAGCGTGCCGTTTCGATATGTAACCGTGTAAATCACCGGCTTTTCCAGCCCTGCGCCGGCACCGCGGAGGTTAACTTGCTTTGGCGAGGAGACTCGTTATAAGATTTATTCTGTCTCCCTGGTGCAATGTTTTTCCCATTTCCCTGCGGTGCGATGCGCACAGCTGCAGCCCCGGCGTGGCCAGTGTGTGATTGTGTTTGTGTGATAGCTTTGTGCCAAGGGCAGGGGAGGGCGGCGGGGCCCAGACTGAGCGGCGCCTCGGCACACCTGGGGAAGTTCAGGTTAAATAGCTCCACATTCCTCAACACACAGCTGATTGAAACATTAACAAACAGTAATCCGCGGGCCAGGCCGCAGATGGGCCGGGAAGCAGGCCAACACAGAGAGAGACGGGGGAGGGGGGGGGGGATTCCCACAGTACGGCCCTACGTTATAAGTTTGCTATTAATATATACGCTTGTTTTTTTTTAGACAGGCGCAGTGCTGCTGAGAGAGGAGTGTCAGTAATAAGTTCAAGAGAACAGCTGAACTGTTTTCTCTCATGCAGGCTCTTCTCGGAGCTCTCAATCATCTGGATGAGGATATGTATCAGGCTGATCGTAATCTCTGATGTAATGTGGCGGAGCTGTGGAGGAAATCATAAAGATCTGTGTTCCACCGACATTTATTTATAACGTTATCCCCTCACCTTGCAGCCGTTTCATCCAATTTAGATTTCCTCCGTTCCCAATGCCTTTAAAGCTGCGTCTGTAAACAGCAGTCAGGCCTGAGGTTGGGGGTCAGCGCCCCCTGTGGCCGAACACACACCTGCACCTTTAACCTGTCAGTGTGTTGGGCAGCAGCGCCCCCCTCTGGTAGTGTTTGTCGGCGTGGGGGTGGTAACAGTAACCCATCATTAATGATTAAATGTACAAGGTCCAAGTCAATTGAAACATTTGTTGTTCTTCATACGCAGACTTATAATGATGAAGTGATACCTACACGACGTTACATACAATTTAGAAGCAAATGTGATGCATCCCTGCATGCCCATCATTACATCTCAGTAGCAATAATCTTATTGTATCCACACACACAGAAGCCTCTCACCAGACTCACAGCATCAGTGGTGCAATGTAACTGAGTAAAATTACTCAAGCACTATAGTACAATTTGAGGTACTTGTACTTTGAGTAAGTCCATCAATGTGATTCTTTTTTGTTTAATTCAGTTCTTCAAAAAGATATAATATTCCATAAAATCCATTGCTTTTATTTTTGCATCTACAATTCCTGTTACTACTACAGGAACTACTCATAGTTTTATTCAACTACTACTTTACTAATGAACTATATGGTTTACATACTTTATGAATCCAAACCTGGTTTTTGAACTACAACGTATTGAAATGGACTAGGGACCCGAACATATTTGGAAGAAAAAAAAAAAAGAGCAAAGATTGGAAGTGTGAGTATGAATGTGCATCAGATTTTTCTTTCATTGATCATTTCAGACAACAGAATTATGTGGCAATGCTTTAGAGAAGCTCAACTTCTCAACTACAGTTTCAGCAGTATAGTACCGTACAGTATACAGTATATACTTGTAGATAAAACATGCTCAGTGTGAGTGATCTCATGATGTCAGAAAAGACGATGCATAAATACATGCAAAGGATTTTGAAGATGGAACTATTGTGGTATGTGGCCTCGGTCTGTCACTGACATTCCTGCAGATTTACAATGAGCTGGGTTATTTCTTTGACCCAAATTCACTGCAGGCTCTGGGTTCTTCCTGCACCTTGGACTTTGTGCACTTTTTTAGATAAGCTTCTCATACTGTGTGGGTGTTATAATAACCTGATGGATGCAACTGTCTCCAGGTTTTTCTAAATAAATGCTAAGCCAGAAGTAATATTGAATAATGATTTGACTCTGTCAGAAGAATATAAAATCTTAAAATAGAAGTGGATTATTTCCTTATAATCTGACAAGCTGTATGGCTGATCTCGTTTGATAAAAAATGATTGTGTTGATGCAATATCCTGCCTGATTGATTGGCTTGAAACCATCCTCAGAGGGGCCAGGCAAACGGTTGGGGGCATCAAGGTGCCATCAGGAAAGAGGCTCCCACTGCTAAGGAACTACAAGGATGATGTGACTTGCATCCTTCAGACAGCTCCATGCAGGCCAGGCTCCTCAAGCACTCCGATGATCTGCTCACATGGGCAAGGATGGAGGTTATGCCTGAAAAATCTAAGAGCCTGGCAATTAGGAAAGTTGCGTCTCACACAAAGACCACCTTTGTGGCTGGAGAGGAGCCCATTCCCAGGTTGGATGAGAAAGCACTGTGAAGCCTTGGCAGGGAATACACCACGGAGCTGTCACACAGGCAAATGGGGAAGCAAGCCAAGCAGCAACTGGCAGAGGGCTTGACAAAGATTGACCGAAGCCACCTGCCTGGGAAGCACAAAGTGTGGTGTCACCAGCAGACACATTACCAATGAGTGATGTGACCCCAAAGGTCTGAAATCCACGTCCACGATCAGCAAGATTGACAGCCTAGCCAATGGTTTCATCTGTATGTGGTTGGGCTTGTCCAGCTGCTTTTCAGATGCAAGCCCTTTTGGGCAAAAACATGCTGCAGCTCCCCCTCAAGCACATCAGCCTAGAGTACAAAGAGCAGAAGGCTGGTACCAGAATTGAAGGACTCTGCAGACCCCATGCATTAGGAGTGCAAAAGTTTCCATCTGCACAGGTCACAAATGGAAGGCTCAGGCCAAAGCACAACATGCCATCTCAGACCATCTCCAACCTACAACACTGCGGGACAGGGTTAGTCCAGTCTGGTCGTGCCGGGCTAGGCTGGGAACCCTGCAGCATTTCTGATGCAAAGCCACCAAGAGGCAGTAGAGGACCATGGCAGTTGGATGAGGTCACAACTACCATGGTCTGGTGGAGCAATGTGTGGTTGTGGAGCAAGAGCAGTTTTATATCAAGGCAATATCCCAGGCTAACCAGGGAGCCTGGACCATCAATGAACACATCTCCTGGGCAGACATCTGGAGGACACTGCAATCCAGGCCCAGCTTCATTCTTCAGGCGACCTATGACACCCTCCCATGCCCCTGGGGATCTTGCCCAATGGATTGGGATGAGCTCGATTGTCCCCTGTATGGCATCATCAAGGAAAGCCTCCAGCTCATTCAGACAGGGTGCAAAGTGCTGCTGACCCAAGGTCGCTTTAGGTGGTGCCATAATCAAGTCCTGGTGAAGACTTTAGGGATTTTAGAGAGGTGCAAGGTGGCAGCAAACCATGCTCCAGCCTCCCACAGGGGAAATTAACTGCATCTTCACTTATGCAAAAGAGTGGCAGACCTCAGACGGCAGCTGGTATTTCCAAGGGAGATTGTTACAACTACACTCTAGCTGGACATCATCATGTGGTCTGCAGTGGAGAAGAGGGTCCTCTTCGTCGAGCTCACCATGCCCTGGGAAGAAGCCATGGCAGGAACACATGAACAGAGGCACCTCGAGTACACCAGGCTGGGAGCAGAATGTCAAGGGACTTGCTGGAAAGCTAGGATTTCCCCTGTGGAGGTTGGGTGCTGTGGATCTGAGCGAGCAGGAGCAGCATATAATCAGAGGACCAGAGCCAAGAATGTTTAAATATAAATTTGTATTTACATCAATATCAACATCAAAAGAAACAAAAAAGTCTATAATATACATCCTGTAAAATGACAGCTTATCTTACCTTCCACACAAAGAAAAACAAACTAAATTATATCTTGCCTCTTTTTGCACTTTGTTTAAACTCTACAAAGTTCCTCTTCCCAAAATAACAAAATCTGGACATAAGATGAAGTTGTCTCCTGAAAACTAGAAGAGAAATTGATATGTCTTCAAGTGGATGTCATTCCATTGGTATTTTTCTTTCACAGAAAAACATGCTTTGTTTTTTCTTTCCCCCCCCCTCTAGCTGTAAAAACCTTCTGCTGTGGGACTGAGACCTGCTGGCCATCTTTTTCACTGCACTGATGGCTGACACTTACAGTACATAACCATTATATGCTATTACAGATCAATGACATGTACCCATTTACCATCAGAATAATATATCATAAAAAATGTACACCAAAAACCTCAGAAACTATACAGAGATGTGGAAATATATCTTTGGATTGCGCATGTTGAAAAGGTAGATTCAGCGAGTTGAGAATAACAGTCAAAAGAAGATGCTGTGAATTAAATACAATTGACTATTGGGAGGGTAACAGAACTCTGCTAAGGACCAGGCTTGTTGGTGAACTGACCGGTGTGCTCCCATCTTTACTGTACACGCACACACACACGCACGCACACATGCACACACACACACGGCCCAACACGAGAGGTTTTGTTATCAACCGTCCTGACAGAATTCCCCACCACCAGCTTCTGTTCAAAACTCCTGATGGTGTGAAAGCTTAAACCTCCAATTCATCAGATCCTCGTCACAAGTAAAAAGTGCCTCGCTAAAACATGAAATACACGACTTCTTGGAAAAAAAAAAAAACAAAAAACAAAAAAATACAGCATTAAGAAAATGACAGCGGAAGGGAAGCCCAAAACACACCTGCAATATTTTCAAAGGCAAAAAAGCAAAACAACCGAATCAGTATTGACCTATGGGACACAAAAATACAACCAGGTCTCATACTTTGTGCAATAATGGGCCTTTAAAAAGCATGTCTGATATATTTTGTAGGTTATTTACAATTCATATTCACAGAGGACATTTGAGACATCTAATACTGCAGTACCATTTGTTTGCTTAGAACAGGGTAATAATGCTCAGTTACAGTCTAAAGCATAAAGGCAAGAGTTATTGCTCCAATCTGCATAACATAGTAAACTGTGCTTATAGCTTCCAATGACTTTTAGAATGAGGCGCATCCAAAAGATAAGAAAGAAAAAAAGAAAAGAAACCAATTAATGTGAAGGCATTGAATCTCTAGTAAGGCTGTAATGATGAGGAAATATTGCATCAATCTTTATTCCACACAGAAGCCTCCAGGTAAAGTGCAGCCACAGTCAGTTGTACCGTAGTCCCATTCTGCAGCCTGACTGTGATGCTGAATACTGCCCGACAGCTCCAGGTCATTCATGTGAACACACAGACATGCGTGTGCACACGCACACACGCACACACACGCGCACGCACACACACACACACACACACACACACACAAAAATATTTGTGCATAACCTAAAAAGGGTTAGGCATTAGCATGTGAGGCTTCAGTTGGCAGTGAAACCTGATTCATGCTTGTCCTTGTCACCAATTTCCTTCAGGTAGAGGGTTAGTTGTGTTGTTTTTAGTCTCCTGCATCACATTTTCTGCTGGAGAACTCCTCTGTGTGTGTTTGTGGAGGTTCAGCTCTTCCCCTGGCCCAGGCTACTTTGACACAGGTGAAAGGCTCCCAATTCTGCTGTCAGTCACAACTCCTCAGCAATACTTCTATTGAGACAGAAACAATGACGTGTTAATCCTTCGACTGGTTCAAAAAGACTGTCAGTATCGCTCTACTCTGCTTTAAAAAAAGAATCTAAAGTAACATGAAAGGCAACTAAACACCATGTGTCAAAAATATTATTCACCTGATCAGGTCCCATTGGCATTCTACCCATTCCCATGGGGTTCATGCCCATTTGGCCTTGCATCTGTCCTGGCATTTGGCCCATCTGTCCTGGACCTGCCCCACTGATGGGCCCAGGGCCACCCATGGAGTTGTTCATCATCATGGGTCCAAACTGCCCCTGGTTGCCCTGCTGGGGGAATTGTTGCTGGGGGTATGAGCTGGAAGACCAGGAGAATATGTTAAAGCAATATACCACTTTCATCTAAAGAGATTACACACAGACACTCTGAGTGTTTGCTGAAGTGGTGTTAAGTTACTTCTCCAAAAAGCCTGTAACTACATACTTGTTGCGCGGCATGCCGCCCTGTGGCCAGCCCTTCATGTCCCCTGATGAGTACATGCGGGCTCCTTGTGGGTTTCCCTGCATCCCTGGCATCATGGTGTTCTGAGGGGGGGCCCCCATTCGTCCTTGCATCATATTCCCTGGTGGGCTGCTGCCTGGTGCCATGAATGATGGGTCCCCCTGCTGGTTCATCCCTGCAAATACAATGACAATTACGAGATTGGATGGGAGTGTGATATCTGAACACCCAAGAACTGACTCAGAAAAACCAGCTGTTTCAGTTCAGTCAACTCACCATAGGTACCTCCATAGTTGAAGCCCTGTTGTGCAGGTTGGTTCAGGGGGGGTCCTCCCATGGCTCCGTCCATGCCCCCTGGAGCAGTGACATTTGGAGGGGGGCTGAAGCCTTCTGCTGCCCCCTGGCCCTGCTGCTGCTGTTGCTGCTGCTGCTGCTGTTGCTGCATCAGCATCATCATCCGCTGCCTCCTCATCTGCATGGTCATCATTTCCCTGCTGCGTTGAGCCATCATTTGGGCATTGAGGAAGCCCGGCTGTGGGACATAGTACTCTAGATAAACTCTTCAAATGGTGACTTGACAGTGGCAAGTCAATATAGATTACATAAAATGAAGGGAAGCTCTACATACCTGACCAGCCATGCCTGCAGGCTGCATACCAGGCTGCATACTGGCCTGCATGCCTGGACGCATGGCAGGATTTCCACCTGGGGCATTTTCCATCTTCATGCCTTGTCGGGTCTGGTTCATAAACTACCAGAAGAGACTGGATTAAAGCCACAAGCTCCACAAACAAAGAAGATGACTTGCTGTATCCACCATTTAACAATACAGAAGGTCACCTTATGGTTACATAAACTTAGTACTAGTCTTTGTGATCACCTGCTGGCCTTGAAGTCTCTGCTGTAGCTGCAGTCGGAGGGGCTTGGTGGCCATCATGCGAGGCCTCATCATGTTTGCACGAGGGTTGCCCATGCCACCCATATTTGCCATGCCAGGGAAGCCTCCTGTCTGGCCCATCTGATTCATCATGGGGTTGAAGCCACCAGGAGACTGACCTTGCATTGTGTTGCCGCCATAACTGGCCTGCATGCCCATGGAGGGGGGCCCTGGAGGCCCTGGGGGCCCAGGGTAGCCCTGGTTATACATGGGTTTTTGGTCCATGCCAATGGAGTTGTCTGGCCCAGGGAAGGACTCTGATGGTGGGCACTGACCCTGACCCTGATCCTGACCTGGCTGGTGGCCTTCAGGTCCGTGGGACTAGAGTACAGAAAATCTGGAATCAGTGCTAGTTAGGATCTATTAACAACAGGCTTTCCTAAATGATTCCCAACCATGTATTTACTTTGAAATAGCAACAAGCACCTTGTGACATTTATTCTGTTTCTGCACTTATCGTTAATTCAATATTTGGTGCATAATTTACTGTTACATTGAGGCAGCCACTCATGTTCATTTGTGCCTTTGGTTCAAAGAGTGGTAATGTCTTCATCTCCTGTTAACAACATGAGTGCAGTATAGATTTTAAACTGTAGTGTGCCCTGTACCTGGCCTACTATTTCAGGGATGCCAAGGGCTCGATCTATTTCCTGCAGAGCAATGACATCTGCGGTGTTGAGTAGGGAGTCCAGCTGGTCCAGAAGTGCTCGCTCATCACTCGGGCCATCACTGCTGGCCAGGGGCCCCAGCAGCTCATCCAGAGGGTGTGCAAACTGTTCCCTATATCAAAAAACAACCCTGATGTCAAGTCTACTCAGGAGCAGGCAACTGCAATTAATGGAAACTTCTGAATTCTGAATGAGGTCTACCAAGTCGGATAAATTAAAAATTATAGGTTTTGAACTAGTGATTCACCTGTTTGTGTTACTCTGGGGTCTGTCCATTCCCATGGCAGAGTCTGGCCAAGATGGAGACTGAGGTGGATGACCATGTCCACCAAACGGGCTCATACTCATGTTGGGTTCATTGGTACCTGCACATGAATTTGCTCAAAAAATTATTCTCATCAAGTTTATACTCACATTAAATACCAGTGACAAATGACTGCTTCACACATTACATCAGAAAGGTACAACATACCCATATCCATCAATTGCTGTTGCAGCATAGACCTTGTGTTTCCAGGTGCGCTGTTGGAGCGGTTAATCATGGGTCCTCCCATCGGGCCAGAACGGCCCATGCCAGCATGTCCTGGTCCGCCAGCAGGGCTGCCGCTGGACCTCGGCATCCCCCACTCCCCTGGTCCTGCCATGGGAGGGCGCTGGGGCATTCCCATGGCTCTGCCCATGCCTCCTGAACAACGTGAAGACCATTTAGATTGTGCATTTCATCATTACATTTGCTAATGTAAATAGTAAAACTGGGTTATAAGCTTCTGTACAACCCTTGTATCTTGTGGTACCCAGGTGTTAGATAAAAAGCCAAAAAAAAAAAAAAAAAAAGTTCAAATTACTTGTTGGATTGGCTCTTGGTGAACATACACCCATGCCTCCAGGGAAACCATTGGGTATAGCCCCAGGTCGAATTGGAGCATCCATGTTCTCCTGTTTGACCAATGTAGGACAAGGGATATTCCTTCTCATGGCCAGCCCACCTCCTACTGCTCCATCTATACCAATTGGTTTGGCGTCCATGGACAAAGCTCTTTGATAGACACCACGTGGATTTGGAGGCATCGGGCCTTTGTCACCATCTGGAAAACATCCCATGCCAAGAAGGTTAGGTTCTGAAACACTTGGTGATAAACAACTTTCATGCAGCAATACCCAATGCAACACCTTACAACTTGCTTATCATTTTGGTAGTCCAGCATTTCACTTAATCATAATATTTAGGATTTCAATTGTAAACTTACCATGTAAATTGTCGGACATGTTTCCTTGTTTGTTTCCAACTTCCTTGCCTGCTCTGGAGTCTGGCTCAGGGTAGAAGCCAGAGTTGTTCCTTGGAACACCGAGAATAGTCTCCAGGGTTTCCGTCTGAGCAATGATTGGTAAACAATATTCTAGTAGGTCTTTAAAATTACAGTTTACGCCTTCCCATTATAGATTGGGGGAGGAAGGAAAAAAAAAAAAAAAACCTACCTCATCTGGTGGCTCCAACTTGACCTTTCCCTCCATGCAGTGGGTGTCTGAGCTGGTGACACCCTGAGCTCCTCTCCCCTCCAACTCTTCCAACTTTGGCTTGATATCACCACCTTCTTTAGAGTCGTCCTTATTGAGGAGGTAGTGCAGGAGGGCGTGGGGCTTCTCCTTCTTAGGGCTGTGCTGCTCCTGTTTTGATTCTGACCCCCTAACTCCTCCAGGGGCTGCAGGCCCAGCTTCTGAATCCAAGCTGCTCTTTCCAGTAGCCTCAGCTGTGATGCGTGCCACCTCATCTGGCGTGTTCCCATTCTGGAGGAGCTTGTGAAGGATCTTGTGCTTCTCCTGCAGTGACTGACTTGGTAAATGTCCAGTGCCAGCAGAGGAGGACACAGAACCGTGATTTCCGCTGGTAGAGGAGGACACACTTGTTGAGGGAGAATGGCTGGTGACACCAGCTGCTCCATCTTTAGCCTCAGATGTGGAGGTGGGTCCGGAGTTTGATGTGTGATTAGGTGGCACCAGCTCATCTGTTGGTGAGGTGAGGAGCTGCAGAAGCTTCTTGTGGCATTTGGTATCAGGGACTCGTCGATTGGATTCTGCTCCAACTGGACCAGTCTCTCTGCTGGCCTGACTATCTGGCTTTTCAGGAGGGCCTTCACTGGTGGGGGTGTGTGGGTGTGGCTGAGACTGTGGGTCTCCTCCTGGCCCCAGTGAGGTACCTGGACTCTTGGAGTCAGAGTAGGCAGGAAGGCCTGGTTTACATAGTCCCCCTGCTGACTGGTTGGTGGAGTTGATACTTGGTGAGCTGTCGGGTTTATGAGGAGGAGGGGAGGTGAGTGGAGAGGGCATTGGGTGGCCTACTCCCTCACTAATGGCTTGGAGGGCGTTCAAGGAGCTACTTGAGAAGGTGGTACCTCCTCCACCTCCAGAGTTACCAGGATGACTAGAGCTCATGGGAGAGTTCATACCTGTGAAAGGAGAAACAAGATGCATGTGAAAAAGTGATGATGAAGCTGTGACTTACTACATCTAATTAATCTGAAACGTTCTAAAAGTTTGGTTCGCACCACCAGGAGAGAAGGGGCTGGCTCCCATCTTGGGGCTTCCTCTGACTCTGGGTGAACCCATAACGTTGTGTGGGGGACCGTTAATTCCTGGACTGGCCTGAGGAGGGCTGGTCATTCCAATCCCATACCCACTGCCTCCAGGTCCACCTCCCCCTCCATGGAAATGACCCATCTGCTGATGCTGGTGCTGATGCTGCTGCTGATGCTGCTGCTGTTGATGCATGCCATGGTGGCCCATCTGAGTGATCTGATTCATCTGATTCATGGGGCCCAACTGGTTCATTGAGTTCATGGGGGTGTTCATTGGATGCATGGGATTCATTTGATTCATTTGACCCATGTTGTTCATCTGATGCATGGGATTCATCTGATTCATTGGATTCATCTGGTTCATGGCATTCATGCGGTTGCTTCCAGCATATGGAGCCATTCCCCTTGGATGCATACTGCCTGGTTCAGCCATGCCGTAGCCCCTGTTCATGCCCATGCCCCCTCCTGGGCCCATGTTCATCTGTTGGTTGGGATTGTTCACACCCATATTTTGAGGCCTCATGCCACCTCCTTGGTTTCCACGATAACCATTCTGCTCCCTAAAAAGAAAAACAAACAAACAAACACAAAGTTTTGGCTGTACTATGGAGACAGATAGTCAGTCAAATGTGCTAAAATTATTCACACTGGTTTGAATTATTAACGCATTTATTTGCACCTTTGTAGCAAGTGTGTAGACAAAAAAGAGTGTGGTTCATTGGTGTTTGGATTCCTGCAGAGATCACTTCTGGTCTGGGCGGTGACTGGAGTGCCATCAGAGAGTGAGAAACGGTAGAGTGGGGTCTCTGCATGGCCATTATGGAAAGCTGGAGCAGACAAAAAGATAATTCAAGCCATCAATAATGAAACAAAGCATACAATCCAACAACATAGAAACAAATTACTAATGCAAACCTGCCAGAGGCTGCAACTGAAATAGTTAGTGTAGTTAATATACACATTTCTGTGATGTTGTTACAACAGATGATTTATATTTTCTTGCAAAAGAAGAGCAAAGCAAAAGCTTGTGTTTAGCTTGTAACATATTTACAGTCATAACCGTAAGCATATGTTATGTGTCAGCTCTTTGTCTACTCCTTTCATTCTGGTTGCTAGTTAAGTATGAGAAGTTCACACTTATTCATTGTGTCTGATAATGTGGCCTGGTGTACTGATGATTATTATTAGTTCATGGTTCTTTTTTTTTTTTTTTTTTTACATGTAAATGGCTGACCCTGGTGAACTGCTCAAGAAATTAAGTTGCTACTGTGTGCACCTGTCAAAGTAGCTGGACATCCTTGATACTAATGAAAAAAACACCATGACATACCATCTTGATAGTGACGTTTGAAGGACCACGGTTGTCCCTCACTGCGATTGAGGAACATCTGCATGCAACGCCTAACCAGATCTTCCCAGCCTGGGCGCATAGTGGTGTGAAGAGAGGCTTGCTGTTCAATTTCAATCAGTTTACCTGGAATAGAAGATGCATGCAATAATTCTAGATTGAGTGCATTAAGAAACTCTTAACACCTACAATAATTAGAATGAGAGATCACGTTGTCATATTAGGACAAGTAAAGACGGTACATCTGGAATTGAGATTTTTATGTTTATATTTGGAGGTGGAAAAATAACCAGCCTTGGGGAATGCATTAGATGTAAACCAACAGGTAACTTACCAGACAGTTCATGGCGCGTGGTAAACCTCTCTGTTCTCTCTACTGCAGTGATGCGTCGTGCCACACAGATCATACAGGACTGTAAATCTGAGGAGAGAAACATTACAATATTAAATTTGTGTTCAGCTACAATGAAGGGAAATCTGGAAATTCAATAAATGATTTTACTAACAAAGTCACCAGGTTATAGTACAAGACCTAAATACCGTGTAAAAGCAAGGAAGGGGAAACACTGTACAAATTAAACATGAAATTTTTAATAACAACTTTTACCTTCTCCCTCCTCCATCATGGCCCGCGGCTGAGTGAGAGCAAAACACTGCATGGTCTCATAGCGTTGGCCGCCAGGCCTCTCTTCTGACATTCCATGACTTTGACCATGGACAAAGTTCACCAGCATCCGACAGTTGAAAGTGTGACTCTTCTGGCGGGGTGCATCTCCACCCCATGATGCCCCATTTGGTGCTGAGAAAGAAAAAAAAAAAAGAAAAGACACTTGTCAACTGTTGAGAATGACACACTGTGTATCTGTTTGACTAAATGACTGAGTGAACATTTATTTATGCATGATCTTGAATGTGTTTACTCCAGCACATGGAAAAACTCATGTCTCACCAGTGGACTTGGGAAGATTCTTATGAAACTCCTCCCTGTCCTCATCATGGATAATGTTGTAGACACTGGTGTTGATCAGCTCCTCCTGCTTGTATTGCAGGTATTGGGTCACATTGTCTGACACAAATACAATGCTGCCTTCTCGATTCACCACAAACAGAAAACCATCCAGGGCCTGAGAGCATCAGGGTAACAGAAAGGAGAGTTAAAAAGGATGGCTTGTTAAATTTTTTTAATCCAGGTGAGACATTTCTATCAACTTCAAGAATGAGCAATGACAGCAAACCACTGGTCCAGCATATAGACGGGCAGCTAATTGCAGTTGGTCTTTCCCCACACAGGGATTGTCCCCAAGCTGACCTGTAGGAGCAGTGGTCCCAGATGGTCCTTGTCAATGACTCCTTGACCGGTGGAGGACACATCTGCCTTCTGGACATCATCATCATTGCAAGAGCTTTTTCCTGAGGAAAGATAATGCACCTTGGAATACTGACAAAGACAATAATAATTTTACAAAAGTTACCTATGCATCTCAATTTTTTCCCAATGGTACTATTGTAAGTGACACCAATTGAAAGATTTTATTCTGAAAGTACAGAGGGCAGGATTTTGAGGACTACACACGGCCTGCATGTTTTCTGAAACAATATAATTGGTTTTATTTATTTATTTATTTTTTTCATGTATGGGATATTTTTGAAGGCAATTCATTCTACAATTTTAAACTGCCTGCCTCACTTGTACAATGTACTCACTTGCACATTTTAATTAGGTCCTTCTTCCAGCCACCAGGTGGCAGCACAATTCATAGCTGCATGATTAGCATGCCTTTCTATTTTTAAAATCAGCATGTGTCTGAGGCTTTGTTAGATACCACTTATTCCATATAACAGGGTCATCTGCAGTGTGAAAGACTAAACAAAATTACAATTGATACAATACAGGACAGGTTTCATGTCTTTTCAAAAAGAATTGGCCTTGTGAGCAAACAGAACAGAGAAAGCAGTGACGGAGATAAAGAATGACAGACACCTGGGGCACTGATGCTGAGAGCTAAGATGTGCAAACAGGGGGAGGGGAAAGGTGTGTTAACTGGACAACAGAGAGAAAGAACAAAAAAAGAGAGCAGCCCTCCATCATTCCTATCCTGTAACTATGGCAACCTGGCTGCACAATGCCACGACCAGCAGTAGCCAGCTGTGACCCTCTGGGTAGATTCCAGTGTGATTTCACTCTGTCTCCCTCTCTCCCTGTCTTCCTTACTCACTTAACGTCACAGATCTAATTCTGAACCAAGCTGGGAAGAAAAGTCTCCTTTTGTAAATCAAATCATGTCAAACCTGCAAAAATGCTTGAAAATCAGCCTGTGGATAGAAGCACCACTTTAAGGTCTGATTTCTGAGTCCGTGTTGTTAGTCTCCAAGAGAGAAGTAGGGTTTGGCACTAAGTGACACACATGGTCACTGACAGCCTTGAGTCATGACCAACAAGGATTGCTCTCAATTACTGGTGTTCATTTACCCCCAGTGATACAAACAGCCAAACTGGCTGTCAGTCTGAAGCAGTCTGGCTATAAACCAAATGCACCACTTCATCACTGGCATCATCTGTCCTGCAGCAGGGTACTTGACACGATTCAACTTTATTCACTGTCTAGTCCACAAACGCAAACAAAGAAAAAACATCTTTTTGACTGATCAAATTATCATCAAGTATAATCAAGCTTTTCATATTTTTCTGCTCATGAGTTGGGGTGTATGGTTGTAGTTTTATAGTGCTGGTACCTTGCTCTTTGATCTGTCTGATCTGCCTCACAGTCTCCTTGAGGATGGCACATTTGTCAGGCTTGACGTTGAAGCTGTCGATGTTCGAGAGATTGGCAGAGATGAGCTCAGCCAGCTCCTCGATGTACTTGCTCTCCTGTTCCCTCCGACGCTTGTCACACCTGCTGGGGCGCCAAGGGGTTTAGACACGTTGCCATGGTAACCTCACCTCCCTATGCCCCGTTCGTATGCAGGCCATACAGCCGGGGCTCTGATGCTTCAATTATTTTGCTTGCAGAACACACCCACACACAGACACACACTTGCACTAGGGAGGTAGTGATGTTTACATGAAGGCAGGAGGCAGGAAGTGACCTGACGCACTGGCTCACATTCACACCAAGACTAGTAGCAGCCAAGGTGAATTGACATAGGAAATATGCTTGAACAGAATTGACTCACCCTAAGCCTGGTGTGTCACAGGTGGACAGTTTACGCTTGCGGTCAGAGCACAGCGGCTCCAATGAGTTGTCTCCTACGCCACTCATCTTCAGCACATATCAGCAGCTGAAAGTACACAGTCCAACATCACATAACCATACATACAAATATACAGGCAGTGCAAAATGTTCAGAGCGGACTGAGAGTGGGCTTTTATATCGTCATATGTGCGTGGCCTCGGTGGAATATTTCTGACATGTCCACTGAAATTACTTATTAATTAATTAATTCAAGGAGACTTTGCTTAAGTGTCAATTGGGGGGGGGGTGTTAAACAAAGTCTCTAAGCTGTTGAGGTTATAAATTTGTCAATGTCCAGGGGAGCAGTAGGGATTGCAGATTCTTCCAGATTTATGTGAGCGTACTCTATCCAGTTAGCAAAGCAGCCTTGGTCCCTTCTTAGTGCTTGATGGGAGTGAAATCTCATCTGTTCCACTGTGAGGAGCAACTGATGATGATGTAGTGATTTGGAGCCTCGGGGGAGATGGGTCATCTTGCGTTCAGCCAGCCTGCCCACTAGAATGATACCACTCTGCTAGCAGCAGCAATATACTGCATATACAAACTGTTTCTAGTACACTTTCATGCTCAGGCATGTCAAGGCAGTCTCTGAGCGAGATGAGTGTTAATAGCTACTGTCCCAGGAAGGCACATATTCACCAGACTGCCTCTTTGTCTGACTACCTGTGTGTGCATGAGTAAAAAATACACTGGTCAGGTTTGTTTAGCCTAAAAAACAACTGAGCTGAGGCTCCACAATGTATTTCAGGGATTAGTAAGAACTATCCCTCTTCCGCATTTTCTTTCCTCTCCATTCTCCCCACTAGCCTACATCCGCTCTTTCTTCCAGTAAGTTTTTACTGCTGTTATCCCCCATACCATCCTTAGACAGTCCCCCCCCCCCTCTCTGGGTGTAGTACTCAATGGCTAGCGACCCTGCCCTTATTTTCTTGCTTTGGCATTGCCCTGTGTCTGACCCCTTCAAAGTTCATGTTAGAGGAAACTTCTGCAGCCAGCCTCTAAGGTCAAAGCTCTCTTAAATTCCCACCCAGAAACACATACAAAGCAGTGGCATGTTCAACCAGATTGTTCTACTACAAGTCGCTCCTGGACTTTGTGTCTGCATGAGTGTATGTGCACACAACATAAACATGAAGTGAGTGAATTCATTTCAGAGTGGAAAACTGTAGAATAGATGAGAACCATTATGCAACTCCTGCTCCACAACAGCAGGCTAGGACATGCAGTCCAGTCACCCACCACCACCACTATTGCTAGAGGAGCGCCAACTCTCAGACACACACTCTGCACCATAAATCTGAATCGCATGCTTCTTGTCTGTCTACCTTTCAGCACCCCTCTCAAAATCCGCCTATCCTGCCCTGGCTTTAACTCCCTGCTTACCCCCTCCTATTTTCTTTTTCTTTCTTGCTTCCTTCCTTTCTGATCTCTGTCCTAAGGCTCACCTCTGCAGTAGTGGAGAAAGATGACATCAGCCCTCAGTCAGCCTCACATCCTGAAACGGACAAACAGCAGAGCTGTGGGCTGCTGGGAGCCTTTCTGAGAGCAGGAAATGCACAGTAAAGTAATATGTTTTCTACACTAGTTATAGGCAGGCAATGTTGAAAACAAGAACAACTGTAAAGAATTTTTTGTAATTTTGTAATTTTTTGCAAACACGGTAACAAAATAACTATGTTTGCATGGAATTTTAATTAGCTACATTTAATTTTGCACTCGAAACACTTTCCATATTCTAAAGGCCTGACATGCTTAAGAGGTGAAAACTGCCAACATCAAGAGCACAACACCTGTAGAGCAGAGTGAGAAATTTTGAGCATCAGCCCACCAAAACCACGGATGACTCTAAACAGACTTGGCAGTGTGAAACTGACCTGAATCAGCTTCATTTGCCTATGTGAAACCAGCTCTGGGACAAATGACGTGTTCACAAACAGCAGCTGCTAATGTGAGAAATATAACATCTCATGAGCAGAAATAAAATGGTCTGAATCTCTGACTGATATGGATTTTCCACCTGAGTGTGTGTGGGTGTGTGTATGTTCAGAAACATAGACCACGTGCTCACCTTGGCCAGTACAATCCCCAGTCAAGCTCCATTCAGGGTCTAAATGTTGTGTCAATGTCTTAACATCTCCTGAAATGGAAGGAGAAAATAAAAAGTTCATGAACTGTTGTATTCTCTAAATGTCTAGAGGTCTCAACATGACTCAAAACAGTCACGTCTGCTTCCTTTGAAGAAAAAAAGGATAAGCTATTTTATGTATTTTTTGCTTTCACAGAAATTCATGGGGAAAAAACTGATTTGTAAAACTGCACAGGAAGCCGCAGCACAACACATCCTGTTTGTGTCCTCCTCACAGCCCGTTCCACTGCGTCATCACTTCCTTTTCCTGGAAATGTGGCCACTCATCCACCCTATTTACATATTCTGTTTATCAGGCCTCTTTTCCCTGCCACCCATTTTTCCTCACACCTTGTATGTTTGCTGCTGACCATCAGTTGTCTGCCCAAACTTAGCTGAGAGGACAAGACAACACGTACACATTGACACCTTCTCCCCAGAGTTTGTGGAATTCCTTAAAAAAAAAAAAAAACATGACTAACAATAAATGGTCCAAGAAATGTCTTGACTGTGCACATAACTAAGCAGCACTTTACTTGTTGCTGTGGCATTATTTATAGTAAACTTGAAGCAACTGTGCATGTCACCCTTCATTGCTCCCATCTCATTTTCTTACAACTGTGAGAAACATACATCAGACACTGCCCATGCACAACTATAAGCTTTACTACTTTACCATTATATTCATTATCACAGTACAGATGGCCTTGGGGAGTTTTGTGTGTTTTTCAGCATAGCATTTGGATAAGCTCTCACACAGCAACAGAAATATATCTTTCAATGTCCAAGTTGTGTGGACAATATTACTCTCCACTATAATAACCTTTGGATAGTTTGTGGATATTTTAGCCACCTTATAGTATCAGAGGACCTTCGCATGGGATCTCAACCTTGCAAAAGCCTTCATAGCTTTGGTACAAGCTGCCCCAAAACCACTGACCTTTAGCACCATCAGCCTACTGCCACAGATAAGCCTGCCAGATGTTTTTCTCCTTCATGAAATCTAGTAATCACTTGGCTTGAAACAAATTCTTCATAACCAATCTACAATCATGTGTGAGTAATTTCTGAACTACTGTTGTTGTCCTTAAGGAATGGCTAAAGAAAAACTCATTTCACAAATGTTCAAACTCACGAAAAGAAAAAGAATCCTATCATGACACCTGAATAAGTTAGCCCAGCTATTTCAAAAAGGCAGTAGCCAGAATCCATGACACCAAAATCTGTGTGTGTGTGATCCACCATCACAGACCACTGATCACATCAGTCCTAAATGCAGTGGTGCTACTGAGCTAATGCTGCAGCTGAATAATTTAACACAGCAAAAGAGAGAAAAGCGTTCCCTTTCCGTCAACTGTTCAAACACAGATTAATCATTTAGAATCGACTTCTCCCAATATCAAAACAACAAATCAAGAATTCACAGAAACCAGGGGGAAGAAGCCACATGTGTGCTTTTGATAATCTATTTATTAATGTAAATGTTATTTTTTAAACTCTTAAGTGTCATTTTTGAGATTATTGTGAGAATGTGTCAATCCCTGTCTTTTCTGCCCATGATTTGTAAAAAACGTACACACACTCACACTTAAAACCTGGAAGTGAAATATAATTTAGAGCTAGAGATGTAAGCATGACTCGAATGAATATGGACCGCAGGAGGTGGAGGAGGAGTCTAGGCAGACTGAGCAGAATAAAGAGGGGGAGGGGAAGGAGAACAGTGAGGGGGAGGGGAGGAAAGTGGTGACAGTGCACAGAGCTGAGGAGAGCTGGGTATCATTCAGAACATTTCTGATATTGGTATCAATGCTAGTTATTCGTCTGTCATACAGTTTATCACCTAAACTTGTTTGAGTCATTTTATTTTGATTCTGAAAGCCTTAAATTTACATCAAGAAAATAATTTTCTTTTACTTATTATGGCAACTCAGTGCAGTGCCGATAACCAAATATTAGGCTACAAATGAAACTAAATAATATTAAACTAAAACGCTTTCTGTCCCGAGTCTACTGCCGAGTTGTGCAGATACACCACTGAAGCAGAGGGATGTGAGGCTGTAAACTGCTGCTGTTAGTCAGTCTACTTTGAAAGAGCACCCAGAGGCCCTGTTCAAACCTGGTTTTAGATCTGCTTGCGTCATTAGATCACAAGTGGACAGTTTTAAGTTCAGGTGTGAAGGCACCCAAGACAAACTGAGGATGTGTTAGAGATCTGATCACTCAGGCCACATTGAAAGACTGTCTACTCTTCTGACATCCTCTTTACTTCAATCACAGTTTCATCATCAACTGAATATATATTAGCTGTCTCAACTTTTCTTCAATACAATGATTTAATGGTGGCAACTGCCTCAATATTGATTCATATGTTCATATCCAGGGCAGCATGGTGGCATAGTGGTTAGTGTTACTGCCCCACAACCAGAAGGTTGTCAGTTTGGTTCCCGGCCTGGGGTCTTTCTGTGTGACGTTTGCAAGTTCTCCCTGTGGATTTCCTCCCACTGTCCAAAGTCATCATGTTTGGTTTAACTGGTGACTCTAAATTGTCCGTAGGTCTGATTGTGAGTGGCTGTTGGTCTCTGTATGTTGGTCCTGTGATATACCGGGCCACACAGAAAGAATAAATAACTTAGATTATTTATGTTTTATTTATTATCTGAATCTGAACAATGTTTTATTTTGAAAAATGACCAGATTCTCTCCGTTACATCCATCTATGAATCACTCTTGACGCCTGTCAAGACGTCTCGATCATGTGATACGTTATCGATAAAATTAAACCCACAAGCTAGCGAAATGATAAAAAAAAAAAGAAAAAGAAAAGGACAGTTTATGAAGGGGAAATGCCCCAGTGAGGAGACAGAAGAAGAGCCTGCAACTTCCATGAAAAAGGGCAGAGAGTATGTTACTCATGTTACGTTGTTGGCGCGATGTTACGAAGACGCTGCTAATAAAGTTGCATATGAGTGCACAGTGAATTGACGTTTATTAGAAAATAGCACAGTTTTTATGCCAATCGTATAACTTTATTTTGTTGCATTTGTCCGCCACACCTTAAAGGCCGGTCTGTGGAAATATTGTCTGACATTAAACCGGTCTGTGGTGCAAAAAAGGTTGGGGACCGCTGCTGTGATGGACTGGTGACCTGTCCAGGGTGTACCCCACCCTCACCCAATGTGAGCTGGGATTGGCTCCGGTACTCCTGCAGCCCGGAAACAGATAAGTGGTAGAAGATGAATGAATGTTAATATTAATTTTAATTTCATTTATTTACATTTTTTTTATTTTATAAGCTATTTTAAATGTCTTGAGCTTTATTTCACTTAGTAGGGAGTTGTGATTAGATTATCTGGCAGGCAATGTTGGTCTGAGAATGGCCTGTATGTTGTAAAAAAATATTGAGAAAGGGAAGCTGCTCTTAAGGAGAGCATACTTCAGGAACGTTTAGATAAAATTAAGACAGTAGCAAATTATATCTTTTAAGTTACAAAATATGACCACAAACTTTAGTTGTGACAACGAAACACTGCTGCTGTTTAAGTCAATTTCTCTGAGGGAAACAAGTTGCTATCGTTGAACAGAAGCTTTTAAGATTGGTACGTGGTTGCTCATTTGACCATTGTGAAGCTCATGAGATACTGTAATCCTCTTCGCCTGTGGCTCGGGGCGCTTGCATGCTTCATGTGTGCATTGCACGTGGCTATACGTTTTTCACGCTAAATATTTCTATGTTAAAAGTTGGCTGTGCTTTCTTGGCAAAGAATGAACTCCAACACTGAATTTACTTGTTCAGCTGATCAAAAGTAAGCGTGTGTAAAGACAGGGCACAATTTGTATATCGAACCTCTTTGTCTGCGAGGGGCCTTACATCCTCATACCTTTTGAACTACTTGCAAACATTGCAGCCACTCCCATTTAAATCATGAGTTACAAAACAAGCTGTTAAACATCATCAGTGACATGATTATCTAACAAGGACACATGTATTACATGCTTGAACACTACAATCAAGAGTAACCTCACTCATACATGGAAATAAAAGGTTTAAAGTGTGAAACTCACAGAGATAGACCTAAATCTGTGTCTTGATTTTTGTTCTCCCTCCGAGAGTGATCCTGCATTCAGGCTAGACGTGTGTGAAACTACCCTGCCCTGAAAATTGGAATGCTTACTGGATACTTACACTAAAAGTGCAACAAAAAAATTACAGATTAAAAAGAGGATTGTTTTTCCTGTATGCCTAGCGGGTATAAGCTTAAGAGCACATCACCCTGGCTGTAGAACTTGAAACAAATTGTCTCACACATGCGAAGCCCATGAAATTAGGTAAACTTTGTACTAAATGACATTTATTTTTCTGCTCTCTGCGCCACAAAGAAATATTTCAGTGATTGGTAAACATAATTTCAATATAAAAGGCTTTTGGCTTAAGGCCAGAGCAGCAGCAGTGTCAGTCAGTCAGTCAGTCAGTACTAGAATAGTGAGGAGGACATTCCTGCTCAGCCTGAAATAAAGCCTGCAATCTGAGCTCCCTGTGACAAAGAGTGGCAGGCCCAACAATAAACACTGACCCACCCAAAACAAAGAACAGACACACAATTATAGATCCCCCCAAAACTCACCCAAAACACATGTACCCAAAATGTCCTTATTAGAACTGCATGTGAGAGAGAAGGAGACACCAAGAGGGGTAACAATAATGATGGTGCTAGATGTGAGCTACTAGAAGCAAACCCACACACACTAAAGAGACAAGGTAATAAAGTAACAAAAAGGTGTCCACTAGAGTTTGGGAACTCAAGTGCAAAAAGGAAACAAAAGGACAGAATGACTTCCTGTTTTTCTTCAAAGAAGCTCTCCACCTTCTGCTGAGCAGACAACCAGCTTTACACTGGGTGCCATTGAAGCTCATGACGAACCCAGCCTCCATGTGCATATTTAACATTTAAGGGATGTTCTGTTTTCATCCAAATAACTGGTAACTGTACTTTATTCATGCATAAAATTAAATATTAATACCAAAAAAGGGTTTGAAGAATGCAATTTAAGAAGTATATGAAATACTTGATTCACAAAATAAGTTATGGTTAACAAAAACTAATTTTAAAGATTCAAGATTCTTTATTTATTTGTTTATTTATTTGAGGGTTGGTGCAGATTCTTTGCACCACCCCTCAAATAAATAAACAAATAAATAAATAAAAGATATATATAAAGCTACAGTGAAGCCCACAGTTCATGGTATAGTAATGACTGCCTTTACAACTATCTCATATCTCACAGGTTTATCAGGTTTCACTTGTTTTCATATCACAATAAATAGAATGCTGTCCAATAACAATGAACAGCTCATAAGGAGTATGCTGTGAAGCTCCCAAATTATTTGACTTGGTGCAATGATATGAACATAAATACATAAAGTACAGCCTTTGCACAATGGATTGGAGTGTTATAGAGCACAATGCATGCCAACATAACTCAGACTGTAGAGAAATCTGACTGAAAACTGAGAATTCAAATGTCCAGGCGCCAGGATAGCCACCATGCTAACACTATTAGTGTACTGTCCAAGTCTTTGCACTTTTGTGCTTGTGCTTGTTTTCAGAGGGGAAAAAAACTGGACAATGAATAGGATTGGCAAATGCTGACTGAAAATAATCCTTCTTGATGTGCAGCCATTCTTGCATGTTTTTGAATTGTAGATGAACAGATGATGGTGGAGCATTTTTGCAGTTGCTAAATGTTGCTAAGAAAGCAAAGGAGCTGTGGATGATTTGTTCACATTATTTAAAAACAAGTTTCACTTTGTTAAACAACCATCTATCATCTTAACATTTGGGGGATTCCCTTTTCATTCTGGAAGAAGATAACTCCTAGAAGAAAATATTTTCATGCAGTCACATGCACCGTTGTAAGAACTGCTTGCTGCTTTTTTTCTTGCCAGCTTTACATGTGATTTTAATGAAGCGTGGGTTATTGGGACTAAACTGGAGCCAGAGGATTTTGATGGAAGATGGAGAGAGCTGCCACACAATGAGACCCATGGATGGGGTAGACGAGGACATATGTCAAGCATGTGTGTACAAGTGTGGATTTTAAAAAGCCAAGTTGTAAATTGTTCAGAGAAAGCCTCCATTTAGATGCTGAGGCAGCTGTGAAATTCCAGCAAAGAAAAACCAGACTGAAAACACCCGTGCTTTCATTTGTCTGTAGCAAGACTTGTGTTGTTGAAGATGTTCCTGCCACTTTGTTCTTCTTTGTATTTCTACTGTGACTGTCCATTGAAATCATGTCTGAGTTGTGAAATTATACTTAACAGCTATAATAATTTAATACAAAGATAATTTGTTTCTTTTTCACAAATTTCACACACCTCAGCTGCATTCCCACATGCAATGAAACTCTCTAGCCATTATCCGAGGAGTTGAGGCCAAATCAGTTTAACAGGACATTAAATGGACTTTACTCTACCAGCACTGAAGTACAATGTCTGCGTTATGTCCAACTGAACCCATGTGTAACTGGAGCAGGTCATTGCCCAGAAAACTGACGGCAGGTGAGTGGGCGTTTGACGACACTCCTATCCTCATCCTGCACACTATGCTAAGTTCAATCCCTCACCTAAACCAAAGTCAGTGTTTCCAGTTGGGGAAAACATATCTCGCTCTGAGCATCTCTAGTTGTGCGAGAGCTGATGCTCTGGACAGCAGTCTAGAGTTCTTATGTGAAAACCACTTTAGAAAAGTCTTTCAAATGAAAGCCTCCACAAGTTAGATGGATTTAGAGTTAATATTAAAGTCACCCAAGGAGCAGTTCACAGTGGAATAAAGCATACCTTTCAAAGACACAGTAGTGAAGCAAATTGGGGAGAAGAGCAGGTGGAGGTGGTGGTGGGAGAGTAGACAGAAATACACCCTCAAAGAAGGTGAAGGTGAAGTTTGTGAAGCATTCTTCATAAGCATCAGAAATAACATGCAACCTGATTTAATTCACCAGTCATAACCTAAAATGAAAACTGAAAAATCACCTTGTGTTTGCATTTGTTCTGTAGATCGAGCAGTTACCATATTTTATATATACCAACTTGGCAGATGAAAAATAAACATGAGGAGTATCATCACTAAATGAAAACCCTTCTTAGCCCATGTGCAGCAATCACTAACTTTCATGATGAAAAATTTGATCAATTTAAATGGCCACACAAAAAAGTCAATATAAAAAATAAATAAATAAAACAGCAATTTGTACTGGTAGCCGTTTTCCTCAAACTTGCATGAACAAAATGTCCATACATAAATGTGGTGAGAGACAGGAGGTAGTTCAAAGCAGAAAGAAAACTGCCTTCATGGGATTGCGTCTCCCCCTAGAAAAAACATCCCCCACCCTCGCATAACGCAACACACAGTGCGCTCTGACAGGCTGTGTGTGCATCTCCCCATTTTCTCAGACAAACTGCAATGTGTAGAAAAACCAGGGAAAATAAATGAAGGTGGAAACAAAGAGGTGGCAGATTCCACTGCGTGTGCGTGCGTGCGTCAAACATGCATCTCCTACAACTATTCATCATTAATAGGGACAAAGAACAGAAAGGGACAGGAAAGGACCCACGCGGGTATAGATTACACCAACTACTTCACTGCTCAGCCTCACAGCACTGGTGCGGCTCTAACAATCCCTTCACATGTTCCATAAGCTTGATGAGTTGACATCTTGGTGCATATAGCAAGGTGAAATGAGCGTGCTCACGACATAGTGTAAAGACCACAATGACCAAACAAAATGGAGGCGGCTGCGATCACACAGGGCTAATATTATGGAAATCAGTTCATTAATCAATGGCTAAGCAGTCTTTTATCTGGGTAGCCAGAACTCCAGGGCCTGATCGGCTTCCACCCTGTCCAGTCTGATAACACACACATCTTCACTAACAACTGATATAGATGCAGCAGAAAGACAAATCTCACCAAACAACAGACAATTCCATGCGAAGATATGTCAATCAGTATAATTACTTTTGGTCCAGTTTGTTAAATGACGTCATGTTGTTACAAAGATGGAGCTTGGATTTAACTTTGCTTTCCAGTTAATGTGCTTGTGTACACATTTCAACTGTGCCTCTCTGTAAAACACATTCATTTTCAGACCACAATGCTGCTCTGCCGATTTTCTCTCTTTGCTTCCTCCCTCCCTCCCTCCCTCTTCCTCTTGTGTCTCTCTCTCCTCCCTCCTCCCTCATCCACCCCCCTCTTCCCCCTCCTCCTCTCCCCACCGTCCCTGTTGGATTGGCGGAGTAAACACAGGAAGAGAGCGGGCTCTGTTCCACCACACCAGAGCTGGAGCTGGGCGTTCCTGCAGAGCTCCTGCGTCGGGGTCAAAAGTTTACTGTGGTTTTCATTTCACCTTTCTTCAACCAATCACAGCGCCACACTGCAGTGCCTGAACTCTGACCCCTGCAAAGAATTCCACTCAAAAGATGGTCTGACGCCAGTTTCTGAACTGCAGCCCCCCCAAATCTCCCATTTTCCCCTTACTACTCCTTTTCCTTTCTTTCAACTGCCCAGTTTTACGTTTTGACAGAACCAGGTGAAAAAAAAAAGAAGTGAGGTATTATGAGTACTTGAGAGCAAGAGCAGCAGAAAACTATCTTTACCTATCTCCTGGGCTGTTGAGCTGTTAATCATAAAAGTGCAACAAATAAATTTAAAAAAAGATCACCACTAACCAGGGAGCACATAAAGAAAATTTGGCAGACCGACACAGACACCATGGCCATGTCTTTCAATCCGGTGGAATGAAACAAAAAAAAAAACAAAAGAAAAATTATTTTATGTATTATATAAAGATAAAATATAAATCTAATCTTTGTGCACTTCATTAGCTCTTCTATTGTACTCCTAGGTTTTCCTTATCAGCAATCCTTTACAGAGCCTGCCATGCATTCTGCCAACCATATGCCGCTCAGTTCTAGCTTAACACTATTAAAAGTGTGTTTCAATGACTTATGAAGACAGGCTGGATACAGGGGTCACAAGGACCAAGTGTTGAAAGACACTCAGAGAAGGCAAATGGAGCAAATAAAAATGAGGCACTCTTCTGGTCTTGATTCACAACACTCAAGAATCTGTTTATGAGTTTAATCAGAGCTGCTCACTCTGACAGCACACACACACACGGTGACCTATAATCCAACTATAGGTTTGTGTTTGTCTTGGTGACAGTGCACTCTGTTGAAAAAAAGCCCTCACACTGACAGGGAGGGAGTAAAAGGCCAACACACACTGATTTACTTGACACATGCCAGTCATTGCTTTGTGGCTTTGAAAAAACCCTCACACACACATTCAAGGTGATTGCCCCTGAAGACCTGCACACTGCTCCGTATGGAAATAAATTTGATGGGTTCATAGAGGCTTTCAGGTGTCAAACTGGAGGTATGAACAAATCAAAGTATACTGCAGTCTGCTTTGTGATACTTTCATAACAGTATGGATTGGACTAAAGTAAAAAAAAATCTCCCTGAGTAGTCCTCATGTTGGCAAATGGAGTTTGGGGGGAGTTTTGTCAAACTGGTGTTAGATGCATTTTTCAACAGTGAGGTGCTCCAAGTGTCTCCAGCATAGAGCTGTTTAAGTGCTTTGTATTTACTGTTGCTGAAATTCCTCCTTACTTTATTAACAGCAGCTCTTGTACAATCTCCTTTAAGTAGAATTGATTTGTAATTAAGTAGCAATACAAATTGCAGAGATGTATCACTGTATTTGAAAATGTCCTTGTGTTTTTTTTTTTTAATGAAACCACTGTGAGTGATGACTACATATCATTCATTCATCTTCCACTGCTCATCCATTTCTGGGTTGCGTGGGGTGCTGGAGCCAATCCCAGCTGACACTGGGTGAGGGTGGAGTCACCCTGGACAGGTCATCACAGGGCCACAGGGCACACAGAAACAGACAGTAACCAACAACCACTCACACTGAGACCTATGGACAATTTAGAGCCACCAATTAACCCACACATGATGTCTTTGGACGGTGGGAGGAAACCAGAGCACCCGGAGGAAACCCACTGTATAGAAAGGCCCCAGACCCAGGAACCTAACCCAGGATCTTTTTGATGTGGGGCAACATCGCTAACCAATATGCCACCGTGCTGCTGATTACATATCAATATCACTAATAATTACAACAATATCAGCATATATCCAGTCCAGTTTTCTTTAGGCTTTAAATGGCCGATGTTTACATTGCTTCTTCACAAAGCCTTACGTATTTCTTTTACAACATAAGACAGAACACAAAACATCAAAAGTGCACATGGTCGAGGTTTGATCAAAGGCAAAAGTATAACATCTGTATACAAGTTATATTACTGTGCCACCTGTGTCTTTCACTTAAAGTCTCACCACAGGTCTGTGTCAGAAACATCCATCGGCAAGTATAAAAGCTTTGCAGTAACGTATTACCACTTGTTATTTAACGAATTGCTTTTATGCTCAGAACATAATTTCATCGTAGCAAATAATACTAGTAAGTATTTTAATTTAAATCAAAATAGGTAAAAATATCAATATAATCATGGAGGGCAAGGACAAAGTAATACATTTTACCTTACTGATCAAGATGTGAAACCGCAAACAATTATTGCAGTATACCACATTTTTAAGCAAAAATAAAAAAACTATTAAAAAATCTGAGCATTGTACTGCTCAATTAGTAATCCAAACATATCCCATTAAAACTATATATTCCCTTTCATTTAGTTTCACGACAATGAAAGATTAGATTTCAGATTTATTTAAAAACAAAAACAAAAGAAAGGTCAATGTATATGCTATGCCAAAATAATAGATGTTTCTGTTTTCATTCACGCATTCTACAGAGTCAGTATGAAATTGTGACTTTGTATCTTGTATACTTGATTGTATTGTTACTCTACTTGTGATAATGATCCTTGTCTGTCTGATCTGGTCAGCCCCAGTGACTGTGGTATTGGCCCAAAATCTGTCAGAACTCTACTGTCGCCACTTAAACGGGTTGACATCAGGGTAGTATGGACAGTGAGTGTGGGGTTCATTTAGCTTTACTTCCCTTCCTTCATTCAAAGCACCTTTGTTTAGACTCACTAGTTCCAGTCGTGCATATACGAGTACAACCAGGGGCTTGCTGAATGGAAACGTGGTGATCTCCTGCCAAGAGTAGACCCAGCTCCTTACAAAACACTGGCTCGAAACGATGTCTGTCTGTGAGTGTTTGTTTTCTCTATGAACCCTGCCATTGGTGCAAAGCTTGATGTGATGTGGCAATGACAGAAGGCAAGTGTTAGCTCGGCTATTCTTGGGACACGGGAAGCTCCAGAGCAGCAACCTTTTGACAAGCCACATAAACAGGGGTGACATCACTGGGCACAGTGAAGAACAGTAATTGTAAAAGGAACATTTTCCACTTCATCCAGAAAGCGGGGAGTTGGGGTGGGGGGACGCTGCCAAGTTAAGAAGTAACTGTTACATAAAAAATAGGTACTAATAAATTATCAGACACATGCCATACCAGTGTTGACATGCTGTAGTATGTCGACAGGTTTTTAATGATGGTTTGGAAGGTTTTCATTCACGTCTTGACTTTTCTTTGAAGTTAAAGGTACAATAAAATTCACAGGGAAAACTGTAATTCTTTGTAACACAATGCTGTAAGCATATGCCTGCATACTCATGCATAATAATTTCTTTTAATGAAGGAAACTTTTAAGTTGCAGAGGAAATACAAGACAGAAGACACTAAGTCCCCCTATGCTCCCTGCTTAGATGGTCTCATATCCTCTTACAACTTGCTGCAGTGCCATGCCAGCCACAGCCGCCTCTCAATCCAGACAGATCCAGAAACCACACCCTATTGCCACATAAGACCGACATCAAACAGTTTCATCTTGGTGATGTACAGACAGAAAATGGGAAAACAATGTGAATATAGGAAACAAAGGCAACCATCCATTTGACACTGCAAAATTACAGGGGACTGAGTTCAGGGCAGTTAAGGTTAGTTTTGTGAAAGTCTGGGACAGAGGACCAAGGTGCATTACAGAGCACGAAGCTAAAGCCTCTTCTCATTTTGGTTTAAAAAAAAAAACAAACAAAAAACTAGGAAATAGACACCTTTTCCTACTCGTATGTTTTGTATGCACGCAGCATTTACTTCAGGTGAAGGAAACTTAAAGCAGCGAAAGGATGGAGTGCGCCATTTGTAGCAGATGAGAAGTTCAACCAGAAATGATAATGTCACTTCTCCTCATCACAATCCGCTTCTTTCCTTCTCTTTACACTGAATAACAGACAGAGAGAGCATCTGGTAGCAGTTATCTCACAAACCAAACTTTTTTCACCCTTGCTGTCTCTCCTCCAAAGCATTTTTTTATAAAAGGGGGGCCCTAAACAAAACACAAACAAGGTCTTGCTAACATTTTACAATGGTAACAAAAGTAGGCCAGGGAGCCACCCTCCCACTGGCTTGTTCAGGTGAACCCATTTTATGAGCATTCTTCAGCTGGGGGAGCGAAAGTTAAAGGGGGAGTGCAAGTTAAAGAGGAAGGGCAAAGAGGGGAGGGGTGACAAAGCTCTTGGCACCCCCTTCCCTAATAAAACTTTGCGTTCGTCCAATCAACGAGGACTACAGAGAGTGAACTGTTCCAAATCCTTGCTGGTTATAAACTGGAATTGGGTGCAATGATTGCTTCAGGCTGCCCGTTTGGCTTTAAGTGTGCATGGCTCACATATGGCTCTGCTAGCCTAACACTTGAATATTAGCTCAAAGTTTAAGAAAATGGGACCAAAGAATGAATGAGATGTGACTTCAGTACAGTTAAAGTGCAAACTGCACTGCTTGACTTAGGACCCGGCAGACTGGCTGTGGCTTCCTGAAAATAATGACTAACAATCTGGTTTAAGCAGCTCCAATGTCATACTCTCACTCTTACTTGTTTGGGCGAAGTAGCTGTAAATATTTTAGCAGTGGAAACGCGACTATCTAGTTTGGCAGAGTTTTCTAAATTTAGCTCTTGAGACTTTGGCAGGAAAAAAAGTAGACATACCTGTTGAGTATTGCACAGCAACACAACGGCACAGGGTATGGACATTGTGACAAACACAACCAGAAGATCTCTGTCACTCACAGTGACCTTGAGATGTGAGGACTAAGCAGGATGTTTAACACAGCTAGAGCTGGCCGAAGGAAACTTTTGTATTCACAAACCTGGTTGTAAAACAGGGTTAACCCTAACCCTAACCTCTCCATTGACGAGTCAGAGTCAAGTCTAACTGACCCAAAGGAAAGCCTCAGAGAATACAAGTAAGTGCGAGGTAAACCCCATGAACACTGATGAAAAAATGATGACTGAAATTTTGATAGAGTTGCACTTACCCTGAATGAAAACCCCTGGTTGTAAATTTTTTTTTTGCTCCAATGACAAAAGCTGTTCAATCATATTCACTTTCAGGACACATGGAGAATACATTCAATAATGATTCGGTTAGAGATATATCACTTGCAAAACTAATTTGGTTTAAATTAGAGTACGATTGTCAGGGAAGTTCAACTCTAACCTTGTGCGTTATTAAAATAGTAATATTTACATTAAGCGTAAAGCCAAAGGCTTAATTGTCTTTTTAGCTAATCTGGCTAACAGTTTAGACACATTTTTAAAGAGGTAATGGTATAAAGTATAGTGCATTGCAATCCAGGTGGCTCCTGGGTAAAGGAGGACGTGGTGCAAGAAGTTCGTTGTGGAAATCGAAATGTTTTGTTCACAGCACATTGCGTGTGATAAAAATGTCCAAATGACACGTCCACTCACTCGCTGTGAGTTCTCCAAACAATGGCCTGCTCTATTCATAAGAGGGCTTAATCAGATATTACATGGTCTTCATAGCAGTGAGACTGGTAGTGTAAAGAATATTTAATGTCCCTTCCAACTGATTCAGATATTTGTGTTCTCACATACAGCACCTCTGTAACATTGAGATACGACACATTTGTGAAAGCAGCTTCCTCCTGCACTCCCTGTATTACTGCCTAACAAAAAAGGTACTAAGACCAAAGGGTCATATTTCAATTAGGTAAAACAATCAGGCTGTCCTTTAAGCTCTGCGTGTCATCAAGGATCCTCTCAGGCCTACTGTTCCAGCCCACAGCTATTAATCTTAAATTAAAAACATACCATATGAGCGACTGGCAGTTGTTTGAAACAAAACTTGTTATCTCTGTCTCACTTAAGGCACAGACTGACGAAACACTAAAGGAATGCCATCTATTCAGACATCAGTAACGCAAAAATGCAGCTTGACAAAGACAGACTAGAGAGTTATCAAAAGTGGCTCTACCACACAAAAGAGGCAAGCACTGGACTTTTTCATCTTTCTGTCTAGTATCATTTGATATTCAGAAGTCAGAATCTCATCAATAAACAGTGTTCTGACTGCAGACAATGACGGACATTTTGGACTTGCTGTGTTCTCTTAACATCTCTCACAAATGTGCCCAATATTATGGAGTATCTACACATAGTACGCATTATATATACACAAATCTGTTTTGAATAACTTAGTAAGTATTAGCAAAATATCAGTAATGCCACTAAATTTAAGCTCATTTGATTATCAAACAGGTGATAACCAACCACAGAGACTTCTCCCAGTCCCACGAGAAAAAGTGATAAATTAATGAATTATTGAGAGCACAGGGGCCAGCAGACAAAGAACGAAAGCCATGCATCCAAGTCACTTCTTCACCCCATCTGCAGTCAAAGAATCCCCCCAAAGATTGATTCATTGTTAACATTGCCTGACACCCTGTGTGAGGGAGAAAGAAAGTGGTAGATAAAGGGACAGAGAATGGGGGACAGGGGGCTCCATTTGCCAAGAATATGAGCAGAAGCAGTTCATTGGACAGGTTCCCACAGTGGTCATTCTGCCACTTACAAAAATACCGCATATGTGGGCTTGAGTAATGACATTCCATCAGACTCAAAATAAAGGCGTTAGCTCATGGCTGAAGACTGGCAGTAGCACCTTTTGCACTTATTCATTCCCAGCTTAACAGTTAAAATGTTCTGAGGACTTCAATTTTCTAGCTGTAATATCCATTGTCACAAGTCATGTTTCTGAAGTTAAAGCATTTGTGAAAAAAACCGAACAATTAGAAAAGTTAAAAATAATGAATCATGTTGGCTGAATTTTGGCTTAACTAGCAAAAGAACACACATGTGGCATCTGACTCCAATAGAAGTCAAATAATGCTGCAATATTTTGTCACAACACAGACGCAGTGGTTCGGTTAACTTTGCTGTCACCTTCTGTCCATTTCAACTCAAACCATCATGTCTCCCACTCTTGCATGATTAACTTCTGGCCACCAAGTATGTCTTTTGCCTTCTTCTTACCATTCAGAGAGAGATATACAGCACACTATTCTGTACAGTGCAGTCCTAATGCGCCAACAGGCAGTATAGAAACACAATTAGTCTCAACACTGGCTTCGTACACACAGAGTACCTAAGTCATCAAATGTGGCATCAACTTTGAAGGCTTTATTCACTTTTATTAATGCAGGAAAGCTATAAGTTAACCCAGCTCATCATCCCTGAAATGGCTGCTAATATTTCTAAATGGTAGTATGAATGTCCATTTTACTAAGATATCACAGCCCATTTAACTAGTGCCACGATTTTAAAAGAAGAAATATCTTATCAATAAGTGACATCTCATTAGCTAGACCATCTAGCAATTATACAGATACCTACATAATTTCAGAGACTCCCACATGGAAATAAGTACTGAGCTGTAAATGCCTGCAAGTATTGGCAGGGATGGCCCCAGGCAGAGAGAGCGACAGCACACTTAGAGCTCAACGGTTTCAGTGGAATGACTAACCTAGCTCCTAATTGTTTGTCTACACATGACCACGCACTCCAAGAATGTCCTTCTACCACCTGAAAATCTGAGTGCTGAGCATGCACCTTGTGGAGCGCAAAGAAAGCAAGCCTGGACTCTACCTGAATCCAGCCAGTGTTCAACCTCTGCTGCAGTAAAACACATCCATCTCCCTTTTCCAGTCTGCCTCTCACACACCTAAATATGATTTATCAGCAGTGAAAACCAACATTCATCACACTATGATGGACTATTTTACCAGCCATTACAATCATGGACACATAATCTCACTAGAGCTATCCAAATAAATAACAGATGCTGTGGATTTTCCAGAGCAGCCACGTTGAGCTATTAACTTCAAGCTTGATTGTCAGCAGTGATGGACAGTGATGCACCGATTTAACATGACCTCCAAGTCATCGTGTTAAGCCAGCAAAACGTCACATACATTAGTTTGCTGCTGTTTGTTTTTTGTATTGTGTATTTGTATTTTGATATAGATACTAAAATAAAAATAAAAGTAAACTTAATTGTGTTTGAATGTGATTTTCTTCTTTTAGATTAAAGGTGAAAGCTGGACATCAGTATCTGAGGGGCAATGGCTTTTAATTTGATTTTTTGCTACAGACACAACTACAGCAGCGTAACTATCGTGAGCTGTAGACGTCTCCTGTACCGAAACTGTGAGGCAAGTCCGACAGTTCGTTTTTTTTTTTGTGACTGTGCCGTCGTTTTCAGGGTTAGTGTGAACAATGAACACAACCCAGAGGCGCAAAAATGTTCAACATAAGCGACGTGAAACTCAGTCGAGTTCACTCATGAGCGGCGTTGAATTAACTGGGCTGCATGTCCTCAGCCGATCGGGGAGCCTGTGCCTCGTAAACTTTGTAGCTAACGCATTATGGAGACACCGACAAACAGAGAACCCATTGACAGCGGCGGACTGTTGAGACAGGCTGTGCAGAAACTATCATAATGTTCACAGTTTGGTCGCCGAAACTATGATAAAACACAGTCAACAACAACTAGACAGCACTGGGGTGGCTCGTTGTGTCACGGTAGCTTAAAAAGCACAGCCTGCTCCGAGCGGAGCAACACAAACTGCCACTGAGACAAATTAGCGGGTTCAAACACACAATAGTATCTGTGTTCAAAACTTGGTTATAACTGAATCATAAACCAGCTGCATAAAACTCACCGGCTTCGACGCTTTCATTGAGTGGAGCAGTTTCTTTTACGCCTCTACAAACTCTCCGCCATCTTCGGCAGGACCGTGTTTGTTTAAATGGGAAACACTCCCAGAGCGGAGGGAGCCAGCTTGTAGCTGAGCGACAGGACTTCTGGGTAATGTAGTCGCGTTCCCGGGCAAGCCGCATCAAACTGTTATCCACGTTCTCAATATGAACTACACGTACACTAATACCCGTAGGTGATATGAGTAGCAGGCACTGATATTATTAGAGGAGAGATTTAAAAATGTATTTATAGTCTGGCAGAAAAGCAGCTTTGTGTAAACGACACATTATAACCACGGTGAATAATATATTCCTCAGTATTATAAAGAAAAACTAACGAAATGACAATTGTTAAATATTGAACAAAACACAACATTTGAATGAATAGCAGCTGTTGTATATTTGAGGGATGTATGGGCACCTTGTGATAAAGCTTGCTTGTTTTTTCTTTTTGTTTGTTTGTTTTATTTTGTTTTGTTTGCTTGCTTCAACTTCTATGTATAACTATATATACAATATAGTATAACTATATAGTGTAAAAAGCTGGACCTTTACCATTGTTGTCCCCTTGGGACATTACACTTGTCCAGGTAAAGTGTCAGGATCAAGCATGATCTGTTCTGATCTAGAGCAATAATACACGTACCTGCCAAATATTCATTTGAAATCTTGATTTATGTACTCCATATTGTTAAAAAGAACACTCGACTCACAGCATCACATTTGGCCTTTTAGTACTTTGCAATTAACCCGGTTATAAAGTGCACTGACATATATGCCCACATGCACATAGTAGAGTGAGTGTGGAGCCACCATGGTGCCTGAAAAAGAAACTGTCTCCATGGTGATCTCTCAGGCACACTAATGTTGAACTTTTACTACTATGGAGGGAGTCAGGTCCACAGATGGAAGGCGCAGCAGGATACGGGTGAGGGGAGTGAAAGAGATGTAGCATTATAATACCAGGTAAATGTTCTTTCCTTCTAACAAATAACTCCCCGATAAAGAGAATTAAGGTTTTGATGTGGAAAGAACTATGAATAGGTAAGTATGCAAAACACAAATCTATTTAGCTAGATAATAGCAGTTTGTAGGAAAGTTCATTACCACTGGTGTGGGATTTTATCTCACATGACCTATTAAAAAATATTTTAAACTCTACTATGTATATTTACATGTACATATATTTACATGGTTAAGTGATTTATCCAGTTATTAACACTATTGATGCAATCAATGATTGCAATTTTACGTTGCAGATTGTTTGCTATACTGCAAGTCATTGCACATTTTTGTCAGTGTGTTCTCTGTTTGTGTCTGCCTGTGTGAGAGAGCCTCAATCCCATACCAGACCCAAAGAGGGGCCCCGTGGCCCTCTGTTTGTGTCCCATCCCCCACAAAACATGACAAACTGACCTCCCCCCTCACTAAGTGTGAGACACTTTATCCCATCCCCACTTGCCCTCTCTACTCTGAAAGGACAGGAGATAACAGTTTGAAAGGACAGGAGATAGCCCCATAATCATTAATGTATTCAAATGGGTTTACCTGCAAACAGCTAACAGTGTGCCTTTCTTTGTTCCAAACACTTCCCCATCCCCCATCTTCTCAACACTTCTCACAAATCACTTAAAGGATAACAAAATATAAACAAAAAAATATATTTATTTGGTGACAATCATCTTAAACGCAAATCAAAAACAAAAACATGACGAAAGGGTTTTTAGCGCTATACTGAGGGAGTTTTAAAAGCATATATTTTATAAAATAACATGGCAACTTAATTATTGGCTGGTTAATAAATGGCTCACAGTCCATGACATTGTGTTTAATGTGTTTAGGGTTCAGTAAAAATGTATTGGCTGTCTTATCAGTAGATAGTCTTGTTTGGAGCTTTATACAGGGCAGGACAGCAGTATTAACTTAATAAAAAATACTGACAGAATATTTTTCATTTATTTGATAGCTATCTGTGAGACTAGTTGATAAAACAAAATAACACACGTTAGGTGTAACTACATTTTTATTTACATTTCTCCTCCGCGACATTATTGTATAATGTATAATTACTTGCTCCATCAACATTTAATTCCCCTTTAATATAAATACTAACATGATGTATTTGAAACAGTTTTAAATCTATCAAGATCAGTCAAGAAAGTCTAGACTAATGTCATACAGAAGCCTCTTGCTTGTCAAGGAACATCAATCTTTAGTTAAAGATGCCTCATATTGCAACTCTGTGCAGGTTAAAACCTTTAACCCTTTTTGTGAGAATTTTGAGAAAATGTCAAAGTTATGAACACCAGCAAAAGATTAAATTTCGCACTATAATACACTGAGAGGAAAAAAAACAAGAAACAAAAACTCTTTTACGTCAGTGGTTTTGGAGCAGCTGGTCAGTGCAGTGAAAGCCTGACTAGGGCGCCATCTTGGGGACTTAAGGGATCGTTACCATAGAGCGGCCGCTCGAAGGGGTCACCGTCGTTATCTGGACACCGCACGGTAAAGTGAAGATTGACTAATGTCACAGAATGTATTTGTCTTTAGCTGGGGTTTAATACGGGGCGTCAACAGACCAACAGCGCTGTGTCATTAACGCAGCTCCGAAATGCACCGTGTGTTTTCACGGCTTCTCGGGATGTTAATTACCACAAACTTATTTGCTATTCAACGTTAACTACGTGCCAATCATGCCAATATTTACTGGCGAGAGCTGGGTTAGGGTTAGGGTGGAAACCATTGCAATTCTATGGGATGAATTCAGATAAAATCAGGAAACGCACCGTTCATTTGATTTGATCTCTGTCATTTATCTACACACATTTTAAATGTAGACGTCTTTGCATTGCCTGTCAGACCAGCTAAGCCAAATGAGGCTAGCTAGCATTATTGCCTGCTAACATTACAACATTAAATCGTTACTGAGCCGCATGGCCCGCTGCCCAGGGGTATTTATCACACATTCCAACAAGGCCCTACAGCTTGTATTTGCCCCAGGGGCTTCACACAGGTTGATCTCATCAGGAGGAGTCCACGGCTAAATGACCTGTTAGTTTAAATAATACTTTATTTGCACACAGACATTTATTCAATATATACTGACAGTTATATGGCCTTACCCAGTAGGTCAACTAAACAGTGCAGAGTGCAGATATTGTAAATTATAAAAGCGGGGATTGTAGTAGCATTATAATCAGAGAATATAATGGACAACGACTTCTGGGATGCAAAATTATACCTTCAGAGAGGTTTCTTTCATAATGTAATAGTAATATTAGATTAGCATAATACATGCATGCCATGATTTTGCAAAAGAGGAATTTAATAACAGATTCTGCAGCTGGATGTTCGATAAATGGTTTTACTTTCCATTACGTCACCATTTCCATTTTTGCAATGACTATGAATAAATTCATTCATGAACTTCCAGTATACAAGATGGAGGGCAATCGATACCAATAAATAACAATATATATTAGGTCTAGAGATTTTTGTCCAGCTAGTTATCAAGTTTTGATCAGACCTTTGGAATTATTTTTCCTTTCTTAGCCATGCAGAATACAGATATGTATTTTAGCAAGAAATGCTGCAAGCTTGTTACACTGTAGTTTATGCATTAGGTATGAAGGACCTGCATGCGCCTTGCATACTCTCAACATGCACTTCATAAGAACGCCTGCATATCTGCTTTTTATGCCATTGTTCAGACAAAAAATCTAAATAATGCAGATACGGATCAGCATTTTCACTTGATAGTCATATAAAACGTAAGAATGGAGAAACTGGGTGATTTCAGTGTCTTGGACTGTGGCAGGGTTGTTGCTGCTCATTGTGCAGATTTCTGAAATTGCTGATCTTATGGGATTTTCTCATACAGCAGTCTGTGTAGATCTTATTTAGAATGGCCAAAGAGAGAATGGGCAGACTTTTTGGAACTGGTAGCTGGTTCTTTACAGCTGTAATAAGCACATCAGACCACATCGGGGTTTGTTTTTGTTTTGTTTTGTTTTTCAGCCAAAGAACAGAGATGTGAAGCTGCAGTGGACACAGTGTCAACTGTAATGTGGAAGACCGGAAAGACATAGTCTGGTTTGATGAACCTGCACCTTTTACTGAGGTATTCAGATGATAGGGTCAAGGTTTGGTGTCAACAGCGTGATTCCAGGATAGACCCAACCCCGATTGGTTGAAGGTGTCATGTGATAGAGA
The DNA here is from genome assembly GCF_900963305.1 of Echeneis naucrates. Classification (NCBI taxonomy): domain Eukaryota; kingdom Metazoa; phylum Chordata; class Actinopteri; order Carangiformes; family Echeneidae; genus Echeneis; species Echeneis naucrates. Next base: position 20,070,049 of record NC_042515.1, on the reverse strand, counting down.
AAGCCTTTTGGCACATGGGTACTTAACACTAATCAGTTTTAATATGAATACCACAGCAAGCCAAAGTGTTGTTGCTGACCATGTGTATTGCTTTAGACACCACTACTTTTAATTCCAGAGCTTTACAACCTTTCAGTGGTGGTCTTCAGCACAATAATGCACTAAATAAAGCAACATTTGTCTCATTGGCTTCATGAATGTGACAATAAGTTCAGTGAACTTCAGCAGTCCTCCCACTCACCTGATCTGAGTTGAGTAGAACATCTTTGGTATGTGGTGGAACAGGAGATTGTCAGGATGAAGGCCTAGCTGACAAATAAATTATGCAACCACGTCAACATGGAGTAGAATCCAACATGTTGAGTAAATCTATGACATAAAAAACTGTGGCTGTTTTAAAATCAAACCCAGTATTAGAAAGGTGTTCTGAATAAAGTGCTGTATCGGTGTAAGCCACATACTATTTATGGCATTTATGAAAAAAGCAACTGTTAAAATGAAACCTAATCTTTGGAAAAATGCTACAAGTGAAAATAAAATATTTGTTAGGCTTTTTTAATGACTAACGACAATGAGTCATGACTACATGTACATGGGTACAGGATAACATGATGTATAACATTTCCACATAAATTGTTATGGATATTTTCCCATTAATTGTCTTGTTAGGGCTGTTGCCCCACAACACAAAGGTCGCAAGTTCAGTTCTCGGCATGGGGCCTTTCTGTGCAGAGTTTGCCTGCTTGGGTTTCTTCCAGGTACTCCGGTTTCCTTCCACTGTCCAAAGACCTCATGTTTAGGTTCATTGGTGACTCTAAATTGTCCGTAGTTCTGAGTGTGAGTATGAGTGGCTGTTCATCTCTATCTGCCTCTGTATGTTGGCGCTGTGATGCACTGGCGACCTGTCGAGGGTGTACTGTGGCCGTGCCTAATATGAGCGAGGATAAGCTGTAGTAAATGAATTAATCTTGCCAAAAATGTAAAAATACAGCAGGGGCAGTCGTTGTTTCTTGAAAGGTATCTATAGTTATCTATCTGTAATTACATTGTAAACATGTGATCACACCAGTTCAAAGGCCAAACTCCGACGAGTCACTGTACTCTAACCCAGTCTGCTCGCACCAGTTCTCTCAAGCATAGAGGATAGTGCTATAGTGCATTTCATTTTATGACTGTTCACTCACGCCTTTTGTGCAGCTGTTTTTTTTTCTTTTTTTTATCTTTCCTACAAAGTTAAGTTAAACCTTGAAGTTGGGAACTAGAGACAAATTCCTGCGCAAGCATATGGGCACAGGTCTGTTCCTTATGTGTGCCTCGGCTAACTACCATTCACAGGTCCACTGGCGGCCTTATATAGAGTGTGTTTATGAAACAAAACTTTGTGCCGCTCTCTTGGCAGCGGTGAGGTCTACAGAGGCTGATTATTTTGATCTGGGCCTAGCTCTTCTTGCTCTGAGTACTGCGTTTCAGCTTGCCTGTGCTGAACAAAAGACAAGCAGTCAGGAAATGCTCTAGCCAATCAGCAGCTGTCTTACATTTTGTCAGCACACGTGGCCAGTCTCACTGTGCCTTCTATCTGAGCAGTGAGTTGGACAGCTTGGAGAGCCCTGGCTATGCTCTGAGCAGGGTGAAGGCTGAAAGGGCTGTCCTCCATGTTTTAATAAGCATTGACATATCACATAGAGTTTTTAGCCATGCATCCACAGAGGTAAGCCCTATTTTCATTCTTTCACATATTCTGCTCTGTTGATAAGGCACCAGCCACTGTGTGTGATCTGTGCCTGAGTACTAATACATGTTTGTCTGACAGACTGGGGGCGGGGGAGGAGTATTTGTCACCCCACAGCATAGAAATGGAGCTGGAAAGACAGCATAGCATGGCACAGTGCAACAGACTGCCTCTGCTAACTGGGTAGCTGTCTGAACATGTACAGAAAGGGGCCACAGGTCAAGTATAAGGTCACTGTATATTCATAGAATACTGACTGAGGGAACATGCTTTGTTTTGTCAAAATTAACAGAGGACCGAGTTTTAGGAGCTTCTCCTGCCCTATGCTGTCAAGATTGCAGGCCTGGTGAGGGATCCAGGCGGGATAGGAGAGACAGGGAACGGTACAGAGGGGAGTCCCCAGAGGAATTAACAGATGGTAAACTGACAGCACAGCAAGTTTAATTTAGGCCTCAAACTGGCATGATAGATCAAGGCAGCAGTGCACTGTTGTTAATTGTTTGCTAGACTAACATAGCCATGAAGAACAGACTGTGAACTGTCTAGTTGCCTAATTTTGCCTCACCCAATATCTAGATCAATTCACCAAAATACCCCTCGTACATGGCCAATAAAAAGCATGTTTTTACGTCCTTAATTGTGTAAACTGCTTGCCAGTCTTGTAAAACACCAATTGTCTACACAGTAAATATGTTTGAGCAGCTTATTTATCACAGTTAGAGGAATTGCCTAAGCCTAATGGTGTGCACTGCCTCCCAGTGTTGTTCTCTGTTGCCGAGTGTCAGCCATTTTAGAGAGCTTCCCCTTTCTGTCCCTCTGCTTCAAGCACACTGGGTATTTGTATGTAAGAAAGAAGGAAAGAAGAAGGGAAGGACTTCCTCTGAAAAGGCTCTGCTAGAAACCTCATCTCATCAGAGAGGCTTGAAAACCCATTTGAGGTCGAAAAGGTTTGAATTCTGTTTACATATAATGGTTTTGGTCTTGGTTTTCTGTATGCATGAATCAGATAAAACCATTCAATGTAGTGAATGATTGTATCTATTCCTAGCATCTTATTAATATATATATATATATATATATATATATATATATATATATATATACATATTTTATGCTGTGCATAGTTTATATTTCAAGCAGAATATGTGATATGTGTACTGTCAATATTAGTGGATGATATCTGAAAGGGGCTTTATTTTAATTGTATCTATGAGAACTACGGCCTGCATATAGTGGAGCACATAATGTTGCTTGACCAGGGTTTTGGAGCTGCCTGTAGCCAGTGAGACAGCAAATCCCTCCTCACTGTTTTGTGAATGGTGTTTGGTAATGCATTTAATCCCTTCATTCCACCATGGTGAGGAATGGTGTGGGCCCACTTAAATCTGCCTTACAACGTCAAACCTCATGCTTGAACTGGTGTCTGGCTTCCAAATATCCACCAACTGACCTTTTGGACTTCCCTAGATTTTGCGGCTGGCCTGGATGCTTCGGACAAGATTTTCTGTTTTGAAGTTATCTGTACCAATGTCTGTGCTGATATCGCTGTATTGTCTGTACTCTAGATGGATTAAATCAAATTGCTATAGTTGGTCAAACAGAGAGCTGGAACATGTATAGCTTTTACCCTCAGCTGTTTATTCAAAATTTTCAGTTTACTCAGATATCCAGGCAGGAATTGGAGAAGGAGGGACAAGATTACTCCCTCTACGTAATCTGGGAGGCCTATGGCATTTTCATTCCCTGTCTTTGTATCCACTTTAAGGCCCATGCTGCATATCAGCATGCTGGGGTACATAATAAGCTGCATGTGGTCCTTTACAGCAGGTTTGACTGATGCTGTGTATGCGTGTTGTGTGTGTGCGGTATACACAGTGGTCAGAGAGAGAGGGGGGGGGAGAGAGAGTGAGAGAGAGAGAGAGTCTTCAAAATGGACGCCAGACACATACACTGGCTGAGAGCACAGAGAGGGAGGGAATCTGATTCTCATGCTGTCTAGCCCAGAGAGCGACATATTTCATGTCTGATAAAAGGCACATTGCCGATTATATTTCTGTATAGGGTTTTAATAGAGTGAGAGACTTGGTTTCAGGAGATTTTTAGCAACAGTAAGGAGCAATGTTCTCTGCATTGCAGCACTGTGGCTGAGGAGAGCGGGGAGAAGAGAGCCTGTGTGGCACACTGAGGCTGAGCACCCAATCAGACACCTCCGTGTGTTGCTGGAGCCAATAGGCGGTCTGCAGTTGAGGTTAAAGATTGACAATTGCAGGAGAGAGCAGCAGGGAGAGAAGGCCTTCTGGGAAACCTGGACCCATCTTTTCCCTCATCCCCCAACGCCTCCAATAATTGAAAAAGATTAAAGAATAGGCTGAAGAGTCTGTATGTGAGTAAGGAAGAAGGTATGCTGTTGATTTCCTACATTGAAGTATGAACGTAATGCAAATGGTGGTTGTGGAAAAGGATATTTTTGTAGGTTACAATAGGATGTATTGTGAGATCTGTGCTATTTGATTTAAAAATGTTTATGTCAGGATGGGCAGTATTGATTTTCCTTCTCGTCCCTGTCCATGTCTTTGTCTTTGCCTCTTGTTGCTGTATTTCCTGGCAGGGACAGGACAGGATGTTGCTGGGCTAGATTGTGTGAGGCTGTCCAGACAGGTTAGATGAGGAGGCCAGTAAAGAAATATCACTGCACTCCTGCCTGTGCCTGCATTTGCTCTGTGTCTCTCAGTCAGTTCATTCTTATGTAGTCATGGAGGAGGAGAGGAGTGCAGGGGGTTGATGAAAAAAATTACTGAAATGGAGGCAGTATTTTTATTTTCAGTGAATTGCTGTCTATTTTTCACACAATACTTTTAAATGATGCTCTGTTCAGGATTGAGTGAAATAAAAATTGGCAAAATTGAAGCCATCTGAACAGTGAGGCCGGTGCATCTGCTGTGGCGTCAGAGAAAATGGCAACAATAATAGGCTCGACAAGAGGGCGCCTGCAAACCAAGGTGAATCATGAAGTGATACTGAGACAAACCTGTTGGACAGATTTCGAATAAAAGATGGTTCACAGCACAGTGTGTCTTTTGTGTCACAGAAAATTTTCTCAACACAACTGGAGCTGTGATTGCGAAATCAATTGCCATGTACTCCCTGCTATTAGGTCACTTCATCTGTGATAAATACCTGGATGTTTTACAAATAGCAGGATAGTCCATCTACATGCTGTTCAGTTTTTAGGTGTCAGATGGTTCAGGCACTGGATTGTGCTCTTCTTTGTTTTCATGTTTACTATTTATAGACCTGTGGCCAGTGGAGAGAGGAGGCTGCTGTTTATCATTTGAGAGCGGCTATGAATTGAACTACCATTGCTCTAGTGCTGGTTAACTTTTGCCTCCCTTGAGTACGAGATATTTTACGCATACAGATGTGCGTGTTTTCTCTTTGTGCTGTTAATGTTTGGTTAGTGTGACATAGTAGTTGTATTATTATGATGATGGTTTGTGTCAAGTATTTCGCCAACCTTCCATTTGAAATAGTGATTTAAAAATGTGATTCAATATATTTTTATTATTTTTCTTTCGACAGAACTATGATGCTTCTGTTGGCCAATATCAAACCACAATTACATTTTTGCCTGTGCATGTTATGCTGACCTTTAATTTTAAGAACATTAGTATTGTAGCTGGACAAGGGGATGTATTAAGAGGTAAGTGAAAGTGTTTAACATCAGACTTTTTCTGCGAACTTTTTAAGGTTTGCAGAGAACCGTAGAAAGTTGACATGAAATAAAGGGCCAACAAGGAGGAGTGATGATGTTTTTCTAAAGGATACATTTCTATAAGGAACAGTCTGATGGATAATTGACATGAGACATAGGCTACATTTGACTGGCAAATCTTTTCTGCGTCAGTGTGCCAGAGGAAGAGGAGAAAGAAATAGGTGAAGAAATGGAGATCTCAACACGATCCAAAGGTAATATAGCATAGAAGTTTGTCTTGATATAATTTGCCAATGTTTTTTTCTGTTTCAATGAAATACAGTGATTTGTAAAGGGGTTTTGTTTGTTTATTTAGTGTAACATTAATTAGTATATGTTTTAAGAATGTGTTTACTGGTCAGCACAGGAAACCTTTAGCATGCCATTTCTGGTATTTTTTCAGCTTTGAAGGACCCGTGGGTGTGCCGCCCTGTTTTGTGTAATCTCCAAGTTTTGTCTGCAGTTTCAGACACAGCGTCAACTGAGCGTGTAGCCCAAAAACGAAAGATGCCAAGTCCTTCTCACTCATCTAATGGTCACTCCTCTGCTGAAACATCCCCCTGCCCAGTGAAAAAGAAGAAGAAACCAGGTGCTGTCAGCAGCAGCAAAGACCAGGTAACAATCAAAGAACTACCTGTAATCAAAATGTGAAAAAAAGGGTTGAACCTGCTTCGCTCCCTTTTTCATATTCAGACCTATACCAGGCTTGTCAAAGGTCATAAAGATTTGGTTGTAGACTTGTGAGATTCTCTCTGATCATCAAGTAGTTGCACCCTTTAATGAAATATGTACAAACCTAAATAGTTAGACACACATTAGTCACATTGGAGTCACTGTAAATCGTCAGTGAAATTGTTTACTGCAAAGAGCAGAACTACAGTACACGCTATGTTATGCAGCAGGGAATGTTTCATTGGTGAGGATACAGAATCCTGTTAAATCTATCTGCGATTATAGTATGATAGAATATTCAACAATAAAATGAAAATATCAGTTGACATACGTAGAGCTTGAGCTTGAGGAAATTATAATTGCAGAAAACTGATGTTCAATGTCATGGGTGAAGGTGTCGATAGAGCTTTATATACAGAATTTGCAACTGGTTTTTTATCTGCTGTGATACCTTGATTTTTGATGATCTTAATAAACATTAAGCTGGGGGAGAGGTGGTTTGTAATCAGTAATTGTAGTAATGTCAATATTTTAAGGCCTGTATTTTTTCTTGGATGTTTCACTGAGCATGAATTGTGTTATGAAGGAACCCCTTGCTGCGTCAACACTTGTTACATATAGTAATGCACATGCACACTATAGGCTATTTATTAGTTCCACTGGAGCTTAAGTTCTTTCAATTTAATTGACAACGTATATTGCCAAAAGCTAGATACTATGTGACTTTAATATCCTTTTTGAGGCAACACGTTTTGTCGATGATTTTGCTCTTGAGATGGGACAGTCTAATGATGGTATTTCTATGTCAGTAGCACAACGTGTTCTCTTGTGATACAGATATTGGGCTATTTCTTTCATTATTGCAGAAGCTGTTGCTCTGAACTGTTCTATTTTCAGACATTCAGACCTGTTTGATGTTTGAGTGTTTGATTGGACCTGAAACTGCACTTAAATTCATAATGTCTAGCTTTCAGTTGTAAATTTGACTAATCATTCTATCATGAGATTAATATTTAATAGTACTACAATACACCACAAGATACCTTGAGCCTTGTACTTTTGCTCCACTTAGGTTTAATTGTTGAGGTTTTTGAGGCGCAGTTTTTTGTGAATGGCAAACTGGTCATCAGCTATATCTAAAGTGATTTACAATTGATCTCTTATTTAACATGGGTGATTGCATCATAACTTATTAACATGTTTGTGTTTGTACCATTTTACAGTGTTATGTTTTAGATTGCCATATAAAACTGTCATTAAAAAAAAAAAAAAAAAACAACGAAAAAAACAAACCCCCAAAAAACATTTCAATTGCATTGTATACTACTGCTAGCCAAACTGTAATATTCAGGTCAGTCAAGGCATTTTCGGTTCTATACACTTTGATTGGCTACATAGTGCTGAATTCTGAGGAACTGCTATCTGTGCAGCACTAATTTAAACAAATGCCTTATCACTGCTAGTGTGTGAGTAAAATTCTCAGCAATCTATGAAAATCACAAGGTTTCTTCTTAAGTATGTGTTAGTTATGTACATGTCATTTTGAATTTGTGCAGCAGTTCAAAAAGGCATAAAAAGATAAATGTTTATTATACATGTCACATCAGCTTTTTCTTGTAAAAGATTTGCCACTGTACCTATCTAAATTATTACCACTTTAATCAAAACTGTCCACACCAATCTTTTGCATTTTAATGTCACTTTCATCACAGTTTACAAAAAAAGGAAAAAAAAAAAAGACTCAAGTGGACTCTTAAATCTCAATGGCTATAATGTCTTAGCAGTCTGTGTTGTGGACTTGTTGACTCTCATGTACCTTTTGCTGATGATGTGCATGTTTGCTTTAAACCTCTAGTCTCTGGCCTGATTTTGACGTTCCCCAACTTTGTCTTTCTTTTGCCTGCATTCCAGTCAGAACTAAGACATGGTCCCTTTTACTATGTGAAGCAGCCAGCACTCACCACAGACCCTGTTGATGTTGTACCGCAGGACGGCAGGAATGACTTCTACTGCTGGCTGTGCCACCGCGAGGGTCAGGTGCTCTGCTGTGAGCTCTGCCCCAGGGTGTACCACGCCAAGTGCCTCAAACTACCAGCCGAGCCTGAGGGCGACTGGTTCTGTCCGGAGTGTGAGGTACTCGCCCAGGAATGTGAATAGTTTATGGGTGTTGGAAAACGGTTCCAAACCCTGTATTCAAAATCTATACTAGTATTTTTTTTTAATTATGGGCTATGATGGGATATAAACAGAGTCATTTACCCTTCTCCTCTCGCTGTCTTCTAGAAAATAACAGTTGCCGAGTGCATAGAGACTCAGAGCAAAGCCATGATGATGCTAACTATAGACCAGCTGTCTTACCTCCTAAAATTTGCCCTTCAGAAGATGAAACAACCAGGTGTAAGTATTCTGGCCCCTATGTCTTACTAGGAAGTACATGGTACTCAACTGATTATATTGTATAAGACCATATAGCTTTATTAGCTTTATCCAAGATGGGTTACTCTGCTTATTTTCATTTTAATTTCTGCCTTTTATAACTGAACAGTGCACCAGTTTTTGCACTTGAATATTGGCATGTGATCTTTTCTGGCCAGCTTTGACTTGTAGATCGCTTATGCAACCAAATACACTCCTTTTTCTGATCACCAAATTCTCATCAGTTTTGTTAGATAATATCTTCACCCTGAAGTATAACCGGTCCACATACAGTATGTTTCCAGCATGATATTTTATGGATTTGCATGTGCCAATGATGTCTAACAACAGAACTAACAGTCGCAGTCATTGTGCTATAATGGGCCTGTCATGGCTGGAAACCATGAAGGTAAACATGCTAGCTGCTAGTGAGGATACAGCTGCCCCTCTCACTCTCTTTCAGGATCATCCCCGCTTGTCATCTCGCTCCCCCCATGCAGCTTCCACGCAGAGAAAGACTTTTAATTGGGTAATCAATTACACCACTAACAAGACCCCGTCATGATTTTCTCCTCCACTGGTTTTCCTCCTTTAGTTTGAAGCGGCTTTTAGAGTTTTAAGTAGAAGTTTAGTGGTAGAATGTTGATGTGTGGTAGATGAGAAGGTTGTGTAGTTAATTCGCTGGGGAGATTTTGTTTACCTTCACTTTTTTTTTTTTCCTCTATTCATTTTTATAGACTGAACCTTTCCAGAAACCTGTCTCTCTTGAACAGCATCCAGATTATGCGGAATACATTTTTCATCCAATGGATCTTTGCACACTTGAGAAGGTACACAAAAGGCTGCCATATCTATTAAATAAATAAATAAATAAATACAGAGTTTAACAATATGACGTCATCTTCTCTTTTTGCATTGTAGAATATTAAAAAGAAGATGTATGGCTGCACAGAGGCCTTCTTGGCAGATGCTAAATGGATTTTGCACAACTGTATTATATACAATGGAGGTATGTGGCATATTCTTTGGTGATAATTGATATAGTCTGTACATGACTATTAGGGTAGTATTAAGAACATGTGTCCACGAATCATATGTATGATGACATGCCAAATGTATTTTGTTAATGTTCAAGATGATTCGAATTGCTAATGTTCAAGTTTACTTGAAGTTTACTACTGTGCATCGATGTCAACAATTTATTTAGTTACTTTTAAATTGTAAATTTCTCATATTCACTAGTTTGGAATAAATAACATGATCATCACAATAGGATTCCAGTGAATGATGAAATCAGATTTATAAAAAAGGGTCAATTAAGTCAAATCAAATCAAGTGATCTGATTGGTTCATCAGCGTTGTCTAAAGAATGCATGCTTCCACAGACCTGTATCACTCTGCAACAAGCAGCATACTAACATAGAAAGAAGTACAAACAGGCTACCTCATAGTAATTTAACAACTTTGAAAAGCTACATTAAATAAGACATAGTGGAAAGGTGTTGCAGAGCTAACCAAAGAGCAGGTTGATAAATGGGGAAAAAAAAAACCACACTAATGAAATAAAACTGTTTCCTAGTTTGTTTAGCTCGCTTCAGCCCATGGTTTGCACTTATCACATAAATGGGTTTCTGAATAACGCCCCCTGCATCATCATACTGAATCATCAGACTGTGTTGTTTGTATTTGAAATGTTTAATACAATTTATATCCTTTTGATAGGCAATCACAAACTGACAGCTACAGCTAAAGTGATTGTAAAAATTTGTGAACATGAGGTGAGTCGTCAGAAAAGAAATTTAGGTCCGAGCCAAATTTTTATCTTTTATTAATTTAGGCATTTGAAAGTCTCACACATTTTGAATCTTTCTTTTACAGATGAATGAAATTGAAGTTTGTCCTGAGTGTTATCTGTCTGCTTGCCAAAAGAGAGACAACTGGTTTTGTGAGCCTTGTGTAAGCAAGCAGAATAACTTGATGGTTCTGTTGATGATTGTACCAGATAGTTAATATATTCAAACATAAATCACTTGAATAAATCCACTTAGTTCCAGTGTTTTACTGTGTCTGCAGAGTAACCCACACCCTCTAGTGTGGGCCAAGCTGAAAGGATTTCCATTTTGGCCAGCAAAAGCTCTGCGGGACAAAGACGGACAAGTGGACGCTCGCTTCTTTGGTCAACATGACAGGTAACAGTCCTATGTGCTTTAGGTGCTTCGGCTCAGACACACATTCAAAATTTATGATGTGAATTCTTGTCCTTCAGGGCATGGGTTCCTTTAAACAACTGCTACCTCATGTCCAAAGAGATTCCATTTTCTGTGAAGAAGACCAAAAGCATCTTCAACAGTGCCATGCAAGAGATGGAGGTTTATGTGGAGAACATGAAGAAGAAGTTTGGAGTTTTCAACTATGCCCCTTTTAGGACACCCTACACTCCTGACAATAATTTTCAGATGCTGCTTGATCCCTCCAACCCCTCGTCCACTCCAGTCAAATCTGACAAACAGGAGAAAATCAAGCTAAGCTTTGACATGACAGCATCACCCAAGATTCCTTTGGCGAGGACCATGTTGTCTGGGCCTGGGGTGGGAGGGGGCAGTGTTGGCCGGCGCTTCCCACTCAGTGACATGCCTCGCTCCCCCATGAGCACCAACTCCTCTGCTCATACTGGTTCAGATGGGGAACAGGAGACAGCAGACAAGTCACAAGTTAAAGCCACAATCAGCCAATACAGTGCAGGAGAAGACTCCATGGACTGTACAGGTATTCCACAAGACACACTTTAATATAGAAAGAAGTATGTTGTGTCTAATGGGAGAGGACTTTACTTAAAAGCAAATATTTCTAAATAGTATCACCTGCTCCTCCACGACCTGGTCCTGCAGGCAGTTCATTGGACAGCCCTAAACCATTCCACTCTCAAGCTTCTGGTCTTTCTAAGCAGGAGAAGGCACCACAAACAGGAAGCATTCTGAACCTAAATCTAGGTAAGACTATAATGCTCACTCTCATTCATCTTCTACTGCTTATCTGTTTCCGGGTAGCAGGGATGTTGTTCCATCTATGATTGCTACCTTCTTTTGCTGTTTGTCCTCCGCTACGTCCTGATGGACAGTCACCCCAGTTTTTTAGCCTGTATGTGAAAGTCCACAGAACCTTAGCGTGGTCATTCCCAAACATCTTCAGAGGTGCATCTCCTTTTTTGGCCTAGACTTCCACACTCAACACAGATGCCTTTATCCAATATACCTTTTGGTTTTGGTGTTCCATGTACACCCACTATTCTGATCTTTCAGCCTACTTTTGTGTGATGGATTGTCTCAGCACCTAGAGTCCTTCCTGGTTTGTTACATTCATTCATTCATCTTCTGCCACTTACCTGTTTCTGGGTTGTGGGGAGTGCTGGAGCCAATCCCAACCAACTTCTGGGTGGGGGTGGGGTACACCCTGGAAAGGTCACCAGTCTATTGCAAGCCAAGACATCAACAACCACTTGCACTCACTTCATGCCCAAGGCCAATTTAGAGTCACCAATTAACCTAGACATGCATGTCTTTGGACTGTGGGAGAAAACTGGAGTACCTGGAGGAAACCCACGCACAGGAATGTGGATGCTAACTCCACTTCTTTTTGACTATTGTATGTTGTACTCTTCCAGATCGAAGCAAAGCAGAAATGGACCTGAAGGAGCTGAGTGAAACAGTTCAGCAGAAGCAAGGAACGACACCAGTCCTCACGTCCCCGAAAAGACAGATTAAGAGTCGTTTCCAGCTGAACCTGGACAAAACCATTGAGAGTTGCAAAGCACAGTTGGGTCAGTACAGAAGAAACAGAAGATATATTTCTCTGTTCTCAAAACACATTTTGGACCTGACTGTAATGTACATATCTATGTCGATACTGTATGTTTTTCTATCTTATCATTTAGAGTCTACCTCCAATTCTAGTTCATGGTGAATAGCTCTTCTCTGCTCTGCAGGTATTGATGAAATCTCTGTTGACGTATATAAAGGTGTTGAACACAGTGACTCAGAAGACTCTGATAAATCTGAGACGAGTGACAGTGAGTATGCCAGTGATGATGAGCAAAAGACCAAGGATGGCCAGGATGCAGCACCAAATGATGAAGCTCCGAAAGACCCTACTAAAACTAAGGTTAAAGACCAATCTTCCCCAAGGCAAGATAAGGAGGGCAAAGACGATACACTTGTCCCATCTGAGTCTGCAACAGCCGATGCCACTTCAACAGCATTAGACACCCCATCTAATGAGAAAATAAACTCTGATTCAGAAAAAGAGAGCCCAGAGAAGACCAAAGCATCTCCAGCATCACCTGCTCCCAGAGACAAGGCTCATGTGAAAGAAGAAGCAAAGCAGCCTGTGCCAGTAGAAGACTCTGACTCTGAAAGGGAGCTAGTTATTGACCTTGGAGAAGATCAGGGAGGCAAAGACAGAAAGAGGAGCAGGAAAGAAACTGCCACTGTCAAAGACATGCCCTCTGGTAAATCTGAAGGTGAGACTTGAGCAGGTTTTCTGTTGATCCCATTAGGTATAAGCAAACACTGAAGGTTGTGTTAGTTTCCGTTATATTTTATACTTTATATACTTTATATTTTTTCTCTTAGGTAAAGCCCTGACCCCGTCCACGGTACCATCTGAAAACAGTGCAGCACTTTCCACACCCTCCAGCGTTTCCACACAGTCCTCATTGGCCATTCCTGTCAACATGGTCTCCTTCACAACTCCCTCTCCCGCAACCATAAGCCTTACAACTGTGTCCAGTGCTACAGCAACACCCCCGTCTTCCTCCTCCTCCTCTTTGGCCTCAACAACTCCAGCATTGAAGAAGCAGCGCCCCCTGCTGCCTAGAGAGACTGTGCCAGTGGTGCAAAGAGCTGTAGTGTGGAATCCTACTGCCAAGTTTCAGACTTCCTCACAGAAATGGCACATGCAGAAGGTGCAGCGTCAGCAACAGAACCAGCAACCTGTGGCAACCACTCAAATTCAGGCATCATCACCCAGGCAAGGCCAATCCCAGGTAGTGACCCAGGCACAGACTGGGAATGTCTCAACAGCAGTATCATCATCCTCAGCACAGCAGTCTTCACAGAGCACTCGTTATCAGACCAGGCAGGCTGTCAAAGGTAGATTACCTGGTTTTTTTGATAAAAGCTTGCCAGAATTCATATACGAGTGTAATTATAGTATCTAAATAATTTGTTTGTATATTATCAGTGTGTATTCTACAGCAACCATAGTGAATGTTGATTAATGTTGATGTTGTTGATTAATGTTTGGTTTTTTGGGTTTTTTTTTTTTTTGGTAATTGAAGCTGTTCAACAAAAAGACGCTCCACTCAGCACATCTACATCCGCTGTCACCCTGGTATCTGGTAGTCCAGCTTCTGTTGCCATGATGGCAGCATCAAGTCTTGGCGCAGCTACCTCATCTTCACCAGTGGCAACAGACCAGTATATCCCCACTGCTTCTGCAGATGTGGCTGCAGACATCGCCAAATACACAAATAAAGTTAGTATGAGTTTATGCATTATAAGGTGCTATTTCCATTGGTTGCTTATATTGTATTGCCTATTGTTTAAACGCTGGGCTCTATGGATCATTTTGAGTGTCTTATAACTTCAGAAATTCACTGAAACACTTTGTGCTGTGTAAAATATCCATCCATCTTCTACCACTTTTCTATTGTGCGGGTTGTGCTGGAGCCGATCCCCGCTCACATTAGGTAAGGGCAGGGTACACCCTGGAGACAGAGCCGACACACAGAGACAGAGACGAACAACCACTCACACCTACGGACAATTTAGAGTCACCAGTTAACCTAGACATGCATGTCTTTGGACGGTGGGAGGAAGCTGGAGTACCCAGAGGAAACCCAAGCAGGCATGGGGGCATGCAAACGACACACAGAAAGGCCAAAGGCCAGGAACCAAACCCAAAACCTTCTAATTGTGGGGTGACGGTGCTAACCACTACACCGCCGTTATTCTTTGTGGCATTCAAATATTTTACATATGAGTTTTAGGAATATGAGTAAAAATAGACACCAGCAAAAAAATTTGCTCAAATATTAACTTTTTTATTAACTTATAATATGGTCTCTTTTTCAGATAATGGATGCAATCAAAGGTACAATGACTGAAATCTACAATGATCTTTCTAAGAGTACTTCAGGGAACACAATAGCTGAGGTAAGAGTTGCTCAGTAAAGGCATAAATATTGCCTCAATTATGCCTGTTTAGTGGTTGGGGGGGGGGGGGACTGTTGTTCCACCCTTATACCGGCGGAGGTAATCACAGAGATGGATCAGAATCTGTGTAAAAGGGAGGGCCATGGGCCAGTTTGCTGGATGTGTGACAGTTTGTATGAAAAGCAATACACAGTAAAATTTACATTCTCAGATAATCCTTTACTGAAACCAGCATGCTCATGTGTGTTTCCTACAGATAAGACGACTGAGAATTGAAATAGAAAAATTACAATGGCTGCATCAGCAGGAGTTGTCAGAAATGAAGCACAATCTTGGTGAGACTTATGAAAAATATTTTGTGTTAACCTCTTCCCAAAACAGTGTAATGAGTTCTACTTGTGCTTGATCGTGTTTGTGTATTTCAATTTAGAGCTGACAATGGCAGAGATGAGGCAAAGTCTAGAACAGGAGAGGGAGAGGTTGGTGACTGAGGTGAAGAAACAGATGGAGATGGAGAAGCAACAAGCAGTAGATGAAACAAAGAAGAAGCAGTGGTGTGCTAACTGCAGGAAAGAGGCCATCTTCTACTGCTGCTGGAACACTAGCTACTGTGATTACCCCTGTCAACAAGCTCACTGGCCAGAACACATGAAGTCCTGCACTCAGTCAGGTAAATCAAGTGCTAGCCTCAACATGCTGTTTGTGACATTCACACAAACAGGGACTGCTGTTTTTTTTACTTGGGACAGTTCTTAACTTTGTTTGTCTTCCCTTTGCTGACCTGCATAATCACCAACCACATTGCTGACAATAATACTGACATTTTCATAGATATAATGCATCTTTCATACTTTTGTCTATTTGTAGCTACAGCCCCACAGCAAGAACCTGAGGCTGAGTCGACAGCAGACCTCCCAAACAAAGGGTTAGGGCAGACTAGCAGTGGCCCAAACACTCTCAGAGACACGCCAGTCTCTGCACCAACAGACAAAGACTGTGACGTGGAGAAGAGTGCTGACAGTGTCGCTGTCACGTTGTCATAACTCAGCTCAACGTACTTGAAAATGTAAATGTATAGATTGATTTTACACTACAAGGATATGTGCATGTAAATGGTTCTGTTCAAACGGTTGTTAAGGGAGCAATCAAAATTATTTTTATTTTTATATTTTTGTTTGTCTTTCATGGCTGACATACTGCCCCCAGTGCACTGTGGTCTTACGGGCATTATAAATGTCCAAACAAGCCTGGCAGCAGATAGTTAGTTACCATTAGAGGGGGTAGTTTAAAAAAAATGTGTACTGCATATTGTGCACTTTGTTGCGGTCTATAGAGAGCTGTCAGTATGAAGAGCTTAAGAGCATGCTTGACTGTCACAAAACATACACATAGTGTAAAGGACAACAGTATAACAGTTTCAAACTGCAAAAATGTAAACCATGTTAATGGACCACCTCAGTTTTAGATTAGAGGACTGTTGACAGAAATGTCTGTAAATGACTTATTTTGTATTCTATGTTAATTTATTTGTTATTCTAATGTTGCCTGCTGTATAACTCAAAGAACATAACAAATACAAACATTTTAAATGAGCTGTTTTCTATGGATCTGGTCTAATCGGTTTGCAATCAAATAGCATAGCTACTATGGTTTTGAAAGATGGTTGGTGGCGGATCAGGCCGTATTAACCCACACGAACATGTGTTGGAGTTAGTCCTTTTGACGATGGGAGTAATTTCAATTGTAGCACTTTTTAATATTAGTGCTGTGTGTGTGGGGGGGCGTAAGTCGAACAGACCCATTATTGTGGCCTGTGCTGGCCCGGTTCCCCTCCCGGCCGATGGGGGCGCTGTGGCCGCAGAGCGCGTTCTGTAACCCCGTCAGCCATCTGCCGCAGTCAGTTAGCTCCAACGGGAATGGAAAATGGAGGACTGACCGAAGAAAAGAGCGAGGGCAAATCGTCGGTATTTCTGTCGTGTAGGTGGGTGGAATGCAATAATTCTGCATTTTTTAGCATCGCTGTATTTCTGCTGTTGAATTCATCTTTTGTCTCGGTGTGTGGAATCTCCGCTGGGTTTGTCCTCCACGTCTCCGTCGGAAGGCTGGCCGAGATGCGCCTGACGTTAGCTTGACCGTTACCGTGTGCACCGTAACAACGATTATCCTCCGGTCTCCGGTCAGTCGCACTGGGTGGTTAGATAAAGTTTTTTTTCTTCAGCAGATCGTTTGACTCTTTTAATTCGATTCGAATTAACCACAGTTTACTCTCGGGTCGATCCCTCGGCTAAGAGCTACAGGTTTGTCGAGTGGTTAACATGGTGGCTAGCAGCGCGAGGCAGACATGCTAGCTACAAGTGCACGTTTTGGAGCGCTCTCTCCTTGGTCTGAAAGGAAACGGTGAACGGTGATAGCGAGCAGCAGAGGGTAAAAGGCGGGCTTTGTGTTATATACAAGTCTCCATGTAACTCGGCCAGCAATTCAACCCATATTCTGAACGTGTGAATGACGGTGGGCGGCGAAGAGTAAATAAGCTAGTTGTTGTTCAGTTGGTGAGAGAGGAGGGGGAGGGAGGCCTTTGCGGCCATCATTGGCGGTATTGGATGTGCAGGATGTTTTTTGTTTTTGTTTTTTTATTTCGTAGTTCGTGAGATTTATTTTTTCCGTTTCGTCGATGCTGGCTGGTTTGTTCTTTGCAAACGTACAAACGACTTTTGGCTAGTTGTGTGTGCTCGCCTTGTGGTTGTGATAATGGAATCATGCGCATCCCGTCCGTGTGCAGCTTCCGTGGTTCCGAGCCGACCAGCGACCTGAAGCTCCTGAGACGCGTCGATAGACCCTCTGCATCACTGTGGACATGTCCCGAATATGCACCAATTTGGATTTTCTGTGTTTGTCAATATGTACTACATTTGCTTTGCGCCCTGAGCCCCTCCCACCTTTCTTTGCAACAGTTTGGCCTGATTCACGTGGCGTGGTGTCGTGACCACCAGACGCCATCTGAACAATCCGGTTTAATCACCCCCACTGTCGGGTTGGGTTTCCCCCTAGTGTTGACTGGGCAGTGTGCTGGGCCTATCCAATCATCAATATAGAAGAGCAGTAAACCCGCAACGATGAAGGCAATGAATGAATTTGCATTGAGATTTCTTATCTTGAACTGTCTAAAAATTCAAGCTGCCTCGCTATGTTTGACACAGTAAGCAGAGGTCCCGCTCACTCACACCAAATCTGATCAACAATAGGATGTCATCATTGACATCAGCGACACGTTCAATTAAGCCAATAAAAATGAAAGTGTTATATTTGTTTTTATAAATTGCACGCACTATTAATTTGTAAATATCACAGTTATTAAGCATCTTTACATTTTCTCAATTAACCAGATTTGTTCCTGTTTATAATCTTATAATATATAGTTGTTGTCTGAAGTCTTTCTGTAATTGTGGAGTGCTTTGACCACCCTAACTTGTTTTTCCTCTTTCTGGCCATGGCAGATCCTTTAACTTTTATCAAGACTGATGATTACTACACAATCTTTAGTTTTGAAGCTCTCAACCGCCCATCTCTCCTGAACTGCAGGTACACACCATTTTTATAATCTTTTTGGTGTTGAAGAATAGCAGACCTTAGTGAAAGAAATCTCAAGTAAAATACATTCTCATTAATTATTTCTAGCAATACAATTTTTCAATTGTTATACTAGAATAGATTTGGTTATTGCCTTGTGTATCTGATATAGGATAAATATGAACAATGCTATTATTGCTTAAATTCCAAGTTTTCAACTAGTAAATATTAAACGTAGATTTTTAACACCAAACATTGATCACAATTTTCACTAGTTTTTCACTTTTTTTTTTTCACCAGTTATTCATCTATTTTTTCATAATAATAATAGCTCTTAATTGCAGCATCATTCTCGGGGATATACATATACTGTGGATATACACTGAAGTGGCTATAGTCATTAACACTCAGTAATAAACATACCACAGTGATTAGCCATCAAGCTTCCGCCCTTCAAACACTGCTTTAAAAACGATAATTTTTACGACAATTTTTGCAATCTATTTTTCGCATTCACAGAAAATAGGTTCCAGGTCCAAGTTTTAGACAACAGAAGGCTAAAGCAAAGGAAGGCGGTGTCAGGAACTAAGACACAGATAAATATTTTAACAAGACTGCCCTTTGACGTCACTGTTAAGTTAGACTAGCACAAGAATCAAAGCAGGACCTTCAGGCTCAGTATAGTCTTGATCTTGACACACATACAGTGTTTGTGTCACAATCCAATACTCTCAGCACAGATTTTTTTGATTGTTTGTGGTGGAAATAAACTTAGTGCTATATTTGTAATTCAGATTTGGATTGTGAATGTAACATAAAATAGTACATCTACCATTTCTGTAACACATGAAGCAGTTGTAGCCTTGGCTGCTGAATGCAAATCTGACAGACCTTTAGTATTTGTCACAATATTCACATTTTCATTAAGTGAAAAGAGTGACTCATAGCTGGTCTCTTGTGCTCTTCTCTTAACTGTAGACATTCAGTTTGAAAGTAGCGATTGACTCCATCATCTATGGAGGAGAATGCGAGCCCTGAGCTCTCTCTAGCTTCTGAGCCAGAGAAGAGCCAGGACTGTATGGATAGCTGCTCTCAAGGTACCTTGGATGAGCTTCTTTTCCTTCACAACTAAGGGGTGGGAATGTTGTAGTACTACTTAGCACAATTGGGCTGTTGCCTATTTGATATTTGAATCCGTTTTAACACCTAATCAGGTGCAAGTATGGATCAAATCCAAGTCAAGCAATCATTTTCAAAGTAGACTAAACTGCAATGTACACTCTGGCAATTGCATCCTATAATTGTTTGCTCATGGCCTTGCTTTATTGTCTTTCAGCAGGTGTTGGATCAGGGGATAGTGAGCAACACAAACTGTTTCAAACTGAAAGCGATGTGGCCAAAAAGACTCTAGACGAGCCAGATAAATCTGCCAAGGCAGGTGAGGTAAAGAAGACTTGGGGATTCCGTCGGTCCACTGTCGCAAAAAGAGAAATGC
This sequence comes from Echeneis naucrates, assembly GCF_900963305.1. NCBI lineage: Eukaryota > Metazoa > Chordata > Actinopteri > Carangiformes > Echeneidae > Echeneis > Echeneis naucrates. The sequence continues at coordinate 20,050,208 of NC_042515.1, read as the reverse complement.
CAGTCGAGACAGCAACCAACAGTTCTGAAAGCCGCTGTCCTGTACGCCGTAGTGGTAGGCAGTCTAAGCGTACAGACAAACTAGAGGAATTCCTCTTGACTGCCAAAAGAGGGTCAAGGAGGAGTGCCCCTCCCAGTCTGGAAAGTGGAGACCCTCCTTCCCAAACCCCAACTGATGCAGAGACTGCCTCAGAAGCCAGCTTTGACGGGAATGCTGACAGCAAGACTGTAGAGGACAAAGTGGATTCCCCAGAGAGGAGGACGCGAAGCAGCACAAGGAAGCAGGCTCAAAAGAAAACTCAAGGTGGCAGACAGAGCAGAGGAGGCAGTGGGGCATCAGTCAATGATGAGGGCAGCTCTGAAAACGAGGAGGACAGCAGAGATGCTGCCAAGAAAGACCTGTTACAGGATAACAATGGGGAGAGAGAGGATGGAAAGAATGATCAAAGTCCTGACGATGCAAGGATTACCAATACAGCACAGCCTCAGCCAGAGCTGGACTCTGAAAAGACAGAAGTTGCTTTGGAGAAGGATGAACACGGAAGTATAAGTGACAAAGTAGAAACAGACAAAGAGGCTGACGAGGATGGTACAGATAAGTCTGCATTACTGTTGTTAAAACGTGGACCATTAAGAACTTACGTCAATAAAACAAAGGCAGCCGGTAAGAAATGTGCTCCTGGTAAAGCTCCTGCCAACAAAAGTGCACCTGTCAAGAAGGAAACTAAACCTAAAGCTGCCCAAACTGCTGTAAAGACTCGCAAGCCCCAAATGGAAGATGATGGTCACAACGAAGAGGATGAAGAGGACGAGGAGGAGGAGGATGATGATGATGATGACGACGACAATGATTCTTCTACCTCTTCATCATCCCTTGAGTCTGATGATGGAGGATATGATCCCAATGCACTTTATTGCATCTGTCGCCAGAAACACAACAAAAGGTATTGTCGGAATTTGCTTTAGCGACTGAATATTATTTATTGTATTTATGTAAACAAAATAGAATGTAAAATATTGCTATTTATTAATTATGGTGTCTTATTTCAGTCAGAGTACCCCATATAATCTAGCAGCAACAACACTAGCAACAACGTTTTGGCTTCAATTCATGCCATTTTCATTAGGTTTGAAATTCACAGGTTCTTTCTTAATGTTATGTTTTGGGAAAACTGCACTGTAAATGTCTTGTGTGTACCAGGTTCATGATCTGTTGTGACCGCTGTGAGGAGTGGTTCCATGGCGACTGTGTTGGCATCACAGAGGCCCGTGGACGCCTGATGGAGAGGAACGGAGAGGACTACATCTGCCCCAACTGCACTGCTAAGAAAAACCAGGTGGTCAGGCCCGCCACATCTGTCCTTTCTACAAGCATGGAGGGTGGAAAGCCCAAAACTGACGTCAACACCCCGGCTGGGACCTCTTCTGCAATGTCTGAGAAAGCTAACACAAGCGGAACAGACAGTCTGTCAGCTGCTCAAACAGTGGCAGCTCCTTCCCCCACATGTCTTAGGACTGAAGAGAAAGCTGCAGAAGATATGGGCATCAAAGGCAGGATAGAGAAAGCCACTAATCCAACTGGGAAAAAGAAGATAAAGATCTTTCAGCCGGTAGGTTCCTGCAACTGATCTCAGCTTAAGAGTTTTAAGTAACAGTATCTTAATGAGCCAGACAGTGATAGTTCTTTGAGTTGGTGTATAAATTGCTGTCACACAGTAATTCAATGTGCATGTTGGGTGCGGTCTTAACCAAAAATGACTGATGCTTTGATGAACCATTTAATTCCATGTTTGAAGCAAACAGCTCATACCTGAACCAAATTGAACTCAGTTTCACTACAGTCACTGTTAAGTTTTACATGTAGGTTTAAGTGATTTTTGTTTTCGTCTCCCAGTCTACCACATTTAAGATGTGGCTGTGTTTTCAGGCTGCATGGCCATTCCTGTTTTTTGAATATACATAATTGGAACAAAGCAAACAGACCACCTCATCCGGAGTGGCATTATCACATGTAAATGAATGACTAAAGGCACCCATTTTCATATTAGCATTGTGATCAATAAAACTATTGATTTCAGAATTCTGGTATTGTGACAGCATAGAGAAAAATATTATATTATTTATGATGTACTTGTCATGAAGTGTTTATTTTATTTTGTACTGAACTGAAACAGGCAATACAGCATACAGTTGAACCAAAAGCAGACCAGAAGGCGACAGCAGTGTTGGAGAAGAAGGCAGCACCCACAGTAGACCAAAAAGCCCTACCAGACCAGGAGCAGAAGGTGGCATCAAACGTGGAGGTAAAAACAACGCCAGCAGTGGATTTGTCCGCGGAGAAGAGCATGCAGAAGGCCGAAGATGACTCTTCCCTTCCCAAATGCATTGGGCCTGGCTGTGAGAATAACGCCCAGCCAGGCTCTGTGTACTGTGGAAATGACTGTATCCTGAGACATGCTGCTGCAGCCATGAAATCCATCACTGATGTTAAAGAGCCGAAACAGAAGGACAAGTCCAAGACTCAGAAAACCAGGTCTACACCAAAGGTAACATGGACCAGCTGAAATGATTGCCTATGTCTGAATGTTCATGCCTGTCCCCAAATGAAGGAAAAAAACGCAACATGTAGTCAACATGACAGCAGTTAGTGTAACTTCTGAACAGCGAGTCACAGTAAAACATTAGAATTTCAGATCTCATGTATTGACGGCATGAGGAGTCATTTCATCAGTTTTATTTGTGGAATTCTGTCTGTTATTAGTGTGGTCCTTCACCAGTCACATTGACTACTTGAGTGTGATATGACCGTTGAAGACAAGTCATGTATCTAGATGGTTCATCTAGATACATGCAGGCATAGCTTTGTTTGTGTGGCTTTGTTTTACTGTTGATTTCCATTAGAAAATACAGTATTCCATTTCAAATAATAATCAGCTCATGAGCTGCATTTGGATAAAAAAAATCATGAAAACCCCATTGTAGATCGATTTTTGCTGTGTCAGATATCCTTGCAATGGCACCACATGCTGCAACCAAAATTTGAGCAGATGAAATTGTTCAGAATAAAATGCTGATAAGAGAGAAAACACGATTTTGACACAGGATGGAAAATCCCAGGTGTCGCTTTCTAATATATCAATGTTATGCTTATCTTAAGAAGCAATTCTAGTGGGTTGCATCCAACTGTAGCTGGCTAACAATCAGTCCATGTAACCCAGCTAACCCACGCTCCATAGATAACCAGTTTTAAACATATTGAGAAAAGGTCTCAGCTGTTAATCATTCAGCTCTCTGAAAAGAAAACACTGCACTTGCAAATAAACTGATGATGTATTTAAAAATATGGTGCAAAAATGATGAAGAGGTTTTAGCTTTAAAAGGCCACTGATGGTAAATATGTGATGACTTTATGTAATCGATGCTGGGCTATGAGCTGTATGAGTTGAGTATTTCCTGTACTGTAACAATTGTGATAAGCCCCTTTTTATTTCAAACTAAAAATATTGTCATGAAAATGGCTGCAAAATGGTTACAAAAATGTCACTATACATTTAATGCAGTCAAACTGTCCATTTCTCACATCTTGTATAATTCATGTTTGTAGATATTCAACATTACTCTAAGCTATAGGCCTTTTTATAACAATTGCAGAGTATGATTCTAGGGAGTCTATTTTTGGATAGGTTGCTTTTGTGCTTGCATTTTGTATCATTAAGTAGCACTAATTACCACACAATTTAGCCTCTAAAAAACATAATGTCCCAACATTGTGTTCATACTTTTCTTTTGGAAGTTAATGCATATTTGTTGTATTTGTGCAGTTTTAGTTGTTGTCTCAATACTCTGAAGACTCTAGACTGTGAGTTTGGACATTTTTAAAAAATAGGGAAGGGTAATGTCTGCAGTATGCAATAATTGCAGATTTGATCACAATTGATATGTAATCTTTAATCATTTAGGGTGATAGCACTGCTCTTAGAAACTATCTTCAAAGGGTTTAAACTGCTACTTTGGCTTGGAAAAGCATCTGTCAGTGTTGAGATTTATAAAGAACAGCCCTGAAGGCACAGTCTGAAATAAAATATTGGCTCACTACTCCATATCAGTAGAAAGCACCTGCCAAGAATAACTTACTATACAGCGCATTTGTCATGGCCAAGTTTACAGAAGTTTAGATGCTACATGCCAAGCAATGTGAGAGTGCGCAAATTAAAAGCATGCAGGAGTAAGATTCATGAACGTGTCATGAGGTGAGGACAAGGCCTGGGGAACACCAGCAGAGCCCACGTCAACTTTTCTGTAGTTCTAACAGTTCTATTTACAGAACCACACCTGTTAAGTGCTGTAACTGACCTGTATGTATACTGTTTTTTGTTTTTTCTCCACCCATTCAGAGGAACACCACTGGTGGGAAGAAGCCACAGAAGAAGAACCAGGAGGAATCGGAGAGTGAGGAAGACAACAGTCCTGATCTGGATGAGGATGATGAAGATGAGCATGCTGAGGAACACCCACCACCCCCGGCCACTGCATCTTGGTCCAGCGACCATAATTACATTGCAGTAACACCAGAAAAGACTACACCCATATCACCAACAGTGTTAAACAAAAAGTGTATGTATCTCTTTGAAGGTCTGTTGTTGAAACCACATTGTTGTTCTTCCATCATAAATGTGGTTCCTGTCGTGCTAACATAACTTAGAGATGATCCGTACATTTGGGGACGAACATGAACTCATCTCTGCACTAGACTTTGACTGCCTTTCAAAGTATTGTGCGTTTAATCAATGTCAAGGTTTTGTAGTCCAGTGTTTGCAGCTGTGGAAAGGTAAGTCCTATTAGTGGCTTTGGGTAAGTATTCAATAATCTAAAACATTTCATTTCAAAGGGGCCCCCTGTAATTAGTACACATCAAAATCATTTTATTTGTCATAGAGGAGTCCTGCTTGGCCTGTGGAAACAGCTGTTCAGAGCTTTGTGGCTTTGGAGGAGCTTTGAATGGAAAAAGTAACCTGATTTTGTGATTGGGGTTGTCTTAGCTTTAATCAGAGATTTTAAATTCTTAAAAGGTAGCCTGCATTACAAATTAGAGCAAGTACTTGATTTGGGCATTACCAAGTCACAGTGGCTCTTACATATGATGCTTGTGTATTATGGTGTTTGTAGGAGCCAGAATTTTGGGAGTCTTATCCATACTATTGACCACAAGTCAGGATTCCTCAGCCTCTGCCTCGTCAGTTTTCGGCATTAACTGACTTGAGTGAGTTTTTTTGAAGTGGTGAACTAAATTGCTCCAGTACTAGCCCTTTTTAATAGTAACTAGTTAAATTTTTGTAGATGAAAAACTATAAAGGGGCATGTGTTAAAGTCATCACAGATCTGGAGCCACAGTAACTTGAAGCTTTAGGAGGTGGTGTGATGAATGGGATTTTGTGTGTGTATGTATTCAAATGCCCTGCTTTGTCTAAGTGTTACTCCACTTCGTGGGTTCATCACCCCCGCTGTTGGTCCCAAAAAAAGGTCCCCCTCTCTTCCTCCAGCAGGTAGGTGATTCAGAATTTCCTGATATTAATGCGGACCAAAGAAGCTATCAGTTCATATTGAGCTGATGATTTCAGCTTTGTTTTTTTTTTGTTTTTTTGTTTTGTTTTTTTTTCCCTACCCTTAATTTTGTGGGTAAGCAACTGACTTTTTTCAAAGTGGCTTTAAAATAAAGGGTGATATAACAGATTTTTGGATGCCTCGATTGATTATGTGAGCAGTGTTGGCTTGCTGTAGGCTACCCTGACCACTTGAGCTCAAACAGCATATACAACTGATTAATCTACACATACTGTGGAGACGTGACCTTCAAGAGACCCCAGTTGGTGAGCGGCTGTAAAAGAAAACCTGGGCCAGACCGCAGAGCCACAGTGCCATGAGAGACCAGACCACCTGGAGTTAATGCAGTGGAGTTCAAGGCCACAGCAGAAGATGGGAACTGAATGCCAGATTCAGAAGAGGGACACTCTCCTTCAGAGTTTTTCCACACACATTTTGCACCTGATGAGATTTGATTTTATATATTGATGGGAACGGTTGTTACAATGAAATGTGGACATTTGAATTTTCCTGCACCTCTCTATAAGGGGTCACTGAAGTCAATAACAGGCTATCGGGTGATATAAAGAATGCTAATATAAGTGCATCCTGTCAGACCAAGAGATCAGTGTGACCACTGATGAGTGAGGAAGTTCTGGGCCATTGAGATTTGCTCATTCACAATACTTTGCTGAGTGATCTTCTGGTTGGTTTGATCATCCTGGAAAAATGGTTGACCTTGGTTGCTTTCGTTGGCAGGACTGTTTTCTCTGAACATATTTCTCATGGTTTATACCTGATATTGTTTTTATGGTTTTGTGGGTTTTAGTGGACTCTGCTTAAACTGTTGCAACTTCAATATCCAGCTTGGGCCAGTCAGTGAAAGTACTTACATTGGCAAATGAGTTTAAAGAGAGATGAGACAAGCAGGAGGTGATTTGTTGCAAATTGACATATTAGCTTTAACTTCATATTTCATATTAATGTTGAGTTAAATGCATGTTGTGTACTTGAAGTATTTCTTTGAAATGACTGAAATTAAGGCTTGGATTTGGTTGATTCAGGGGGCAGAATTCATCTTTATCAGGTGGTGAAACTGTTTGTAGCTGAGCTTGTGATATGAATCCTTTTCAGATTCATTGTTTTAGAGTGAGAAATTGGTCATTAACTATTGAATTACGTTTAGATTGATTCTGCTGACTCATTCTATGCAAACAGTAATATATACTGTTTCTGCTTTAGTAGGCTGATACGTGTGGTGTTCATTGGGCTAAGTGAGAGTGCCTTTTCCTCCAGTGGATCCATGGATTCTGACAGTCATGGTGGCTGATGACAGGATCCTCATACTCCTTACAAGCTATCAATATTTTTCGGAAAACAATTTTTTTCCCCCTGACCTTCCCCTTTTCTCCTCAAAAATTGACTCTCACAAACAGCACAGTGTATCTGCTGTCACTGCTTCAAATAAAGAGGGACCATTTATCTGCCCGGTTGTCAACTTTGTGTTTATTTCAGATTATTCATTGCTTTGTGTTCAATGTCTGCACAAGCAATTAACTGAATGTAATTTTATTGAATTTTGGTTGGGGCTATGTGAGCTTTATCAACTGTGGAATTAGATCACCTCAAAATGTTGAGCTTTTCAGTCATTATTTTATACACTTAATTGTATATGCAGAGTGATAATTTGTAGTGTTTAACTACAACTTTAAACTTTTGTTTTAAAATGTTAAAAATCTTGTTCTTTTTCAGCCCCCCCCAAAGAAGAGAAGCAGAGTGAGAAGGAGCAGAAAGAGAAGGAACCAGCTTCTGCACCCGTACCAGCACCTGAGAAACCTTCCCCAGCATCAACACCAGTGAAAGGAAACAAGAAATCCCAGTCCACCAAAGCAGCCAAGATTTCCTCCAAAGGCAAAAAGCCGTCCTCTCATTCCACCAGCTCGCAGGCATCCAAGAAACCTGCAACACTCCCAACTAAAACTGCCAAGTCCAAGAAGCCCAGCCCTGCACCTACCCATAGCTCAGCTCCCTTCCCTCCAGGACCGATCCACGTCACAGGAGCCCTGAGAGTCACCAAATCTAACTTCACCATTCCAAAGAAGCAGCCACAACAAAAGGATGCTTCATCCCACAGTCAATCCTCTTCATCCTCCAGAGTCCCATCAACCCCCTCCAGACACTCCTCGTCCTCCAGATCCTCACATTCAGCCCCTCCTGTGTCACCCTTGCCACCTCCGCCCAACAACCAGATGAGACAGAACATCCGCCGCTCACTCACAGACATCCTTTATAAGAGGTGAGTCTTTAACAATCATTGAGAAAACAGGTTTCTTAAAAAAATAAATAAATAAATAAACATTTGTTTTATTTCTCAACCAGGGTGAGCGACAGTGATGATTTGAAAATGACCGAGAGTGAAGTGGGAAGATTGGCAGTTGCCATTGAAAAGGAAATGTTTAACCTCTGCCTTAGCACCGACAGTAAATACAAGAACAAATACAGGTCCCTCATGTTCAACCTGAAAGATCCGAAAAACAAAGTGAGTTGGCACAGATGTACATGTTATGAAGCATAAATATAAACATGTGATATGTTAGTCTTATTATGTGTCACAGATATCTGCAGCTTTTCGTACTTTACTGGGTAACCATCATGCTTAGTTGCTGAATGACTGTGTGGCATGTTTGTCTTAGGGCCTGTTCTACAGGGTGGTGGGAGGTGAGGTTAGCCCCTTCAGATTGGTGAGACTAAGTGCTGAAGAACTACTTTCTAAAGAAATATCAGAGTGGAGGAAGCCCGACCCACCTGAGGTAAATGTTCCTTAAGTAGAAATGAGTTACCCCGTTTAAAGCCCCTTTAAAATTAGATTTTTATATGAAACATGTTGGGCATCCAGGACTGAAAGAATCAAGATTGCTTTACTTATTTAAAGGATCTGCTTAACAGGAAAATGCTAAAAACTTTATGGTTGTTCTCTTTTAGGCCCAGTCTTCTAGTGCAAGAGCCCATTCAGGGCAGTCCAGACTGGGCAGCAGGCATGACTCTAGCTCTCATAGCATGGATATGGAGGATGCTCCGCCGACATCTGATGCAGATGTATGTATTTCTGCCTCAACTTCATCTCGCATGGCCTCTGCTGCAGTAAGTGGTGGCACGCTGTCCTTTTCTAAGTTTTGCCACTTCTTTTCACCTTTGCATGTTTTTATGCACAAACTCTGAAACCTGGCTGAGTAACGATACTAGCCAAGATATCAGAGTTTTGTTCTTGCCAACTGTCCTGTTTTTCAGTACAATATCTATCTATCTATCTTTCCAAAGCTTTATATATTTTAATCATCAGTCAATACTGAACCAACTTACATCTACCTCCCAGAAAATACAGTGTTGCAAATGAGTCGTTGAAAACAAGGAATGTGAGGTGGTGATGTTCTCTGTGTCCTCAGGACCAAGATGAGTTTGGTTCTACTCCTTCAGCTTCAGCCCAGTCCTCTGCTGTTGAGGGGAACACTGGCAGCAGCATGCCAGACATTTTCAGTAACATGCTTAAAGACACCACCTCAGAACACAGGACTCATCTATTTGACCTCAACTGTAAAATATGCACAGGTAAATACGTTCAACTTATAGAGAAAAATTTTATATACAAGCAGTCACACATAACTCACAGCTATAACTAATACATAACTCTGCTTTTTTATTATTTATTTATTTTAGGTCAGAAGACTGAAGATGAGCCAGCAGCTAAAAAAGCAAAACTGACCAAGAAGCCTGAAACTAAACCACCTAGACAAGAGCTGCATTCGTCCAGGTCAGGAGATGTCTCTCCAGTGGTTCCAACAGGCTATCAGCACCAAGACTCCCTAGCCTACCAACACCCAGTGCCTGGGTCATACCAGTCCAACATGGATGTCCCTGAATCACAGCAGCAGCTTTACCAGGAAGACCTCAGCATGTTGGTGCCTCCTGCCCAAGCCCCTGCACCTGTTGCCCAGACTGTTTCATCGGTCAGCATCACCCGCAGAGACCCACGCATGGCCAGGCACACCTCTGGTGTAACTGTCACATACCCAGCCACAGAGAAGCCCAGTAACAACACGGCAGAACTGCTCCCTGCTCCTGTTAGTGCTCCACTGGAGGTCGGACCCAAAGCACCATTACCGATGCCGCCAGCTTCTCCATCTTCAGCAGCCATCTCCAAATCAGCTAAGACAAGGTGCTCCATAATTGTGTATTGCCCATTCATTTTGTACGGTGTTGTTGATTTTATTTATTTATTTATTTATTTATTTATTTTTTTTTTTGGGAGAGCTGTGAATGGACTTAAGATGTGGCCTTTGACTTCTCACTAAGAGAAAAATGGTTTTGGTTTTGCAGCACATCTGAACCGCCCCTTGAGGGAGAGACGGCAATTTTCCTCCATGGCCAAGAAAAGATTTGGAAAGGGTTCATCAACATGCAGTCAGTTGCTAAGTTTGTCACCAAGGCTTATCTGGTCTCTGGATCCTTTGAACATCTCAAGGAGGTCAGTTGTCTTGTCAGATATGAGGAAAAGCTCAAATTTAAGCCTTGTTCATCATAGGAATTCTGTAATGTCTGAAAAGCTTATATACATGTGCACCATTCATAGTTGTGTCAACATTATGCAGGATTTGCCAGACACTATTCATATTGGAGGACGAATATCTCCAAACACAGTGTGGGACTATGTTGGGAAACTGAAAACATCACTCTCTAAGGTTTGTTTGCACCAAGGTTAGTTTACGGAAAAGTGCTTTAGTAAGATTAAGGCCTTGTATTAATCACACACTGGATTTTGCTCTCTCTTAAATCTCTGCTCACAGGAGCTGTGTCTGATCCGTTTCCATCCAGCCACAGAGGAAGAGGAGGTTGCATACGTCTCTTTATTCTCTTACTTTAGCAGCAGGAGGCGATTTGGGGTTGTGGCTAACAACAATGGCCGTATCAAAGACCTCTATCTCATCCCACTGGGCTCGAAGGACCCTTTACCCTCCAAACTATTGCCGTTTGATGGGCCAGGTAAGCAGTTACAGGGATACACAGTTATACCTTTGTATTTAATTGTATTTTTTTTATTGCTTTCCTGTTCATTTGTGTTGTTGCTTTGTCTTTGTACATGTGGTGAGTATATTTAGCAGCGTACTTGTTATTGACTCAGGTTGAAATGAGAGCTTGTTTGATTTATGGGTTTGTGCTGTAGGGGGCACTCACGCTCCTTACCTCCCCTGGAAAACACCTTTGTGCTGTTACAGCTGCTCTTGTGTTCCCTGTATATTTGACTTTGTATCACACATTTCTAATAAAGGAAGTTTTCATCGCAGGTTGGTGCTATTTGAGTCCAGTTTCAACCTGTTGTTTCTTAAGACTTGGCTCGATATCAACAAAATTGAACACATCTGTAAACAATAAATTACTATGTGGTCACTTGTCATTCACTAAATATTAAGATGTTGTTCATATGGTATCGTGCTGCATTGCTGCAATTAACCCAGTGTTTTCAAACACATTTTCCCTAAATGAAGACCCAACACCTGTACAACATACTCAACAGTACCACACGGTAATTGCAGCTGTGGTAAGTAAAAGGTTGCTGGTCAAAGGGGCTTAAAATAATAATTAAACTTTTTTGTCTTAAACTGAATTCAGAAAAATTTAATTACACATGTTGAATTTGTCACCAGCTGGAGACTAACTAGGTAATGAGCCCTCATCAAATTTCATTAGGATTTAATGTCGACCTGACTCTGGATCAGCCGGAATAATATTATTTAGCATCTGTCTGAATCTTTAGTTTTGTTGTGCGGATGTATGGCTGCAATTTGGTGTTTTGTTTTGTTTTTTTTTTACTTACATCAGACTGAATGTGTAGAAATAAGTTTGATATGCTGACATAGAAATATAGACCTGGTATTAACAGGTTTCTCTGCTGGTATTCATATAGAAAGCTCCCCTGTGTGTGTGTGTGTGTGTGTGTATATGTATATATATATATATGAAAGCAGCTATAACAACTCTAGACTTTTCTGCTAAAATTTTGGCCATTGTAATTATTGAAAAAAGTGAAAGCTCTCATTTCATCTGGTTTCTTTTTGTATTCATGGCATTAGCAGTTTTTGTCTTTACCATGCAGACACTTTTCAAGATTACATTTTTTTTCCATCTTCCAGGACTTGAACCAGCTCGTCCCAACCTCCTCTTGGGGTTGTTGATCTGCCAGAAAGACAGGAAGCGTGCTGGTGCTCCACTGGAACCTGAGGAGAAAAGGTCCAAGTTTCAAACCAAAGATGTTGATGACACTGGCCTTCCAAAGCCATCTTCATTCAAAGGGGATAGAAGCTCAAGGCAGAGTCTTGAAATCCCCTTGAGTACAACTCCTCCAGGGTCACCACCATCCAGCTCCTCAGAAACTTCCAGCAGCGCTGTGACAGCCACTTCAGTCCGCTCATTCTTATCCTCTGTCAAAGCTCCAGCCGCTTCCACCACCACTGGCAAAGAGTCCCCTTCCTCCAATTCTGTTGCATCATCTGCAGCAGCTGCCACTCCACTTCAGACCATTCTTGACACTCTCTTTAGGAAGAAAAAGAATGACTCAGAAGTTAACTCTCCATCTGATCAGGGTGGGGAACTATCTGCTCAACCACCATCTACAATGCTAGACCCCATAGTACAGCAGTTTGCACAGATTTCAAAGGAGAACCCGTTGGAGGAAGATGAAGATGACCGACCATATGACCCAGAAGAAGAGTATGATCCTGGTCGGGGTTACAGTGCACCCAAGAAACCTGTCGAGGTAATGAGCAACCCTGCAGTGCCCAACCAGCCAGATGTAGTTGCAAGTGAAGTTGATGATGTGGCATATGACCCAGAGGATGACTCAATTTTTGAAGATGTCAGAACTCTAGTCCCATGTCAAACCAAGGCTGCAACAGAAGGTATAAGTGATCCACAAAAGATCCTTGAGAGCCTGAAGCAGATTGGGGATCAGACATTCCAGAATCAGGGAGATCAGCAGACTCCATCCACAGGGATACCTGGTGCCTCATTAACATTATCGGACACACTCTTAACTCAGCCTACTAAATCCCTTTTGGCTAATAGTCAGTTACTGCAGCTTGGCAAAAAGGTTGAGGAACTAGTTAAATCTTCATCAGTTGCACCCTTAATTAACCAGAGGAGAGATCCTCGCCAGAGCAGGGATCCTCGCCAGGCCTTGCTTGGCAGGAAACCAACTGATCAACCGGAGGAAAAAGAAGAAACTTCAACACTGTTGGCAGATACATCTCCTCCTTCAGAGCCAGCACTGCAAAATGTTGCTGAACCTCCCGACTCCTCACAAAATGTAGACACATCATTGCCTCAAGAAGAAGTGAAAGGTGAGACGCTACCCTTCATGGAGTCAGACAAGGCAGAGGTGTCAATTCCTTTACTAGGAGAAGAGGTGGAACCTGATATGGAGGTCAACTACATGGATGAGAAGGAAGTGAAAAGTGAGGAGGTTGAGCCAGTCAAGACAGAAACAGAGATGGACAAGTACAATATTTGGCCAAATGCTGCCAGTATACTGAAAGTTGGTGAAGATTCAGAATATGAGGAGAATAGTCAAGATCCACCAGCTACAAACTACTATAAAGAGCCTGAAAATACTTCCACAATAACAACAATCCCAGTACTCACTCAGAGCACAACTTTGGTTGAGACTCAGTCCCATCATATTTCACATCGTATGTCTGCTCCAGGGTTTGATGGCGAGTACAGACTTCCATCTGATATTCCCCCTCTATCTAACTTTCCTCTACCCCATCAAATGCAAGCACAAAGCCTGATAATGAGGCCGCCTCCAATGTCTGTGCCACCACCCATTCAAGGTCTTCCTTCAATGTCGGGCCCCCCTCCAATGCAGGGACCTCCTCCGCCCATCCACGCCCCCCCCCCAATACGTGCTCCCCCAATGCAAGGGGACAGTAGTCAGCAATATGGCCCACCTTCAGCTTCATTCTCTCCTTATCAGAACCAGTGGCCAGGTTCCCAGCCGCCGCAGCAGCCGATTTCTGGACCACCACCTCAGAACATCATGCCCCCTAGAGGACCACCACCATTCCCTCCAATGGCCCAGAGAGGCCCTCTTCCTCAAATGTTTGATCCCTCCATTCCTCCACAACACATTGGACAGCAAGGCCCCCCTCCAGCCCTCCCCCCACCTCCTACCTTTGATGGACAGAACAGCTTGCCTCCACCAAGATTCACAGGTCTGCCACCACCCTTTAATTTTCCTGCAAACAGAGCCCCTCCTCCACCTTTCACTGGTCCACCACCTGGTCACTTTGATAACAGACTTCCTCCTCCGTCCCACTTCACAGGCCCTAGGGGCCCCCTTCCATCTCAGTATGGTGACCTTGGGGCACAAGCCCCAATGGTAGATCAATCTCGAGGCCCTGCAGAGCACTATAACAAAGACACTGGCAACTCGTTTAAACAAAACGTGGATCCGAATCCAAGCTCTCTTCATATTTTTAAAGACAATCAGTGCCCTCCACCAGGTCCATCATACCGTGGACCTCTACCTAACCAATATGAAGATAGAAGAGCCCCACCTCCTGGAGGGGAAATGAGTGGACAACACTTCAATCAGCATAACCAGTATGGGAGCTCCAGACCACACTCCTCACCACCACACCGAGGATCTTTTGATGAGCTCAGAGGTCCTCTGCCCCAGGAGAATAGACCTCAGCCTCCTCAGCCTTTTGGGGGATCAGAGAGGTACCGCTTTGATCGGCACTCGGATGAGGCCAGACCTATCCGTCACACTGGGCCCCTATTGCCAACTCCTCAGGAGGCTCCCATAGGGCCTCCAGGTCGCATAGGAGCCCACAGTCCAGATCTGCACAGGGATGACCACTGGCGACGCCACTCTCCAGAAATGAGGCGGAGGAGCAGCAGCACCCAAGAGGACTCAGAACCTCGCAGTGTCGATCGCTTCACTCGTTTTGAAGGAGGTCTCAGGGAACCTCCCGGTCCCTCACTACCCCTTGACGAGAGGCAGAGGGAGCTGTCTGAGGATCGCAGGAGGGAGAGAGAACGGGAAATCCCCCATCCTGGCAGGACATTATGGGACAGGGGACAAGGAAAGCGTTGGAGCCGAGAGCGAGAGTGGGACAGGGGCAGAGAAAGAGACCAAGTGCGAAGCCGCGAAAGAGACCGCAGCAGGGGGAGGGAGGGTGAAAGACACAGGGAGACTGAGGGAGAGCGAAACAGGGATCAAGACACAGACAAGAGGAGAGATCGGGAGAGAGACAGGGAAAGGGACCGGCCCAGGGAAAGAGATTCTGACAGAAGGGACTCTGACCGTGACAGAACAAGAAACCGTGAGCGAGATCGTGAACGGGACAGAGATAGAAGACGGGACAGATCCAGGAGCAGAGACCGTGATCGTGATCGTGACCGTGGGAAAGACAGAGGTCGAGACAAAGACAAAGACAGAGACAAAGACAGAGACA
Source organism: Echeneis naucrates (assembly GCF_900963305.1). NCBI lineage: Eukaryota > Metazoa > Chordata > Actinopteri > Carangiformes > Echeneidae > Echeneis > Echeneis naucrates. The sequence goes on along the minus strand of NC_042515.1, from coordinate 20,035,117 downwards.
GGGACAAAGACAGGGACAGGGACAGGGACAAGGACAAAGACAGGGACAAGGACAGGGACAAGGACAGGGACAGGGACAAGGACAGGGACAGGGACAAGGACAGGGACAGAGACCGGAACAGGGACAGGGACCGAGATCGGGATAGGGAGAAAGATAGGGACAAGGACAAAGACAGAGACCGGGACAAAGATAGGGAGAAAGATAGGGACAAGGACAAAGACCGGGATCGTCGGGACCGGAGCAGAAGCCGGGAAAAGAGAGAGGAGAGAAAGGAAAGTAAACACGAGACCTCCAAAGACAGTGATAAAACTGCAGAGCATAACACAACCACATCCTAGGTCCTTGTTTCATGAATGCCACATCATAGTGTAGAGAGACATATCTTTCACTAGGTGAAGTCATCACTGTAAGTGCAGTATCTCCTTAAATTTCCACACCTGTGTTTCTATTATATAAAAAACAAAAAACGTTTGGCAATGTTTGTATTGTTTGTCACGTAATGGCTCCTAATTTTGTTTTACTACTACTTTTGAAAAAGAAAAAACTGAAGGCCGTCTAAGTAGCTTGTATTAATGATGTATTAAGTAGGCCAGAGTCCTCTTACATGTACCTTTCAAAGCATTCAAAGTTTTTGGGTTTTTTTATACATGACACCTGATTAACACACGTTTGAGATCTGTAAATATGAATATATTTGTGTATATACTGATGTTTTTAATCGTACTTTTATAAGTAGATAAAAATAAAAGCCATATATCTGAAAAGGATTATGTGAAAGTAAATGCAACATTGTTTATACACAAATGTGTGTTTAGATGTTGGAACAGCTTTGAACTAAAAAGCTTCAAGTATCTGCAATATCCACCCCATCAATGGTTGTTAATTCCATGTCCCAAGTTTGTTTAAGCTCAACCAATTAAACCAATTTGACAACATTTATCTTGCTGCGATTTATATCTTGAGTAACATGTTTCTGGGGTAATATGAAATGTTTTCACCTTCACACAGGCAGGGTCAATACCACTTCATACCTGTCTTAGACTGGACTTAATATCTACATTTATAGAATACTGAGCACAGGTGTGGTCCCAAACAACCAAATTTTTTATATGGATTTTTTTTTTATATCTTAAACTAAATATATCTGTGCTCACACTTGCTAAATGTCAACATATGGCATCATAAACTATAAACCTTATCTTCATGATACATTGTCCACAAATATTCTGCATATATTTCTCCACTTAGACAACTGCACACAAACACACAACTAATGATACTGACCTCTTTGATCAGACCTTCAATTTACCACTCAGTACAATACCACTATTTCTCATGATAATCTGTGTTTAGAACATTCAAATCAAATAAATGTGAATTTCATTTGCAACAATTGCATAGTGAGAAATCAAGACAAAAGCATGTAAGATAATTATTACTGTCTTAAACAATCTTTATTAATCACAGTGAATCAGTGTCCCACTCACTCACACCAAAATGTTAGTTACATATTTTCTGTACATTTTACACTTTTTTTTTTTATATGAACCATTGAACAACTCCAGAAATGAAAATGAGTGAATTAAAAAATTTGTGTGAATTGTGCAGTTTGGTTCCGTATGTGAAGTATACCAGGTGAATGTACTGCAGTTTAGAAACAGCTACTTTATGTGCATGTGCACCCCTGGGTGATGTCCCAGAACTGAGCCTGAGGATGGATATTTCTCCTTGTTCATTTCACTGACTGCCAGCAGTTCTTATGGCCTTGTGTTCAAGTCCTGGTAACTGTCCCGCATTGCTGTACAGACGCTGTCTTCACTCAGCAGATTTTCAGGCTTCAGGTTGTCATCAGCTTCACACTGATTCTGCATAGACCATTTTAATTACTTTGATCTTGGCTCCATCTTCACTGTTGAGACTTTGGTCATGCTCGTTAACATTTATCTTTCTCTTCACTGTTTTCTTGCCCTCTGACAGTGCTGACCACTGATTTTGAAATTTCATTGGGCACCACACAAATTGATCTCTAGGTTCATAATTCAAGTAGGCAAACCTGATGAGTTTCCTACGCTCCTTCTTATCAAGGACTGCAAACAGAAAATAGTTGAGGACACTCTCTTTGACATTTGGAAGCTCTTGATTGACTAGCGTTTCCTTGAGGAAGAAGTGGACCAGGGGGGCCTGGTAGTGGGGGTACCCCAGGGTTCCAAGGCACTTCAGGATGCGGGTGATGCGCAGGTTGTTGTGAGTTCGACTGTCAATGACAAACAGCAAATAGACAGATGAAGGGTCAGTTAGGAATTTCTGTTACTGTCTCTGAAGAATATGTTTAATGAAAGGTCAGAAATAGTTCACGTGTTCAGGTTGCAGAATCTATGTCTCCAGTTGGGCGCTCGCTTCACTTCTCCTGTTTCTTTATCACACAGCTCGATACCATAGAAGTCCAGCATGAGCTCGTATGACTTCAGCAGGTTTTCCTTTGCTATCCTGCTGCTGAGAAACTTCTGCGGGAGAAGGTGGAACTGTCAGGATGTGAAGGTTGTGAAGCAAATTGAACCGGATAGCTTCTAGTGGTTTACCTTGATTTCTTCTTTAGTCAATTCTTTTGCGTAAAAGTTCACCCCTGGTTCCTGCAGTGGGAACAACCTTTGAGAGAAAAACTTTGTTACAGACTTCATAAAGAGGAAGTGAACATGTTAAGGCATTACTGTGGCTGTGCAGTATCTTACCACTGAATAAAGGTGTGTACCTCCTCCAGTGCATCATAGTTTCCTTTCCAGCCATTGTGGAAATCTTTTATGTATTGACCTGATAAACAAATGCAAAAACATCACTGCATTTTGAGACGTGAATATACTTTATGTCAAGATCGTTTCCCCGGTTTAAAATATGCCCTAGAATGTGAAGCACATTTAGACTGAAACCACCAGCCTACCGTCAGGTGAGGAGATCCTTGTTCCCAGGTGGAACTCCAGATTAGGCATGTCATCCTACACAGCAACAACAAAAAGAAGGCGATGAAAAAAATATTACAATAGCATATGAAAATGTACATTTCATCTCAAATGTCACAACCCATGCCAGCATGTGTGAGGTGTCCTTACAGAAGACATATCCTGGAATGAGGATTGGAGCCCTCTGGTGGAGAACTGAAGACCCTGAAAGAGAAATATGGGCATGACCAAAAATCCAAGTCTGGGCCAGAGTTTGTGTGCGTGCGACTTACCGGGTAGTCATGTCTGTATCTCTGCATGTCTCTAGCAGCATTTTGAAACCTGCTAAACCTGTACTGCTACAAAGACAAGAGCCAAAGATCAGTCTCTGTCCAGCTCTAAACTCCGTCACGTGATGAAATGTCACGGCTGAGAACAGGAAGTGATTCAGGCCACCATGCAGAGTCGCTCACCTGTTTGCGGGTTGCTGGACGCCTGGCCTGCATCACGGAGCTTCCATCCTCCTCCTCAACCTCCCAGGTAGAGTCGTAAACACAGTACAGCTCATCTGACGCCGGAACACAGACGTCCTCGCTATCAGACCCATTCTTATCATCATCAGCATCCTCATCAGCTTCACAATTACTCTCCTCATCATCTTCATCACAATTCTCCTCCTCCTCCTCCTCTTCACCACAATTCTCCTCCTCCTCCTCCTCTTCACCACAATTCTCCTCCTCCTCATCATTCTCATCGTCAGTCAATAGGTCGGAGTCTTCGGTCCACCCCTCCGCGGCCTCTGGCTGGCACTCACAATCCTTGGCCCCGTGCTGCGGGCCCGGGCCCGGGCTGCTTCTGCCCTCGGGGCCTTCGCCGCCTTCGCTGCCATCTCGTTCCTCCTCCCAGGTCAACGCCGACAAGAGCCGCCAGCCCGCTAAGGCCACATTCCTGCAGAGGCAGTACAGGCTGGTCAGGTTCAGGCGCCACAGTGTCTCGATCAGCCTCCGGACCCTTCTGCAGAGGAACCAGGCCATCCTCAGCAGCATCTGCCCGCTGACACCCCACAACCGGGCCACTGGCTTCACGCGAGGAGCCGCTGTGTGTTCGAGCCCGTTTCACTTTCACTTTCTGTTCTCAGAAACTTAGTGAACACGCGGTGACGCCCACAACGAGTGAAGCAAGGATGTGTGTGCAGACCGACCTGGAGAAATGACGTGTTGGCGGAGGCCCATATTGAGAGACTCTGTTGAATTATCTGCACAATTTAATGCTTTGACCAACAGCCCTTTCTTCATGGCAATTATTTGCCATTAATATTTTTTAATTAAGGTTGAGTGATGGAGTGTTAACCCCCTAAATTGTGCAGATAATTCACTGAAAATACCTCAAGAGGTTTCATTCATTTTATCTCTAACCTAATTAACTAAATGTGCGGTGATTTTTTTAAAAAACTGTCCACTAGGCTATTACAGTCCTTTCATTGGTCGGCAGTTCACCACACACTGACTATGATGAAACCTATTAAATGCCCCAACACTGCAAGTTCCTCAACTTAAAATCATAGACCTTAATTTGATCATTAGTATATTAAAATCGGATCCTATGAACCTTAAAATCTGCTAAATTGAATCACTTGTCGCCTTTTAAATTAAACCATCACTTTAATCCTCACACAAGACAGCCGCGTGGCTTTATTGCCTGCTGTATGAAATAATGATGTCAGTATTACACAACTGAAGCTCTATAACTGTACCATGTGCTACCAACCTCTATTATCATTGTGCTATTTATATTCATTTAAAATGTGTTACTTACTGTTAATGATAAGAACAACTCTTTGTAATATGCTGATATTAGTGCCTCTCATCGGTGCCTGTCAGTAAAACATGACCCTTCTCCATTCTGGCTGCTCCATTAAGGCTCCCAGTTCAGTTTGAATTCATGTGTCCATCCATGTTTGCACAAGTTATAATTGAAGAAATTATTATGATAAAGAATGAATAAACTGCAGTTATTTTCTGAAGAATTTGATGGCATGTTAGCACACAATTTCAAATTTTACACTCCACTGTAATTTGAGAGCCATATAATAAAGAAGGGCCCTTTTTCTGACCCCGCTGTCGTCATGACACCAGGGTGATACAGAGGAATTATATCACATCGCTGGCCTTTTTCATAATAAGCCATAAACGACTGTTTACATTTGCCCGTAGTTCAAGCCTGTTTCCCCCATAACACCAAAAAGACATTTTCCTGTAAGTAAAGTTTTTATTTATCTTTTATTTATCTATTAAATATGTCTCTTTTATTTTTATGGCTAAAATAATTTCATCCTCTGCTCATTTTGTCATCAGAACAACTAAATTTATCTCCATTGCAGTCACCTGCTGATGTCAATGAGCATATTCCTCACTCTCATTTTCTCTGGAGATGGCACTTGGACAGGTAAGTCTGAGCTCCAGTCTGTGGACTTCCTGCTCTTAATGTCTTCCTGTGGAAGATAAAGGGAACATATAAAGCAGCCTGTAGAACAAGGAAAATGAGATGAGTACATCCGATAAAGAAGCATCATTACTCCATGGATGGAGTTGTTGAACCGCAGGGCCATTATTAAAAATGTTGCTTATGTTTTTCTGTATGTCTGTAACATGATTCTGTTTAGTATTTGTTGCACACACTGTGAAATTAGCATAAGGAACTGATCTTTAATTATACAGATGTAAGGGCTCTGTCCTTTTTTTGAGTGCACTCCGGTGAGGTTATTATCTCTCAAAAGGAGATAATTACTGCTGGTGGAGGAAAACAGAGCTTGTCTGCATATTGTACTGTTAACATCTGTCCCGCAATATATTCATTTGTGCTTACTACAGCGGGATAAGGTCCTGTACTGTCCCTGGATGATAAAAACACACTGCAGAGAAAGCCATATGTTCTGTAAGGGGGCTGAGGCAATAAATGTGGATTTTAATGACAGATCTCAAGCTCTTTATGACCTAGTTTAGTGCATGAATAGACCCCACAAATTGGAAGTAGATGGAAACTTCATGCAAGATCTAAAAGAGAAATAACTTGCAGCATGGAGCTACAACAGCCTGCCTATTTTCTGATTGCTCCTTTGTGAACCCAGTTAGCACGGCACTGAACAAAAACCCAGCAGATGTCCCTGGAAACTGACAGTGAAGCTCCACAAACCAGGATCCTGTGTAGCTGCACTGATAAATGCCCACAATTCATCTCCTGTGTCTCTCTCACCCACTCTGTGTGGGACTCAGTTAATGACGATGGCTTGGCTGATCACTCAGTGACTAAGTGTGCTTGATAAAGGTCAGTGTTGCCACCAGCTAATGCTTCATCGCTCAGAGCAATACTTTAGCCCAGCGTATTGTGAATACACCACACATGAACGCTTCACGGGGCAAAATAATCAGGAGAGTAAAGCCTGGAAAGGCCAGCTGTTTTTCCTGGGCTTCTCACTGGCAGCTACAGACATAGCACACACAGACACTCAGTCACTGATGGATCCCCCCCGCCCCCAAACACAGGAAATAAGAGTATTAATGCTTTAGCTCAAATTACAATCAAATCATGCTGAACATTTCATTCTGATTTTGTATCAGCATAAAAAGAGAAGACAGAGACTGCATACAGCCGATGAACATGATTTCATTCATCCGACCTGTATTCTATCTCAAACACAGGTTGGAGAACATCGTTGCAGGATATAGTGGGACTATATCCTGACTAATCAGGAATACAGTGTTCATCCTACATCATATTCCCATCAAGTGGTTGAGAGCGTGTGTGGCTAATGAGTTGGAGAATGAGTTGACTGTACCTGGGATCCTGGAGCCCAGTTTGGAGGTCACAGCTGTGAGTGCTCCCATTATCACAAACCCAGCTTCGCTCTTCACATCTTCTCAAGTGGTTCTCTTCCCTGATGTTTTTGATTCCTGGGTCTGCTGTCTGCCGTCTTCTGCTGTATCCTGTTGGACAGTCACCCTGGGTTTTTTACATGAAGCCCCATGGGATCTTCGCTCAGTCATTCCCAAATGTCATCAGAAGTGGATCCCAATTTGGCCTTTGGACTTCAAGTCCCCACTTGGCACAAATGCCTTTATACAATATACCAGCCTCTTGGTCTTGGTGTTCCATGTACACCCAGACTATTCTGACCTCTCAGCCTACTGTTGTGTGATGGATTGTTTCAGCACCTGGAGTCCTCCCTGGTTTGTTATTTACACATTATATATCATCATCTTCATTATCCACCATATTCTTAGTCAGTAACTATGGTGATATAGTTATAAGGTTTAATGGCCCTATTTTTTGAATAACAATGCCTTTTACATTATATGTTGTTGCCAGTAGGTCATTTCAGATGTTTTTGTAAAAGATTTTAGCACGACAACTTTAAGTTCCATACTGGACCACATTCAAGGTTACAAACATCACAATCAGAAAGTCAGAGCGCAGCTGAGCTCAGTGACCAATGTGAAAACATTATGTTGAAAATATGTAGCAGCAGCATCGATAAGAAAAACACATACAAGTGAGCTGTGTAAGGTCATGCTCCGCAGTCAGAGCTTCTTTTTTTTTTTGGAAGATGATGATGATGGAAGATTTTTTTGTTGTCCTGGTATGTAGGAATGAGGGCGGACTGGACGCTGCTTTGACACACGCTGAGGTACAGTACAATGTTTCAACTCTGTAAGTGGGCCAGAGCAGGCGGCCTAACATCATGGAGCTCAGGTAACGGGTGAAGACGCCTGTAGTTTGGAGCCAGTTAACCCAACCCCTCTGCTGCTGGACCAGGTTACAGTGTAATCCAAGCAGGCCACATCAGCATCATGGATGGAGTGCGTGTGTGTCCGAGGCTCTGAGAGGATGAAGAAGCACAACCTCAGGACCTTCTCCCTCATCCTCTCCACCGTCCTCTACCTGCTCATCGGAGCCGCCGTGTTCGACGCCCTGGAGTCGGAGGGCGAGACCTCCCGAAGAAGGGCGCTGGAGCAGAGGCTGAGTGAGCTGAGGAGGAAGCACGGCTTCACCGGGGAGGACTACCGGCGGCTGGAGAGCGTGGTGCTGCTGTCAGAGCCGCACCGAGCCGGGAGGCAGTGGAAGTTCGCCGGCTCCTTTTATTTTGCCATCACCGTTATCACCACGATCGGCAAGTAGTCTGCAGCAGGGACACGCCAAGCATCCCTGCTCCTGTTGTGTATTTCAGTGTGTGTGTTCAACCCATTCTTTTGCCATGAGACATTGCCTTCTGGAAGAATGAAAGATGGCTGTGAAAAAGTTTGCTCCCTCTTTCTTTCTCCCTGAAGCGGTCAGGACGAATTTACAGGAGTTAACAGGAGTTGATTCCCACAGTGACGTTTTAGACAGAGACGCTAAGAAAAATGTTCACTTCCCATTCAAGATGTTGATCCTCACCTTTGCTCTCATGTTCAGAGTATGGTTATATCAAAATGTTCCAGACTTCCTAATAATCTGATATGTTATGTTTGATCTCATTGGTGGAGCGCAGAGCAGCAGGACCAACCCTTTGAAAACTTCTCAATAGTTTAAGCTTCCATATAATTTCAGCTGATCCACAGTCTCTGCCCTTCATGGCGAAACGACAGTCTGTCAGTGCTGCAGAGGAGAATGTCTGAATGGTTTATCACTTTAAATGCTGTTCTGCACACGGGGGTTAAAAAATAAAACTGTAAATGGAGACTTCAACAAGAGGTCAAAACATTTCAAGGTGTAGTCATGTTTCTAAAGCTAGTCCATCCACTAATGACAATATTTACTCATTTTAAGTAATTAGGTGTTTTACAGCCAGTGTTCTAGTCACAGAGTCTTAAAACGACACTTTCTCCCTCTTTGAATTTGCGAATATCATGAGTTTTCCTTTCTGAAGTTTAAATGTTGGACTCAGGAAGTCAGGTGTAAAAGATTTTAGTATGACAACTTCTAGTTGCATACTGGACCACATACAAGGTGACAGACATGTCAGACAAACTAAATCTGAAAATCTGAGTGCAGCTGAGCTCAGAGATGACATACGGTGGACACAGCAGGGCAAGGTAACAACACAATTAATTAACACACAACACATCTAACAATCTGTAGCTTTAACTCTGATTACTCCATACAAGCATTTTCGCCTCACTTTAACCTGAGTATATAGCTACTTCACCACAAGTGCGATTGCATACAAATGCCCTCAGCACCTTCAGCATTGCTGACTTAATAAATTCTGAAGGAAGAGGAGAGATATTTAAACATAACATTCACATGCTTTTCACAGCTGCAGTATTTGCTGTTTTGCTTCAATGTTGCTCACCAGGAAAGATACTGTACTTTTATCAGGGACCTACTCGGACAATGAGCTAAAAAGCTCGAGTGTTTCCACATTAAACCCGGATGAATCACAATGTCTCTTCATGCACATTAGACTATATAAACATCATAAAGTCATTTGTAAGCTTTAGCGTTGTTAGCCCACATTAGTATTCGCAGGTGTTTAGCCGTACGAGATTTTGTAAGCGTAGCATTGAATTGTAGTTCCTTCCTCACCAACAGCTGTCTCCAGAGGTGGAGAGGAACACCACTGTTAACTCCTGTCTCTATCAAAGCTTTTCTTTCATTGGAGCTACCACACCAATTGTGTCATTTAAACCTCCAAATCTGCTGTAGATGTTCTGTTGCCTCAAAGGCATATTATAACCTCTGATGGTAAAAAGACAAAGACAGCAGAAGCTCTTGTCAAATGACAGTCATCAACACCGGCTCCCGGCAAGGAACCGTGTTCAGTGGTGATGAGAATGGAAGATTTTAACACTGTCTAAAGACGTGGAATATCTTTATGCCTGTGAATGGTAACTGACATCACAATGTGTGACTCAATTTGTGTTGTGACTCTGTAGGTTATGGCCATGTTGCACCTCGAACTGATGCTGGGAGGGCCTTCTGCATGTTTTATGCGCTCTTGGGCATTCCTCTGACACTGGTCATGTTCCAGAGTCTGGGCGAGAGGATCAATACTTTAGTTCGCTACCTCCTGCGAAGAGCCAAGCAGGGCCTCGGCTTACGGGAGACGGAGGTATCCATGGGGAACATGGTCCTGGTGGGCCTGCTGTCCTGTATGAGCACTCTGTGTATTGGTGCTGCGGCCTTCTCTCATTTTGAGGACTGGACATTCTTCAGTGCCTACTACTACTGCTTCATCACGCTCACCACCATCGGATTTGGTGATTTTGTGGCCATGCAGAAGAAAGATTTTCTCCAGACGCGACCCCCCTATGTGGCTTTCACTTTTATGTACATTTTGGTTGGGCTGACAGTGATTGGTGCTTTTCTTAACCTGGTGGTCCTAAGGTTCCTCACTGTAAACTCAGATGAGCTTGATGTGAGACTAGCGCCAAGAGGGGAGGAGCGGGGACCACAGCCCCAAGACACCCAAGAGAACAGGGAGGTGGACGCTGAAGCGGAGACTGCTGAGGTGGGATATAAAGATGGAGAAGACAGACATAGCAGCCGCTGCTACCTTAGCCTGCCTATGGAGAGGGCGACCAGCTGTACTGACCTCCTCCCTTCTCCTGCAGAAGATCACAGCCTTATCACTGAACAAAGGCAGCAGGCTGAAATCCCTGACCCCAGCAGACTCAGGACCTTGTTTGGCTGCATTTGCTGTGGTTTGGATAATTCCAGCAGCCCCGCGCCATCTCCGTGTGGCCCCGAGCGTGGCCACAGCAACCCTGTCTTCTACAACTCCATCTCCTACAGGGTGGACCAGGCCTCTTGCAGCTCCTGCACCGGGTTGTCACAGGCCTCCCCCAACCGTATAGCACTCTGCCTGAGCAAGAACAAGCTTTACACCAGGAGAAAGTCATGCTAACACCGTGAATGCCTTAGTCATAGTCTGAGTGGCCTTTGGTGTGGATTTTTTTCTTGCTCTCACCACAGAAATAGATTTTCTGCTTGGTGGAACAAATTGCCCTTTAGAGGTGAATGTAGCATTTCTTAACATAAAATGTAGCCTTTCATAAAATTCACAGACAGTTTAGTATATATTTTTCTACATGAAATATAATTGATAATCTAACAATGTGTTAAAAAAAATAAAGCATGCAATATGAGCATATAAAGATATTTTTCATTATTTTTTTCCCAGTGCATGTTGTCTGTAGTGTGTTTGTGACCAGCTACTGGAAAATGTGTGAATATTTTAAGTGTCAGACCTTCGGCAGTGCTGTCACCTGTGACCTTCAGTAATTTCCACTCAGTGATCATAGCTGTCTTCTAATAGGAACGTACACTCTGTCGCTCTGGCTGGTTCCCTTGGTAACGTTTCCCTGCCTATTGCTTAGTGCAGCGGAAAACTGGACATGGACACGTACAGTACACTGAAGGCAGCACCCAGTTAAAACTGCAATTTCCATACTGCGTCCACCGTGATGAATGAGTTTGTCAGCAAAGAATGGATTGTGAGCATTTGCACTAAAATGTTGGCAAATTAGAAACTCTCCAAATGAGTGTTTAAATGCTTTCCTAGATGTGATGATTGACTTACACATTTCTACTATTTGAATGAGATTTTCATTACAAATGACTGAGGCAAAGAATGAATTACTCTTTACTCCCACTTTTTGAATATTTAAAATAAAAGTTGTGCTTGTCCAGTGTCAGGGGGAGAATCAGGACCTTTGACCTTCTTACCCCCTTTTAGTTACTCCAGTGAGTGGCAGAAGTTATGAAGGGTAAAGCTATCAAACACACATTTGACAGACAGGCTGTCCAGTCATCTTGCAACCTTTTTTCGTCCTCTTTTCTCTTCCTGCTTTTACTCTGCACTGCTGAGAGTTTTCACACACCTGACTTTTATAGTTAATAGTTAATCAGGGAAAATGTTTCCATAACATTTAATGATGATGCCCTTGAAGGCCTGAAGGAGGACCAGGGGTTCAAACGCCGCTGTGAAAAGACACTTTCTGCAGCTGATTTTTTTTCAGTATTACGTTCAGAACTGGCAACTCACCCCAATGACTTCATTTGAACGTACGATTTTTATCTCTTCCTGTTAATATTTCAGTCATCTGTAGCTGACCTGTACTCTGACCTCCCCGCAGAAGGTCAACCCAAAGATCTCTCAAGTTCCGCGTTGCAATATGTTACTAACAGGGGCCCTTTTGTGTTAACCAGCAGTGACTTGCATTTAATTTGTCCTTGTTCCCATTTCTCCCACTAGGGAGCAGCATTGGTCCACAGGAAACACGGCTGACTTCTAAAAGGCCACATTGACAGCCAGCCATGGTTGCACGGGGAAGTATTTTTAACATAAAGATTGCTAACACACTCATCTTCTCTGTGCGTACACGTTAAACCATTCACAACACAGGAAATAGCACTAACCTCCTTAGAGAGGTTTACTCCTGCGTGCTGTCACTGTTGTATGTGGAATTAGAGTATGACAACAGGAATTAGGTTTCCACTGACAGCATGAACCATGACACAGATTACCTCTGTGGGAATAGATCTTTATGAATTTGATAGGTGAGCGCCAGCTTTTCGGTTAAGTGAACATACATGTATCAGCCTCCTGCATTATCACTAACACTGACTAAGAAAGATATTTTTTGAACCAGGTGAAAGGAGACGTCTTAACAATGAGCCTCATGTCTGTGTGGCATAAAAAAATCACTACTTTGTGAGTGATGAAATCTGGTTTCTCATTTGCATAATTACCCCATTAATATTAGTGATGGTGCCTCACCTCAGTCTGTTCCAATGCCTCAGATGCCCCCTCATATCTGTGACTGCCACTGCTCATTCTGATGCCACACCCCAGAAAAGGCATAAAATGAATTAGACATGCAGAATGAGGAGCTTTACTCCTTCATAGAGACCTTTGTGTGATGACTTTCTTTTATGTTACCTCATGCATGTCTGTGGGAAAGAGCAGCACCCACAGTTTGTGTGTTGTGTCAAGTTCCTTGTGTGGCTCAGTGAGTGTCAATCCACTGAGCTGTTTTCTAACATGATGCTAAGCAAAGTGATGTGATGTTTATGTGCACATGAGGTCTGTTTTTGCAGGTGTTGAGCTGCAGGTTGTGATAGTGATCTTTTTTCAAATGTGTTCCTCTGAAAGCAGAGGTTCCAGGTGAAACAGGTTCCAATGAACAATCTGAAAAATCCTCACTCATATTCATATTTGTTCGCATTTCTGAAAATACAGCCCAGTGGGAAGTCTCCTCATTTTTGGATTAAAGGCTGTATTTTTTACTGCTGAATCTCCACCAAAGCTCTGCAACAACTGCTGCTGACGTCACCTCACATTACGCTCAGCTCTGACTTAATCCACAATCTTGATACCCACACAACAGTGCTTTGGTTCATTAAAAACAGTAACCCTTTATTTACCTCACTAGTCATTGATTACAGTGTTGAATTTCATTATCAAAGCAATGCACACACGCTTATCCTCTGTTGTGCTGTAGCTGTTCAGGGCTGCGAGCGTGGGTGAATAATTGATTATATTGTTGGATATTTCTCTTTGTGAACACACCCTGTTAAGTCATTACTGTGCTATGTAGAGGGGTCTTTTATATGCTGTCGCATGGTAGGGGATACAAGATTAAATTGGAAACAAGCTGCTGGTTCAAGCAGAGTGCAATTCAACTTTTACTAAAGGCTAAATAACTTTAATGGGACAGAAATATGGGTGGGAGGTTCATAATAGAAGCGGTATGCAAATGAAGTATTTATGAATGTAGAAATTAACTGAACCAATAGCAGTTGCCATGTTTTGATTATGGGGTAATATGTTTGTCTGTGTGCACTGCATTTCCAGCCTTTCAGGAAGAGCTGTTAGATTATTTAGATTTTCTTGGATGCGCGTCAGAATGCAAAAGCGCATCCTTCATGGCTCACAGGAAACACAATGAAGGATTAAGGAACTAAAAACAAGTGTCATATTCATTCAGATTGATTAAATAAGTAGAAATTAGGATTCACTTGGAGAGCAGTGAGAAAACAGACATTAATAGAAGTTCATTGGTGGGGTAATTGCTCATTAGTTTTAATTTCCAGCCAATTTGCTGCTTGTGTTGAACAGTGTGAAAACAGAGGTTTATAGATGGCGGTTGTTTTCTCAGACACTGTGTTTGACAAATTGCGCATCTTTGAAACACAGTGTCAAAGAGATCAACCTGCTTGATTAGAAGCTCTTTAAATTATACCTTGAAGCCAGATGTGATGACAGAAATCACTAAGTGTAAATCTAGTAAAATGAATTAAAACAATCTTTTTGTTTGTCTGTGCCACCGCTGAGATGGTCCACCTCAGGTTTCATTAGTGAATAGGCTCACGTAAACATTAGTGTGCCTTGCATGTGGTAAAACAGGACAATTTGCACATCCCTCCTTAATTTCACTGTAAAATGAAAATTGTCTCTCTGAGTTTATTTCCTGCTGCAGCAGAAGCTAATAAGTTTTCATAAGTATTTTCACAAGTGAGCCAGCCAATTAAAGGCATGCTTGTTTGTTTTTTTAACCACACTTGTTCCTCATCTGAAGGGATTGTGGGTTTAGAGCAAAATGCTGTTAGATTATGTGCTCTTGACAAGTCCCTTTGAGTTTTTATGCAGCATCAACATTAATATTCATTTGTCCACTGCCTTGGTTTCCAGCAAAAATGACCACAGTGTGAATGAAAAATCCATCTGTTGTAGCTGTACTCTGGTTTTGGTGCTAGAGAGGTAAACATGGTCCATTTAGGCAGGCACAAAAACCAATGCTCACATTTAGCTCTGTGTAAGCATCACCCTGATTCATCTCTGTAAACCTTTAGTCACATGTCTTGCATACATGTAATGGAGAATTTGAGGGCAATAAGACTCGACTGAATCACGAGGTAGGATAAAAAGCACAGTGGCTTCTGATGCAAATCCCTCTTGTAGATTTAGTCTGTTGTCTGAGCCAGAGGATGTAAAGTTATCAAGGTTGTTGTCCATTTCCTTCTCAGCTTTACAATTTAACAAGACAGCAGCTTGCATGAGCACGCAGCTTCCTGTCTAAAGATGCCTGAGAGATGGAGGAGATTAAAGAGAGAAAGAGAGAGAGAGGTAGATCAGCAGAGAAGTGAATTTCTGTTTTTCCATGGACGATATATCCTGAGCAAGGCTGTGGCCAGTGGCAGGTTAATGTCTGTGTGAAAGTGTCTTCATTGGGTCTGAGTGCTCCTCTGTTGGACGACAGGTTGTGAAATTAATGGCACACAGAAGTCCCAGCAAAGAAGAACAAAACAGAAGCTGAGCCTTAAAAGATACATCATTGTGAGATGAGGATATTTATCTGTGGCCTCTTTGTATCACGTGGGCCACTGCTATCCCCCGCCCAGCGGCGCCACGCTTTCTGAGTTATACGCAGCTCTACATGGAACACAAATGTGTTTCCTTCTGTAAGTAAGACCAATTCAGAAGCTGCTGTCAGTGCAGAATTTGAATGAGTGAGATAAGGCCAGAGAGGAAAATCAACACAATGGCCGATGTGTAACCAAAACATCCTTTTCTTTTATGTTTAAATGTGCTGTGCAGACAGGGAAAGAAAAGAGCACCCTTGTAAAGAATCGTTCTCATTGGAGATATGAAAGCTGATTTATTCATAGTTCTTCAGCTCAGAACTGTAAAAGATTGACAGCGGACTGATTTGCCACATCTGTTAATCTTCCTAAATGAGCATGTCGTCAGATCTTTGCTACGGCCCCTGCACTAAATAATTCAGTACACTGCACTTCAGTTTTATTCCATTTTTATATTTTTTTCTACTTGGCAGCTTTCAGGAGCACAAATCATGGCTACTGTATCAGTTGGCGCTGCTGCATTTTTTTTTTTTTTCGTATAGGAACATGCTCATTAAGGAGAAGCTTTTGGGAATATATATATATAACAAGAAAGAGAAGCAACAAAACCAGGAAACCTTCATTTAGCTATTTAAGATATCATCCACATGGTGACATTAAAGTGAAGCATTTTGCTGTGATGGCTTTACCAGAATGTGCAGGTCTTCCTCTTTTATGACCTTATTGAGTCTCAGAGCCAATTAAAGTAATCACCTTTTTTTCTGTGCAGCGTTTCCTTGTCCACCATAAACAGAGACATTTCATCTGCACTGGGAATTTCAGTGATGACCACAGCAGCATCTGAGAATTTCCTTGCTGCTGAAATGGTTTCTTCTGAGCAATCATGGCTGTTTATCGCAGCACCATTTCCCGCCTCCAGTGCGGCCCTATTTTTTTTTTTTTTTTTTTTTTTTTTTCATTCTCAGATATAATGATTTTAATATTCCATTGACTGTCTTTGCTGGTCTGCTGAGCAGGAAGCAGACGTTTCCATCAGCAAAGCTGCGCCTGGCATTCATCATCAAAGGTCTGCCCAGGAAACAGACAGCTTTACACTCATCTGCATCTGCTTGGTATGCCAACTGGGTGAACATCCCCATCACTCTACCCACACTGTTATTTCTGATTAGCATATAATGCATCAATTACTTCACTTTCACTAAACAGAAAAGCTACCACAAGTTTTGTTTCCAAGGCAACTATGAAGAGCGCTGGCGGCAGGAGTAAATTAGTTTGGCAGTGGAAGTTGGATTGCTATGGCAAGAGCCAAATAAGGGGCAACAATTGTTGTCCATCACGGCCGATCCCAAACATATGGAATAAGATAAGGCAGGGCACTGCAGACTGAGAGTTTAACTCAACAAAATAAAGGTGGGTGCACACATGCACACATTTCATATTTCTCCTCTCTGGAAACCAATTCACTGATTCTGGTCATTGTCCTAACCTTTGTCAGTAGTTAACCATCAGGTACAAAATGTCCTTGCTAAAAGTCTACATCTTAAAAAAGACACACAATGCCATATCTCAGGTACTGTCTTCGCGTCTTTACGGTACCTAAGATCCCACATTTAAAGTCATCACCGTGTTTTGCACATTGGCTATATAATACCATGGAACACATTCAGCGCACCTTTTATTAACAGATGTGTCATGCAGGTTTTTCACAGCCCATTTTCCCTGCTGCTGCCTTACATAAGAATGTGATGTATATATATTCACCTCATAATTGTGTTCACTACGTTTTATTGTATCAGTTATGGCCATCTAATTATCTAATTACACCAATATTTCTGCTAGGAGGAGATTAAAACAAATGCCAAAAATGCTCCATAGATTCCACAGACTTTTCCTAAAGTCACGGTCAACTGCAGTTCAATAGATGATCTTAATTAGTTTTGTTTTTCATTCCCATATACATATCAGGGGCAGAACGTATATGTTGATTATAATTCTACAAATTGATATTTCCATTTAAACATCACAGCTTGATGTTGACTATATATCCTATTTATGAATTCAATTGACCAACACAATATGCAGTGGTTTAATTCAAACATAAGATAGAAGTCATACAACAAAGAATCTTAATCTTCGTCCAAATGAACAGCTAAGAATACCTGATGGAGCAATTAACCATTATTATGTAGAAAAATAATAATAAGATTAAAAAAAGAAGAGGGTAGAAAAATATCACTTCACGATGAAAAGGTCGACTTTCCCTTCTGGTTTTGCTTTGGTGGATTTTTACAATATTTTTGAAAGTGCACTTGGAAAAAGCTAGAAATTATGTGTGAGAGAAATGTGAAAATATGTGATTTCCAGATCTCATACTGGCATAAATCAGTTTAGGCAAACGATGAGACACATCCTTTTCTTCCAGCATGTGTTTCTTATGTGCTTCCTTTGCCTTTGATTCTTTGAGGTTCGCTGTCTCTGGAGGAACACAGGGAGCTGCTGTGCGAACAATTAATTCCAGCACCTGAAGCCTCACTCCATCCATTTATACTACTTCTTAAAATTCCCCTTATCCTTTGAGGGATGCTGTTTTCAGTCATGAGGGTGCTGAATGATGGGCCACCCATACAAGAAAACCTTACAGCTTCTTGGTAAGTGTCCTCATTTGGTCCCTGAGCAAGACACTGACTTTGTACATGTGTTCCTTTTCACATGAAAATGTTTCCAAAGGTGGAACCTTGGTTGGTTTTGATGACGTCCCTATATCATGACCACATCAAAATGCCATCTTTCAAGGCACTGAGCAACGTCAAACGAGCAGATTAGAGTTTAATTTACTGACCACATTTCTGCTTCCGAGGGATGAAAAGCCTTTTGATTTAAATAACTTCTTGACCTTTCATCCAGCATCACCCTCAGAATCAATTTTAGCTTTATAACCTTGCCAGCAGCAATCGCATTAAATAAGTATCAGGAGCTTTCAGGAACTGCTTCTTTGTATGCTGCTATTAGACTTGTGCTTTTAAATTACTGAGAAATTATTATAAAAGCAAGAACTGCTGTTACAGGTTGTTGTAGCTGCTTTGAACTATAACTGGAATAATCAGATTGTTAATGGCAACTAAACATCTGGGTTTTGGTATTTGATATTAAATTCATCTCCTAATGCGACTGTTCATAGGTTATTGCCATCATTATGTCTCTCTTTGACCCCTTGACATTATTTTTAATACAGCTGCTATCAGTAAGGTGCACAGAGAGTGCAGCACAACAATATGTACCTGTGTATGTAACTGAATTTGAATGAAATGCAAAATAGAAGGGGAACATTATCAGGCTATGGTCAGTCTATTAATCTGGTAGAAATGAGTCACTTGGGGTTTATGTGGACACAGACTTTAAAAAGGTGTTACAGTTCACATCCTTTGAACCTACGCAAGAATCACGTATCAAAAGTATATGTTTTCCACTAAAAACCCCAGCATGCTCTTGGTGTTAGAGACAGTTTTAGTTTGTCTTTAACAGTGATGACCTGAAGGTGACATTGAATCAGGTAGTATTCAGCACAAACAGCACAAACATGTAAATGGATTTATTACCAAACACTTACTCCCTCTGAGTAACAGCGCGAGCATCCTCCTGCCACCCATTACAGTTGCCAATTTCCTGAATATCTGGTGGAGGTGCTTGTGCCCACTTAAATGTTCTGACAGCCTGAAGTTTACCACGCACAGATGTAGTCATGCCCTTTAGGTTTGTTGCAGATGAGGCTTTTCCACTCCACACACACTTAATGAAGCCATATCCCTTCAGACCTCTCAACCATGAGCAGCAATTACAGACTCTCAAGAGTGAGCCTTCCTCACCACACTTCCCCTGGACCCACAGGCTGTGTCCTAGATAGCCCTGGCTGCTCTGTTCCTGCACAAATACCTGCAAGTACAGACCAGAGACATCCACACCTCCCCCTGCTCTGGCAGGCTCAGAGGACGGCGGCCACTTCATCTGAGGAAAGCTGGCACAGTGATGCCACCCCTCAGTCAGTGCTCGCTAATTGAAGTGCCACCAGGGCTGCAGAGGAGCAGCGCGACAAACTCAGGGATTACGTTCCCTCACCGGCAGGGTTTTGGCAAGAGTATGTGCTGTAATGTTCCAGGAAATTTATGAAAATCCAGCCCCACTTTGAAACATTGTGGCAGGCAAATAATCTTGAGTAAATGGAAGTAAATGAAACTACGGCGTGCTTCAAAAGAGTAATCTTTTTTTAGACAAACAAAATAAGGCTCAGTTAAATGAAACAATAAATGATGCACTGAATAGTAGCTGCAACCTTGAAGTGTAACTTTATATTAAAAGAGAAATAGGCTGCATGATCTTTCTTATGAATAGTGAAGTCAAATAATGTGATTCAAAAAGAAACTATTAGGACTGACAGCAACACGGTTCAATAAATAGAGACTTCATTCAAGTAAGATTTTATTGGTGTGTATAAAAACCAGAGTACACACACAGTCTTATGTGATTGGACCCCGTCATGTGCATGTCCTCATATGTGCATAGGAGATGTAACCCCTGGTCCTGTTTTGATCTTGCATGAAAGTCGCATGTGATTGTGCATAGTTTACTTGACAGGTCCTTACAGCTGACACAGTGTGGAGAGAGTGTTGAGGGGTCCAACTGGGGCCCTCTGGTGGGTTTATTCAGCCGTTTCCCACCATATTGAATGCATCCCTCTTCAAAATGACCACATACTCATATCACCAGCACTTTCTGCCAGTATTTCTCAGCAATAATTCAGTAAAACAAAACGCATGATGCAAAAGACGAGATCTGACGTGATTCATGAATAAACCAACAAAACCAGACAACCCAGTTGACAGATGTAGTCTGACATATGAACAGAAAATCTACCAATTGTTTTGTTGTGCGATGCCCCAGCTGTGACTCGCACGGGCTGTGCACGCCTACCACTTGAGCATCAATCTTGTATCTTAAGTCTCTTGTTTTCTCTGCACCACAGAAGCATGAGACATTGAATTAAAGATGGGCTTAAGACACACCATCGCTCATCATCTCCAAACAGCTTCGCCACCTGCAGAGATTCTTTAACTCCCTCTTTAACAAGGCTGCTGACAAACACAGAAGAAACACAAGGGAGTTCTGAGATATTTGAGACTGAAAATAGAGACTTTGTGCCTTTAAATATGTGAGAAAGAGATACGGGAACCCTGCGATGACCTGGTGGCCTGTCCAGGGTGTACCCAATGTGAGCTGGGATTGGCTCCAGCCCCCCGTGACCCGGAAATGGAAAAGCAGTAGAAGATGAATGAATGAATGAATTAATGTTGTGTAATGGGACTTGAATTTGACACTGACAATAAAGTCCGTGCCTTACTTTTCATTTACACAGCATCTAAGTGTAAATGCATGTGTAGATGGGTCAGGGAAAACAATAGATACCTGACTAAAATGGGAATTCTCTCTTACATAATAACTCACAATAACTCATAACTCACACTTTGACACATACAGTAGCTGCCCACCTGGTGCAAGTTAAAAAACGTTTCACATTCACTGAAATTCAAGCAGGTTTGGCTTTGCGTCTTTGAAAGCCATCCTTTGCCTGCAATGAAAGTGCATGACATCATCTACATCAAGCACACTGTTTCAGAGAAAAAAGTCATGAAATGATGAAAATGATATGTGAGATATATATCATTTTATATCAACAATAAATACCTCACTTTTTCGCTTCATGTATTTCGCTTTAAAACTCAAAGCAAATGGATTTCACATATTGGATGAACGGAGAACAGGAAAGCCCAGGGAACTCGGACACGAGACATTCAATCCCTGGCTCGTCTGTTATGAATATAAACCTCTAAACATATAACGATCAGATTAAGTTGACATTTTCTGCATATTCAGAGGATGAACAAACTGCTTGCCCCCTGCTACTGACTGGCTGCTTGTAGCTGTTACATGTTTGTCACTCCAGTGCAATTATTCATGTGACAGCTGATACAACATGTGCATGTTTGATGCACAAACGAAGCAAAAATCTCTGAAGAGTTCCCTCATTTACTCCAGTCAGCATGCTGACATGTAAAATGTAGTGTTGACATTCGGCTGCTACACTCCGATGTCATTACTCCGCAGAAGGAAAGGCCAGCACGGCAGACTGTAGGACGCAGACAGCCAAAGCCTGCAGAGGGATGCTGGCATGGAGGTAGGGCTTCTGAAACACTACATGTACGGCAGCAGCAGTGACAGGAGACAATGACGAGACAGCTGACAGGTGAGCAGCGTGGCAGGAAGCAGGGCGACAGCAGCAGCGCCGATCGCTTCAGTACAGCACCCTCTTGAAAACCATAGCGTCAGATATTCAGGAAATTGAAAAGACTATGTCCTGTGAGTGTCACGCTGGACTCCAGCTGACTGAACTTGATGGACAAAAAAAAACACACTGTCACAACAATAGACAGACGCAACGCGATCCAAGGAAAATGCCTGATAAACTGGATCGTTATGCCCAAATATTTAGGATGAAACCTAAAAGGTGCGCGCTTGCTAAAACAGTTAGCGAATGGGTAGATCAGGCAGCAAGGTTTTGAGAGTGATGCTGCACAGTTTGCATGTGCGTGTGTGCGTGTGAGTGTGATGTGCCTGCAGCTAACCTGGCTCAGTGAAGCTGTTTATCCCTTGGAGAGGTGATTAAACAAAGAGTTGCGAGCCAGGGGTCTCTCTCTGTTGGAGTCCAAAGGAACTCATGTGTGACCGCTCTGCTTAATATCAGACACACGTCCTATGGACAAGCTCCTGCTCTGCACTTATTTAAAGCTCTTTCTTATTATTATCAGCACTGCAGAATAACTATAAGAACATTTAGTTCTTTTTCAACCACCTGGGATTTATCACTGGGTTCATTATTCCACCAGCAGAGAGGAAGAGTCGCTCATGCTTATATCCTGCTCTGCTGGATGTTGCCGCTGTATATACTTGACTCAGCAGGCTGTCTCCTCTCCGGTTGATATGCATCTCCCACAAGGCTTCATGCTTGCACCACTTCACTCAGTGTCATGTTGCAGATAAATTTCCCATTTCACACGTTAATGTTTGTACAATGGCTCCTCATTTAAGTCAGATATCAGTTCAAAGTGTTGTATCTTGTCATTCGGACACTATGGTCATATATGTTGTATCACACTTGAGGACAATCAGAGGCCATTACAACCTTCCTATTCAGACTATCTTTGTCGTTTGTGGGTGTCTGTGGGTTTTAAGGAGTTATTTGTACTTTTCATCTGCCGCCAAACGTGGTGCATCCCCAAGAGCAGGCGACGGTCATGGCCAAAGTGAGGACAGGTTTTAGTTAGGAGGTGAGTGTGCGAACTTCAGCAGAAGAAAAACACGATGCTTACAGTAGTGCACTATCATCCCACCCTCTGCATCTAGTGAGCTTTCTTTCCTGCCTTCCCCACCAGACGTCTGTTACATCTGGTCTTAAAAGGAGAACCTGAAAGGCAGAGAGGAGGGGAAGAGGACATTTGTTTGCAGGAACGAATGCCTGCAGGCTGCCTGTGGTTGACCCCCCCCCCCCAACTCCATGTCTTTGTCCTTTCATTGTCCTGAGTGGTGGGCTTTTTCTTTTAGTTCTGTGTGTTCATTGTCATGGTTTGCATTTGCATTTCTAGTAGTCTAATTTTGTTGTGGTTCAGATTTTGTTTGACAGTTTAGGGGCAGCTGCTGAGAGTGATAGCCTGTTGTGTGGCTGCCTTATGATCTCTGCACCTTTTGTTTCTTTAGTTGTTTGCTTCAATGTTCAAATACAAAACTTGTTATTTTTCTCCTCATCCGTGTTGTTTGTTTGTCTACACTGAGTCTACTGAGCGTTTGTAGAGGCCGTAACATCCAGCAATAGCAAAATTTACAGATAGCTCCTTTGAATCCTTTTGCCATACCACTTTATAATCCGCTTAATATCACTTTGTGACATCTACCCTATAATCAAATCAAATTAATCTTTGCTCCCTTACTTTGGTCTGATGATAAGTTATTAAAATAATGTGTTTTTGGTCACCAGTCTGATTTTCCTATAATCACACAACCAGTTCCTCTTCTGTTTGTGCTTTGAGAGTCATAGTCAGATCAGACAGCTGACAGATGGTGGCACTTAAAATTAATTGAACCTTAGACTTCATGTAATCAAAATCAGAGCTGCAGTAAAGTGAAATGCAATATGCAGTAAAACTATATTAAACATGTTATAAAAAATTTATTTTCAGCCATACAATATAGTTTCTCCATTATCCACAATGTTGGGAGGTATAATCCTGATGTGTTTGTGCGCATTTTTAGGGGCATTCTTCCGAGTGTAAAGGAGGAGAGAACAGTAATTTCCATTTTCATTTTACTTATGAAAAATACCTGGCAGATGGAACTAAATAGCTCTAAAAGACCTTTGAGGGTTGGAGCGACAAAACTCTGCCTCCCGCCCACTTGTCTCTATGAAATCTACAAGATGCAAAGATACAGAGCTGTTTGTGTCATGTGGTAAAGGAATCAAAGTTTGTGTCTTCTCAACAAATTGGATCACGTAAAGAGAATGAGACAGGCGCCCATGAATGAAGGCTGAGCTGTAAACCTGGCTGGACACGTTTGAACTGCACAGCTGATAAAATATTTCCTCTATCTGCGTATTCAGTGGATGTGTACTGTATGTGCATGTGTGACACAAGCCAGTGATTCACAAGGTATCAGGCTGAGTCACAAATAAATTAAGAGTTTGACCTTAAATCATTATGGTTAACTGTGTCTAATGATTCAAGACAGTAAAGCCACCAAAACTGAGCTAGGATTCCACTGCCAATGACAAATAAACCCGGGGCTATCATCTTTTTCCCTTTCTTCCATATCAGGCAGAATCATAATTGTTGTTGTTAGATCAGGGAACTAAAACTTTTCATTTGGATACAAAATTGTGTTCATAAAAGGAAAGACTTCCACACCTTCTTTTTTTTAATTCAGCCATCAGATGGAGTATTGAAGTTTTTTCAGCTTAAGATGTGCAATAACACTTTCCTCCCATCGGCAGTGTAAAAGCAGTCTGTTAGATTTCCATTGAATCAACACCAGCTCATGTGCTAATAATGACAGAAGAGCTAAGGCATCACATTTTGCACCTGTGAGTGAAACTATTCTAGGTTCTACTCCAATTAAACCAAATCCTGGAATTGGTGCTTTGTCCTAATGGATTCTTGAGACTGCAGACGTCCTTACTTCCATTATCAGAATTTCAAACTCAAATTCTTTAGCCCACTGCTCCCTAAGGTGACTCGCAGAGCTTTTCTTGAATTGAGCTACATAATTTGGATATTAGACTGCTCTGCTAAAGCTCCTATTCTAGAAATATTTCTATTCAACGCCAAGTGGTGGAGATGGGAAGGGGATAAAATTGATACGTAGACTCCTGTCTCTTAACACAACCACCAAGCTGTCCTGGACTGTGTGCTGGTTCCCACAAAGGTCAACGCTGACCGACAATGACAGTTTACCCATCATAGCAGCTCCACTGAGCTATGCTGCTATAAAAGTGCGGTGGATGTTCTTTTTCACCACATAATGCTGTACATTCAAAGAACAGAGTGGATTTATATGCCATTTTTTCTGGTCTCTTGTGGCCAACAACACCTCCCTACAAAGCTGCAGCTGCATGTGAACAGCAGGTAGAGACTGGGGAACCCAGCAGCAGTGCCTGGGAAGCATGAGGTCTTTGGACGGTGGGAGGAAACCCACGCAGACACGGGGAGAACACGCAAACTCTGCACAGAAAGATCCCAGGCCGGGAACCCTGAAACCCTGAGGAGTGTTTCTGTAAATCAAAATTCAGATGTGCCTGAGAAGTGTTCAGGTCGGTTCAGGCCCTTTTACCCTGATGGTTTTCCATTCAAATAGTCGCAGATCCAAAGTCAGCATTAAATGAGCTGACAAAATGTTTGCCCCCTATGCCAGCAAATACCTCACAGGAGCGCATATACTGAGGAAGTGTGAATTTTAGGTGGATTTTTAGCTGCAAAGTAAGTACAGTCTGAAAGTGAAGCACTAAGAAAGTGACTGAAACAGTGAACAGCCTGAACAGCCTGAACAGTGACTGAACAGCCTTTAATGAGGAAAAAACTTTATCATGCAACTTTGGCTGAAACGGGACTGTACAGATTTGGATGAGTTACAATGTGATGGTTATAATATTTGGTTTTTTGGATGAAACTGCAGAAAGAGAGGCGTTGATTGACTGTCTGAATGTGTCAGCTTGTGGTGCTGCTGAATTGTAGATCATTTAATCCAACCTATCCAAATCAATGGGAAGTGGCTCAGTAACAGAAGCACACTTGACAAAATACAAACAGAGAGAGAGGCCTGAACATGTGTTATCTCTTCTCTTATTAGAGTAATAGAATGAGGCGACTCATCCTCTCTGAAATCAATAATCAGTAACAGTGCTCCACAGCATTTTATCTAATGTACACGTGATACACACATTAATTATGAACAAAAAATTTAGTTTTTTACAGCAATAAAACAACCACTTATGTGCTATAGCCCAACTCTTTACATTACATTTACTGTGATGAATGAATCAATGTAATAGCTATGCTCTGCGACAGTCCTTGATCACGACATGATCTGAGCCGCTCATGTCTTGGTCTTCATTGCTCAGAAATATTGTATCTAAAACCTGTTGCAAAATGTATTACTTTCGCTGGAAACTTCCCCTCGAGTAAATGGCCATAAATCAGCAAGCTGTAAATTGGCCTCAGTTGTTATAAAGGTACCATTCATGTTGTGTTGGAAAGTGGAGAGCCAATGAAACAACTTTTGTGAAGGAGGTGGCATCAGCACATTCGCACACAGGATCCAGAAGCTGTCCCATCAGGTTTGACTGGCTTCAATCCAGGAAGCCTGGTCGACTGGAAGGCTGTTGGGATGAGGCTATCTGTGCGTATATATACTGATATGTCCAAATGTATAAACAAAGTGAATACATGCACTCACTCATCTGTTTCCGGTGCCTAGAAACTGGAGCACGTGGGGGAAACCCATGCAGGCATGCGGAAGAACACGCAAACTTGAAATCCATTGAACCCATGACCTTCTTGCTCTGAGGCAACTGGGCTCACCACTATGCCACCATGCTGGCAAATCTTACAACAAAAACAAAATAAACATTCAAAACACTTTCAACATTAAATGTGACATTATAACTTGAATCAGTGTCATCGGTCCACGTTAAACTGACAGTTTGAAGGCCAACAGGTTGGGGTTAAGTAACTTCATGGGGGGGATAAAGGGCTGCCGTGTGGGGTAAGGTATTAGATTGTTCACTATTTAAAGTCTGTGCCCTAAAGGATTCACAGGTATTCAATATTTGTATGCACTGCATTAGTGATGTCCTCTCAGGGAATCTGAATCAACACCTGCCTTAACCTCTAACCTCTCACGCTCATGGAGGGAGGGGTGAAGGCAGGGCTGTTGTGTTAGCCTGCTTTAATCTGTGCTGAGCGGTCTTAACAAATTGCCAACTGAGTGCAAATTATATACCTATGAAAAACCACTATGCTTATTTACCCAGAGGAAAGTGCTGTTGGAGATGTTTCAGTTTTTGTGTGGATGACTCATTGCGACTGCAGCCTCAGGAGAAATTTCTCAGCCAAGTCCTTCAGAGTTACTGCAGGGCAGCGTGGTGGAGATGTTGTAGGCTTGATGGAGGAGCTCTCTGGACGCAGAGCCTGCAGGTGGAGACAGCCACCGATCCTCCCGGTCCTCCCGGAGTGACGCCGCCGCTTCCCTGCTGGCAGAGCCGGAGATGATGAATGACGCCGGGCTGAACTAGTTCAAAGAGGGGCGTCGCACAATCGCTCATTTCAAAAGGCGCTGCTTTACACAGCAGCCCGGGAGCGGCAAGGAAAGTAATATCCATCAACGGGCAGCCGAGCAGCAGCGCTATCAGCAAACACAATTTAGGGCTCAGGAACATTATTGTTTTTCCCTCCGTCCCTCAGTTCATCTCACTACAACGCTGAACTGACTGAGTGACGCTCATTTGATGAATAAGACACTGCTGTCGTGATGATATGAACTCAGTCATTATTGGGAAGAATTGAGTTTGGATGTAAAAAAAAAAAACAAAAAAAAACAAAAAAAAAAACAACTGGTAAAAATGAATACAAGAACTCCCCCCCCCCCCCAAACTTCTTCTTATTGATGTCAGGAATATTCCCTCTGATTTAAGTTTTGGATGCAATTTGTTCAAGCAATATTAAAATACTGAACAGCAGTGTCTGGTGGTTCATAATGGATCAACATTTTTGAGCAATTACACAACAAAACATCCAATCCCAAAACAAGGGACTTGTCTATAAAATGTTGGAGAGAAATTCAATGACAAGACACCATATCTGCGGCCTGTGGGAGCTTTATTTCCTACCATGCAGAGTTCAAAGTCAGACCAACAATAAAAGAAAAGAAAGAAACTTTTTACTGTTGACTGGGGAGGACTTCCATCCATCGTTTATGTCTATCTCCTAGAAGAGAGATTGCCAGTCTATCACAGGCCTCTCCTATTCACACAAACAAACCTTCATGCCAGCTGGTAATTTAGAGTCACCATTTAACCTAACATGAATGTTTTTTGACTGTTTGTGGAAAACTGGAGCTCAAACCCTGAATGCTCTTGCTGTGATGTCTGACCGCTGGACCACCGTACTAATCCCTTGCACATGTCGTTTTCACAAATAATTAGGTAGGGATCCTAACCACTAATTAGTCATCACTGTTGGGCACAGTCGTTTCTACATTTAGCTGTTTTAAGGTCTAGGCCTAGATCATCATTTTGGGGATTGCACTCAATCATTTTCGAGCTGTGAATCTGAAGATGATCCCACTCCCATGTGTGCATAGCAGATATAAGCTGTAGCTTGCAGCCAGTATGCTCGGTGTAGCACAGACTGGCAGACAGGAAGACAGCCAGTCTGGTTCTGTCAGCCAAGAAATAGTCTGGCTCATAATAACCTATAAAACCATCTCTTGTCGTTTTTAAACCTCAGTTTGTGTGCGGATGAAACAAACTTGTGTTGCGTTATTAGCTTTACTGTGTTTGATAATTTGAACTATTCGTCTGACAAATACCAGAATACCAAAAACACGCTATTTTTGTTCTGACACAGATCTTGGTTTTAGATTTCTAATGATGATAGCAAAGTGCCGTTGTGCCTGCCATAGTGCGACTCAGCCCCACTGTGTGCAAACGGGAATTAACTTGGAATTAATGTGTAAATGAAGAAGATGTTCAATACTTCATATGTATTGGGATAATATGACACTTAAGTGTTCTATTTCACACCGAGTTTCCCCTTTAATGGGGCTCTTTAGACTTCACTTATCTCATATCCACAGTAATTTGCATCTATATGCGCAGTTTAATCAGACTGAGCCCATTTTGCAGTATATCAGGGTTAAGTTCTCTATTCCTTATGCACATTTCATCATAATCATTATGTGATGGACAACCAGAAGACATCTGCTGGGAGCAACATGCTGGATAACATTACAACTCGCACTGAGGAGGTTTACCTACAGTTATTAGGTTATGTGTTTAACATATTTTCAATTTTTTTTTTCTGATCGAAGCAAGACATTACATTTGTAACAATACATTTTCATATATTTTTTAAATTGCATTAAGATCAGTTGTTTACCTAATGCCATTATAAAGGGAAGCTCTTTATTCTGGCAGATGGGGTTTTCAGAATAGTCTATAAATATTCAAAATGACCTCAGGTCCCATGCAGACTCAAAAGTCGAGACAAGATAAGACTAGACATAAAATTCGCCTTTGGCCTTTTTACAGCCTGGAGAAAAGGTCATTATTGACATGGGCCCCATGGAAGTGAGACCAGTGTTGGGAATAGTTGGAGGGAGATAAACACATGGCATGTTGCTACTGTGATGTATAAATCCAACAGTCAGGCCACCTCTAGTGTATTGGATTTGTATTTGTATTTCTTCCATGAAACTATGCCACCTCAAAACTGTTATATTTTCATGAGTTGGTCGAATTGACAATCACAAGACAAGATTGTGTTATTGTGAGAAGGAAAAACATGAACCAAAGGGCCCTTCTCATTGGCTCTCAATCCTATACCTCAGAGACATTTTTTAATGCTTTTCAATGAATTCAAAGACCCCAAACACTGAAGGAATAAAGTCCTCTCTATTATATTTGGAGAGTTGGACGTTTTTCTGATATTGGCTTGAGTTTTATGCAGGAAAAGGTCTGTTTAACCAGATTAAAAACTAAATTCATGATGGCATCCATGTGTAACAATGCTACAAAGTTGGCCAGTGTGTCTCCCTCACAGGGACTTGTTTTAATATATCCAGATGCTGATTCAGGTCAGTGCACTGTAATTGAACAGAGCTGGAAGTGGTCAGAGGTGTTTATGTGTTATTTTCTCCCCACTATATGTATATAGCAATATGTAAGCAGGCATACAAGATGGATTAACAACAATATTACAGCTAACAAAATAGAAACTTTTAGATTCTGGTTAAAGCAGAATTTCCAAGATGTAAGTTGTGCTACACATAATGTCTTCAAAATTAATTGAACACATCTGAACTTGGAAAATTTAATCTCGAAATGTTTAAATTCAATTTATTTGCAAATGTTCTAAAATAAAATGAAACGAGGCTGCCTACACTTTTCAGATTTTCAAGTGAGTCTTGGAGGAGGCCGGGAACTTTCTTACAGGAACTCTTGGCAAGTCAGATCATAACTGAACAATGCAGAAGCTGAATGCTTTTAAATATTTCCTCTGTCCAATATCTGAACCCCTTATGTGTGAACTGTGAATTTTGTTAAATGACATATTACTACGGACATTGAAGTAGGAGGTTCAAATGGAAGAGACGAGGATAAATCTTTTTTATGAAAGTAACAACTAACTAACATACCAATTGTACTTTTTCTGTACATAAGAGCACCTGTCAGGATCCATTCTTATCAGTGGCCTTCCTCTTCCTCTTCCTCTAACCCTTCTGACATCACTTCTCTCCACAGCATTTATCAGAGGCATGCCCTGTGCTGAGCAAATTTGGCTCAGCACAGGGCATTTTGAAGCGAGGGAGGGCTGACTCCTTCTACTTCTCCTATTTCACACAGGTTTCACCCTCTAATGCTGCTCACAAAGTGAAGCCAAACAACTCCATCTCCTGCTATATGACAGGACCATGTCAACAGCTTACCACACACCGATCTGGATCTCATTTCCTGATAACAGACGCTCGGAGAGCCAAAGTGCTTTTAGGGGTATGTTTACTATCTGACTGCATTACTCATAGCGACAGTTAAAGTGCAGATATGACCGATGTAATTAAGTGTATCTTAATTAATGCTCCTCCCTCCCTCTGGAAGGCAGTAAAATGTTGTTCACTTGCTTTCATAATGGCTGTCTAATCTAAGTGTATGTACATTTTGGGATTATGTAAATACCCTCCCATGGAAAAGAGTGAAATAAATTGCACCTCCTGGAAGACACGGGCTGCATTATGTCGAGGGTCAGATATTACCTCCCAGAGCATCACACATACATTACAAGTGTGGCAGAAAAGAGTAACAAAAAGAGAGAGAGAATGGTCCTTTATTTTATCTAAGCAGGAAGAGGGGAAGGTGGGGAGGTGGTAGATCAAAGCACATCTGTAAACTTGGAGGAGCAAAACTAACAAAATTGTCAGAGCACATGTGGGAGCTCAATGTGTGATGTGTGTAGAGTTCCTATAGGAGGAATTGATAGGAAACTACAATAGTGTTGTTCTGAATAAGATTTTGCTAAAAAAAAAAAAACAAACCTGAAGAAGGAGCAAATGAATAAAAAGAAACCAAGTGAGAAGTTGAACTGAGAAGAGGGGAATATGATCAGCTGCTGCTGGTTTCCTGAAGCTCTTTTGGACCTGCTTGGTGTCCTTCCCTCATCTCATCTCATCTTCTCCATAGAGCCATCAACAGCTCAGTTCTGGTGTCTTACCCTGAACTCTGCTGGCTTCCTCCACCTTCCTGACTCCCCATACCCTTACTCTCAAATTCACCAAAAAACTGAACTGAAGTGCAAAGTGTGAAAAGGGAAGTCCAGGACATTCTACCCATTCCATGACATTTTTCCTGGGGCCTTTCTGTGTGGTGTTTGCCTGCATGGCTTTCCTCCTACTTTCCAAAGACATGCATGTTTAGCTTGATTGGCTTAAACACATGCCTCAGCCTATAAGAACTTTTGGGGTGGGCCCAAGTAGGGACAGAAAAATGGAGGAAGGTAAAGAATTCATTTTACATCTCTCCCAGGCGGTTGCGTAAATAATGCCAAATCTGTAAACGACTGTAATGCAGAATTTTGTTATTGTTACTGCTTCTTAAAAAGCTTGTTTGTTGAAAGTGTTACCAAACCAAATATCATTGCACTTTTGTTCATATTGCGTTGCTCTTGAATTCATCATCAAATTTTGTGCAACAACATCATGCATTTAATCGCAGCCAGGGATTCTAATCACTTCACTGCACTAGGTCTTTTACATTATACTATGTTCCTATTTTCTCTGCGCCTGTTAGCATGAACAGATACAAGAAACTGTAACATTTGTCAGAAAAGGTTTGTTTATTCAATGTTTCTACATGGTTTCACCGGTATCAATTTGAATTTCATCTTTATATCTCAGAGTAAACATCTCAAATCATCTGTGAATATTCATATTCACGCTGCGCATACAATCAGTTCAACACAGACATTTCCGGACACATAAAACGAACGCACACACACACACAAAAAAAAAAGTTTTTACATAAAAGTGTGGGAAGTTATTCATAAACTGTTTTCTCTATCTGTCGCATTTAGATGGTGCAGATGTCTGAAAACATAATTTCACAGCTCATGGGGTTTTATTTGAGTGCTGCTCTTGTGTTACCTCGTTTGTCATGGTTCTCACTGATTTCATTTTTCAAAATGACATCAAAACAGTGTTTTGTGCTTCGTACTAATAATCAGATCTGCTGTTGTTTTTGCATTACGTCTTTTTTTTGAGATAAGCCTGCTTGTGTGAGCAACGTATTGTTCATTGTCAGATCAGGAAAGACGCCCTTCATTGTGAAGAGCTGTAATATGATTGGTCTTTGTGTCTGATGAGACGATCACATAAAATTTCATGCTTGTGTTTTAAAAAAAATGGAGCGATATTAAAGAGATGGTGAGAGAGACAGAGAGGGAAAGCATGAAAGGGCGGGAGATGGAGTGAAACGAGAAGAAGGGGTTGAATAGTGGTGCTGTTATCCTTGTCGTCTTGGTGGGGAAGTTCAGTGTTTGAACACAGAGAGTCGAGGCAGGGCACAAACCTCCAGGATGGATCTCTGAGATTAAAGTGCCCCGATCACTGCTCTCACATCACTTCCCCTACCATCAGGGGGGAATTCATTTACTCATACAGAGAGACGAACTGAGAGCGCGGGGGAGAACTGACAGAAAATGGAAAGCGTGATTCTGACTGGAGGCTTTGTAGGAATTGAAAGCAGTTGAACTCTCTGAGGGCCTGTGATTGGGGACAGCCGACGCAATGGAGGGAGACACACAACAGTGAACATATCGCATGCTGTATGTACATTAACTTGAATCTGTTTTTATGAGAAAATCTTTAGACAGAAAGACATCACCATAGCCCTCATACAGCGTATTGAAGGAAATAAAAAACAGAAGCTGTTGGAGGCAGAGTGGATCAAAATGCAGTTACTTCTCTGCACAGTCGAGCTTTTACAGTGCATTTGCATTACATCGCTTCTATACTAAAAGCTCTAAGTCACAGTAAGAATACACATCGAATTTCTCAAAAGTACCACCAGATTGGTCTGTAGGCTAGAAACAGTAGGGGGTATAACACTATGACCATGAGTGAACCAGAGACACATTTCTGTTTGGTGACAACGGAGTCAGTGCACAGCAACTCTGTATCGACCATGAACGTGGCAGCATGACTGCAAGTGGTTGATTACCACTGCAGCGGCTGCACTCCGTTGGAAGGTGGGGGCACCATGTTCGTGGTCTTAGGGGACCAGCTACAGGACAACCAGGACCACTGGCAGCCAGAGCACCAGTCATCTGAGGCTCAAACTTCAACACCAGGCCAAAGTCTTCCCCAGTACACTTCCTCCTCTTTGTGTATTCTGCAGGCTCCTTGTCTCCTGTGTCAGTTCATCTTTGTTCATTTGACCTCGAGTTTAGTCTGACCCTTTGGATCTGTTTGCTGGAGCTGCTTCCCGGGGTGTGTGCAGACACTGCCTGCGGTTGTTCTTGTGGTTGTGATACAAATAACCCCTTTGACCGTCATGGTTAAGAAAACTACAAAAAACAGGACAGGTGTAGAACTAAGTACACCCACATAGTCCTGAGGAAAGGTCTGATACTGTAAGTGAAAACTCGACAGACTCAATATAGCAGTGATGAAAGTTGTATAGATTTAATGGCTCTAGAATAGACTGGTGTCATGGATCTCTCTTACAGCAGACATTTTGGCTTGCCACAGTTAAGAAAATGTAAGCTTTAAGTAATGACGTTAACAATGGCTCTGTTCTAGTCAAGCGGTCCAGTAAGTCATGTGTCTGTGACAGCATACATAATACCATGACCCTGAAACCAAAGTGGTTAAATTGAATTCAGACCCATTTTTTTTTTTTTTTAAAGATCTGTGCTTTTCTTGCTTTGACATTTTAATGTGTGGGTGACTTAAAGGGCCTACAAACAAAAGATACCAACCAAATCCAGACAATGAAGAGGTTAATGTGTACATGTGTATCATCACATGTTTAGATTTTATATACGTATAAGTAAGGGCATTGGTAATGCTTCATGGGAAAAAACTAATGGAACTGATTAAAATCTCATTGTCAATACTTTAACTAAATCCAATAGTTGACTCTCAAAATTATTGGATTTTCTGAAAAAATCCAATATATTAAATCAGTACATCAGATATAATATTTTATTTTTGGAACCAAGTTTCACAAATCCATTATTTCCTGCTGCATTCATCCCACAGACCTCTGCCAAGCAGCTATCATCAAAATCTGTGAACTGTTATACCATCTCTGTTCCTGCTGATTATATAAAAGAAGCCTGGGGCGAGTTCCTGGCAAAAGGCAAAACGAAACTTTATGTTTATTTAAACCCAACAGATAAGATGTGAAAGAGTAGCTACATTTTTCTTTCCTTTTAATATCACATTTATGATGGACGAGCCAGAGAACCTATGTCTTCGGCTGAACTGGACAACATCTAATGTGATCGGCTCCCATCAAGCCATTAGAAAAAAATGTTTTGAAATCGCCGTCAGGTTGCGCAGTCATCCGTCCAAGACTGCAGTGGTCTGCAGTGGCTTGTGGTCGAAGTTTATTGTGGGTGTTAGAATGGAGTAGCTCTTCCTTTTCATGCTGCAACTGCCTGCAATCCGCTGACCTTTCATCTCAAACCTCCAGCTTCTGGCTCCCAGGAGGCCCTCCACATCACAGCTCCCTGAGTGAGTGCTCTACAGGCCAGTTCCTAAGGCAGAGGACACATGCTTGCTCAGACATGGTTTGAAGTTTGTGCTGATTATGCAAAGGCACATTATAGACGTGCTACCAAGTGTAATTTATGTAACTGTGTCTCAGTAACTGGAAAATCAGTTTTGCTAACAACATCATGCATGAATGACATATGTTTAAATTCTCTTGCATGACGTGAATTAGAAACTACTGAATGATTCAATATATTCTCCCAGCATATGAGCCAAAACAGCCCGAAAGGCATCACCAAAGCCTGCATAATTTTCCCTAAACAGAGACAAGAGCATGAATTCCTCCGAGTCTGAGGTCCATCAGAGACGCCCAAGGCACTTGCAAAATCAAAATGCTAACTTTTCTATTTCAACTCCCCCTGTTCCCAAGGCAGGTGATTCCAGTTGTTCTTATTAACAGTGGCCAAATAAACATTAAGCGCAGCTGATGGTGAAATGCAACAAGAGAGGAAACATCTTGCATCTCAGCACACATAAAAGCCTCACATCAGTTTTAGAGAGGAACAAATGTTTTATAGGAGTGGATGTCTTCAACAGGTTTCTTTGTTTATTTCAAATAAAGAGGAAAATTATTATTATTATTATTGCGTATATAATTTAAAGTAAGGCACAGCAATGTAACAATAATAATGATATTCATAATACATTTTTATTCATAAGCACCTTTCAAAGCACTCAAGGACACTTCACATCACAGTGTGAAAAACAAATGGCAGGACAAACAAACAAAACACAAGACAAATAAAAAAACACGCAGAAAGATAGGCTCTGAGACAAGATTTGTAACTCAGTTAGTAAATAAGTTAGTAAGTAAGCGACCGCCCAGGGGCGAACGAGCGTCCTTGAAAAAAAAAAAAAAATAACAAAAAAAATAAATAAAAAATATTGCGCCCTCAAAAAAGAAAGTGGCCAGATTTCTAGAATATTACCGCTCATTTCCACTTCAAATTGGATTAAGAGATTATGTTAATTATTATATTATTAGTATTACTTGTTTATTTTATTTCATTCATTTGTAGTAGTAGTTGTTCTTATGATGGTGGTCGTAGTAGTAGTTTTTTTTATATAATGTTAACTATCCGGACTGTAGATCCCGAACCGTAGTAAGAGGTCTCTGTCTTAAGGTGAAAACACAAAAAGAAAAACCGCATTTATTCCCGGTTCTGCAGAGTCACGGTCTTCACACAATGCAGCAACGGAACTCTCCTCACTGTGGCTGCTACTCAAAGACAGTTTGTATCATTTGGATGTACTCCTTCACTATCATGGCCTACCGTACTTTCTTTTTTTTCGCGCACATACTGACGTCACACG
Source organism: Echeneis naucrates (assembly GCF_900963305.1). Lineage (NCBI taxonomy): Eukaryota > Metazoa > Chordata > Actinopteri > Carangiformes > Echeneidae > Echeneis > Echeneis naucrates. Next base: position 19,998,884 of record NC_042515.1, on the reverse strand, counting down.
TACACACAGCGCCCATGTGTCACGTCACAGGCACATACACACAGCTCCACACAACATCAGGCTAAGTCTGTAACAATCATATTTCATTCGTTAATATTTGTGTGATGAAGGATTTGTTGTTATATTGGTGTTTACATACGCTATTTCACTTATTTGTCTTTTTTATTTATCTTATTTGTTTCTCTATTCTAGTTAACTTTTGTACTTAATAACATAAGCAGTCAAATAACATAAATAATATAATATATGTCTGTATTTGTATGTTGGGGTGTTTCGTTGTGGGGGGGTGCTGATGGATGTTTTGCCCAGGGTGCAAAAGGACCGCCTCTGGGTTAGTTGGACTTAAAATTTGTCAATCGTACTTAGTACTACTGGGCGGAGCTTCCGTGGTGGCAACCGCCCCTCCATAATCTGATTGGGCTTTGTATGTGCTCCCCAATTTTCATTGGCTCTCAGTGCTGTCTGTCATCTAGAATACGAGCGCACTGTGTAAAGTTGGGTAATGTGGATGCAGCTCCACCTTCGACAAGAAAATGGAAAATAAAATAAAACCTAGAAGTGAACCGAAAGACAAAGAAGGTGCTTTTATTTTTTAAACAAGCGCAGGACATTGTGCTGTAAACTAAATGCTGTAAATTCACCACTCGTGATTCTTGAAACTTTAAATCTTTCTGCAGCACCTGCTGCAAGTATCCACCGGAGTCCAGGTAAGAACTCAAACTCTGCATTTCCAAGTGATTTAGAAACGTCTGATTTGCTCTGTTTGCATGTGAAGCTGTTCATTTTTCACATTTCATAGCCATGATTGGCAGAGTCCTCTTTGTAAACTTTGTAAACTTAACTTACGTCGCTAGCATGAAAATGCAGCTTTTTTGCTTGCTAAGTTAGCTACGTTAGGACGGAAAGATAAAAAAAAAACAACAACAACAACAAAACGAAACAAAACATAAAAGTCTCAGTGAAATGATGAACAACAGCAGAAATGTGATGAAGAACTGAAATGTTCTTTCGAGTCTTCCATCACTGGCAGCCGAGGTTGTGCATTCAGTTTGTTCTCTCGCCATCTCTGAGTGTTTAGTTTAATTTCACTGTGAATACTGTAATAAGTATTGCAATATATCGTATTTGAGAAAACTGCTAATAGTTTTGTTCTTTCGCAGTACATTATACCCTCAAACAAGCCAGACGATGAGAGAATTTTGGACAAAGGTACATGCTAATGATAATATTAATGTTTATGGTGGAAAGGGAAAAGCTGTACACCCTTTGTTACAAGGCCAATGAGATAATTTACCCTACAACAACTAGATGAAGACAGAAATGCACCGTTCAACAGTACAACCTAAAAGTAGGACTTTAGGGTGGCCCCCTTAGTTTAACTGGTGGTACCTCTATGCAAATGCTCTGGCTCTGCCCCTGACTACAACATTACTTATTGCTATACAAACCCATCTGATGCTCTCCAGATAAAGTCAGCAGTCCAGATGATCTCATCAGAATATATGATGTATGCAAACATATACTGTGGAATTACAACCACTGCACCTCATTTCACAGGTCACTTTAAAATTGCTTTGTGTTGTTTCGCAGTGGGTTTTTTTTTTTTTTTTTGGTCGAACTCATTATAGTTACCTGATGGCCACTTTGCTATCCAAACAGCCTAGAGCTCAATGGGCAGTGATTGATGCTATAACTCACATTCAGCAAGAGATGGAACTGTATTTTCATCGCATGCAGTGGTTCAGCTTAAGGCGAAGTCTATATGAAGTTTATTTATATAGCATCGTTCATACACAAGGCACTTCACTCAGAGGCACGGAGAAAACATTAAAAACAGAATATTAGAATTAAATTAATCGTGTTAATATTTTTTTCCAAGTAAACCAAACCAGTTCCTGCAGGCCTACCACTAGTATACAGCTGCTCTAGTGCACAGGAGCACTTTCAGTGCTATAGACAAAATACAACAGAGGCTGCCAGAGGTGTTTAATTTAGTTTAAATGGCACAAGAAGAAAAGCGAATCAAACTTAGAGTGATTAGATTTCACCTTCTGACTGACTGGAGCCATGCCATAATGTAGATAAAAACAGCACACAGCCCATACACAATTAACTATTCATACTGACAACAGTTTCTTCCCCCTGTATCATCTTGCTTTGAGGCTTGCTTTGTTACAGTCAGATGTCATCGGCATTAGTGTTTGTCTGAGGCACATAAATCAGGAGGTTCCTGCTGGAGGGGCTGCCTGTTAATTATACAGTCTTTTAATTAGACAAAGCCACTACTCCCAATTTGTCGTCTGCATAAGCATAGGATGAAGCACATGCTCAGAGATGTAGAGCCTTGGACAGCACACAGTCAGTGCCCAGACAGACTGACTAATATCTGGTGCCACTGTGAACCACTTCTACTACTTCATTATACTCAGTGGAGTAAACAGGCCACTGACATCTTGTCCCACGGCATGGAAGGAAGCAAAAACTAAAATAGTTTATGCTTCAAGTTTCCAGCTGTATTCTAATTTTCTAGTTTTTGCATCACTTCAGATGTAGCAGTTTGTTCTGATAGAGAAAGCAGTCGTGCAATAGTTAAGAGTAAAACTGCAATGATGAGCCGCAGTTGCATCTAAAACTGTGACCATTTCCAGCCTATAGTTTGTGTTGAACAATATTACAGAGAGAGGCGCTTTTAAGATTAAGGCCAACATTGTAGCATAATGCCCTCAGAACCATAAATAATTGTCTCAACTCACTGCTTATGTTTATTGTGGATGAAAACATGTATTGCTGAAGGGGATTGTAAGTTTATGTGTGCATCTGGGATCCTCAAATGATAATCAATGGAAAAGTCAGCTGATGTAGGCAATTTCTCAAGCCTGTAGTCAACATTATATCTACTCTGCAAATGGAGCATGAACCTGACAAATGAGGTTTTAAAAATATACCAGGTAACAATTATTTTCTGTGTAAACATATCGGGGATTATCAGTGTCCTGAGCAGTGAATGAAGAACCACTCCTGCTTTGTTCTTTGTTTTTTGTATCGATTCTGGCAGTGTGTCTATGCATGTGAGTCCCTCCTGGTCACCCCTAACACACAGGGACAGCCCACACGCAAGATGGCATGGTGCAGTATGCAGTGAGATCGATTTTTCACAAGTTCCTCCACTGAAGAAACCAGACTTTTTTTCGTTGTTGCCTGAAAAGACCTCAGGCAAAAACAGATACGACCTCAGTTGGCTGGTGGATTGTTAGAGCTCTCATTAAGGTTTTACTGGCTCCATCAGTGTCATTAATGAGGCCAGTCCTAGTCCATAAGTCCAAGGCTGAATTTCTTTCCCAGTCCAACCGTGGAGCCAATTCTGGTCTTGACAGAGATGGAGAACTCAGTGAGCTGCTGAAAGGCTCCAGCTTGGTACGGAGCTGGCTTCTTCTTGTTGATGAGTAAACAACTTGATGCTATGCTGCATGTCTGTTTTCATTAGTGGCGGCTACAGCAGCACGATAACGTTGCTGTTACCAATATAACGAATATATTCAGCAAATGTTGCTTTTGGTTAACTGTCATGGCAATGCTATAGTGGCTTCTGACTAGATTTTTCTTTTTCTGTGTGTTGTGGCCTGAGGGAAGAGAAATATTTCATTTAGTCTAAGAGGCTGCCTGTCTAGTGTGAGCTCCAGTGGAAGGGATGATTATTTACACAGCCTTTAAGTCCGATTTGTCAGAAAGAGGAAGTGCAAGCTGGTCAGTGATCACATCATTTCACAGATTCTCTGACTGTTCAACAGTCAGGATACTGGAATGTACTCTCAGCTTTTTATCCGACAGCAGTTCAGCTGCCTTTTGTGAACACATCACATATTTTGTGTAGATGACGCTGTTGGTTGTATATTTCCTCCAAGAAGGAGTCTGCCTTGAAGAAGATTGAGTGTTGTTGCTCCCACTCTGCCACATTCATTCCAGTGTTTGGAGTCTGTTGGAGTGGTGTGGGTCTGCGATAGTGCTGAAGGGCCCATTTCTGTGTGCTTAATCAATCTCTTGTACGTTTTCTTTTGAACTTAATTGACTGATTTTTTCCCCAAGACGACCAATCCAGGGTGGGTGAAGTGGGTGCAGTTTCGCACTGCTGTTCACTGGCCCTCGTGAATCTCAATCTATTGATCACACTGCTGCATGGGGAAGCCATATCTGCTGCCTTGTCAGCAGTCTCTGTTGGCTCTTAGAAGGAAAAAGGTTGAGGCTGTGTGGAGTGAGCACTCACATCCTGCTTTTTTTGTTATCAAGCGAAACTGGAGAGTATCCTCCATTCCTGAATTACAGATTGGTTTGAAAAATAAGCTTGCTCAGATGCATAAAACAGCTGTGAAAGTAGTGAGAAAATAATGGAAACCTGTACAAACTTTTTATGAACCACAACAGACTGTCCTCTCTTTCCTGAATATGAACTACTGCCTACAGGAAAAAGACCCAGAAGCCAAAGTCTAACTCAAAGCATTTTAAGCTATCATTTCTCCCAGCATCGATAAAACAGTTCAACTCCACTAAATCTGGACTTCAGCACTGACTGCACATTATCACTTTACATTCTTTTCATTTGGAATTGTTTGCACTTCAATGCTTACATGATTTTAACTGAGGTTGTGTTAATGAATGTTCAGTGGATGTTTTGTTGAGCGCGTCCCCTTCTAGTGTTTTTTATTCCAGCAACAGATTGTAGCACTGTGTCCAAGACGAATTTCCTCACAATAAATTTTATTATTTTCCATCTATAAATCTAAAACACTAGCAAAGAGAATAAAACCATGAAACAATGAGGAAAAACGTCAAGAGAATATGACTTCAAATAGCCACTTTAACTTATCTTGCATAGCTGGAAGTGCAAATGTAGGACCTTTTAGGTGAGATTTTGATTGTTGGGTTGATTGACTACAGAACCATCAGTGGGGTGTTTCACTGAGCTATGTTCATCGAATAATTTAATCTTGTTTAAAGAAAGTAGTCAGCATTATGTAGGTGTGGTCTTTAATAATGCATTTTCACATGATTTATGCAGTTAGGAGCTGTTATCATGCCACACCATGACATGCTGAAATGTCACTAGAGCCATTAAACAAATATACAGTTATTAACGGTGGGCTGCAGTATATCAACTGTGAGTTCCACTTGAGTGGCTCAGTCATTCCGTCAATTTTAGCTGAAAGCGCACAAAACTGTCAACGAAACAAATGTGTAAAAATTCCGCTCAAAACAGGCAAAACGCTTACATCATAGTCGTCATTAATTTTGCTGAAATGCATCTTCATCAGAATTGTTGAGATCCGTAAAAAGAATTGTTCTGAAAGTGATTTCAAGGAAAAAAATCCATCAGTCATGTTTGTGTATTTGTGAATGTGTGTGTTTACTCCTCATGGGTGCTTGTATTGATGACAGCTACATTTTTCTTAGTTAAACTCATTACCATCATCTCTGGAGAGGTTAACTAAAAAGCAGTCAGCAGTCTTGCTCAATGGAAGATTAATGATGATAATTTATTAAGGTAACAACAGGAACCCATGTAAGACGATTTCCAACTTAAATTTTAATATTTGATTAACATTAAAATTCAATGACATACAGTGAATAAACTGGATGCATGGATGATTAATGCTCCACTTTCGCACTGTAGTTAAGAATTAACACATGAATATGTCGCTGATGCTTCAAGATTATCAGCTAAGACGTGAAATAACATGCTGTTTATTTCATTTTGACCTTGATATTTCTGATTTATTTTTCTTGCCTATTGTTTACTCACTGCTCACTACTGTTACTGTCCTCATCTGCACAAATGACTGCGAGAGGAATTGTTAAAGAGTTCAAGGATGGGTTTGTAAAGCCAAAAAAAGATATTTCTGTCAGAAGCTAATGAAACTAGTCACATATCGTGTTTCCTCTACATTCGTTTAGGAGTGGCGGGCTACCACTCCTTCAAATTTCATTTATTTATTTATTTTTTTAAATTGTTGCAAATATACCACCACTGCATTTATCCACCTTCCCAGCACAGCCTGATGATGAGCATAACGGGCGGAGGGGGGGATCCTATTGGAGTTACTACGACGTTAATTACTCGCGAGAGCACGGCACGTCAGGCACCAGGCCAGAGAGTCAGAGGAGTGTCGTCCTGGAAGACAGGGCAGCGACTTACTGGAGAAAAGGTAGCCTTATTAGCTGAACATAACTCCTCAAGTTTAAACAGACATTCACAAAATATTGATGGCCAGCATACCGGTGTATGTAGTATGATGTATTAACTGCTGACTGCGTTTTCAGTTGAACTTATTCAAATATTTCTCCCTGAAGAGAAAGACAACTGATGAAGATGACGCTAGTCAGGTATCAATAGCCTTTTAATGTAAACAAAATTGTATTTTAATGTTCACACTTGTAACGTAACTCAAAATGTAATCGTATTGGAAAATTAACATTTGACAGGGAGGACTAGTGGAACAAAGTGAAAGAGAGCAGAGCAAAGCAGGGCGAGAGCCGAGTGAAGGAGCAGGAGAGCAAAGTGAAGGTGCGAACCCTAACCCATCTAGCTGTTAAAGAGATTATTATTTATTATTTTTATTTCATTTTATTGTTTTTTTTACTTTTTACATTCAGCCTTTATCTGACATAGTATACGGCTGAGATGTATAGGTTGTGGTGGTTATAAGGGAAAAAGCCATTTTCAACTGGCCAACCAATAAATAGGTTGTAAAAGTTAAATCTGTAGTCAAGTGTCATTTGTTTATGCCGCCACAGCCCCCGCTGCTGAAATCAATCCTAGAGGAAACACTGACACATGCATACAACACTTTGATGGTAAGATGTAATGTAGTAGCAAACATTCCTGCTCTCTCTCTCTAACTGCTCTAGCCTCCAAACAAAGACTTTAATAGTTTTCACCACTCTGCGTGGCTGCTCATTAACGGTGTAGGATGAGGGTGTGTATTGCTTTCAGTTAGCACAACATTGTTAACATTTCCCAACACGCTGTCTACAAAGACTTAGGCGTAAGGTGGGAACTTATTGGATCTGTCAGGTCATAACAATCAGCTAACCCTTTGCCACCCTGTGTCTTCTGGGATGAATCTGACGTCTCATTCTCTCATTCTGTTTTTTATCACACTGAGTATATCCTGAATGAAAGTGGTCAAAGAAATTGCTTAAGAGTTCCATGTTATTCCATGTTAATTAAAAAAAACAAAAAAACAAATGAGGTCATTTTGCTACCTATGGCATTTTAATCCAACTGAAGACTCTGAATCATCTCACCCCAGAAGGCTAATAGTACACAGTAACTTAAGGTTGTGAAGGCTCCCTGTGGTCCTGCAGGCCAGCGGCTGTCCCCCTCCCCTGATAGGGGTTGATGGGGGTTAGCTGAGTGTAGATTGTCTGCTTTGAGCCACCGCACTGGGCTTCAAAATATATAGATTCTTTATTTATTTCTGTACAATGAAATCTCTGTCAATCAGTATCCTCTTTCCCTAAATAAGATGCAAAATATAAATATTGCAGCATGAATGAAATGACAGAATGTCTCGGAAATGTAATGTAAAGTGCAAATATTTATGAGTATGGATTTTTAGTTCCCTGATAATATGCACCTATAGCATATGTAGATATGGAACATAGTATGTTGTCTGATATAAGTTGTTTCTCAAATTAGCTTTTGCGCATTCAGAATGATGAACCAGAGGATTAATAGTGAGTCACTGGAACATCCACAGTACTTTTGTCCTAATATCTCTTTGCATTACTGTTTTGAATGCCAGTGGTTTGACAGTGATTTTCCCAGAGCTGCCATAAGGAAACAAATCTGCTGCACTGTCAGTTTGACAGCAGCCTATGTCAGAGAAAGGCAAAGTGAAAGGTCTGTCAGGGCCAGTCAAATTATTTCTCCTGTCCTGATGCACTCTCTGACAGATAAGCTGTCCTTACACCCACCCCCCTCCTTGACTCACCTCTGTCCTAGCTAGTCTCAGTGGAAAATGTGATTGATACAATAGTGCAGGCAGGAAAAAAATGTCAACACTTGTTGTCTGGGAGAGGTCTCCATCAGTGGCACAGTTAACACAGGTCTTCTCCATCCATCGCTATAAGACTAAAACATCACACCGGTCCCCAAACAAATGTCACAGGACTCAGTCTACCTTGTGTTTCTATTGTGTGCGCCGTTATGGAGTTCAGCTAAGTGCTGACAGACAGTGAAGAAAGACGCAGTGAATTTAGAAGAGTGAAGCTTCAGTGGTGACATTTTTGAAATGGTTGAGTTGTGGCTCACTCCAGGCTTTAAGACCCCTCTGTTGGGTCTATGCAGATGTCAACACTGTTAATGTAATGTCAAGCTTACAGGTTGGGGCTAAAGAAAACATATGCAGCTTCATTAGACCTGCCAAGTGGGAATATAATTGGAAATATTTGTAAGGAACCTGCTAAGACTGAAGTCTTGCACTCTGGCTTCAAATGGGGTCATAAATGTAATCAGTGTTTGCAGTTTTGTGGTAAAACTGCTCCTCCAGGATCCATTTGGCCTAAGTGAAGTTAACATGGTGCTGGCACTTCAAAACCATAATTCACTTTTACTGGGGCCACAGAAAGAAGAGTCATTTGTCATTTATTTATCATATGACACACATGTAAATGGATTACTAAGCTGGGCTTTGGAGTTCATTCTCTCCTTCCTCTACTTCTCTGCTCCTCATCCCTCACTCCTGCTGTCTCTCTCCTGTCACCAGAGCGGTGCTCATATCCATTACATGGCTCTGCTCCTGTGATAAATCTGTCTGTCAGCAAGACATCATAATCAAATTGTTCCAGAGGTCATTTAACATTGCAGAGGAGGGACTTAGCTTTAGCCCTTGGAAGATCCGGCTCAAATACAATTTACGTGTCAGAGATGAATTGTGGAATGAAACATTTACAGAGAAAATGGACTGTCTTGCAGACTGAAATAGCCTTGTTATGCCGTCTTTGTCACTTTATCTGCTAACGTCCATCACTGGTATTTAGGTGCTACCCACTTTGCTGTTAAGTAGTAACAAAATGTACAAGGTGAAGCAGCTGGTTCTGTTAGGAACACAAGTGTAGCCTGAATGAGGTCTAGGGGCACATGTGCTTTCCAAAGACATCACAATGAACACAGATTATTTTTTTTTTTTTTAAGAAAAAAAAAAGCTACAAGATACATCTAATTAACACAACAATGGACCTTTGCTCCTAAAATGACCCAACAGAATGTAAAGATTGTTAGTAGGGCTGGTTCCTATCTTTGTCTGATTACGATCCACTGCCTTCACCTTATATAAAAACACATGTAATGCGTTTTCATAGTTTGGATCATTTGTTGTTTTAATCTCTACCCTGCCTGCCTGCGTGCGTGCGTGCGTGTGTGTGTGGGCATGGACCACATGAGGAGCCCATGTGCACTTTCTCTCATGTCACATGCACTTTCCACCTCAGCAACTTTCATTGTAACAATGTATGATTGTGTTTTTGTGTGTTATTGTACGTGCCTGGTCGATTGTAGAAACCAAATTGCTCCCCATGGCTGAATAAGTGTTCTAAATCTGAATGACATCACAAAATGTCATGATCGAACTTCAGAACTGTAAAGATTTAACAGTTAATCAAATGATCAATCAAATCCTGAAGTATTGCGCATTTGTTTAAAAAAAAAAAAAAAAAAAAGCCAAACGAAGCATTTGCTGAATCCAGCTTTGTAAATGTGTTATATGTTTCACATTTTTACAAATCTGTCAGAGGAGGTTGATGAATCAATTTCAGATAGCTAGTACAGTGTCCAGGTGGGATTACCTGTTTGAAGGTAGAAAAGCACAGCTCATCCTGATTGGCCTTGCACCTCAATGGATGGAGCAGTGAGAGACTCTGAAGAATCTGTTTCCAGAGCAGGAATTCAACCTATTTTGATATAAGAAGCTAACCTTAATCTGCTGCTTGTGGCTGATACTTCCAGTGTGGTGGGGTCAGAATCTACGATAAATTTGACCGTCTTTAGCTGGAGAATCCCCTTCTCTTCCCTTAGTGCAGGAATTAAAAGTCCTCCAATCAGAAAGCTGTGCAGCTGTGCTGCCAAGTAATGAAAAAGTACCTATCAGGGCCTTCAATCCCATGTTCACCTGCAGGTATAATCATTTAGCTTTGCAGGACCTCTTTAGCAGCTTGGAAACAAGTTATCACAATTGTTCCCAATTATTTCAAATCCACATGATCATTGTTGTGTCTTGCTTTTTAAATAAACAACTGCAATGTTCTTGTTTCAGTTATTTTGTTAAAGTAAATCCTTTCTTTCACTCATTTATACTTCCAGCAGCTTATTGGAAAAGTGATCACATGGTCATCCTCCGTTATTTAATCATAACGAAGTAAGCCTCATCTGTCAATTCTCTGCGTTGTATTTTCATCAGGATTTGAGAATTGTGTTCATTTCTCTTGTGCCTGAACTGCTTTTTGAAACAGGCAGTCTCCTTTTCCTGTTTTTAGTGCTAAAATACTGGTTGATGACATTAACACTGGTAAAAATATGGCCTGAATGTATGTCCTTGGTGACAACCACTTTCAGCAATTCCTGCTCTAGGACAGTTCAAGCTAACTTCAAAACAGAAGTACAAACTCACAATGAGGTCAGAATGAGTGTAGGTTACTGCAGGAGCAGCTCTTCAATATCAAGGCCCTTGTCATACTTGTTTTTGAAGTGAAATAAACATTTACAAATGAATAATTGATTATATCTGTATTATTTGAGGGGGAAGGAATAGGGAAATATGCGTGTTTTGGGTTCTTCAAAGACATACCTAATGCATAAGTAATACTTTTCACTTTCAAGTGTAAAGTCCCACTTTTGCCTCAGGTAGTTCATTTCTCTGTGTTTGTATCTCCCTCTCCATTCTCCACAAATATTAATCAGAATGAAATGAGGAGAGGAAATACATGGAACAGCACATCAAAGACACAGTCACATGACACATGAATAGTCCAGTTGAACTGAGACTCATTTACTCCGATCTACTAACATCGCAAGCAGTTTTCATTTGTATTTTTATAAATTGGATGAGAATACTTTTTAGTTTTAGACAATTTAAGTAATCTGAACTGCTTAAGTTTTTTTACTCAACATAATACCATAATGATGTTTACTCTGACAAAATCTATGGTAAATTTAGTCTACTTCAAAGTATTTGCATTATTTAACATGTTTCTGTTGTATATCCACTCATTGGGAAGATCTATTAACCTGTTAAATGGGATGATGTGCATCTTAAAAAATGTGATGCAGACACGGAATTCTTTTATTTCTAAGATTTTTTTTCTTGGTTTATTAGATAGGACATTTTGTCAGGAATGAAGGTACCATATAGAGAGATGGGAATGACGTGGCAAATAACTGAAAATGGAACTGAACTCTAGTTTTCGACATTCATAAACCACTTTGATAAAAACTTTGTTCTGACAAAAATAACACTGAATGCAAGTAACCCACATGGTTCTCCTCTCCTTCCATGGCAACGCCAACATGTGATTTCACAAAAGCTTTCTGCTCTTGTGGCTTGAGGTCAACAGGTATGAGGCCGTGATGGCAGAAATTAATTCTGTAGAGGACATTAGACATTCAGACTGCTTGACCCTACAGAGAAGCTCAAGCCGCGCATCTGTTTGGACATTAAGTGGCGTGAGTATTTCAGGAGTAAATCTTGGATGCTTGGCTGAGTTAAAAGCAAACAAAAAGAAAACTTCATAATAATAACAAATCGATGGTCCTTTCTTAATCGATGTCTTCCTTAAGGCCAAACTCAGAGGTACAGGAAGCAATCAAGGAAACAATGGCAGGTACAAGAGTAATTTTCTGGGACGAGAGCTTTGCAGATGGGAGGGGTGGGCAATTAATGAGAGGATGACCATCTGCGACCCAGCTGACAACAGTAACATGAAATCTGTGAACTGAACATCGATGCAAAATTTATGTCCAAGCAGTCATTCTGTGGCAGTAAATTTAGAACCAGTATCTTTGCGTATACATTAGCTTTGACAGTGTATCAGCTTTAAAAGAGCCTTTCCACATCAGTAATAACAGAATGAGTAGCAATAAAAGAAAATGGAATTTAAAAAAAAAATATATATTTCTCTCTCTCTCTCCCTCCCACACATTGGAGAAAATAGCACAAATGTAGATAACACAATAACTGTCTGAAAAACAGCATTTTAATCTGCTGTTTGTTAATTAGTCTAATTGTGGGCTTGAATCTATTGAGGAACATCTTGATCCTGATTAAGCTTCATGTGCACTCTCATGTTGACCAGCTTATTATTACAGGCGGCCCTTCAAAATTTGTTGGACAGAAGGATGTTGCCAAGTGAGGCATTAAATGAGGTGAAAGTTGATGAGAGAAAAGTAAAAATGAAAAACAATTATATTAATCATGAAGTAATATCTAGTTACTTTAAGGTGGAGATAATATATATATATAAATTTGGGAAGTTTGCTTTTGCAAATAGATATGTGCCCACAATTTTCATCCAACCTTATTCCAACTACATTGACAATTCACTGGTCCAATCATCTGGAAGCCAGGGGAGCAACACTGACTACTGTACGTATTTGTTTTGATGGTCTTGTGGAGGAAATGATCATTTACACAACCATAAAAGGTTGATTGAATATAAATATATATGCAATAATCTTCTATCATGGCATTGACGCTAAAAGGATTTGAGTTCCGCGCTCTTGACAATGTGAAATTGTTCTTTAATCTGACACTAGCGCTTGGCTCATGTTTAGGATGGTAGAGAAATGAATGCAGATTGTCTTCTGTCCTCCGGGAGTGTGTTGAGATCGACTCTGACTATTTACTCCACCCAATGTGGCGTTCATCCTGCCATCACTCAGTTTTGTCCAACCACCTTATTGGCATTATGAAAATGCAACAAATTTCAATACAAGCTGTGCATTTGTATTTAAGGCTCATATATTTATGAAAACCGACTAAATGGCCACTCGAGCAGAATTTAATGTCTGTGGCTACCCTTCATTAGACGGCATGATCAAATGTGACAAGACTACACAGGGATTTGCACACGCACACAAACACACTAACAGCTTCAGTATTGCACTTGCTTTGTGGTAAACAGACAGCTGAGGCAACTGTGATAGAGCTGAAGACCAGGCCACAACCGCTCCAGCAGCATGGACAGACCCTTTGCCTTTCCATACACTGATCGTATTCATCAGTCTACATGAATATCAGAATCTTCCATTAGAGTGCTAAATCACCTTTCGAACAGGCCTAATACATTTGGCACACATTTCACGCACTCATAATGGAAAACAGTTTATTTCTACTTCCAGTAGATCACAGAACCTTTGATACATACAAAGTAAATTTTTAATTTAAATAAATTTAGAAATTTAATAATAATCATAAGCTTTGCTTATATGGCACCTTTCAAAAACACTGCTGTTTTTTATCCAGAGAATTCCACTTCCAGTTATTCCAGTTTGCAGTGATGGCTGTTGGTGAAGTTGACTCATGCTTTGCCTGCCACAGCTGCTCGCGCCCAGTTATCAGGTAAATGAGTAGAGATAATAAAATGCTTTCCAGGTGTGGAAAGGAATAAACATCTGTTTGAACCCCAGTCAGATCCAGACTTAGGGGTTTTTTGAGAAGTTTGCTGTGACTAAAAGAAGAATCAGGGTGGTGCAGTTTATTAATGTTGTTTCCTGGTGTGCAGACACAGTGGTTGTGGCAATATCCCCAGAGTGCCTATATGACATAACAGAACAGGATCTTTCATTTGTTAGATGGGTTAATAGCCGTGTTAATGCATACTCTGACTGCAGTCACGAGGTTCCAGGTTGGTCTCGCTCACCTGCCGCCTTCATGCCTTGAATTATAAGATAATGCATGTGAAGAGGGTTAAAACCTCAATTTTCATCAGCGAGGTCGCTTAACTCATAATGAAAATAATGTTAGTTGCAGTCTCATATTAAATGTAATCTGAATGATACATTGGAATGCATGATTTTCTTGAACAGCACATTAAAAGGCCATGAAGATGCTGGAGCAATGTTCGTATCATAAAGTGGTGTAATGGGTTTAAAACTACAGCCCCTGGGGTCTCCTCTGACCTGTGATCATACTTTCGCAACCTTAATAGGCTGTGTTATTGTTTCTAGGCTATGGTCTGCAACATCTGGTGTCGTTATACTTAAGTTAAGAGCTGCTCTCCTCAGAACAACACTGGCTCACACCCCCTGTACAGGCGTGCTTATTAATGTACCTTGTTGCTCTCAGTCAACCAAATGTGCCTACAGAGAGCTCGGTAACAATATTCATAGTCGGGTTTATGATTTTCTTTTTTTGTTATTCAAGGTCGTTCTGTATAGGAATTATGTTACACCAATTTAATGAATTGGCTATTGTCACAAAATACATTCTCCGAATGGCAGCTATTTGCTCGAGTAGTGACTGCTTGAGTGAAATGATTGCTTTTGAAAAATCATGAAGGAATAGCTAAATTTCCTCTTTCAGCTCTACAGCTGATTGTAGTGAAACTGCTCCTGAGAGAGCATAAATAAAATGATTTTTACCTGCAGTGCTCTGTTTGTCTCTGACCTGCACAACAGAAACAAGGCATTACATCTTTATTTAACAGGGATCACTAGGACAATACATTCATATGGACATGGTCAGAAATGAAGTGTTTGATGCTGGCTGGAAAAGAAGAATATGGCGTGGCTTATTGAATGCAATAACAGATCAGTCATCGCTCGTGGATAGAACAGACTAAATCCATGGATTCAGAGCTCTCTAGTAACAACACAGTGCATCAAATACTGTACTTAAAATGGTATGAGGTCAGAAAACTCTTTCCCTGTCAGGTAGACGAGCAGAAACAAAATAGCATATTACTAGCAGTGAATAACATAGGGACTGAATAGCAGAGCTCTCCGTAATTCAGTCCATTTCATTTAGATGTTGGTGGCTGGAGAACAAACATTTCTGGATAGCTCTGAGACAATATGAAAACAGAGGAGTTGTGAGCAGTAGACGACATCCAGGGTGATGACCCCCAACAAGTTTTCCAGCTGTAGGCCTAATGAGGCCTGGTTCGCTGGTGTCGTATCCTTATTACTTTTGCTTATAATGAGGGTCAGCCTGTTAGGCCATTCAGCTCTGATCATCCTTATTAGGAGCCAAGTGAGGGAGAAAGAAAGGAAGAGAAACAGAGAGCGCTTGCTCAAAGAGAGACAATATTTTTACTACTCATCTGCTTGCGGTTATATTTTGTCTGAATATTGTGTACCCTGAATTCTAGATTCAGTCAGACTTGATTTTGTATTGATTTTTGTGTCAATGTGAAGAAGCTAGGGAATCATGATAAGCCTGAGATAATTACACTTGGTTTCACACAAATTCACACACACATGCACACACACTCTCTCTCTCTCCGCCTCTTTTTTGAAACGTCTGTCTATTTCCAGCTCATACTTTTTTACCCTCTAGTGTTAGATTGGACTGGGTGAAAGAAGAATGAAAAATCAATGAAGCAATGAAGAGAACTCTGCTATTAAAAGGTCCCTTGTGGAAACATGAAAAACACACACAATGCTATTAAATTAATAAGCTTAACACCACAAGTCACACTCCACCACTGCAAAGGTTGTACGGGTCATGGGGAATTAATTGGACTAAATTAGTAATGAGTAATAGAAAGGATGAAACTGTCTTGAGATGGAGATGATCAAAGCCAAGCAGGGTTTTATGGAGCAAACTGCAGGGGTGGGAGTAAGTCACACATGTGCAAATCATGTTATAAACCCGATTCCCGCATAAAATCGGTGAAAAGTAATTAGTTATGAAGAGTTTAGTTTTTGATGTCAATATTAGCCTGAAAGACTGAAACTGTTTATACCCTCTTGCTGACATTTGACAGTTTGTGGCAATTTAGAGTCTGAATCTTTTACTGCAAGTCACTCACTGATACAGTCACTGTTATTATCTTAATGTTATTATGATGGCCGATATTAGCACTGTTTCAAGAAGATATTGGGCTGGAAGCCCAAACCAGGCAGCATTTTGTGTGGAATTTATATGTTCTCCTCGTGCCTGTGTTCGTTCACTTGGGACACTCCAGCTTCCTCCCACAGTCTTAAGATCTGAAGTTCTTGTAGGCCTGAGTGTGAGCAAATGGGTTGTCCCCATATGTTAACCCTGTGAGACTGGCAACCAATCCTGGCTGAACCCCGGCCCCATCCAGCT
Organism: Echeneis naucrates; assembly: GCF_900963305.1. Lineage (NCBI taxonomy): Eukaryota > Metazoa > Chordata > Actinopteri > Carangiformes > Echeneidae > Echeneis > Echeneis naucrates. The sequence goes on along the minus strand of NC_042515.1, from coordinate 19,982,583 downwards.
GGGATTGGCTCCCGCCCCCCGCAACTCTGATGTATGAGCGGTATGAATAATGGATGGTTAAATGGATCTTATTAGTAGTAATTTCACCCCCACCGATACAGTTATGTTTTCACTTGTGTTTGTTTGTTTGTTTAATTGTAGGCATTTGTGTGGATCTGGAAAAAGTAGGCTATCCAGGAATTTTTGCAATATTTTTCCATATTTGATTCTTTGATCAGTTCTGTTAGGAGTGTGTGAAGATAATGCTGTCTGTCTGCACTCAGGTCTTCTCAGCCCACACATCCCTAGCCCTTCTTTGAAAGCTTTTGTCACTTGATCCTGGGGAAGCTGAAAGTGGCAGCATTGGAGATGAACTTTGTGGTTTTGGAAGGAAGGGGAGGAAGAAAGTGTATGCCCCCTTTTTGAGAGCCCGAGATCAAAGCAAACACATCATGCACGTACACGTTACATTTATACCTCGTTCAATGCTGAGCGACATACCTCAAAAAGAGAAATAAAGCATTCAGAAACAGCATACAAATCCCTCTCATTCTTTGCGCAGGTTGGAATGTAAAAAGATTCTCCAAACATAGACTCAAAAATTGCTTCAAATGGATATTCAGCGAGAAGCATGTGGAGGAATGTGCACTTCAGATGGGTGAAGCGGGGGGGGACAGAGAAAAGAAGAGGCCCGAGTAGCCCCACTTTCAAGTTATGGAAGCCCTTTGAGTATACACTGCATCACAGTCAACTGGAGAGTAATTCTGCTTCGTTTTAATTTGGAGGAAAGGCAAAGGCATATGGTTTTGCAGCTGCGCCCTTAGTAACATGAGAATGTGGCATGGAGCACAGTACAGCAAGATGTATTTAGGGAAGACTGATGTGGATCTTTGTGCTGATAAGGTAATTACACCCAATCTACAACATGTAAGGATGTAAGGAGCAAATAAATAAACAAAACTGTATATTAACAACATTCTTTTATGTAGATGCATCTTCAGCTTTGTTTTGGCCGTCAACGCACAGCACTTTCACCTCAAGCAAGTAGGTTCAGGGTTGAAACCCCAGGCCTGGGGCCTCTTTGTGCTGAGTTTACATGTTCCTCCTGTGCCTGCCTTGGTCTGATGACTATCGGCATCAGTGTTTATGTCAATATGTCATTCTTTTGATAAACTTGCCTGTTCATTGTACCCCTGCTCCCACCCAATTTCAGCTGGGATTGGCTCCTGCCCTCCAACTTGGACCTCAAAGTTAAGCAGTACATTAATGGATGGACCTGTGCAGATGATGCACAGTTGATTTATATATTTTTTTTTTATAGAAACGGCTTTATGTTTATGGATTGCTATGGAGCTGAGGCACGCTACAGGGTAAGGTAATGTGTGTGTATGTCAGAGCAAACAACGCTTTTCATGTTGCATGTAGTTATTTGACCCACTGTTCATATATTGACTGCAGCAGCTGAAACGTAGAATCACATTTCACAAGTCAGGTGCAGCATTTTTTTTCTCATCAGCAGTCATAGCATTATGAGATTGTTATGTTTGGACAGGCATCACAAACAAGGGGGTGGTTAATATGATAAGTCCTCCCCAGAAAGTAGTAAAACATCATTCCCCATAAATCATGGTTCCTCTTATTATAGAGATATATATTTTTTTTTTTTACAGCTCCCTAGTCGAAGTTTTTAGGAAGAGAAATGAAAAGCTAATTTGGGCACTTTTGTTCAGAAGTCCTTAAAGCTGAAGGAAGGAACTATTTGTGCATTCTTAACAACAGGGTTTGCATTCTGTTGCAGTACTTCTTGCATGGACCATAAAGTGTGCAGGTGTATTTGGAGACGCAATACAAAAGTCCTTCATGGGTTTTAGGGTTTGACCTTTTCTGGCGCAGATCACAACATTTTTCTGTGCTTCGATATGTGTGTGTATAGGCTACATAACACATGTCCTTTATGTGCTGAAGTTAAGATTTCAACACACTGCAAAAACATATTTCCACTGTAGGAGAACTCCAAATATTTCAGGACTGTGTATTGTGTGACTCGTGGGTTGTCTTACAGATTGTATTGTCATTATTGGCCCATGACTCATCAGTGTTATCTGCATCAAAATGAGAAAAAGGGGAGTGGGTTTATTTGGTCATATACACTCGGAGGTTAAAAAGCAGCCATCATCTTTTGTCCTGGAAAGCATAGTATGTGTAATGTTGACTAACAAGTAGAGGAGGGAGCGTGAGAGCAAGCGAGCAAGAGAGAAAAGGACAGAGGGTTTCCTGAGAAGAGAGTGAATCATGGAGGCAGAGTAGAGGTAGCAGCCCGAGGCCAGTGCATCCTGATGTCTCCTCTTTAAAGCAGGGAAATGAAATGGGAGAAGTAGTGATGGAGGGAAGATGCCGCTCATCAGGCCTGGCCCCGCTGTCTTCTTATCACCAGCAGCAGGCTGTCGCTGGAGGGCCCCACGCAGATGAGAACTGCGGTGCTGCGCAGACCACAGGGTATCCATTGAAGCATGCACAGGGTATGAATGATGTATGACAGGGCCGAGCTGGCTCAATTCAAAACAGGCAGGAAGTGCTGTAAATCAAGGTCCTGTGAGGTTAAAAGTTTTAAACTAGCTAGTCTAAGGCAGTGTGTGGCTGGTGTTTTAGAGAGGTCAAAGGGTAATTGCCTCTCCAGCATTCCCTAGGGTGGACTGTTGTGTGCTCAAACCAAATTGTGTTTCATGAAGACTGTACTCTCTTTCGCTCTCCTGGTTTCTGCATTGCAGACCACAGTGATGCCGGTGGGGGAGGACATTACCACTGCATGGCATTGGTGAGCTGACCAATTTCAAAGCACATCTGTTCAATTATACCTGAGAACCTTTAGATAATTAACTCTCTTCCCTCTGGCTCTGCTGAATTAGTATTGATTCCAGCAACTTAGCTACCAGCCCGAGCGCCTCTCTGCAGGATTGCATATGCAGGGAGATTATAAAGTCATAAACTTGTCATTTGTGTTTTTTCAGCTGCACAATTGACGGACTTTGAAAGCTTAATTGGTACATAAAACTATTTGTTTGTGATTTTATGAAGAGACAGCAGAGCTGAAAAAATGAATGTGGGAAGTTTAATAGAGCTTTGTTTAATGGAGTATCTTGTAATGGCAATAGATGCAAATAATGCTTACATACCACAGTTTCCGCCTTTAATCTTTGAGCAGCTGTATATTTATCAGCCATATGATTAGTAACCATGGAAATTAGCAGCATTAAATCTTGTAATGAAAACAAAACAAAATAAAAGAACCTCTTGACATTCTGCCTCACATTTTACGGCTCAATTTTAACATATCAAATAAACTACTGCAGAAAGTGAAGCAACATAGAAGCCACAGTGGGCCAGAAAACGCTCTGCAACTTCAGAGAACACATGCTAATAGTCAGAAAGCACCTCTATTGAAAACATTGGCAACACGCTGCGAAGACACACAACGCGACCAAGTACACAACACTGTGTGTGTGTGCTGGCATCAGAACAGAAGTGTTTCCAGGGGACACATAAAAAAGTAATGGACCTGGCTGGGTTGCATTTGTTATTCAATGCTGTGACTTTGTAAGTTAAAAGCATTGAACAACAAGTGTGCTTGGTCATGTTATGATACGTATGCAAGTGCATCCCCAGCCCCCCATTCATCACTTTTTTATGCTCCCTGGAAACATTTCCATCACGTCAAATTCATGCTTTCTGTATTTGCTTCTGTTTTGTCTATTTACACTTTTTTTTTTCCTCTTATGTGTTGCCGTCTGTACTGACTCTAATCCTGGCTGATGAGTTTGTGATGCAGTGATGTTAAGCGCCTTCATTCGGCGGAGAGAAGCGAAATTAAAAGCGTAGTAGCTGCTATATGGATGGTTGAATTTTCATTGGCTCATTGGTTTATTGAGACTGAGCATCACTTTGGAAACATCTGACAAAATAGACTTCAATTCTACACATCACTCAGTCATTCAGATGTGTGTGCGTTTAGTGTTGGAGCCGTTCAAAAATGGTGTATTTGATCTGGTCACATTGCTGGTCTCCTTCAGCTGCTCCTTCAGCACAGGATGAAAACAACGGCTGTGTCATTACTTCAAATTGTACTGAAAAAATTACAAACTTTGTCGCTCTTTTCAACTCAGAAAACACAACTGTCTTACAACTCTCTACTGCAAGCCTGCTGATAAAGAAAAACCCCTGATCGAGGTGTCTTCATGCCTCATGACTGCTCTCTGTACCCAGCTCCACAGAAAATCAATTTTGCGCCCCTCAGAATTAACTGTGTCCAATTCCCATGGATATGTTTATTTCATTCACTCCAAATGAGATTATGGACCAGCTGAGTGACCCTAAAAATATCCATAGTGAATCCATTTCTCGATGCATGGACGCAGTGTATGTGTGCGTCGCTCATGAGGTAGAGCATAGAAGTCGTTGACATTACTGCATTTCATTCTCTGCAATAATGAATCCGAATGATTTTAGGATTACATGTTCAATACCATGTCAAATAATGAATATAATCCCCCTTTTGCTTGATTTTCTTTTCTCTGTGTATCTCGTGCTGTACTGGCTGGCAGCAACTCATCATAGGACGTCATGGTTTGGTGCTTTTAAAAAGGTTCAGCAAGGTCTTTACCTGATATCAATACTCCATTGAAGCCCAATAGTGTCTCTCTTGTTTGTTTAGACTGACTGGCGCCAACATCTGTTATCCAGTCATGTGGTGAGGTGCTGGTTTTGAGTAATTAAGTACTACGAACTCCAATGAATAAGTCAGCTACAGCTAATTGAACAATATTTTACAGGTTGGCATAATAACCTGCAACAACAATCTTATAACAATGGTTGATGTGGCACTAAAATTACATTCAGCCTGAGACTAATATGTTATTAGGATTGGTAAATCTTATTTTTTACAATATGAAAGAAGGAAAAATTCTATCAAAAAGCGCACGGAATAGCTGAAAGGTAATAACTGGCAATTTTATTTTGGGGGATGAGAGTCTTCCTGCCAAAGCTGCTTTCATTTAATGACTGGTAGGCAGAATGAGAGTGACTGTGCCTCTGGCTATTCACAAAGTGAAAACACTCCCACCATAGCAGCTGCAGTGCAAACTAAACTCCCAGTGATACCTCTGCTTAGTGGCAGCAGTGCAGTGCCAAAGACCTCAAGCTTCTACTCCAGATCTTTTACATGGTAATCATGTCAATTTTTTGTCAATGAAAATGAGCGCTGTTATTCACACGGCAAAGGCCTGGTTTTCAATTTTCCACATAAAGTTTGAAAGTATTCTAATTATTATTCGAGTTCTTGCAAATCCATCGGAGCTGCAGCTTCTGAAGATTACAGTCTAAACTGCCTTGGAGAACCAGAACAGGGCCAAGGATCAATTGCTACTTCATTGGACACCAATTTAAAGTCACTCAGAGTGATTCACTTGGCTGCAGGGGCAGGTCCACAGGCCTTCGTAATGCGATTCAGGCTGCTTCTCACTATCTTAAGCCAGCCCTGACATCCTGGATACATTTATCCTCTACACACACTCACACATCTCATTTGCCATTTCATTGTTGCACGAAGACATATGTTGCCAACAAGAATGCCTGCAAACATATAATTAAGTTATGTCCACTCTCTCTGGGAAAGAGAATGTGAGAAGAATGTGTGACTCTGTCTAAAGGAGGTTTAGTTGTCTGTGGTCACCTTGACTAATTTCAAATTGATTCAGCCCCAAAACAAGCACACAATCACTTCTAAGACTAAGAAAGTTTGCACCGTCTTTAAAGTAGAATAATTAGTTGTGGACTCTAACTTGCGAAGGTGATTCGTAATGCAAAGAGGAATCCACAGATTTCTAAAATCTTTGGAAATTGTCAACTGGGTGGAACCACTTGTGTGTTTTGAGTATGTGCAGTGTATGTATGATTACTAAGACCTGCTGAGAGCATCCCAGTGCACCCAGAGGGGTGGCAGGGGACAGATGGCGGGGAGGGATGAGAGTGGAAGCTGCCAAGCAGCATTAGTCACACCCATTACTCACAGACTCTGTGCTGGCAGACAACAAGTGACTGTACCCCTGACGTCTACAAAACAGGAAATTCTCATTAACAGTTTGCTCAGGAAGGAACAATGGGGCAGCAATTAGACCTGAGCAAAGAGGCATTAGAGAGTGAGAGAGAAAGGATGAGGAGTAAGACCTCCCTTCCTCTGTCAGTGGATGCATCTTCATCACCATCACCACCACCATCACCATCACCATCATCATCATCATCAATGCTCCTTGACATGACAGCAAAATCAGACATCACTTAGGCTTCCTAACAAAAATCATGCTGTCACAATGTACATGGTGATGTCAGGGTGTTGGGTTTTATTTCTTTCTCTCTCCCCGTGCAGTCTTTTGTCATTCCTGAACATTTAAGGACAAACACATCTTATGCAGTGTTCATCCCTTTGCACTGAAGTGTGATCTAGTCCAGGCGTTAATTTTCCTCTTTTAGAAGCCTTCTAATGAAGTCACAAACAGGCCAACCCAGAGGGATGTGCCCAGCCTTTGCCACAAAGATGGAGGGAGACTTGAGGACTAATTGGCAGCACCCTTGTTTCCAGTGTAATTGCACTTATCTACTGAGTCACCTTCGAGGGTCATTAAGAGGCCCTGGATTAATTGAGCAGAGCATTGCGGAGTGGAGGAGAGAGAGGAGCCAAGCAGAGCAGATATTTGGTCCATTATAGCACTTGCAAAACTTTCTCAGGGTCTGACACGTCCGTTCACATGGGACACTTTCAATCATTCTGCCCTAATCGCTCCTCCGCTGTCACTAACAAAAGCTTGCAACTTAATAACTTGAGTGACTTTAATTTTATAGAGATTTTGGTGATCATTATTTCACAGCTCTGCTCCAACCGGCTCACTGTAATGGGTCAGATACACCACTTTGAGAGCATGATGGAGCAATGATAGTGCTTTTAGCCCGCTCATTTGTACAAGACATTGTGAAAAACAAGCTGCAGCTGCTGTGACAGAGAAATGTTTCAAGTTGAATGTAGCTTGTCTGACTAGGCAGCACAGTGCAATATGTTAAACATTCTGTAGAAATTCACATTTCTCATCACATCAAGGGCATATAGACTGGCTGCCAAAATAGAACTGAGGAAATCAAAGTGTAATGAAACTCAGAGCGTGGGGAAAAGGCTATTGTGTGTGTGTTTTGGCTTGCTTTAATGACATACTGGAAAAGGCTGAAATTCATTTTCAAGGTCACTTGTCATGCTGGAATGTGTGTACGCAATAAACCAGCCTTGCCAGGGATGGATAACGAGGTACAGATATGTAAAGCCCCCCCCACCCCCTGCTTCACAGGACCAAGACATCAAGACTGGAAGAGACACAAAATGACGGCAATGCAGCACACCAAAATGTTTTCTGAATGTGTGGTCATTTTGCATCCCTTTGTGGCCCAGTGACTTCCAATCTTATTGTGGTCTTTTGGCAACTTGCTGGGTTGTGTGAATCTCAGGCTTGGCTTTCAGTCAATGTCAAAGGTTTGGTGAGATCAGCTATTCACATTTGATGGCTCAGCATATCAGCACTCCCATTAGGTTACCACGACAGCAGCTCTCATAGTAGTAACTGGCGTTGCACACAGTCAGTGTTACTCGCAAAATATAGCCAAACGCAACCTCAGTAGTAGCGTTGGCTTTCCTCATTTGCATGCATTTTAGCAGTGCAGAGCTGCCGTCAAGTGCTTGCTGAACAAACTGAGGGGCTTAACCTTCTGTAATGCTTTCACATTGATGCATCTACTGGAGTTCTCACTTTCTCTCCTCTTTGTTCTTTGTGCGTACAGCTGGATTAGGCTGGTGTCTTTGCTGTTTGAGGCGGAGATGGATGTTGATGGGCCTGACCTTTCATTTGCGTGCCATGCATGGCGGAGCACACGAGAATGCTTGTCAACAGCCAGTGTGTGTGAACAATATATTTGTGTGCTCGCTGTAATCTCTTACTAAAACATCCGTCGCTTTCTCATTGAGAAAGAGGCAGAAGACAGACGAAAAGGGCATATTTGTGTTCTGCCACTTTGTGCAGTAGGAGAAAAAAAAAAAAAAAGGCAAACTAGGGATTCGAACAACTGCATCATATGAGAGAGCGAGACAGAAAGACAAAGAGAGGAGCATTGGCAGTACTGAAATGTCAACATGATAAATCCAACCTTTACAACCAGTCTCTGGTCTAAGTGAGCCTGTGTCCCAGCATTAATAATCATATATATCAAATTGTTTTGGAATAATTAATCCACCATGAGCTGTCATACATCCCCTCTGAGGGGTCTATAAATTCTGCTTTTAAAGGAGTTATGACTAATACATATATACGCGGAGCTGCCTTGGGGGAGAAAAAGGTGCTTTTTATTGGCAGAGGGGATGGTGCTTGTTAAACAAGCCTCGCCAGAGCTTGGTGGGTGTCAAGCCCACGTAAGAGAGAGATCAATCTCTCTAACCTGTGTCAAGCCTCTGATAGATGAAGCAGGAGAGGGGGAGGGGCTGTCAATTTTGCAGATGGTTTTACCTCTGAGACTTTCCAAGTTCAGCAGCTACAGCAGAGCAGTACACCGCTGAAATACCTTGATATGGAAAACAAACCTCAGCAGAGCTGTCAACCAACTCTTTTCATCCCCTCTCAGCCACTCTGGGACGGGCCCTCATAGCATTCGGGAACAAATACACCAGTGAAATCTCAGTAATGGTTGAAGGTCATAGTGGAGCAACAAGTTTACCCACTGGTGGTAACCTGGAACTAAATCACACAAAGGATTGTGTTTTTGCTGATTCTGTAGAAACGACGCTGCATACTGCAGAGAAAATATACTGGCTGTAAGGCACATGGCTTTTGATCAAGCTAAGTTTGTAGTTTGTTTGCATTGGTGTGGTGGCAGTGAACCTTCAATGTGCAGTGTATCAGTCCTTCGGGCATCATGCTAGAGAAGCTCACATCACTTATCCTGATCAAACTCTTCCTATAAAATTATAATGGGGAATGTGCAGCGGAGCCATTTTCTTCATTTCAACTTAAAAGATGAGACACTTGGTGTGCCTCTTCTTAAAAAGCCCCATAAAGCGACTCTCAGCTGGATATCATGAAATGATGCTCTGTATCAATTCATGTTGTTGGTCTCTGTAGATCACCTGTAGTTTGAGAGAACAAGATCTGTATGGAGCTTAATGAGTGATCCCCTGTGTGCTGTACATGAGGGAGCACGATGGATGGCTTTTATTGGGGAAAAAGGTAATCTTATTACCTGGCCATTAATAAAACATCTTTCATTAAGTGGAGTAATAAAGCTGCTACCAGTATTGTTGACTTCAATTTGGATCCAATCAATACACCCAGGGGAATTCAAACTTTAGAGGATGTTCATTTGTAATTGTAACCTTTCAGGAAGCGAAGAACTCATCTATATATAGTGATGTAGCTGTTCAGGCTTTTAACCAGTCAGCGATTCTCTCTGATTCTTTACATCTCCTCTTCTTTTAAACTTTAGGAAGTGGTGATTACGATGCTCAAAGAGGAGGAGCGAGTCACCACTGCTATTGTTTCAAAGACTCACTAACTTCTTTGTCTTTTATTTTAAGAAGAGCAGCTTAGTTTGGTGGTGAAGTCTAAAAAGAATATCTCAGCTTTCCCCCTTCAGCCAGACCCTCAGAGGTGATAATTTCCCGCAACAGATGAAGTGGTAAATGTATCTTACCTAACCATGAGAGAGTATGTGGGAGTGATGGAGGTTACCATGAGTCAGAAGAGAATACTTCAGAAAAACATAATTGGGTGGATAGGAAGACAGATTAAGAGATTACACATTTTACACACACATTCTTTGGGCTTCAGGCCAGCACTTGTTTTTTTTTTTTTGTTTTTTTTTAAGGTAGATAAAAAAGAAATTATAGAATCTAGCTCTATCACAGAAAGACGTTTTTGTTGGATTAAATAGAATTTCCAAGTAGTTGAAATGAATTTGGATTGAAGGTAATTTTATGGTTGGCATAGCAATTTTGGCCAGGGAGTGTGCCTCTCTGAGCCGCTGTCACCTTCACACAAGAGGAGAATCTGCTGTTGGTTGCATGTGAACTTTTGTATGTGTGCAAACAAGGCTGCATGTGTTTATGACAGCTATGACAAGTTATATGTTTAATTGTGTAGGTGAGGAAGGATGAAAAGCGAGTTGGGAACGCATGCATAGGTGAAAGCAATTGTGTGTACGTTTTTAGAAGATGACGGAGAGCTGTTCTCTATAATCTCTGCAACATTCATTCATCCATCCATCTCCTACCTCTTTTCCATTTCCGGCTGGTGGGGGCTGCTGGAGTCAATCCCAGCTCACACTGGCGAGTTCACCAGTCCGTCACAGGGCCAACACACAGAGACAGACAGAGACCAACAACCACTCACACTCAGACCTACAGACAATTTAGAGTCACCGGTTAACCCAAACATGATGTCTTTGGACGGTGGGAGGCCCCAGGCTGGGAAACAAACCCACAACCTTCTTGTTGTGGGGCAACAGCGCTAACCACTATGCCACTGTGCTGCCCATCGCTGCAACATGGCATGGCAAATAGCAATGGGTATATGTGTTCACGGTGCACCAAATAAGCACAGGTGGAGGTGTTTCAAATGAGAGGCTGGTAACTTCTACAGAGATGTGACTGTGTCAAAAGACCCTTGAATCGGGAGAATTTTAGATTACACTTAATCTTGCCATAATAAGACTCTTTGTGTCAGGCACATAGCAGATGCTGCAGTTCTATTGTCTGGCCTGAATAGATGACAAGATAAAGCAAAACCATTGAAAACTACAGGAAGTGATGTCACAAGCGATAAGCAGGAACAAGGACGCCATCAGTCACAGAGCTACATAATTTGTCTCCATCTCTAGAAAATGACTTTCTTCCTTTTTGTCCATGCTCTCTACCCGTAGCGTCTCTTATCTTACAGCAATAATTAAACCCACGAGGGAGTATTTTATGATGGACATATAAACCTATTTAAAAAGGAATTAAAGATGTTATCACACGGGCTGAAATAATGAAATGCTTTGGGGAATTACAATTACCGGGCTCCTCTCTGCAGCATTCTTGGCTTGAATTAAAAGGAAACAAGACCTCCATGCTGAAGATTACACCAGGCATTTGACTTGTTGCTCTTGGGAACTCTGGCGTCCATAACCTAGACGATGAGAGATGAATCTCTAATCCTGGCGACATTCATCATCCATTTATGCCGAAGCAAAGCATGCTCCAGAGGTAGATGGACTCTTGTGTCCTGCATGCTGCAAATGATCTTTTAGAATGTTTCAGGAAGCGAACCCCCTTTTTCAGGATTTTTGAAAGCTAATGCCAAGGCGGATGATTTTCATAATCGCTCACTGTGATCCATTAATTCAGGGAGATAGATAATTCAGGGCACAAAGCCCCAGAACAACCTGTGAGGGAGCACTCAGCACGACAAGACTCAATTTTATTTTCAGCCACCATTTTTTACATATCAGGTCCCACATAATCAGACCTCTCCATCCTGGCCCATTACTATACTGGGTCATGGTAACCCCTTGTGAAACTCGGTAGACTCTGTTCCATTACCCTCTTTTAACACTAATGACACTGAAAGTTCCTCTCTGATGCACAATAATGCAGTGCTGGGAGAGTGTAGGAGGCAGTGTGCTATAGAGATAACCAGTATCTCATTAACGGCAGCACATTCAGCTCCCCTGCTCTTCCAACGAGGACTAAAGACTAACAAGAAATCACTTTTTGTTGCATTGAAGTCACGCAAGAAATAAAGGCTTAAATAGGATTAACTGCAGCTAATGAATCCCGTTGACCTTTGGCTTTCATATTCTACCAAAGGTAAAATTTGCAACTTAGACAGGTCTGGAGTTTGAGTCTGGTAAGCAAACTTTATCACTATATTCATTGTGCACAAGAAATGAAGACACTGTTAATTCTATTGTCTCAACCAAGATGCAATCTGATATAAAGTAATCTGCCCACTTGGCTCCACTGATGGTGTCTTATCCCTCAAGGAAGCAATTTGCACTACTTTCTCTAGGCTTCGCATTTCCCCAACATTAACTGCGCGTTTAAAAACTAATTTCAGCTGTAATTCCATAGTTAAGCACCTTTTTCCCTCCCATGTTAGAATCTCATAATCCTCCCTGTGACGTATTCCCCCGCTTTTCAGGAGCCATTCAAACCTGCTGCCATACCCGATGTTTTAATTAAGGGAGAAAAAGAGCACTCAGGTAATGAGACACCTCGAACCAAAGTTGAGATATGTGCCCTTTGGAAATGCTGTAATTTTCAGAGAACTTTCAAAGACACAATGCTTCAATTGCACAATTCAATACACCCTAAAAGATTCCTGGGCATTATAGAACAACAGCTCATATCCCATTAGCAAATGAGGAGTTAACTGCATTACAAGCATTAAATAATGTGCTGAACCCTTGCACTCAAAGACTGGGGCATCAAATATTTATAGGCACCAGTCTGCACTGGTGTTCATTTCAACACTTCTCAAGCAGATGCTCTCCTGTCTTTGCAGGTTCATAATTTAGTTTGAGGTTGGGTGACGCTCATCCTCGAGGCTTCGCTGAGCATTGTTGACATTAAAAACTCAAAATAAAGCTTACTTCGGTTTGAAAATGTGCGCTGCGCTGCTGGGAATGTGAAAACTGACAGGCCGCTGCCAGCAGCTGCAGCACTGAGCCTCAGCAGACACAGCTATCAATATCTTCGACTTCTTTCACCATCTGATATGTTGTTTATTGTCAAGTCTGGAACATCGCTGGATCTCTCCCTTGTTCGTCTGCACTTGAAGATTCATTTAACTCTCAGAGACAGTGTGAAGTGTATCATATCATCACAGGAGCCTGAGACACTGTGACGGTGACCTTGGGAGTGGACTGGATCTTATTTCTCACTCCGTGTCAAAGTAGGATGGTGTCAAGGGAACGCTGAACACAGATTGTGTGTGTGCACGTGTGCGTGTGTGGGAGATAGCGTCGAAAGAGGGTGAGGTAAGGAATAAGGCACTCTGACTGAGTGCTGCTGCATTCTTCTGATGTCTTGGAGATTTCTACTCTGGATGCAAACAGTGTTTGCAATGGTATTGATCTCGCCTATAGTCTATAGGTAACATCACCACTCTGCAAGGGAATCATACATCATTGCATTGGGAGGAGGAACAACCAGCATCTTTCATAAAAGAACAGTGGGGTCATTTTTAGTCTGCAGTAGAGGTCTGTGAAGAATAACTTGGCTAGTCCGAGCTGAGCCCTGAATTCTGAGCTGTTTGCAGGAAGCAGAGCAATAGGTCAATCTTTCAGCGAAGTTTTCATATCACTTCAGAAAACACAACCTCAAGCGATGCGCACACACCGTGCAGATAAAAAAAAAAAAAGAAAAGAAAAGAAAAGGAAAAAAATTAGTTAAAATAATTTATTTTGACAACTTCCTTCGAAGTTCCCTCTAAGTTTCATTGGCAGTGCAACACATCATAGTCAGGAACAGAGGAGGGGACGGGGTCTTTATCTGCACAAGGGAATGATAGTTGTATGAACAGATGTTGTCAGCAGATGAATGATGATCTCAGAGAAATAATGACGATAAGCACTTGGCATGCAATAAGAAATCCAGCAGTGGGAGCCTGATCATATTAACTTGCCAGGTCATGCAGATGTATTGATTTATGTGAAGAGTTCAGCACAGCACTGACCTTCATGATTTGAGGCATACAATTAAATATGCATTATTACAGACCTTTCCAATGATGTTTATGGATGCAGAAACATTTGGAAAATGTCAGGTGCTTTTATTTCTATATAGCTGATGAACCACTCTCTAATTGTAATGGACCTGAAAAAACAGATGCAGTTGAGTGTATGTTGTATCATTTCCCCAGGTTGATTTGTTCAGAATATTTTTTTTTGTCTTTGTAAAATGAGATGAAGGTTTGTTAATACTTAGGTAGGTAGATTAGCTGGAATGGTTAGATTCAATAACGGCCAAACACCCCTGATTAAATAATGGCTTTAAGGATTAGATATTTTACGCCATGTGAATTTGTGAAGATACAATTTTTATCATAATTTTTCCTCCATAGCATATTTTGAAGGTTATTGCATACAGCTACTGGAGGGGAGACGGCAACCCTCAGACAGGATGATGAAGAAAAAAATATATAATAGGAGGAAATAATGAGTAATTTAGAGCAGCAAATCAGTAGAACAGAGAAGCTAGATATTTAATTAAACAAATATATTAGTGACCACTGAGGAAAGCTGTAGTTCATCAAAGAATACTGCAAAGGGCATTTGTTAAGATTGAAAGAAAATCTCTCTCACTGGGTCTAAATTGCCTACCACGCACTTTCAAATTTGTTCCAGTAAAACACTGGAACAGTTTCACTGCATGAACCTTTCATTTTATTTTTCTCTTGAGTTCGTCAGAAAGAAAGTCAAAGTAAACTATGCATCAACTTAAATAACAAGGCTGCCAAAGCTGTCAGGGTGAAAAGGCCCCAAACAGTGTACCTGAAAAGCAGAGGAACCCTTATTAACCTTCAATCATTGGAAACAGGACGCAGGTATGATAAGAATCTCAATCTGGTTCTTGTTTTTCTTAATTTCCTGTGCTGTGAGATGGGCTGATGGGGGGAAAAAAAGGTAGATGCCATCACTCATTATGGAGATACAATCAGACTGGGAACAAATGTTTGTTGGTTCATGAAGTATTGATGAATCTCGGCCACCCAGAAGCAGGAGTGTCATGTTTGTCATATGAGCTATTGATATCCTATGCTGGGTGAAAATCGTTCCATTTACTTTTAAAAAGATTGCATGTGTATACTGACCAGTGATTCATTACGCACTTAGAAATACATGACCATCATCACAAAGACAGGTTTGTAGATAGATGAAACAGATGACCTGTATTATGGACAGGTACATTATGCAGTGATGAGATTTAAATATGTGTGTTGACGATCACAGATGGTCTGGGTTCCTTAATGTGTTACAGATAACAGAAATTCCTCATTACCTTTCATCTTTCTTTAAGGTCTTTGCTGGATGACAACATTTCATCCCTTGACTTAGTACAAGAATCTGGTGTGAAATGGACAAAAGACCACATTTGACATTTTTCTCAGTCACTTAAAAGAGTACATTCTTGCCCTTTTTCCAGTACGCACACGGTTCATCCTACGTGAACCGAGCAAGCTCTGAGTTGTATTTTCCTTTTAAACCTTCTGTTGTACTTTGTGTTTTTGTCTAGCCAGGCCATAAATGGATGCCCAGTTTTTAGTTAAACGTACCTGAACATGGTTATCACACCTATCACACTGCTTTATTATTTGGCCACCTAACTTCAACTTATATGGTACGTTTATTAAAGACAGAAGGAACTGGTGTAGTGCAGAGAGCGATGCAGTTTGGATGATAATCTAACATGTTTTGTATGCTGCTGCCACGACCGGTTTAAATCCACTGATAGTCTTGTGACATAAACCGAGGCAGAGCTCCAGCCGTCCTCAGGACCCTCAAAGGATAAATGGTATAACTGATTGATGGAGACAACTAGCAGCTGCAATACATCCCTCAAATGCAAAACATGACTCTGCCCTGCTCCGGTCTTTCTTCAGGACTCTGTCCACATGAGAGCCCCTTGTACCAGATTATCTTCATTTGTGCTTTTTTGTTCCAGATAATTAAATGTGTGCTCATGTTAAGGGTTAAATGAGATCATCAGAAGTACAAATATCCATCACTTTGGCCAAGTATATCAGCAAGATGCGACCTTCCTTTTTTCCCTAGGCAAAACTGCACTCAGTAGCACTCCTCTCATGTGGACCAAAAGGCCGCTAAAGCGTTGTCATTTCGCAAATCGTTTTCAGGTAATGGAAAATCTTTGTGGAGTCCCGAATACTGATGTGAAGACTGTTGCCAAGGCAAAAACTGTTATTTTCAATGGCTCAGATTTGACATGTATGAGATGTGTCCCTTGGGGCCATTTTGAATATCTGGAACTGATTGACTGTATCAGCTGGGTGACGAAGTGACACCATTGGTTGGCCTTTTCGATGGGCAGGCTGAGCAGTGATGTTGGCAGCTGTGATCTGATAGCGTACGTACTGTCCTGTAGCTATATGTGAATATTTCGGACTGCTTGGCCAGGTGATATTAACTGTGGCACCTGATGTGGTAATTCTGATTTTTTTTAATTATTTTATTTTACTTGATCACTTCCCTTATGTATCTGCATGGGAAAAGGAGAGACTAATCATATTTATCAGTACATTTGTTTATTCAAAAATTTCCTCCAGCGTCGCATGGTTCTGATTATATATTTAAACTTTGTAGATTAAGACATCCATTCTCGTTGGCTGCAGCCTTTTTCATTATAAAGAATGTGTGAAAGGAAAACGGAAATGGCCAAGCAGTGACGCAACTTTTCTGTGCTTTTCAATGCTTGCAGAAGTCCTTTCAATGTGGCTAGACGGAGGTGTGTTTGGAAGATGGACAGATCCATGAATGGACAGTTGCTCACATAATTTCTAATGATGGAAAGGAGAACACCGTGCTCTATGCAGGAAATTACACCCATTAGAAGAAATACCTCTCACGGTCTTAACTGTGCCACGATCTCAGTGATGAAACCAGTCTGGGTGATTTGTTGGTGGATGAATGTTTAAGTGGAAGCTATTTGCTCTGGTAGGTCAGTTTTTCTTAATTATGTGTATGCACATGCAGAAACAGCAGTGTCTTTAATCTTTGTAACACTAACACGTTAACTATGTCATTGTTCTATTAAAGCCAACAGAACAACACATTATGGCTAATTAACTCCTGAATGGGGAGGAAGTTGTGTTTGCAGGGGTGAAATAGATTGCACACTTTAACACTCTGAATAGGATCCAGCATATTGATTTTGGTGACACAATTACCTTTCTGTATAGTGCTGTTGCTAAATTATTGATGCAATAACCTACTGGCAAACCTTAAGTTGACCCATTAAAGCTAAAAGCTAATGCATAACTCAAGAATCTGTTGAAGGTCCCGAGAGAAGGAAATGTATTGATGTTGGCAACACCGGTACCATCAGGCGACATTTTAGCATCATGACATAATGTCACAACCTTTATATGTTGTTGTTATTTCTGAGGTAATGGCTGGCTGGATACATGAGTAGGTTTGGGTGTATCACTGATATAAAAACATTATAATACTTGCAATCAGTCAAACATTATTTTTTAACAATTTGAACCATTATTTGGCTGTTGCAATCACTGTTGTTGTAACACACTACATGTAATATACTGTTAAAGCCCTTAAAGATTATATATTTTTGTTAGCAAAGAGGAAAAACAGTTAACATATAACTGATAATACTAACTCATGCATAGTGGTTAGCACTTTTGCCCCACAAAAAGAAGGTTGTGGGTTCGGTTCTGTGCAGGGTTTTTATGCTCTTCCCGTGTCTCTGTGGGTTTCCTCCCACCATCCAAAGACATCATGTTTGGGTTAACGGGTGACTCTAAATTGTCTGTAGGTCGGAGTGTGAGTGTGAGTGGTTGTTGGTCTCTGTCTGTCTCTGTGTGTTGGCCCTGTGACGGACTGGTGCGATTGGCTCCAGCACCCCCTGTGACCCAGGAATGGATAAGTGGTTGAATGAATGAATGAATGGCATTTTACAGACATAAAAATAAGTCACATAAGAGTAAGAAGGGATAATTTATGAATATGTTCAAAACTCTTGAAAAGTTTATTCTTGATTATATAAATCAATATCCACTTCCTAAATTCTGCCCAGTGCCTTCAGCAGTGCACCATGGTGGTCATCAGCTTTGCCATGGAGAGTGAAGTGATTGTAAGCAAATAATGACTTCATATAATGAAGAATGCCTCACATTCTCCTAACTGTGTTGTATTGTCAGCCATTTATTATCTTCTTATAGACAGGTCAGAAATGCTTCACTGGAGCAGTTACAGTTGTTGACAGATACATTAACTATCAGAGACAGGGCGCTCCGTAATGTTGGGTTTGCTGTCTGTGAGGAGCATTACTCAGCCTGTGAAAACAGTCACACTGTGTTTTATGTTGTGCTGAAAGAACTTTACAGGGATGGGACTTTCTAACAGAAAGCCTGTCTTTCAACCTGGAGGTGAGGCATCCTTGAAAGGGACTAGAAATGTCTGATGGCATGTTTTGTTGAGCTATATAATGGAAATCCTCCCAAGGCCACCCTGACTTTTTATCCATAGTTTGAACTAAGCTAGGGACTGAAAGTATGTGTTGGTGTCTGCTGCTTTATATAATTTTTATTTTATTTTTTATTTTTTTCAGTTTTTTGAAAATTTTGCTTTTGCTACTTAGGCAGCATTAGTGTTAAGAGCTGTTCACTTAGCAGTCTAGAAAGAACATTTCAAGTTCAAACTTCTGACAACACCAATGTCAGTGTCAGTGTCGATGTCATTACATCTTTTCTTCTGCTACAGTTAGCACCATAACTAGCTGGCCTCGTCTCAAGACTTCCACTTATTACTTACTGCAGTTTCCAATCATCCCTGAGCTGGACAGAAAGTGTGCTAAGGCTTCTTGTTACAAACCGAAACCAACAACAACCAAAGCCATTGTCAAGTGCCACTCACCACCAAATGAGAAACCCACTTTCAACAACAGAAAAGAATTCAAAACAGCCGCTGTGGAGCTGTCTGTTTTGAGTTTCTAAACTTGGAAATGTCCAGCTAAATCACTCCAACGCTAAAGCAACCTTCAAAATGTTCTATATCTGCTCACAACTAAACCATTTATTGTTTATACACAACATATAAATGCTGAAGCAGACACAATAAAGTGTTAAAAACATTCTGATTCGGTACTACTGCAGCATTCCTCTGTGTGCGGGGATGATGTTAGAGGTGGAGTATAAAGCTGTTAAAGACGGGCTGCATTGTAAGCAAGCAGTTGTCAACATTCAGTGCCGAGAGAGAAAAGAATTGGGACTTGTACATCCTGTTCAAAGACCAATTTATTCAATACATATAAAGCACTGCTGCTGCTGCACAGGAGATAAAGTGCACTCTGGGTATCCGGGTTTCTTTGTCTCATCCAGGAGGTTTGCCGCTGGCAGAAGATGTTGCTAAATATTCACATGTAGAATGCTGACAACAATACTCTGTTGATTTTATGTTGTGTTGATAAATAACCAAAGTTTGCATAACAGTGCCAGGCTGACCAAGCACATGGAGCACATTTATACAAATACAACACTACTGTCCATAAGGTATTAATGACTAAATTCACTGGATGGCCCAATGTCTGCATGCTAATGCTGAGCAAAACAATTTTCATTTCTAGCTAAAATCCACCATGATGTCACACTGATGACCGTCGCCATGTGTGAAGTGAAGGGAATATTTATACGGGCAGCACTTCCAAGTCCTGAATGCTGTTGATGGACAGACTGGGTCTAAGATGACATTTTCTACTATTTGACCAAATTAATTCACACGGTTTCCACAGATACTTGTGTTCAATCAAATTCTACAGTAAAACAACCCTACATGATCCCTTTTTGCTCTATGTTTTTGAAATACAGAGTATCAACATACAAACGGGACAAATATGTGTTATCCTGTTGTGTGTAGAGGGTAGATAAGGGCAAATTTTACACTTTTCACGAATGCTCCTCCCTGGGCCAGGCCCTTAAATGACATGGAAATTGAGTTTTGGAGACTCTCAATAAAACACAGCTTCGATGAGGGAAAAAGAGACTTGCTTGTCTATTTCCCTCTATCAGGCAAAAACTATTCAGCATGGGAGGAGAAGTCTCTCATGCACCAAGCACTAGTTTTAAAACAAAAGTGATTTTTTTTTTTTCTTCTTTCCCTCCAGGTTATTGCTTGGAAGGCTGCCTTAGGGATTTAGTTCAGCATTATATTGGACCTGACTGAGACCATGGACAGAAATAGAGGGAAAGGCAAAAACATACACAACAAATAGACTTCCCTTTTCAGAGGCATAAAAGAAAAAATAAAATAAAGAACACATCTGTGAGTGATCATCTTCATTGAGTCCATTTTCAGTTACTGGACAACAGAGAGCCTTTTACGTAACGCAATCAACTAAGCTGGAACACAGGTACTTATACTAAAATAAGCATCCATCCTACTACAGAGTAATCGGGATATAATTGTGCTCCATATGCTGCGCTATTCTTCTACATTTCACACCAGCCTGGTCACACAGGATTAAGAGAGACATTAAAATAGAGGTGGAAAAAGAAGAATAGAGGCAGGGTGGTCTGATTTACTGGCCTTCCTGTGTTGAGAGCGTAATTGCCTGTGGAATAACAAATAGCCCGAGTAAGACAGTATGAGAGAGTGGATCACTGTTTAGTATGAGAATAATGTCTATTCAGAGTATGACCCACTGACTTTTATAATAGAGCTGTGAAGTCCTCTGAGGAGCTCTGACAGTATATGTGTGTTAAACCACAACTGCTGAGGTCAGCCCATTGAAATGCAATATTGAGTATGTATATAACCTTACTTGGGAGAGGCTAATGGTGGTTCAGGTTCAGTGCGGTAATGAACCTTCCAGTCACATAGCCACCACCAGATTTGAGTAATTGGCATTCAGATGTTCAGTGTGTGGTGAGCAATGCTCAGCTGGAGGTTAGGAGTCACTCGCATATTTACCACTTAAGGCCCAGCAAGTCTGTGGTTGGATACATTGTGCTACATCATTAGGGCTTCCACCTGTCATCCATGGCATGATCTGAATCTAATCCCATTTTGTTTAAGCCTTCTTGTGGCGAGAACGTTGTCTGCCAGTGTCTTCACGTCTCTTATATCGAACATCAGTGTTGGGCATGTTGCTCTAAAAAGGCAATTACTTATAGTAACTAGTTACTTCTCGCAAAAACTAACTTAGTAATTGCGTCAGAGGGTTAATAAGGGTTAGTAAGTAGATACCAGGGAAATTAACTAATGCGTTGCATTTTTAGGGTTAGGGTTTAGTCAGCACTTACATAAATAAATCACAGTTTCTCAGGTCTTAGTATTTATCATTTCCTGATTTATTTTAATTGACTTTCTAATTCCAATAGACAAAATATTGTGAGTGTGAGTGGTGACCAACAATCACTCTCACTCAAACTCAGACCTACGGACAATTTAGAGTCACTAGTTAACCTAAACATGATATCTTTGGATGGTGGGAGGAAACCCACACAGGCATGAGGAGAACATGCAAACTCCACACAGAGAGGCACCAGGCCGGGTACTGAACCCACGACCTTGTTTTTGTGGGGCAACAGCGCTAACTTTATGGACACCCTGTATTTGAAAACACACACAATATGGGAAAAACAATAAGAATGCAGTGCGCATTTTCATGGTTTTGGTTGATAACAACCAAGAATCTCAGAAATGAACAAACAAAACCAGGGAAACAGATTCTCGTAAGCAAACATGCAGTGCATTTCAGCCTTCTGTAATCGCTTCTCCTCCTATCTCAGTCCTTCCCACAGAAGACCTGAGGAGACATGCAAAGGAAGACGGAAGGAGAGAGAACAGAGAATTGCGGCGTTTCCTCTGAGCTCTTCTGCACCAGCATCTGTTTCTCATGACTCCACCGCCACAGATCAGCTTTCAGGTAGATTTTCAAGCTCTGTGTTCGACTTTTGTTGTTTTGGATTTTGTTCACGCAAACACACAATAATTAGCCTGCCCACTTACCACCGTCATCACACAGTAGTGGTTTTAATTTTCTCTGACGCGTACGTGGGGAACTTTTCAACAAACATATGCATATTTATTTTAAAATGATTGTTTTTCTTTTTGTAAACTCATTATTCAATATTCCATGTTATGATTGCAACTTTTTCAATATTTTTCAGAAATTATTCTGGCCAATTCTATTTCTGCCTAACACAAAAGCCTCATGTAACTGAAAGGAAATGAGAATATAAACATGGTTAAACACTAATAGACACTAAATGAAGATTACGGACTCTCACCCTATGACTATTATAATAATATTATTCTTGATGCAGACAAAATAAGAGGGAAGTTGGTCACGGTAATAGACCCAAGGCTCCACTTTGTTTCAATAGATGAAAAACAAAATTGAAATCTTGGCATTAATACTGTTGAGTTATCTTTTTTTTTTTTTGTTCCCACTGGTTTAAAACTATGGCGATGTGCTTAGGCAGTTTCAGGTCTGCGGCTTCCAAAAAGCCTGAACAGCTTTTGCTCATGAATCCTTGGAAATGCCTACTTGTTCCTTGAGTCATAAAGCAGAAATAAGAGCTGAGGTGGCCATCAAGATGAATGAATGGGGACACCGGGATGTAACAACGGATATGCGCATGTTGTTGTTTTTTATTTGTTTATTTATTTATTTTTTTTCACTCTTGTGGTATTTTCACCTGTCAGGGAGAGAGGTAGTGGGAGCAGCAGATGTAGAAGCATATGGAGGTTTTATAAACGGGAAAACCCAATCAAAAACAGGTTGTTTCTTAGATTGTAATTGGCAGTGGCTAACACAGTGGTTTGCACACAGGAGTGCGAACTCTCACACTCTGTACTGACAGGATATCAGGAATGGTTCCTAATCTACAGTATGTGTCCTCCAAACCCCTGTGTGTTTGAATCCGTTTTTATGAGAGTGTCATAAGTTCACTGCAGTTCCAAGATGGAAATATAGTCATGGTGGTTGTGAACTGATTGTTTTTGCTCATGAAGTCTGGGTTACATCAAGACATCACATCTACATTTGCATCTGCATTGTGAAATGCTATGCACTTAACAACACTTAGTTTGAGCAGATTATCAATGATGCACAATCGTAGCGGCTTACATCTGAGACACAGAAAGCATCAGCTGGCAGAAGGACCATTAGCGACGTAGCCGATTCAGTCAGATTAGTTTAACTTCCATTAGACTTACCTAAACTGCTCATATTTGTTTTTTGACTTGACGAACTGAAGGGTACTGATTATGTTGATCACACAGCTCAGCAATTATGTTGGCAGGCACAGTATTATGAGAAGCAACTAAACCATTTGCGACCACTATGAAAATAACCTTCAGGTGGTAATGAAACCACAATTTTCCTTTTAACAGTTTTGCCTCTCAGAAAAAAATGATTAATGTGCTAAAGAGTGATGTGCCTCATTGACGGCCCAGAATGCTTCTGCCATCCTAACAAGCTTTAATCCATCAACACAAATGCTGAGCAAGGGTGTTTAGTTGAACACATACTGTAAACAAAGCTCTTGCCAACACACTGAAACAACCCCCCCCCCCCCGTCCAAAAAAAAACAAAAAAAAAAAACAAACAACAAAAACTCTATCACCGATAATGATCATCAGCCATTTAGAAGGGCAGGAAGCAGACAGGTTGCTCAGCAGTAAGTGAATGAATATTCTTTATGCAGTGGAGAGTAATTTACTAGCAGGACAAACTTCCCTCCTGGAAGACAAATGTGTGTGCATAATGCCGGGGAACATTACCGGGCGGGGTTTCTGAGGAAGGACCTACTCTTTATTTAATGTACTTTTCGTAGATGGATTGATGCTGTGAAGCTTTGAGAAGCAGCACAATTAATATTGGAATTAGAACTCATGGAAATTCATGTCCATTGATGAATCGCTGTTGTCAGATGGTGACTCCAGACACTTCTTCTTCAGACATGTTGACATATGTGATAACCTTCTTAAAAGATCTCAGAGGAAACAATACGATCGTCTCTGAATGAGCTATGGGGGAAAGTGAAACGATATCATCCCACCAATATTTCTCTCTCAGATTGTCAACCATACATAAAGAATACAGCTCCTTTGCTCTTAAAGCAGAATTCCTCCATCAACAGTGAAGACCCTTAAAGTGCGTGCAGCAGACCATTGTTTCCTGCAGAATCCTGGGAGACATCTGGACGCCAGCTAACAAAGTCCTCAACTGACCAGCCGACGGTTGCTGCATGCTCCTGGTGCAGGTGAAGCCAGAGTCGGGGTGAGCAGCTGTCAGAAAGACCTGTAATTGGAGCCCATTGCACCATTAGTCCTGACCATTAGGCCTGTTATGATCGCTGTCTGTCTCCTCTACACTTCTACAGTCGCTGTCTCCATTTGACCCGGGGCACTCCCTCCTACGTGGTGACAGAGCTGAAACTTAATGACTTGTCACGTGTCCACCTGTGACTCTGCAGGCTGACGATCCAGCATGACACATTCCCCTGTACGCTGTCTGATCTGTAATGGTCTCCATCCATACAGAGAATTGGAGTGTTCACCCAAGGCAAAAAAAAAAAAAAAAAAAGAAAAAAGAATGATTGTATTTTGCTGTTTCTGCTCAGGCGATATCAAGTGAAAGCCCAAGTGCCTGGAGAGAGGAAAGGTAATAGAAACTGTGTGGTGGTGATGGGAGGATAGTGAGTGAGATGTGAGAGGTGGGTACCCAGAAGACATAAAATCATCAGCTGTCAGTGCAAATAGTTTGCTTTATGGGAGATGCACTCACGCAGATTCAACCGCTTCCCCTCAAACACTGTGGTTGAGTTTAACTGAAAAGAAAACTTGGCCCCACTTTGAACTTTTCTCCAGAGGAGAGAATTAATCTCAGCAACCTGCGATTTCGACCAAAATCCCCAATTCAGTTACCTGAGTAATAACCTATCATTGTCAGGCTCCTTCACTTAACATTTTGTTTATTGCATTTTGCCTCCTAAACTATGTCAAAACAAAATAATCTTGAGCATGACACCTGGAAATTGATTCTAATTGGAACAAAATCCTGTTTGACGAGCCCGTGCAATATCGATTGTCTGCTCATTCAGCCAGAATGTGGTGTGCGCTGAATCTATCCCTGCCAGTAAAAACAAATGGTGTATTAGCAGGGTGCACACCGGGGGCCTGCGGCTGTCCCGGCTTCTGCTATAACACCGGAGTTATTGTGGCAACTGCCAGCTGCACCGGGGGAAAGAGAGAGCTCAGATCATAGCTGGCAGCCGGCATTGTAACAGAACATTTTTTTTAATGCGTGGGACTCAATACCTCTGGGAGAGACTATGCAGAGTTACTTTACACTTCAGAAAATTGAGTCAGAGTGGTGGTTATGTCGTCGGCATGCGCATCAATCCCAGGATACCATTTTATTATTTTCTGGTAGGAATTCAGATCGTAACGTTCTCTTTACTCGTGGATTTTGATAAATTAAAGATTGCTATAATGTGACAAGCTACATTCCCTGTTGTGTAAATGTTTCAACTGCTTTGGCTCGACATGCTGGGTTGTTTTTTTTTTTTTTTTTTTTTTTACTGCCTCATGGTAATTAAATGGAAAAAAAACATAAAAGAAAAGGGCCTATCTTGTCAATTTTGTATAATTAAAACTATAAAAAAAAAAAAAAATGCAGTTGTGCTATCATGTTACAACACTGATAGTCGAGTTGTAAAACCATTGGGCAGCGTTAAAGCTTCCTTTGACAAAAACAGCTGTGGCAAAACTAAAACGAAGCATTGCAGCTTTACAGCATGATAGCAACCTCTTTAAGGAGGAAAATGAAATGACTGCCCACACACGCCCATTATCCTCCAGCCTTACTTAAAAACATAACGATTCTAAGAAACAGTTTTATCAGTTTCAAGGTCTTGAAGCCCCACCAATGCAAAAATCTCAGTGTTTTTTCACGGGTGTAAGGAATCCAGCCGTTCTTTTCCTATTAAAGTTTAATGGAAGCTTTTGAGAAAGCACAGTCAGACACACTTAACTTCTCTGAAGTGTCTGATAGGTGCAGAGCTCCTACATTGTGACAATGTGTCTGAAGTGTTTGACAGAGTCTGCAGAGTGTGGAGTGCCATGGGGATCGATGTGCCAAATCTTGTGCTCAGATGGAGCACTTGTTCGTGGGTGTTGGTATAGACCACCGGAGGACGCCCTGTCTTCTCACCGTCCGAACGGTCCCAGTGGCACGGTCAGTCATGACATGTCCACTTTGATTACTCAGAAAACTGGCTGTTGTTTGCTCATGTGAAGATTAGCACCTTCAAAAATATGTCTCCTCTGTCACCCGAGGCTCCAATTAACTACTCCTCTCTTCAAATTCACTTATACTGACAATATTCACACCAACATACTTAAAGGCACCTTCTATAATTCACCATCTCCCACCGTGAGAATGACCAGAGGCAGTTTTCCAGCATTGTTCATCAGAGTTGATTGGTCTGGTCTGGCACTCAGTTAGGCCTCCCCTGGACCAGGGGCCTGGCAGGGAGTCCCATGGCTTCTTGTCCCTGTTAGCCTCTTCATCCCCATTCTGAGGTCGTTATTAAGGAAATCATTGCACCCAGATCCCAGATGGCGTGTCAAAATCGCTGGCAAGCGCTCTGATTATGGGGCAGCCTCCCTGGATGGTGTGAGTAATTCTGCACGAGCTGGATCTTAAACTACTACGGTATTCCAGGCTATCCTGAAATATTGGCCGGACGCAGCAAGCTTAAAAGATTTAAAATCCCAGATCAGCTTCTCTGAATATATTTTTTTTTGTCTAAGCACTACACTGCCAGTGTTTGTGATCATCACCAAGCTTGTCATTCATTTTATGAAAGAAGACACAAAATAAGCGGTTTTTAAATGATTCACTGTAGTGAAATCTGACTTTCTTGAATCTTAGTCAAAATGTTTCTTTGTGAACTCAAATCTTTTCTTGTTCTTGTGAATGAATAGAACATTCTGGTTTTATATAACTTAATATTTTCCAATAGCACCTTTTCCAACCAGCCCTGCATACAACTTTTCCTCTTTCTGTGGTTGGATTGTCGTGCAATTTGGTATCCAGAGTATGAAACCTGTTGGACCCATGACTTTTCCTGTAGCTCCACCAGCAGGTCAAATCTTTCACTTACCCAACGAAGTATCCTTAAATCTACCAGATGGATGATTCTGCCTGATTGGCATTTGTGGTTTTAGGTGAAAAACTATAGGATGATTTGATGTGAAATTGATGTCCCTGTGACTGATTATTTCCAAGCCATCACCCATCTGTTACCCAAAACGTATCATCAACCCTGCCCTTACATGCTAATAGGCAGAACTTCTGTTGCTACTTAAGTTTCCTCTATGTGAGCATACAGGTGGCAAATCAAACGAAAAACATCAACCGTTCGCTGGAGTGATGATGAGTTTGTGATTTGCCTGTGATTTGTCTTTAAAGCACATGCCATACTTTGTCACATTAAAACGGGAAATAGGTCACAAGAGGCAGTAAAAATATTGTGATGATATAACAGCTTAACCATGACACTGTATAACCCCTTGTGTCTTCCTGTCATGGAGACTTCTGGAACTTCCTGACCTCAACCCCCACCATCCTGCTACTTCTGCTCACAACGCTCGACCCATCCTCCAGTCAGCATTTGCCAGCTTTTCCTAGCAGCGCACCATCCACATCCACTGGCACACCCATTGTTGTTGTGAGCCTATCAGCTACCAGCGTGCTCATTTGGCCACACACCTCATGCTGGTTTGCTCATTAAACCCTCAGTTTTATAGCGATTTCGTTCAGATTAAGCCCTGGGGTCTTGGTGCTACAAAATAGGGATCACTGCTTACCAGGATTTATCACTGCGGTAACTAATGCTGGATAGCTAACAAACTGTGGAACTGGTAATCTTGCAGATCGAGATCACCAATTATAAAAGCTGACCAATCAAGTCCCTCGAAAAATATCACAGACATCACACTCTGACACTGTCAGAGGACCGCTTAGAAGATCAACAGTTTTCGGTCCATCAGGGGAGTTTCTGTATTAGACATAAAGATTCATGCTCAGAGAAGCGCTGACAGTCCACAGGCTTTCTGCCATTACACTATTTTAGTAGTGTGTTCTGTGGCTGATGCAGAGGCCTAAACAAAAACACCGCAGCTCCATCCACAAAGTCCCACAGATAATGGAGGGGTTTGTTATTTACCAGGACACTTGACATCTCAGGTGTTAGCAGAGAAGTTTTATGATAAAGCAGGGAAGTTAGAGAATCAGAAATACTTCATTAATCCCAGAGGGAAATTATGTCTGCTACAGGTGCTGCAGTAGAATTAGAAAGGGAAATAATGGATATAAAACAATGCAAATACTTTTGAATATAAAGAGATAATTAATGTGCATGGGCCTATGAGAAGTATATATATATATATATATATATATATATATATATATATGATAATATCGGGTAAATGAGGGTGCAGCCCTTATGTATCACAGTCACAGCGGTGATGATCATTAACCTTGTGATGACCTCGACGGGCCCCATGAATTTAAGGGAATACACAGCTGTGATTATTGTCTGATACTTGTCTATATGGTGGGGCAGTCAGTTAGTAAAAACTTCTACATTTTAGGATATTCTAACTCATACATTTATACGGTCAACATTTTTTCCCAGCACTCCTTTTGTCATTTGGAAGCTCCAGTCGGTAAAAGCAGTTTTCCTTCCAGCTTTTATTCTGTTTTTAACTTGTTGACGATAATATCTTGCTCTTCATTAGCGAAAGAAGCCGGAGACTGTCCGTGTTCCCCCCCTTTTTATGTGCACATAGGACAAAGTTGGTTGGCTAAGTGAGTTGATGTAGGGGAGAGACAGAGTCCGCCGTCTTCCTCAGCGTCTTCGTGCTACTTGCTACCAGCGTGAGAATGAGAGCGTAGGTGAAGTTGGATCACGGGAACATCTGGGTTTATTAATCCTATTCATGGTACAGGGCTAGATCACCTTTGTTCTTTACCAGATCTCTGAACTCCTGCCTGCTCTACAGTATATCCTGCTTTTTTGATTTTTCTGACCTGTGCCTAGTAATATGATTTATGCCTTTTGCCTCAGAGATTTTTTTTGTTTTGATCTCTGTAATGGACTGTGCTCTGCCTCTACCTTCAGTAAAGTCACTGTGTTACCTCGTTCCTGCCTCCACCTGCAATTCTGCGTTTGGGCCTTTGATTTGTGACACTTCCTTTCATCGTCTTTAGTGACAAGGTCGCTATTTAAGTTGCAGTGTAAATCACCACAGCAATAACCCTTTTAGTTCACTGAATGTCACCTTGACTACATAGATTTTTTTATTTTTTATTTTTTCATAAATTGTATGCTGGCTTTTTTAACTTTGCTCAAATCTCTCTTGCTGAAGCGCAGCAGGAGTCTGTGTGCTTTGCTTCTGCTTCTTTGGATCAAATGGGTGTGAAAATGCAGCCAGTTAAGATTCATACTGGAACCGCTTTACCCATAACACAGCTGTAAGCTGGGCATCGTGCTAACAAAAAGAAAGAAAAATCAAAGACGGGGACCCATTGACAAAAGCAATGGATTTGATTTTCAAAGGGATGCAGATATCAGCACTTTTAGATCGCTTGACCCGATCCTGGCCCTTCAACTCTCTTACCTTTCATCTCAAGAGCTGCCCCAGGAAAGAAATGATGGAAGGCTGCTCAATATTTAAACGCTTTCAGGCCTGACAAGTTCATGCTTTTATTCCTATTTGATATTGAAAACCCTGCATTATGAGCACCCAATACAGGTCTGAAGGTCTAATGGATGAGCTCCCTCGCCGCATTGTGATCTGTCAGCCAGCTGGGAGGGGCTGAACAGGCTTCTTCATCAACCACGACATCAGTGGATAGACACCACAACGCGATTATCAACGTGATTGTCACTTTACACAAACTCCGCAAGATAATTCTGCCATTTGTTGTTTGTGCTTCTATACGATTCCAGTCTGTGTCTGAGATGGTTGGCATTGTGTCTGTTGTGTGTCTTGGTTTTTTTTGGGTATATTGGGGACAGCTTGCCTCTTGCCAGCAACGCCAAATGTTTTGATGTTTAAAATTTGTTTGCTGCTACCTTTGTAGATTTTTTTGGTGATATCTTGGACTTGACTCATTAAAACACATTGCAAAGAGTCTTGTACTACACTGGTCCTGAAAAACCCAGACACACAACAGATGAGCTTCCAATGCTGTCTGTTTTTTTTTTTTTTTTTTTTAAGTTAAATTTTCATCCCTTTCATCCACCTTTAATTAAGTACTCCTCCTCACCTCCTGCAGGCTTTTTGTGTAAGTGGCAGCTTGTGCACCAGTGGTGTTTCAAAAAGAGCGGAATAGATGATATGAAAGCTACATCTGCAGAGGATGTTTTGTTAACTCAGTGACCCCCATTTTGAGTCAAAGAGCTGCGAGAAGATTCATTTTGTGATACTTGTTGCAAGCAAAAATGCACCCCTTGCTGTGTTTTATGTTTGAAAGTACTTGAGGATAATGTGAAGTCGAGCCATAAAGTATCATCTAAATGGGGTGTGTTGTGTGAATTAATGCACTGAGCCTGTGTTGTATGTCACGCTGCCAGGGCCACTTTGCATATAACTACCTAAAAGTATGGCCAGGAAGTGACTATAAAGGCGGCTCAGAGACATCAACCGCTCCAATTTACCTTCCTGCTTCATTCAGCTGACCTAGTGCCTGACTGCCTGCAGAATTGCTTTGTGGGACTGCTTTTTTTTTTTTTTTAATCCAGAAATGGTACAAAGGTGCCATGAATGAAAAAGTAATGAGGAGAGTTTCACTTTTCCATCTGCTCACTGCCACTCCGACCAGTTTACATTCGTGGGCCCTGTTTGCAAAGAACTCTAGTCAAGTGGTAAACAAAATAAGGCACGAGCAGTTCAGTTTACCTGGAGAAAAGCCACCTGCAAAACAGCTAGACAGTAATTTGATTGAAGCACATCTTTCTAATGAAGGCCTTATACTCTTCTCTGTGATTTCATTTAGACTTATAATGCTGAACATTAATATCAATACACGCGCTATTGATTTTTCCTTTCTGCCTGCTTCGAAAGATCCAGAGTTTCAGAGCAGAGAAAAAGGAGGATTCAATTGCACTGAATTTAATTTGGTGGTTTCATGTCAGTGTAGATATCCTGAAATTCAGACTTGTCTGAAGCCCCGTTCAATATCCTTGCTTGACCCCAGCCTCTGATTTTGTCTCCTCAGAGAGAGATGCTTTACGCTGAAGGAAAGAGAGAAGCTCTAATCTCTCCCTACCCTTTCTCTTTTACAAATTCTTGCAAACCTCACCCACAGAACCACAGAAAGTCTCTGAAGAGTTGGTGTTGCAGCATTTCCATGGAGAGAAAAGGCCAAGCATGTGGGTGTTCAATGGAAATCCAACACCCAGAGTTTCCTTTGGGCTTAACTATGGGCCTATATTGTGCAAATGTCAAAGGTGGTTTGTGTGATTGTTTGGGTAATAAAACTTCATCCTTTGCAGGCAGATCAGAGTTCATGTACTTCAGAGGGTTTATGCTGGATACTAGAAAGAAGAATTTTAATAAGTGCTGTTGGGAAGTAGTGCACTCAGAAATGAAAGCGCGACTGAGGGTGAGGGGGAAAGTTGGCAACTCATTCATCAAAGAGCAGAGTGAGTCCCAGCATTTTCCTCCGATTATGTACTCTCTTAATTGGGTACAATTATAATTAATGGATTCACTCGACAAAGAATATTAAAGGACAGATGTTTACTCAACATAAGTCAATCGTCACAGAAACCTCCAATTATGCCCCTTTGGGAAACAAAGATGAAGCATTATTCTGGACCAACTGACAGAGGATTGAATTGATTACCTTATTATAAGGAAGCTAGGTTATTATTGCCATAACTCACTGCCGATTAGCAATCTTTTGTAATGCAGAAAGAGACAGCGTAAACATGATCAGGACCTAATCACATGACTGGCGCATATTCATCTTGTGCACTTGATTAGGTCAGATGTACTGAGAAAGGCAGGCGGAGAAGAGAGTGGGTATCAATTTCAGGATATGAAAATGATTTCCATAGACACCCCTGGGTGGTGAGAGACGACTGTGCAGCAACCTGATTGGATGCCATTAATCATGACTAAACAGTCTGTGGCAGAAGAGCACGTCACCAACGTTTATGCACAAACAAACCCTACAGCCCAGTATTTATTAGTCGGTAACTTTGTGTATTCCTTTGTAACAATATTTCTCCTCTCCACTATAAAATTTAGTGTGAAAAAGAGATGATGGCAACATCCACACAGATGAGCAGATGTTTGTGTTTACAGCAGTATGAGCTCAGGAAGCAGAAGATGTCCCTTGATTTGCTTTCCCTCTGCTTGCTGAATCGCTTGAATTGAGATGTTCCCCCCCTGTGCTCTGCCTGCATGATGAAGGCCAGCCTCCGAACTTCCGGCTTGTCAAGTGTGTGTTGCATGTATTCTTCTGACAGCTTTCTTGCTTTACTTCGCACCGTCATCTCCCTCCCAAGCCGTCCATTTCACACCACAGAGGTCAGGGACTCAGTGAGCTTGTGTGTGTGTGTGTGTGTGTGTGTGTGTGTGTGTGTGTGTGTGTGTGTTTTTGTGTGTACTGGCGCACAAGGAGAGAGAAAGAGCTGAAGTGTGTATGGGGAGAAGCTGTCTACCTTCTGAGCCTGTAGTGTTGTCAGGTTTGTGGTGCTAAAGAACTCTGCAGTATGTCCCCTACCTCACCTTGCTACATACAGGGCCTGATATCAGCTTTCATCCATGTTACAGACGTGTGAGGATGTGTGTGTGTGTGTGCGTGTTCACTGAAGTATAACAAGTTCCTTCCTCTCTCTGTTTGTTTCTGTGTGTGTGTTCTACGTGTGTGTGTGTGTGTGTGTGTGTGTGCGCGTCCTCTCCCCTGCTCAGCCCTGCTTGACTGTTCAATATTTATCCTCTGTATGTGGAGGGGACCAACTTGGAGAACGACCTGAGGATTAATGCAATCCTCAGACAGCATACAACATGTCAGATTTTCATGCCACGTCTTCCCCCATGTGCCCATATGGGATGGCTTTCAGGAAGGGGAGTGAATTTATTGACCCTGAACCAAAAAGAGGACCAGTTGAGTTACACACAAGGCAACTTGCAGAGCCTAAACAGATTTTTTCTTTTTTTGTACATGATGTATGTAGTACAGCAGGAAAAAAAAAATCCCATAAACTGATGGTGTACAAGGATCCAAGTTGTCCAATAATGTCAAAAAGAAAAAAAAAAATGTTATGTATTTTGTCTCCACCATATTTTACTGCATATTCTAAAAATATATGAAAGATATTCATTTAAATTTTCTACTTTACTTTGGCCCTGAAAATGGTAAGAACTGTGGATTGAATGTCTTAAATCAGACAGATTCACAAGCTTTTGCAGAGATTACAAAAAAAGAAACTGAGGATGTCATCTTGGATATTTTTTCTCTTCTTCAACAATTTTCTCACATTTTATATTATTCTACAACATATACAGCAGATTAATCAATAATGAAAAAATAACTGTTGCATAGTGTGTTAGCTCATTTCATCACCTACTCTTTTATAATGTGCATTAAAATAAAGAAGTTAATAGTCTCGTGCTTGAAACAGCATTAATTGCCTCTACAGAACGAACCATGGTGAATTCTACTAAACGTGATGCTCACCGGCTTGTAGAAACATGTAGAATATAGCTGCAATGGATTTGTTGTTATTCTGTGTAATGATGCTTCATCACTGTGCAGAACAAAAATGCTGTAAAAACAGAAACCCTGTGAGCATCATTAAGCATGTTCTTCCACTCACCTGTGCTCAACTCGAGCTGCCGCACTTTGTGTATCAATCATTGTCCTTTGAAGTCCCGCTAATAGCTTCCTCCTGACCTGACACAGATCTGCTTCCAGCAGTTCATCTGTATCTCATGCATCTTGCTCACCCTCCCTGGCTCTCACCTCCATATTTGTGCCCCCAGATCCCCGTCCCATCCCAGGCTGCTGCCTGACAGCCAGCAAAACAAGCCTGACAGGTGGCCAAGCAGTGTCACAAGCTCACTGCAGAGAGCAATGCCTGTCTCCGCTCATTTCCTCCTCTCTGCCCCCCCTGACCTCACCCCCCCCCCGCTCCCTCCATCCACCCTCCAACAGTGGGAACATCGTTTCTTCTGTTTCTCTCTCTCTCCTTCTTTTTTTTTTTTTTTAGAATAGCTGCTTTGTCTGATCTGTGGACAAAAATTTACACAGAAACCTTTTTTTGTTTTCATCTGATATATTAATTCTGCACATGCAGTGTTAATGCACTGAAAATGTTTCGGTAGCAGCTACCTAGCAGCAGCAGCAGAAATAATGATGAATGAGACAAAGATACGTCAGCGACAGAGTTCTTTGGGCTCCATGGTCAGACTGAGAACTCTCCCAGCAGGAGAGGTTCGTCACATGCAGAAGCTGCAGTTTGTCTAAAAGGAAACTGTTAATCTTATAAAAGCAAAGAGGCCCTGAGATGATCTATGACTGTATCTCAGCATTCATCTATTCAATTCTTCCCTTTCACTGCGATCTGTTCCTTTGCATCTCTTTTAGCTTTTCACTCTGGAAAGAGAGCGACCTGAGCTGTAATTGGTTTTCATGTAAATTGAGATTGGCAGATTACCTCTGCATGCTTATTCTCACTAACATACATGTACTTCTGCATACAAATATATATATATATATACACATACACATACAAGACCAAGGCCTGTCTCATACAAACACACACACATTCATTAAAGCATGACCAGACAGTTGCCATTCAGGTTTTCCTAATGAGGGCTGAGATGACAGTTGAAACTCAGACATTATAATGCATCACAGTACAGGTCCCAGAAAATTGCTCCATCTCAAGAGAGAGAAAAAATGTGGTTGGCTCCTTTGTGTCCAAGAGAGACAGTGAAATGGTCCTAAATCAGCCTTAATATGATGTTTGATCTTCCTCACCCCTAAAGCATAATGGGCTTGAATATGTGATCCTGCCCATTCAGAGCAGGATGAAAGTATCTTGACGGCTCAGTCTGCGCAAAGGTATAATGTTAGCAGGAATATTCACGTGGCAATGAACAAGATGGATGTGGTGCTGCATTTCACTTCTCAGAGGAAGAGTGATTTCTTTTTCGCCCCCAAAGCACTTTTCTGATATATCTGTTTTGAAAGCGTCTATTCACATTGTGTCCATATTTCTGAAATATGAAGTATCAGCAGCTAATACACACCTCAACTGCCTCAAATGCCACTCCACTTCCCCAGAGCATCCTCCAAAGCAGGAAATACCAGAGTGGCGACGTACAGAATTTGATTTCTAATTGCATTCCTACACTAGGACTCCAGGGAAGAGGGTCTGACCTGTCTAATGGAAGAACTCATCAGTATCTGCCAGGGTAATTAGCCGAATTAGCCAATCCCCTCATCTCCGAGCTGACCTCACTGTCGAGGTGAGCTTTGACGTGCGGGGAAACTCCACAGCAATTACTGACTTCCCACGGGGCCGTACCTGTTGGCCCTAATGCTTTGTTTATTCCATAGCGTCGACGTGAATTGAGGCTGAACAGCTTTTCCGATCAAGCTAGATGTCATGACATTTTGATGCATTAAACAACATTAACGCCCTGACACATAATTTAGGGGCACCTTTTTAATGCGTCGTAGAGACTTGGCTTGGAGTAAACAAAATTGCAAAAATAATGGGGTATCAAGCCCATTGCAGCAGTCACAGTTGTCTTAGCAACAGCTAGTCTGGACACATAACCGTTCACACACGTGTCCCACGCACTCATCCTTTCGTGATTTTGTAATTATGCAGGATTTGTACGTTCTGTCTGCATATGTACATATGTGAGCCATTTAAATGAAAAAGGCAATATCTCTTCTCCAGTGTTTTCTCTCTTCCAGTGTGTTGTTCCAGCAGTAATGCTCTTCTTTCTTTGGTAAAACTGTCTCGATTATTCAATATTACTAT
This sequence comes from Echeneis naucrates, assembly GCF_900963305.1. Taxonomy (NCBI): domain Eukaryota; kingdom Metazoa; phylum Chordata; class Actinopteri; order Carangiformes; family Echeneidae; genus Echeneis; species Echeneis naucrates. Next base: position 19,946,698 of record NC_042515.1, on the reverse strand, counting down.
TTAGTATTCAGTATTATTCACTCTTTATTATTCAGCATTAGAGAGCATATGAAATATTGGCCTTTCTTTTCCACCATTACTCCTCTCTAACGCTTTTCTTTCCATTGTTGCTAACAGATCACTGTTGCCTTTCTCTCTCTCACCAGGAGAATACTTAACCTTGGCCAGTCTCTGGGAGCAGATGGTGGGCCCTTATGTGTGTTCGGCATAATCCACAGCTAATGAAGGGATGTCTCTATAAACACCTGACAGTGGGTCAAACCAGCATGGATACGAAGATGACCACTGTTGGCTGCACTACGCAGGGAAACACCTCCACTTCCTCACTGCATCCACATCGTCTTGCCAGCACGTGAATCAGACCTCCAATATCCAGACAGCCCTGCTGCACCTGCACCGTTCCCTCCTAATGGCAGGCTGTCCACAGGTAAGACATGCTTCGACAGTCAGCATGAAGGTATGACTGATGTTACCGCTGCGCATTGAATTCTTCATGAATCCAACAACCAAAATAGAAAAATAAATTATTACTTGTCTCACACGACTTGCTGTCATGGTTGAAGTGTTTTCTTATAAGGGTAAATAAAAGCAAATTCTGAAAACTCTTAGGAGGACAAGCGGAGGCAATTGAAGAAACAGAATGAAGCCGGGAAGTCTGCTGCACCAACTTTTCAATTCAAGCAAATAAAGATGTACATAGCCTAGATCATGTCACTCACAGCTTTCTGCACTTTTAAAGCTGAATTTTCCTGGCTTGACTTTGCCTCACAACTGTGATGGCATTAACAGGCGATGGCCATCACATTTTACTTAGTTTTTCAACTGCTCTATCAATAAATTGACAAATGAAAGGCAATTTTTTTTAAAGGCCTTAAAATAAATCATCTATCCTTTATTGAAAATGACAGCAGCTGAGATCACTTGTTAGTTCTTTCTTTCGTTAAAGTTGTTTTAGCCTGCATGGGTTGTGTCAAAAGTAGTTGATTATTTGGTTAATATTAAGTTTGCCGACCTTGACCTCATATAATGTGGCTCCCATTAGAGCTCCACCCACTTTAGAATCGAGCAGAACAACTCATACGTGTGGGTGCGTCAGACTGACTTACACTGTTTTAACTCTTGTTGCAGCAACAGATGATGTTGAGATGTGTGAGGAGGTTTATTGGTTGGACCCAAAATTTACTTATGAACAGGCATATGCACAGAGACACACACACACACATAGAAAAGTCTTCCTATGAAATGAACACAAGTGCTTTAATATGTTCTGATGAAGGTGACAGAGCAAAGTCTGAAGGGCTCTCCTTTAACAGTTTAAAGCTTACGGCCTAAAGTACAAATGCATGTGGGATGTGTCCAAATGCACCTTATCCCATCCATATTCTATAATCTCTGTTCTTTGGGGTATATGAAAGGGCATAAACTGTAAACTGCTTGGGCTGATCAACTGATCAATCACTGATTGACCTAATGCAACCTGCTGAAGTCAGGCAGTAATTTTTATGAATACTGGAAAATGCAGGATTCTGTCCAGATAAGACGGTATAAGATGTTAACTAAGATACAGTAAAGACAATCCTAATTCATAATCATATCTCGCCATGATTTATCACAGTGGGAAATAAGTACAGACTCCACGAAGCACAGAAAGTCTGACAGAGCTGTAACTAACTCTTACTGTCTCTTCCCCAGGTAAATGCCGTCAGTCTGATCTTTGCCTAAACTGTTCAACCTCATCTACTTGTGCGCCAAGCTGCTTTTTATGTGCACTATCATGCCATTTTTGTTTGTTTGGAAACACTGATAATTAGCTCTGCGACTGCCTTGTGTCCCTGCCACTGAATTTACTGTACTAAGAAGATCTTAATGACAGTCAAAGCATTTTTATTTTTATTTATATTTTTTTCACAGAATGGTCACACAGCCACAGCCTCACCATGTTCACTCCCCTCCTGTGCTTAAGAGCTGGTAAGATAGACAAGTGTGCAGCAAGAGGACTATTTGTAACTCAGCAGTCGACCACAGACTGGGCTGTATAATTACCACTTACTGCACAATCGACTGTTGTCCCACCCTCAGCGCCAGAATTCTTCAGAATCACATTTGAATTGCGGAAGAGATTTATCCTCTTGCAGATGTCTAACTTTGCTTTCTACTTCAATCAGCTTTTTCCCATTGTCTCACTTAAAGCAGGTCTTATTGATTTAATAGCACCCAATGTGACTTTTTGTTAATGCATAATTTGCCGCTGCACATCTCCATCCCTTAGTAATTTACATATTTTTTGTCATGTCTTTCTTTTTTGCAGCTCCCCCTTGTTTCCCTCTCTCTTTCTCGCTCTCTCTCTCTCTCTCCATATATCAGCTTCCTTCTTCACTCTTTCCTCTTCCCTCTCTACACTCTGCTGAAGCAGCACTTTGATAGCTGAGAACCTGGGGGTGGTGGTTTAATGGGAGGGAGGGGGGGGGGGGCTGGGGCTGCAGGCCCAGATGAGAACAGTCAATATTTCATATCTCTACCTGGAAGGACAGACAGAGGGCAGCGCAAATTCAAATAGCATAAGATGTATGACACCCATATACAGCTCTTACCAATGGGAGCCTGTGCTGCCGTTGGCTCCTGACATAAGGAATCCATTAATGCCAACATTTGCAAATAGAACAGAGTTTCCAAAAAGATGGCAACGCTTGCACTATAGAAGCTGGGAAATTGAATGCAAGGACAACAATAAAAGCGAAGTTACATTAGCATAAATCAAATAGTCAAACTTTTACTTCTTTGGATACGTTATGCACTTTATGTGGACATGGCTGGAAGTTTTGAATAATGCCACTTGTGAGCAGTAGCAATTTCTTCCCCCCGATCAGGTTTCAATTGTGATTATGTGCTGCTGGTTTCAAAGGTATGTTGTAATGAAAGTGAATGTCTGTGGATGAAAGGGGTGTTCCCATCCTTGCTGCCAAGTCCCATTCTTCCCTCTGAACTCGATCAGCCATTAGGCCCATGTAGATGAAGCTCACTGTTGGCTCCTCATAGTGGTTTCCATTGCCCAGAGAATAATTCTGCAATCAGTTCATATTTCTCCCCGTATCCCTCTCAGCTCGACTACATCTGCTCTCATTCAGGCCTCTGCCACTCACAAATGAACTACAGTCTTATCAGGGTCGAAATAGTAGCTCTGAATGATGGGATGTGATGTGATCAATTTTTTGCCGGAGATTCATGTGTGCTCATGAAAATGTTAATGTTGTGACCATATTCCCCCATGCAGACTTATTACTATGCTAATGCAGTTATTCATTTGCCATTTCTAATATTTGCTTACAGCAAATCAATAGATGTCAATGTGCTGACTGCATTCTGCGTGAGTCAAAGAAATGGTGAAAATGTATGGAACGGCTCTGCATGCACTCGACTCCTGAGCAGGCATAGATTTGACATCATGGAAGTTTTCAGGGACACAGTGCTACATCATAAGCTGGATATAGTAAACTGGTTTTCTATCAAAGTGAAATAAATCTCACCTGATGCGTGCAAATGAGTAGAGAGTATAGTGCTATGACGTAAACAATACAATGATCTTTCCATGAAAATGGTGTTGGCTACCTTTCCGTGAGAGAACACATCCAATTCTACACGCAGCAATAAAAAGAGGAGCTGAGCCTATTGTACCTGTCGTTCTGTCTGGCCCCAGTTAAATGCTGCTGCTTGTGTTTGATCTCCACAGAAGCCTGCTTTTGGCTCCTTTGCAAGGCCTTGCCACTTGGGTGCTGAACTGCTTCATTCCGGTTGCCTGTGTTTGTTTGTTTAACACCAGTCTCTGCTTTCACGCAGACATAATTAAATCAAGCCTAATCCACTGTTTATGCATTCTACTCCTGAATTATTCACACAACAGTTTTATGTATTATTGCTTTTTTTTTTTTTTTTTTTCCCAGAGATAGTTAGAAGTTGCGGGGTCGCTGTTATTGAATAGACTCCCTCAAGATTACTCTTTTATTAATTAAACCCCAACCTCCTGCCGCCCCCCCACCATGCAATAATCCACAATGCAGTAATGCAGTCGTGTAAAAGCTGCGCTTGCTTCTTTTGCTTCAGCAAGTATGAATTTGCTTAATGTAACTTTGCAGTGCGTAATAAGAGAAATTATATACAGAGTGCCTCTGGATAGCACAGTGGCTTTCCAAGGATATGTTAAACACTGAACCTCGGCGAACATACATGAACACAAACAGCCAAGCCGAACATTACACTGACTTACATTTATCCTCAACAGACCTACTCTTACCTGAAACCTAACCAGTTGTTTCACATATTCATAACCTAAAGCTAGCCTTACCTCAACCTTGGACTTGTTTTTTGTGGTAATGAGAGAGACATGTCACTGTAATGTGACAGATTTACGTCCCCACAATGTGAGTGATATCCAGACCACAAACACACACACACACACACACACACACACACAACAGTTGACACTCAATACATAGAGCAGTGTCCACAGTCTTACCTTACCTTAGCTTATACATCAAAGTATCCCAGCAGGTGTTGGGGTTAGGGTTAGTGTTTCTGTATATGGGAAAAAAGATGCATCAAGCCTTTTTGTCGCTCCAGAGGGAGCTATAGAAACCTTTTCAAATTATACTATTATTATGAATATGATATTACCATTTTTAGAGATTTTTTTTATTGTCAGTTAGTCTTTTTAGTCTAGTTTTAGTCAATCAAAGCCAGGAATCGAATAGACTCCCATGATAAGATAACCAACTGCGCAGCAAAAATAAACTGACAAGCACAAAATATAGCTGTCAAAGTCAAAGACTTTGTTATGTATATCAGGGGGTGAACTGGAGACCAGGATTTGGAAAATGAAATGCTGCCTTGATTTGATCCTGCACTAAGTAGCAATAACCACTACACTCATTCATTCATTGATCTTCTACCACTTATCCATTTCTGGGTCAGGGGGTGCTGGAGCCAATCCCAGCTCACATTGGTAACCACCATGCCGCTGTGTCACCCAAAGGATGAAATTTTGTCAGTGACGTGACAATGATGTCCCTGTCATCACATTTAAATTTACAATGTCATTAGCTGTGTCACAAACTTCCCACTGCAAACCCTTGACTGTAAAACAACAAAAGGAGTTCATACTGAAATAGAAACACAGAAATTCTCATGAATGTCTCAGAAGATTTTCGCAGTTCACAGTGTTGCAGCTGAAACAAAGCACAAGTGATTATTTCTTCATCCAAAGAGTTTGCTGCCTAAATCTAACTTCGTGTGAAATGATCCCCAGTCTCTTGAAGTCAAAGTGCTGGGCTCTGTGTGCCCATTATCCCTCCTGATCACCTCCCTGTTTCCTTTTGCCAGGAAACATAACATAGACGAGAAATTGTTATTTCTCCTCAAAATTGTATAGTTAAAAAACAATTATTAAAAATAGAAATGTTTTTCTCGGAGACCAGTTTGTACCATGTGCAGTTCTTTGTCTCTTCTGGAATTTCTTAACAAATCTGTTTATGTGACAAATGTCTTCCACAGAATATAAATCATGTGTGAAATATATTGGAAACAAGTCTGTACTAAGATTACATTTTTTTTCTCTTCACATGGCAGTGGAAGTCTGCCAAGTGGAAAAAAAAAAGACAGAGAGGTTAATTAGGCAGAGTAGATTCTGCTGTTCCGGTTCAAATGAAAATCAAATGACATCCACCGTCATCCATCTCTGTCGACTGATTCCATGCACCCATCAGGTTCTTAGACTGTATTGAAATGGCAGTCAAAAGGTTAGGAATACAGGCATCTGCAGGGGCTCATCCCCCAGTGCTACACATGGAGGACAGCCTGTAGCAATGTGTCATTACTTTTGGATCACAGTCATATAGTCGTTGATAAAAGGTGACCCATCACCTATTGATTTCTCTCTGCTATTTGGATTCCGCAGTGAGGCCACTGTGGAGACACAGTGATCGACTGCACTGTAGCCGAGTGCTGAAATATGCGCGAGGCCCATTGGAACAGAGCATGGAAATATTACCTTAGCTAAATTAATAAATCAGAACATGGATGAAAGTGCTTTATATTCATTCACCATCCCTTGCTCCTCTGAAAATATTAAGTAAATGTTTACTTTAGTCTTTTACTGATAAATCATTTGTATGTTTTGTGTATCAATATTTCATTTATTCAAGAAGAACAGGTAAACACAAAACACCGGCGCCTGAAAGTCTGAGCGGACTCTGTGTTCTGGAGCTGTGTTACCATCTAATGGAGCTTGTCCGTCTTGTCCGTGCTTTCCCACTTTCTCGGGGTGCATCAATTTGGTATTCACGCACTGAAAAACACATCCACGTGAATTTGCAGAGGGAAAAAACACTCATAAATTATTGTTGCCGAGTGTTACTTGTGATATGATAGCTGCTTTTTTCAAACAATACGTAATAAGCTGAACTGAAGTTGGACCTTCAATAATTCAGTGCACAGTACGTGTTGCCGTCATGAAAAGTATATTCCATCAATATTATGTTGATGGTGGGCAGAGAAATATGGTTCCAGCACAGCTAGGTTTAGAAACAAACAGTTGAACTTCGAACTTAATTTTGATTTGCACATGGTGACTAGATCTGTTTAAAAGGCATGAACAGTAACGCATTGCAGTGGCTGCAGTATTGTCCCTTTGAGTTATCTGTCACCGAAGAGCCCGAAAACCCTCCACAGATTTCTGAAAGGCTTTGTAGCACGACACATTTTAAAATCCTTTTCTCTCCTCATTCCGAGAGAGAGTAAATGAACCAGGAGAAGTTAGCGCTCTCACATAACTCTGGCAATTTTTATGAATTTTTCTCCTTGGTCAGCAAGGAAGAAAGTTTCATATTGAAGGCAACTACTTCATTGCACTTCTTCGCCCGCACAGTTGACATGTTGCAACAGTTACATCATCAGTGGCACCTATGCCAACTGAGTGGTGATGAACTCCGGGTAGCTGTTACACCTCCTGAGTATGTCTGTTCAAAGGAGAGTTCCCTGCATACAGATCCTGTGTTATTCTGGGATCATGGGGATGACATAACGTAGAGTAGACCTCATAAATTACTGTCCAGGTGTGATATCAATTCTGTGGCTTGCTGTTTGATCAACTGCTTTCTTCACTTGGCAGACTTCATAATAGTAATGATCTGACTATGTCTGTTCTACAGCCCCTAAAAATGCCAACATTCATCACATTATTTGACTGGGAGGTCTGGTAGCAGCTGCAGCATCACACATCCACATTACCTGATGAAAACAAAGAGTAAAAGGTAATTCCTTTTTTTTTTTTTTTTTTTTTTTTTTTGGTAGAAATTTTTCCAGCAGAGATGTAAACATAAAAAAAAAATATACAAGAAATATACAAGCAAGTCAAAACGCTCATCTATAAATGCGAACCTTTTTGATAACACAGGCTCAGAGCAGCTGGCTGAATTGAATCTGACTCTCAGTGATGGCAAAGTAATAAAAGCAAATCGACACCTATAAGCCTGTGGAACTGAGATTTGGCTCCGCAAAAGATTAAGCATAGACCAAAAATAGCATCTATACTACATTGATTTATCGCCCCCTTGAAGCCGAATTTAATTGATTTAAATAGATTTTTTTTTTTTTCAGGCTCATAGTTTTAATATAAATAATAATAATATAAAATCTATTGATTACCACTCTGATGGTTTTGCCTATAATATAATAAAAATAACTCAAGCCAACTAAGGAGTGAAATTTGTTTTTGATGACAAAAAAAAAAAAAACTCACAACCAAAATTTCACATTCTATGCATAAATTGAACACAAAGTAAGTTTTACTCAATTCACCTGTGTCGCTGACCTGCCTGATTTCATTTGGCTGGCACAAATGAATGGTCACAAAAATATCATGCCAAAAAAAAAAAAAAAAAAGATCAAGTGAAACTGCTTCTCCCTCCGTGAAGCAGACACAATTATGAGCACATGTTGCCTGGATCCAAGTGCTCAAAAGGATCAGAGCTGCTGATATGTTGCCTGACAGAGACGCCAATTACACAAGGCTCACTGAAACAGTAGGTGGAACTGCAACTGATAGAGAAACGAGTGTATCATGGAAATGAATCTTAAATTAGTGAAATTTCTTCCCTAATGATTCCATTGGTATCGCATCATGTACTGGTTCCCAAATTTATGCGAACAGGATCATTAAACTCCCAATGGGCTCTTACAAAATGTGTGCCTTGGTCATAAATACAAAACTGTACTGTTATAAAATATGCAGTTCCCAAAACACAATTCAATTCATAAACGAAATGAATCATCTTCTCTGAACACAATTTGGAAAGACAGAAGAAATTGAAAAGTGATTGAGAAATGTAAGCCTTGTCTATAGGAAGGTGTTTGGTACCCCCCCGTTTTGTTAGATTTGTTTAATAATTCAGCACGGCCTTAAACTCATTCACGTCAAGTGCCCAGATGGTATTTTTACTAGGCAGAGTTCTCGATACTTGAGAGGAATAATTTACTTGTGTTCAGAAACTGGCAGGCTACCTTCGAGCCATGCAGAATTTACTGCGCAGAGAATCAGTTGGGCACCTTCTTTAGGGCACTAATTCAGCAAAACAATAATTTCATGAATATCATTGAGTTTGTGCCGCAGTGGCAAGTGAGGAAGGGCGGGTGTGAGAGGGAGGATGGGGAGGGAAATATGTTGAAAAACCAAGAACCACAACGCTGTGAAAATATGAGTGTAAAGAGAGATGAGCTGATATGTGTAGTGTGTAATGAGGACAGAGAGCGGTGGCCATTGGGTTCACTGTACTGTGAGATTACCGGCTAAAACAGTGTGAGCATGTGTCAGGAAATATCGCAGGACAACTTTACGGTCCTTTTCTTTGGAGGACATGCCATTTTCAGCATAGTCAGAGATTTTGGAACCTGGACCTTTACCCCCTCCTCCCCAGTTGAGGAAATGACAATGACTGGTAACACGTGACTTTATTTATTAAAGTCATTGTTTAATGTACACTGCAAATTGGAAAGCCTTTGTCCCGCAGTTCCTCTGCTTTTCACAGTGTAATAAAAACCGCAGCACCATGGTGCCCTGAAGCGAGATGAGTGTATTTCTGATATTTCTGGCCTTAAAGAAATCCTGCCCTCTGGACAGAAACACCCACTGAGCTGTAGTCAACTAGACCAGAAGTACTTCTTAATTATCAGCCCCAAGCAGTTTATTTTGAAGACACCATTTAAAGGAAAGAGATTGAAAAAAGCTCCACCAGTATTCAGAGGCTCTTTAAAAAAAAACTGTGAGGTAGACCTTAAAGTAAAGCAGCAGAGTGAATGGCAGTGACGGGAGCAGGCACTGTGCTGTTGATTGACACTGCAATACTGTCCTATTCCTTTTTATGGGATTAAATTGTCATGACCTCTCAGATATGGAAATTGAGGCACTGATCTGAGGCTGCGGAAATGTCAACATTATTAAATTCTGAGACAACTTAATATTTAAAGTACTGAAACTGTAATTGTATGTGGCCATTATATTATATTATGAATCAACCTGAGCACGCGCGCACACACACACGCACACACACACACACACACATATATATTTTATGTATATATACAAGAATGAGCTCATAACGCTTCATAACAACGTATTTACTTGAGTAAAGGTTGAAAAAAGTGAAGCTGACATTTGGATCACTTTATTAGTCAAAACTGAGACGTATTTTTTATACACCATCACACAGACACTGATTCATTGAACCTTATAGGTTTAACCATCAAAGTCTTATCCGAAGGTGGTTTATCAGAGCGGCTTTAATAAAAAGCTAATAGCTCTGCAGCTCCTGCCGCTCTTATAGCCCGGATCAGGGGCAGAGGGGGTAACTGGGGTGTGAAATAGACTCCAATAGACCAGTTAGCTGATGGACACATGAGAGGACTCGGATGGTTGGCTGTCACTTACACCGTCGGACCCGCCTTTGCTCAATCTAAAGTCAAAATGTGAATCTAAATAGCCTGGAAAATGCGTTCTCTCCCAATAAGTCCCGGGGTGGGGTTTGTGCAGGGGGCATCGGGAGCCGCAGACAGGCTCACACCGCCGTGCCCGCTCCTCGGTGCGGGAGGAGGGGTCTGAGTGACGCTGTTATCCAATGGGCACCGGCTTCCTCCGGACGGAGCGCAGCGTCTCTGCCTCAGCGGCACTTTTGCGCCAGACAAGTGGGGAAGGTCTCTCTCTCAGCATCAGGAGGAGAGGAAACACAGCTACGGGAATAACTGAGGTGTTTTATTTTTCATTTTTTTTTGCTGAAGAAGACTAATCTTTTCCTCTCCTTTTCTTTTCCTAACGCTCTGCAAAGATGAACGTTGGCTGCGTCATCTTGGCGTGCACCTTACTCGCGGGCACATCGTCGGTAAGATGAGTTCATTTCTTTCTTTTTTTGGGGGGGGGGCTGACAGTAGTGTTGGAAGTGCTGCACTGCTGTAGTGCAGCGGCCGCAGGAGCAATCGAAAGTGGCTGTGAAACGCTTCTGATAGTTTCTCCCCCCGCAGCGTTGCGTTAAACACAGCGCCCAAGGCGGCTCACTCCGGCGGCGTTTAAGGTCAGGAAAATATGTTGGGCAAGTGTGGTTAAATAAAAAAAAAAAAGTCAGCGACAACTCCGTTCATTAGCCCCTCACTCCCCCTGCTCCCCCCGGCCAAATGAATGGCAGGGCATGACTGCAGAGGACGCTGGTGTCTGGAGGGGCTTTCTCTTTGTGTTGGCTGCGATCAACTTCATTTACGCACGTTTACGCACTGTCGTTTCTCCTGTTCAGATCTCTTGTGTTAGACACATCAGCTGGTGACTCGGCGACTTGCTTTGCTGCTGGTAGTGACTTAAGGAGAAAAACGAGCAATCATCAAGATCTTAGTTTACTTTATTTGCAATAATGACTGATTGTAATTAACCGGATTCTCCAAACAGCTGCAGACGCAGTAGTTGTTGAGCTTTGCTGATGTGCTTCCTGGGAATAATTGAATTCCCTATCTTGTGGGAGAAATGCCTAAATGTTGCCCCTGGAAAAAGCATGTGGAGAATGACGCGGATTGCTGCAAGTGCATCCTGTGGAGAGTGGAAAAGTCTGCAACTATGGCTTTGTATCAGCTGTGTACTTCAATCCATTTTCAGCTGTTTAGACACCGACAGATGCTCTATGTGTCTCCTGCTCTCACACTTCGTTCAGCGTGGAGAATACACTGAGGCTTTTGGTCAAACCTGTCCTGCTCGTTATCACCTCTGTAACAGTTTTCATTGCTGTCTTTATCGCCACTTATGCCAGAGTGTTTACAGTCATCAACACAATGGCAGCTCTGCCAGTCATATTAATGATCATCTTATATGGATCACCATCATTGATTTCTTTCGCTGTCTTCAATGGGACTTGCTGCTTCACCCACAGTGGTTTAAGGCAGGTGTCCTCAACTGTGCATGAGTGCTTTCTGCTGTACTCAAATCAGTCACTGTAGCCAGAGAGACCGTGAGGTTCAATAACAGTCTGAAAAGGCTGTGAGATCAGCTTGTAACCCCATGGCCACAAGTCAATTTGCCAATGCTTAACAGGCTGTCCCGTTTTATTCCTCAGGGGAGTAAGGCAAGCCAGCCCTTTAAACCCCCATGCAGACCAGGTTTCTCCCAGAACTTCTACACAGTGATTGTCTCGAGAGACGTACTGCACGGCCAGAGCATTCTCAAAGGTAAGCCTCCCCCCTCCCCCCAAACTACCTGACAGTGTGATTGAGTGAGTAACTGTGTGTCTGAGGGGACGTATATAATGGCGTGTGGCTCGCCATCACTCCTAAAGAAGGTCAGAACACGCTCTGGTGGTGGCCATGCAATACAAGCAGCTCAATTTGAGCACAGGTGTGCGTATATTTCAGCATCAGGATCCAGTTGTGATGGAAGGTTGGGATGTGATTAAATGTGATGTGACAGCAGGTGTGTAATGCTTTCCGTTGTTATTTGATATCGAGTTTCATTGATGAATGCACAGCTAAATTACATTGATTGGAGTGAGAAATAACAACACATTTCTCTTTGTAGAGTGACTGAGCAGCAGCTGACAGAGCAGACTTTTTTAAATAGCCTGCTTTCTACTCTGCATGTTTTCAGCTGGAAAAAGTTTTCAGCTTTTTTTACTTTGTTTTTTTTTTATTTCAGTGTTTATTGTAAAAGTCTAGCCCATTTTATTCCTCCTGTTTTTCTGAAGAATTCAATTCTGTTTTCATTCGCTCCATTTCTTTTCCGTGCAGGCAATGCTCTGAATCTGCTGCGAGGTTCATCTCCTGCCATGTGAAATTATGCTGTAGTATCTTCAGTGCTCCTCTTCTATTTGCTGGTGAATCTTTATCATAATGGAAAACAACCTCTCTCAATCACATCACAGGGGCTCCACTGGCATAACTGACAGAAAAACAAAACCTTGGACTCTCGGCAGATATATATATTAAACATAGACCCCATTATATTGAACTGTCAACTCCTGGAACTGTACGATGAGGAGATTAGCCTCAAGACGAGGAGTACATCAGCATTTCAGAGCCACTCTGTAGATTTCTGTTGTAAAAGACGAGGAGTCAGTATTTAGAATGTTTGATTGAACACTGAACATTTCCTATCTATTTCTTCCCTCTAACCTATTCTAGACTGTTATTCACACTTTTAGGAAACAGCTCAACAACAGTGTACAAAGAAGCTTTGCTCTCCTGTGACTCTTTTCTTTTAAGCCAAATATTAGGTCTATTGTTACACCAAATTCTGTTTGCTGCAAGGAAATGGCATTCTCATTCTAACAGCTGTTTGAGCATTTTCCGGCTGTGAGCAAAACAATTGAATTATTCTGGAGGTTATTTTGTTATTTAGGAGGCTGACAAGGACAGTGCAGCCGGTCAGTGGGAAGCGATTTTGCCCAAAGGGACTCGAGGCTCGTGGTTTCTGCCTGCTTGGAAATAGGCAGTGACGTCCCTCCTGACCCAAACAATGTTAACAGAGGGTGATGTGCCTAGACAGATAGCGTATGTAACCCTCCTCTGTGTTTGTGCATGTAATACACTATGCATATAGTTGGGGATCTTGGGGTGGTGTTGCACACACATGTAGTGTCCTGGCGTGCATGCTGTCACGCTTCAAATCAAGTAAAGGTTACAGCAAAGCTCAATGGCATCAATTTGATTTGGCTTATGTGCTACATCAGCTTCTGCTTTGAGCCCATGTTACCTCTGCTCCCGGTATCTCTCTTTTATTTTGTCTGTCTCTGTGTTTGTTCTGTGAAAATCAATCTGAGAAGCACGCTGCCTTCCCAACTGGCCACTCAAAGGGATATGGGCTGCAGCAGCTTATGTCCTCATGTAATGATTAATGTGTATTGGCCAGCCTTACTGGAGATCTGTTTTCAGTACAGTGGGGCATAAAGCGAGAGGGAGACTATAATACTCATGCTACAATATGTATAACCTGAAAATGTCACTTTCTAATAAAATTAATGGGTTGAGGATGAGATGAGGGAGGGTCTGGGATGTTACATAGCTGGCTAAGGGGTTGCTGGACCGCTCTGGGCCATTGTGTCCCTGGAGAGATGGACAGTGAGCGATGGGGGAGTGACCAGAGAGCTGTAGCTCAGCAGGTGCAGTGGAGAACAAGCTTCTGTTTCCAGCTGCTGAACACTGTGTAGACTGCAGCTCTTTTTAGACAGTAGTGCAGGGGGAAGGGTTTTTTAAGCCACTTTTTTGTTTGTTTTTGGTTTTTACAGCGTGTGGGCAGTGGAGGAGTGATTATGTCAAGTTCATGCTCCAGTCGATACCACCTGAATATGTTAATGGTCCGTACTTGTGCGTTCCCACGCTTTACATTTTCCAGATGATCAGATTAAAGATCCATTTCTCTATTGAATTTACCTTTAAGGAAGCCTTTGATTTCAGTCTGGACTGAACCGTTCAAGTTTCGTCTATGCTGGCTTCCCACACATTTGGCATGTCATCCTGTACCCCCATTAAATGAAGAATAATGTCCCCCCTCCCCACGTTGTTAAATATCTATCAGCATTTCATTCAAACATGATACATTACTTGTTGTAAATACCATTTTACAGCTCTTTAACTGTGTATTTCTCTGCAGTTCCCCCTGTAGTTAAAGTGAAGTGTCTGGTCAAGACTTGAAAGGTCATTTTTGAAATGTAATGCATCATTCACTGCCCCCTTTGGTCATTCTTTGCTGGCTTTATAGGTTAAAAATGCTGTTATTCTTTGTGGTTGACCATAAAAGACCTTTGTTTAACTAACTCACAAATCTCTGCGCTACCGCTAAGTTGTGTTGAATAAATCATCCCATGCTCCCATGGAGATGTTTGTCTGAGAGCTGGGTCAGGATTGGAGGGGGAGGCTGTGGCACACAGGCAAGCAGACAGCCGGGCCTTGGGTTGTGGTCCGTGCAGATTCTCGCTGTGGGCAGATAAGCCATGAAAAAAAATATTCCAGTGATTGCACATCGCTGTGTAAACCATCATCTTGCTCTGAGAGCCAGAACGGACACCTAGGAACACGGACAAGGGGATGTGGGCTCCGCACAAAAGAAATTGATTTGAAATACAGTTCAGTCAGGATAGTGTCTCTTTAAGTCACTGTCAATGCATATTTGAAAAGACAGCAGTGATGAGTTTCACCTTTTGTCCCTCACTGGTCCTGAAAGGCGGCATTACAGCTCAGTGTGATTTGGATGCTTGTGTGACTTTGTATTTTTCCTGATGTCACCTACTGTTTTCTGACAAAGAAAATGACTTATGGATCTACAGTAGAAACCTTGTCTACAGGAGAAACTGATTTCGAGTTTTCAACAGAGGCTTTTCGAAGTATAGCCGAGGGCCACTTTGCTGTGGGAAAATGAAATGAAAAAACAAAGATGATAACTTCATTTATTTCTGTCAGACAGTGTCACATGAGATGTGACCATTCCTTAGCTGGTATCGTTTTATAAATGCAGTGTTTTTCCAAGTTCGAATCCTCCTTTGTTGTCTTGAAACATAGGAGATTGTGAAATCGTGAAATGAAAAAAGAATCTAAGATTGGCTTCCTCTTCTTGCTTCCTTTGTCCCAGGGCTTTTAATTTGAAGCTAAGTCTTTCTTCTGCAATACATGGGAAGAAATGGCATACACTGCATACACTTGAATCTAAAAGATTGATTCAGGGAGGATCATGCCTCCATCAGCAATGCGCTTTGTAGCATGGATTTCTCATTGTCTAATTCCATCTCTAAAAGTTACACATACAAAATGACTTGTAACATGACCCCAATTAGGCTGCAGCAGGAGAATCTGGCAAAAAGCCATATCTGCTTTGGAACAGCCAGCTCAGAGTTCGCTGTGCTGTGGAGAACTTCTGACTCCTAACCCACTATCCGAAGTGACAAGGCTTTCATAAGTACGTCCATACCAAAGAACTGAGGAGGGGGTTGGGATTACGTTTCCAGGCATTTAATAAGCGGGATGCCATTTTCCTTCTGACTCACGAACATCTCTCTTGTCCTCCAGAGAGTCTTTCATCTCTGCAGCCAGGACCTGCAGTCTGTGGCGAGCTGATAGAATACAGGTACAGAAGATGAGCCACATCATTTCTCTTTATCTCGCCTGCCTTCTTACCAAACCAAGCTACACTCCTATATCCCTCAAACTCCCCACAACATGACATACATGCTGAGCCAATTCCATCAAGCAAGCCACCCAAGATATAGTACATGCCACAGCACAAGGCTTTTCATCCTGTTTTGTAGTCATTTCCTCGGTGGAGGTAGTAAGTAAAAAAAGCGGTTTTGATAGATGGGGAACTGGCTGTCAGCAGAAATATGCTTGCTTCTTCTCTGGGCTTTCAAGTGAATTTTATTAGTTCTAGTGCGCTGATTGGTACAGATCTCTACCCACTGTGTATTAGTATTCACTTTAGTCTGATGGTTGGTCATTGGGTCATAGCGTGTACTCTTGTGGAGTTTCATTACAACACAGATAGTTTCACTGCTCTCCCATCTGGTACCCACTGAGAGACAGGCATGACTAATTTCGACCTCCTTGCATTCATACAGTGCGTCTGACAGGTGGGTGTGTGTTGTCTGTTTGCTCGCCACTGTGCTAAATTATGCAGGAGATCTACTTTTGCTAACAAAATAGAGGTTGGCTAATTGTGCCCCTGATTTCTGACCTTCAAATGGGGCAAACTGCAATTTTATCAGACTGTAGATTTAATCTGCAAGAGCTGGTGGTAGCGCATTAAATCATTGAGTGATTACAAGGGAAAAAAAAAAGGAGAAACGGGGCACTTATGATGGTGTTAGCCAAGAAGGGAGTCCTTGGTGAAAGGATTATCGGATAAGAAAGAGGACTGTGTTGGACGGGGAAGTAGAGCCTTAGTAGTATATTTCAGGAGTTGAGAATAGGGCAAATTTAGAGGGGGTAAAAAAAAAAAAAAAAATATCAAGGATAAAGTAAAATGTGGAGTTTCCTTTTTCTTTGACTCTGCCTTAAATTTACAGTTCCATCCTCCTGACTGATACTTCTCTTCAAATACACTATTAAGAAGAAGCAGAACGCCTGAACACCTCGTCTCTCATTCACAACCTTGTATTCTCTGAATCTCATTTGCATTTTTTATCGAAAACCCTTTTTTAAGTTGACCACCCTCCTCCCAATCAATGTGTATTAGAGCTTTGTATCTCAGTGCACTTCAATGATCATTGGCCTTGATTAAGATTCTATTTGCTTTTTTTTTGTTGCAAGGCACACATGAACAGTTTTCCCACTAGGAGACCCATGTTTCACCTTTTAGCTGTAAGCGTGACCCAGAATCAACCAGTTCATTATGAGGGCGCCCCCCCCCAGGCTCTCAGGATTTACATGCATCTGAATACAAATCAGTTCTAGTTATTCACTTGCCTCTTATGCTGCTTGTTTGCATTGTCTTGAAAATGTAATTTTGGTAGATCATAGACAGATAAGGATTATTACAATTAACTGAAAAATAAGAGGGATGTATAGCTGCGTTGTTCTCGTAAAGGAAACTGAAAAGAAGAGAGTAAAATCTCAGTACAGAACTCTGAGAAAATATAATGAAAAACCCCGTTCATACAAATTTTCCATTTCCTTTATCATCAATCTCAAATTGTGGCCTTTCAAAGCTGTAGGGCTTTGAGTCCTGTCAGGTTTTCTTTTTCCAAGAAACAAAATACATTGGAAAATAAAATGAAGGAATTTACTTACTGTAGGGCAGCAAGGTGGCATAGTGGTTAATGCTGTCGCCCCACAATAAGAAGGCCGTGGGAATTTTCATCTTTCCTCCCACCATCCAAAGACATCATGTTTGGGTTAACTGGTGACTCTAAATTGTCTGTAGGTCTGAGTGTGAGTGGTTGTTGGTCTCTGTCTGTCTCTGTGTGTTGGCCCTGTGATGGACTGTTAACCTGTCCAGGGTGACCCCGTCCTCACCCAGAGTGAGCTGGGATTGGCTCCAGATGAATGAATGAACAACTTACTGTATAGAAAATAAATGTTTGCTATCTGGAGGTGGATTTATTACTTTGCAGTCAAGCCCAGTCTGATTGTATAGTCCTTATTAGCCTCCTGTGGGATTGTTGTAATTTTCTGGAGGGGAGCAGATGATTTCAGCATTCAGAGCCAAGGACAAAGGAATCAGAAGACTAGATACTGCAATAATCCACAGTGTAAACCACGGCATAAATTTGTTTATCCCCTGATTGAAGTCCTCCACTGAAGTAGATTTTGTATTCGCCTTTAGACTTTTCTGTCTCCAAGGGGAAAGTCATCTTCACAGGCAAGTTACAGCTTCCATTGATGTCTTCTTATGTATTGTGTCATGACCAATAACACTTTTGTCTTAGTTCAGATGTCCTATTTGTTCAGACAGGCCTGATATCTATTTAAGCTATACGTAGCTTGTGGGTTGGTTAGCAGCAACTTCACTTTTCAATATATAATTGAAATATTAAATTCAATATCTAATAATATAAGTTTTTAAGAATGTGATTGGTACAATTCATCTAAAAAGCAAAACATCAGATCTGATCTGCTACGCTGAGGGAGAGAGGAGAGCAATGGAACAATTTCACAAAGTCTTGAGCATCGTCCTTTAATGTCAGTTTCTCCTGGTGGAGCTCACGTAACATTTCCACAAACTCCAGCATGTCAGACAGAAATGTTTATTTAAAACTCTGGCGCAGATTTGGAGCTAAAATCGTCACAACACTAACTTCTTGGATCCATCAAATGCATATTTTACAAAATGTGCTTCCTGACACATGAACTTTAAGAACCTCTGTCCGCCCTACTGTGTTTTTCTCCCCCACCCCGCCTCTTCATCCAGAGTCAGGGGCCCACCGTGATATAGCACCTCACTTTATTGATAAATTACAACCACATGGTTTGACCTTGTGCTGCCACTTGACCTCACATGTTCTCCAACACTCATATCCTCAGTTGGCAGCAAAGGAGGAGATGAAAAACACAGCCCAATCAAAATGATTTACGTTTGGTTTGACTCAACACGTAGATCCTTCTAAGCTGCTGCTACATGTATCTCCAGAGGAGCCACTCTCTATTGTAGTGTAGAGCCATTTGTGAAACCGTGGGGGTTTTGCTATTCTATCGCCTTAATTAAAAGACTACAGTGTCAAGATGCCTTTGTTCTACAAACTGTAATATCACAAAGGTCCCTTGCCAGAGAGGGGCTTGTGCTCTACTTAGTTCTTTGGATTAATTCAGCCTGGAGTCTATATGATTGGAGTGACTCTATGCTCTTGTCTTTATCATATTCTGTTGTTTGTTTCTGTTAACTCCACTAGCATACGTTTACTCATTGAAATATCAACATTAGCATACATCGAAGATATATATTTGTGTGTTTGTGTGCATATGTGTTTGAAGGCAGGGCTCCATCCAGAGGGTAATTATCTTAAATGGAGAAATTAAAGGATTACAAACCAGCCCAGTAATCCTGCTGTCAATCTCATGGCTCATTAGTAAGCCAAGCAGAGGGATGGAGAGAGAGTGAGACAGCACAAAGAGAGAGGGGGAGCGAAAGAAAGAGTAAGGACAGACAGAGGGAGGGAGGAGCACATACAAGCTATAAACAGGTAAACAGAATGGAGGATTCCTGTATTCCCACGTTAATTAACAATTTGCATCCCTCAAAGAGATGCATTGATTTCACTTTAGAGGCTGAGACTTTTATTTTCAGTGATAGCTCATGGTAATTTTCCACAACCTCTTAAAAAACATGCACACATTTTGGTGTAAATGTGCTGAGTGAAAGCTTTGTGGACATTTCTCTTCATTTCTGTTTGAAATTGTTTTTATTTGCCCTCCTGATTACAACGCCATGCTCATAATTTGGCCGTTACAAAAGGAGATGTTGCCACGGTACTCAGCTGCTTGGACTAAGCGCATTAAACTGCATTAGGATATGCAGAGGAGCATGACGATGGACATTAGAATCCATCTTAAGGATTCACATTGCCATTGTACCTCTGACTAGTAAAAATTAATATGCCGAGTGCTTTTAAATAGCAAATGAATGAGCACTACAGTAGCATATACAGTGACTCATAAACCGTGTGTGCACTGCAGATTAGCCCTGGTGTTGAAAGATATCCAGTGTTCCTGCCATTTGTCACCAGGCTCAGAGACACACTAAAAACAAAAAGAGCAGTTGGTAAACGATGGCACCATAAAAGAAAATAGAAACACAAAATCCTGACTCCATTATGGAAAAAAGGCTAGAAATTGCATCTCCTATGGCGGTGATGCTTTTTGTATTTGATTGTGTCAATTTGCCGTCTATTTTGATCTGAAAAAGTGGGCTGTGTGCTGCCTTATTCGTTCATGCACAGAGACTTGTGGGAGCCCACTGGTGGGAACTGTTTCTTGTGCAGCTCATATCATCTCATTTAATTTGAAACCCACCACTCTTAGTTTTTTCTTTTGTTTGTTTTTATGTCTTTCATATATTGCACTTTCCCCCCTCCTGTTCGCCCATGAAATGTTTTGTTGTAGTTTAGAGGAAGCTTTTAATCTCTTTGCCATGTTATAGATAAAGTTTCTAGGTGCATTTGGAGTGCATGTTACCTCTTGGGCAAAAAGACTGGTGCTTTGGAAAAGGAAAAAAAAAAAAAAAAAAAAAAAAAACGCTCTTGTTGCACTATTGTTGTTCTGCAGACACATTGTTCCAAAGAGCTCATTCTGGCCAGAATTCAGATGGCTGATTTGGAAATAACAATACGGAGCCGTGCTCTGTCCTGTTGTGATGCAGATTTGTCTGTGGGAGGCTGACAAATCTGCAAATATGCTTTGCTGACCAGGATAAGCAAAAGATATTATCCTGTAGGGCTGTTATCTAATTGAATCCAACCATTTTCCTCATCTCTCATCACCTGCTTATATGTCAGTGAAGAGTTAAATCCTTGGATGTGTGCTGATGTGTACTTTTGTGCAGTGTGACTTAATTTCCATGAGCCAATAATGTTGCTGTCTGTCTGTCTGGATCGCGGGCTCACTTATGAATCTATTTCCTTAAAAACTACAAAACTGTGATTCACATGTCTTATTTATACCCAACTTGTGTCCCACACGCATACACACACCCTCACACTTCAACACTTACTGTGGAGATTCACTCGTTGCAGGAGGGGCCCCTGTAGGTGTCTGCACAAATGTTAAATGTGCCATTATAATATTAACCTTGACCTCGAGATGGGTTTCTTCTACATTATAATAATCCACCTGTAGATTTCTGATCTGTATTGGAGAACACGCGCACATTCAAACTGCAAGGAAAAAAAAACATTCATCTAATTGTGCATTTTGTTACCGCTTGTTCACTTCATGACCCATTTATGTGTGATGTGTATAGAGGCGCACTGCCAACACCCATGAGAAGATTATAGCCATGGGCGAGAACTAGTCAGAAATCCACAGGAAACATCATTACCATGCCAAAGATGTCCCATTCGCCCACAAACATTCCTTTTGTTGTTGCTGCAGAAGAAGATGGAGTTTTTCCAAATATCCTTAAACTTGACATTTGACATTTAAGTCTTTATTTTGTAAGAGGCTGATAATTTGTAAGAGTGCAGAAGAAATTCTGGACTTGAAAGCCCACTTTTTTGATTGAAATATGGGAGCAAATCAATAGAGCCCCCCTCTTTGCTGGCAACGTGCAATGCAGAGACACGCTGGTAGCATCGATCACAGCTTCAGAGGAATCACAGTTTTCCTCTCCCGCTCTGCTCCATCTCTGTGTGTGTCTCTCTCCCCCATTCGTTCGCTCTCTCTCGTCTTGTTCCTCTCTGTAGCCTCGTATAGGTTTTCAGATAAAAATAATAGCTCTGAGAACCAACAGAGAAGAGAGGCATGGGTGGGTGGTTGGGGAAGGAGGGGTTGGTGTTGGTGACAGTGTTTGTGCTCTGCACCACAACCCAGCAGTAAAACAATAAGAGCCAGTCTGACTAACCGTGGCCTCTGGGAATAGAAGCCGTCTTATTGCAGCAATTGAGCCAGTGTAAAAGAAAAACGGATACAGCCGTGTTACTCTGTCATCATGATTACACCCACCACATGGCTGTGGCTGTGACTGACGGCTGCTGCATCCCGGCACCTTTTTACATCACAAATTTATAGCTGTGTAAACCAATCTAACATCAAGGATAATCCAATTGATAACATGTCAGAGCTGCCACACGTAGCTGCAAGATGCGTGACTCCAGCTCTGCGGATTGCGGCTCATCTGTTGCTGCGCTTGTTTGTTAAAAGCACAGAAACTGTTATGCCGATGGAATTTGTGTACAGTAGCTAATGTCGGTAGCCTTTTGATTTGCTGCCCACAGCGAACTGAATGAACAAGCTGTAGTCATTTCTAGTGTACCTGTCTGCCTTCCCACCAGAGGCTATGGAAAGGTTTGAGCAGCTCTCTCAAAGTATAACTATAAAGCTGAGATTTCAACATCCTGGTTGGATAAACGCTATTGGCACATAACTCATCTGTCATGAATAAACATCCACTCTCCATAGATTTCTTGTGGGTTTTCGGATATCATATGGTGACTCACAGCTTGATTTGCATTTCTATTATGCTTTTCCAAGATTATATTAAACCATTGACATACCACATGTTCTGACCACAGGGCTGTCCTGCCTGTTATTTTTAACTGATAGCGTTTCATGCTTGGATCTGGTTCAGGGCCTCTAGAGCTCATTATTGTAGAAGTAGGTTTGATGTGGCAATGATACAAGACCCTTTTCCACCTTCAGGCCCTGCAGCGAGTGAGATGAAATCTGAGGAGGACTTGGAACAAGGCCTGAGCATCAGTAAAATCATATGTGTGATCAACATTTACAAGCTTACAGCTTACACTGAAGCATAAAGAATGGACACGCACTGCAGCACAGTTACAAATGTGTCAGGTGTTCCTTTCATTGGGATGTCTGATTGTAACAGAGGTCATTTCTGCGGCAGTAAAAAGGTTAATCAGATCAAGGAATGTGTTGATGGCAGCATTGTAATATTACAACAGGGGCTTATTAAATTAAGCACATAATAACTGTATTGTAACAGAGAATAGAATAGAGTTTTAATCTCTGGTGGATGTTTAGATATAACAGTTGAGCTGAATATCATGCACAGCTGTGCTAAATGGATAAATTACAGCTGCGAGATATTTGTTTCCTGGTTGAACGTTTTTCCGATGGAGTCATCATGTGTGATGCTGGTCCCTGTGGCTGACGTTGGAGATTGATGCCCTCTGTTCATTTCTCTCTTCTTTCTCACCGTTTTGTTTTAATCTAGTTATTCTTCTCATTATCTGATCTTCACCTGCTCAGGTCTTTATAGCACTTTTGGCTTTCAAATTTATTTTAATATCAGTGCGAGCCCAGTTTCTTAGGCTTAGTCATCGGTTAGCCACAGTTAAAACAAGTTCCACAGCATCCTTGGGAACCCTATCTTATACAATAGTTTGAACTGCTTGCTTCTGCTATTTTCTCCAGTTTGGGCAGTTTGGTTAGATTAGCGTTGCTTTAGGATATCTTAAAAATTGTCCTCTGCTCTCAGTGCTCTATCTGTTGAGTGCGTCACTGGCTTTAGGGACTGAAGTTTGAATGTTTGATGAAGCCACTTGTCGAGCCACCTGCATATTTAATCCATAGTTAACAGTTTATGCCTCCTGTGTCATTCACATTACCCACATTTTTTTTTTTTTTTTGGGGTTGGGGGGTTGCACAGGTAAAATGTAAGCTTCAGTTTTATTAAGAAGTAATGATTAAATGAAACAGCTGCAGGCTGAAAAGCCAATTTTAATTTAGCAGCAGCATTTGAGGTGACCTTAATGCAGTTTGGAGAGGGCAGCTTGTTTCAGTTCCATGCAATATGGAGCTGCCCAGCACACGGGAAAAAACACACACCGTCAATATTCCCACCGTTGCTCAGTGATATATCTGGGAAATATTGCAATACTTGCACTTCTTAAATCACAGTGTGTATCTTTTATAGTATTTCAATCAAATGTCATCTCTTTGCTGCGAACAGAGTGGAAAATGCAAAAGAATCACTAACTTTGTCTTGTTAATAGGAATTAGCAGAGGCTGTTAGTGGTGCCAAAATGTTAGCTGTGTCCTGAAAATATTGAAAGATGATGTTTTTTCACAGTATTCTCTTCATCACCAACCCCTCCCACGCCCCAACATCTGAATGTTAAATGGAGAGTCACAGATCTACAAGAGAAATTGTTTTATTGGAGAAATGTAAAGACTAGACTGAATCAAACTGAATCCACACACACAAACACACACACACACACACATACACACAATGACAGCAGAGAGTGAAATGGGATCATTTTATTTGCAGGAGTAATTCTATCAAGTGAAGACATGATCAGGAATGGGTCACACATGGATCAGTAGCCTTAAGACTCCTATCCTCTCCACACCTCTCTATATCCTTTCCTCTTGCTCTCTCCCCTCCTTTCTGTTTTGATTTTCTCCCTTTCTTCCCCCTGAAAGACTTTCAGATCCAATTTGCAGTCCTCCCTGTGCCTGCGTTGCCATCTCTCTCAGCTTCGGTGTATTCAGCAGCCTGAAGCTCTGTGTGAACTTCTCTTCACACTCTGGAGATTGTATTTATCGTTCCAGGGAGAAATGAAGCAAACACGGGATAAGATGTTGACAGTGGATGTCTTTTTTTTTTTTTTTTTTTTTGCTATTTTATAGAACATATGATACATGGTACATGTACTTCTGTCTGTGTGAGTGTGCATGTGTGTGAAAATGTGTGTTCTTGAGTTCCCCCCCTATTTTCAATAATCTTACCACACACCACCACAAGTCAGAGGCAGGGCCCTTGCAGGCTGCATTCTAAATACTCTCAAGGCTGGAGGCAAAGCAACATGAATTTCAATGAATTATTAAACAGGATTATTTATTTACTTCCTCTGCACCCTGAACCACCTAACTGGCAAATCTACATAGCATTTCTTCAAACCTGTGGCACATTTGTATGCATAATTTACTCTCACAGCTGAATATTTTCTTTGGGATGTTGAGTTTAGTCTATTCTGTGTTCACCTCAGGGAATCACCCTGATGGACTTTGTGGTGCTGTAGTTCTAATGGACTTTGATTGTACATCGCCCTGCTCCCATCTTCATAAAATTATTTATATTGAAATGCCATTTAGCATATTTTGTTTCGAGGCCATCATATGGTGCGTCTGAATTTTGGTTTGTTTTTGAATAATTACAATGTGCAAATCAAGTGATATTGTTCTGCTGGGTGAGTGCGTGTGCCAAATGTGTGTGTCAGACTACGTTGGCTGTGGGAGAAAGAGATGAATAAGCGAGCAGAGGACTGGAGCTCTGCCAGCCCGTGAGACTCCGACGCACTGCAGATGAGCCAAACCTCCATCCGTTCACATGGAGCACTTCATGTAGGGGTGATGACACGCTTCCACCGCTGCTGTGCCGGTCAGAATTTCTGTGTTGCCCCATGTTGACTGTGTACTGTAATTCTTTAGCAGATCTTGTTCCACCTTAAAGGCACGATTAAACATCAAACTGAACCTCGCAAGCTTACAACCTTGATTTTAATATGAAATTTTTTAATGAGAAACCCTTCCCAATCTCATGGTAAACATCATTATGAATTTATAAAACCCAGCTTTGGATCATTAACAGCACAGCACACATCAAACATGCCACCTTAATAAAATGCTAACAGCCCATGTGTAACTGAAGCATAGAGTGTGTGACCTACACAAATAGCACGTAGATGAAATGTAAATCAAAGTAAATGAGATGACACCTACAGTCTTACAGCTATGCTGCCATTCATCCAGTGCGATGATGAAGGATGTGTGTGAGCGGTCAGAGACATCAGCAACACTAACACCGCAGTAATGAAGCATCCTGCAGGAGGGCAGTTAGACTACAGCAGGGTCCTTCTAATATTACTGCCAGGGGTGCAGCATGGGCTTGATAACACCAAGAGAAACATGAGTGTTGTTCCAGTGCCGAATCAGTTAACTAATGGAGCCCTGAGGCCCAGTAAAGTAGCATCGATTGCAGAGTATTATAGAGACTTTCCCTTGTCCTCAAAACATCTGATTATTAATTAAGTGCTGTCAGTTTTACTATCGGACCGAATGTAAAATAAAAATGTATACATATTTAACATCAGAGCAAGAAACTTGTGAATCCTTGAGTCTTAGCAGTGTGTGGGATTGCAGCTAATTTGAATATGTATTTATTCACGTGGAGCACGTGGAGTAAATGGGAATGCAAAATGCATGCAGGCTAAATGTGCTCACAGCAAAGAATTTTCAAACGGGTTTTCATAAGTCAAATTGTTGATCAGCTGTTGATATTCTGAAGACAAGTTCAGGAGTCAAAAAGATATGCAAAATGCTAAGAGGAGAAAGTACAAATTGCTTTCTTTTGGATGTGAACCCAGAAATTAACTTTCAGAGGGACTAAAAAGCCAAAAAGTCAAAGATGCCCTCCCACATGAAAGAAAGCGCAAACTCGAGTAGAGCTCCAGCTGTACGGCAGCACGTCTGCCACCATGACAAAAAAAAATCTGCTCCTTTTTTCATTATAATGAGGGAAATTTTCTGGTTCTAACAAGGCCTTTTTTTTTTGCATTTTAATGTGATACTCTCATGTGGTAATGGTATATTTTTTGAGGGGAAACATGGCATACAAGCATCTCATTATACCAGACACTGTAATCCAAAAATGTTAGTTTGGCAACATCACAAGAAGCACTAACTTTGTTGGAAGGAGTGAGAATTTCACTCAAATTGCCCTTTGTGAGGACATTTAAACAATCCAAATGCATAAAGAAAAACAGTCAAATATTTATATAGTCTGTTATAGAGTAGATATTTTCAGTTACTACTGAAAGAATATTCTGACTACCCACACTGCCATCCTCTCCATCAAGGAAAAATCTTGCTTTGTTTGACACCAAGCAATTGATATATTGATATTATGTCAATATTAATGGATACTTAAATAAATCATTGTCAGTTTCTTTGATGCCCATATGTTCCATAGTCCTCTCTTTATTTTTTTACTTTTTAGATTACATCTAGTTCTGTAATGATGATCATCTTTAAGCACAGATGATTTACGTTAGGAGCCTCATTCCTCTTGAGGGGCTCCAAACACCCACTACTATAGACTACTCCTATTTTTGTTGTTTGTTTGTTTTTTTATTAATTGAGTTTGTTTGTGGGTCCGTGTAGAACAAATACAATATATCTGTGTGCTTGTGTGTATATATATCCACACACGCCCACATATATATGTATATAAAAAACATAAAATGTTCTTATTGTTTGCCGACTGTGCCTCTACTGTGATAATGATCAGTCAGGGCAACATCGTGAACACCAAGTGTTGGAGCAAGACAAACGAGAAAAATTACTAATAATTCAGAAAAACAAAACATGCCATATCTTTACTTTTTTATGTGGTTTGCAAGAATTAGCGAAAGCCTGTGACGCTAAGAGTTTGTGTCCTTCCGTCCTGTCCATATAACTTTCAGGCTGCTATTTTTGTAAGTGTGTGTGGCAGCTACACACTGCAAGCTAATGGTGTTGGCACATCAATGTATCTCCTGTATGGGTGAATCTAGTGAATTCATTCATTCATCTCCGACCGCTTATCCGTTTCCAGGTCACGGGGGGTGCTGGAGCCAATCCCAGCTCCCTCTGGGTGAGGGCGGGGTCACCCTGGACAGGTCACCAGTCCATCACAGGGCCAACACACAGAGACAGACAGAGACCAACAACCACTCACACTCAAACCTACAGATAATTTAGAGTCACCAGTTAACCCAAACATGATGTCTTCGGACTGTGGGAGTACCTGGAGGAAACTCAAGCAGGCACGGAGAGAACATGCAAGTTGGATGCACTTTGCAGCACTGTGTGGGCGAGGGTTTGGCAGGAGTCTCTCGAGGGGGGCTGCACCGCTGAGTTATCAGCTCCTGAATGTCACTTTTAAATGCCGGGGACAGGGGCTGCCAGCAGTGATATATTAAGGCTTCTTTAAGTTTTATTATGTTGGGGAAATGAGTTCTGCTGTGTTGTCATATGTGTCTTGTAAATGTTGCTAAATCAAATCCAGCTGAGTCGAGCAGAGTGGTGCAGTGCTCAGGTTACACGGCCAACATAATCATCAGAGAAGCAGCATTATTCAGGCTGGCACGACGCAGGAGCTCGCTGACATAATGGAATATAAAAGATGTGCAAGGGAAGTTGCATTAAATATCTCTCAGGGCTCCTCCCTTTCATCACATGGCCATGCACTACAGCAGCCGCAGCAGGGTCTAAACAGAGGAGGATTCCACTGTTGACATGCTGTTGAGATGTAACGGGGAGAAAAGCTGAGCAGGGCTACCTCTGTGTCTGCCTCTGTTCGAGTCTGTTCCCTGTCTGAGTTGTTTGCACCCCCGCCCCCAACATTATCATCTTTTATTCTGCTCCACTCTTTGACGTTTCCCAAAGAAAATTATTCACCCCTCTCTC
The DNA here is from genome assembly GCF_900963305.1 of Echeneis naucrates. Taxonomy (NCBI): domain Eukaryota; kingdom Metazoa; phylum Chordata; class Actinopteri; order Carangiformes; family Echeneidae; genus Echeneis; species Echeneis naucrates. The sequence continues at coordinate 19,918,576 of NC_042515.1, read as the reverse complement.
TGAATGCTCTTTGGTGTGGTCTGTTGTCTAGCTTGCGTTGAACCTCTCTGTAATGCCTCTGCCCATTTTATTTGTTTAACTGAAACAAGGCCACAACAGTGGACTCTGACAGGCTACTCCATCACGTTCGGCCGAGTGATTGATCTCAGATGGCCTTTGGAAGAGTAAGGACTTACAAACAAACAAAAGTGCACGCACAACATGTGTGTGAGATGTCTTGCAAAAGCCAACGTGCTTCGAAATGACAGTTGACATTGGAGTCAAAGGGTGAAAGTTAAACGAACTGAATTCCTGTCTCGCCTACTGTTTAATTAAGATGAAGCAATTTCCAACATGTTTTTCTGCTTAAGATGTGAGAACTCACAGTAAAAGCCTTTTTATTCACACTTATTTAGATTAGGCTCCATCAGCCCATTAGCATGGATGCTGTGCCCTCTTGGCAAGAGCTCTGCTTCTGACATCCAACTCAATCATTTATGCTGGCCGGTGCCAGGGTGCATGTCCAGCACAGAAAGATGACACATGGGCAAGGGGGTGGCAGCCGGCCCTTAACTACATTTGTATAAATCAGCGCCGATTCAAATAAATCACATATTGTGACAGGGGACAGCATTGAATTCATACATTTTGTCTGCACAGTTTGCAAAAAAACTGTACAGATGATATCAAGTCATCAAGCCTTTTCAGTGTTTCAAAAGATGAGAATAGCTCAGCTTCCTATGTTTGAAATGGGACGTGTGAAATAGGATCCTAACTGCACCATTTGCACAGAGGGCTCCAGTGATTACAAATGATAACACCGAGATCTCAGAGTGATGCCTGAGTAAAATGGTTCGTTCATTTGACAGATTACTGTGGCGCGTTGAGCAGCACTGACAAAGACTTTATCGATGAGTCCATGAACACTGGACTGATGGCTTGTATTACTACATGTAACACTAAAAGAAATACATGTACACACACAAAAAAAGGTGGACACAAAGCGAAAGATACAAAAAAAAAAAAAAGAGGTGCACTGTCTCCTATACAGTGAGTCTCAGCAAAAAGGAAACATCGCCATCAACGCTTATCAAAAACTGCTGAGACTTTTCTCTGCGGATTTATCTCCATTCCTGTCTCTCTCCTCATTTTTCATTCTCTCTCCTTGCTCTCTCCTGCTTCACTATGCCCTATATTCTATTGTTCACTGACGCCCTTTGACCACTTGGCCCACTGGCCTCTTTCCTGCATAAACACACTTCATTAACAGGAAGCTACTCACAGGCGGCCCGGGTAGGTTGGCTGGAGAGGTTGAATAATATTTTAGCAAAAATGTTTCACAATTACATTCAAATGAGCCATCATTTCTATATGATGTGAATTCCCAAGAGGTTTCTTTTTCTCATTCACTGAAATGCCACAAAATGTTACTCTTAGACGATATTAAAGTTTAGATTTTACATGATTAAACTGCCGTAGTCCTTTTCAGTGTACATGCCAGGTCTGTCAGTGTCTGCTATAATGTCAGCAATGTGGAATCAGGCTTGTTCTGAGAGTGCAATGCCATTGCCTTTCAGACTGAAATCCATCAGTAACTGAAACACTACATCATTACTCTTTAATTGAATCGGAGTTGTACTATTTATCCTGGTTATTTGCTGGAACAACAGAATCAGTTCTCATCAACGTTGGCATGTTACGAAGAGAGCGAGTTAGAGGGAGAGCGGAGACAGAAAGGATGAGTGAGTGAGGTAATGAAATTCCCGTGTGGCTTGTCCATCCCTGTGCTTGGCACATTAATGAATGAGCAGAACTCACCCATCACTCTGGAATTGGAGCACACACACAACAATAGCCCTTTCCCTGATGAGGCGCGCAGTGCAGGAGGCCTTCAATTTGCTTCTCCTCTCCCACAGAGCTTGGCATTCAGCAGAGCATTCCTTATTCAGAGAAAGCATCCGCGGCAAAATAAAACTAGTGCCATCTGCTCTATCTTCCCGTGCTTCCTGCCACAAAGCAGATGATTATCAAATAGAATCTGCTCAGCTTCAGTGGTGCACTGGAGCATCTCAGCCAGCAACCAAACTATTGACTGTTTAAATTTGGAAACTTTTGACGAGTTGCAGGTTTCCTGTTGTGCACTTAGATACTGTGACATGCTTGTTCTCTGTATGAATGGTCCAGTGGCAGTTCATGAAATTCTCCACATTTGGGAAATAGCATACAGAATTACATTTTTTTTTTTTTAACCGTCTGAATGCTTCTGTGTTGTGCAGTGTGCCCACTAACAAGTGCGCTTTGAAGGATGACATTTTGTCTGTTTCCTGCTCTGTTATCATGGACACACAATCATGGACAGAAACAAGAGAGAACTGTGGAAATGGGCGCCACGGGGGTCTGTTCATACACTTCTCAGCAGGCCATTGTGTCATGTGAAGTGTGCAACCAAGAGATATAATGTGCCGCAGCAACCTGAGTGGATGTCTTGAGAGTGATTGTGAGAGGACTTCACGGGTGGGTGATCTGATGAGCTTTTGCTGTCAGTTTTCTTTGGCATATGATCTACTTTTCATATGAGTCCTAAGATTGTTTCAAACAGTGCTATATTTATATTTCACTTAAAAGTTGTTTACTGCTTAACAGCTGGTGACGGCAGTTCTTGTTCTGCTCTGCAGCCTCTGCAAGTTTGGCATTGTGACACATGTAGCGGTTGTCCACCTAAGCAGAACTAGCAGCCCGCCCCAGGGACAAGAGAGCAGCCAGCAGACAGAGAAACACAAAGCAGGACGAGCTGGGGCTTGCTGGTCAAGAGCAACTGAAATCATGAAATCATGAAACTGAAACTGCAACTCAACTCAAAAACTTTGGCCAAATTGCCCGCCACTACCTCAAGATTAGCCTCTTGTTGTTTTCATCATGCCCGATGCAATGACAATTAAAGACAAATCAGCAGAGCCACACCTTTGCAGTGGATGACGTTCCCACACTACCACGAACTCACACACAAACACACACTTTGTATCTTATATGAGGTTCATCCCACATCTGCTGCCCTGCTGCTGTAACTGAGTCCCCAGCAAATGCACTGTTTACTGCTGTTTGATCAACATTTACCAAAAACTGCAGTACCCAGCTGTTCCAAGAAATGAAATGATCTGTTTTAAAAAAAGAAATTACACATTTGTATATTTACTCCCCATTTTATTTTCATTAAGAGCAAGTAGGTTAGGCACCACAGAGAATGAAGTGATCAACTGGTTCTGCTTAGAGCGCCTATATCAACAGTCTTGTGGCCATTGTAAATCATAGCATTGCTGCATGTACGTACATTTCCATAGAATTCTACCCTCTGGCTTGTTTGTTTGGATGATAACTGTAGACTGCAAAGAATCGGAGAGTTCCTCGGTGCAAACATCAAATGCTGCTTCATCCTTTGTGGCATTCAATATGAGAGCTTTTCCCTTTTATGCAGATATGGTGGCATTCTCTTTGCTTATCACCCTCACACTGTTTGAGACAAGTGTATGTCCTGCCTGTCATTGTACATACAATGTCCACCCTATCACAAAATGGATTTTCAATAGAAAAAGCTCCCTCCCCTCCACCCTAATCCGATTTGCAGCCTATTTGTATGCCTTATAAAAGCCTTTAAGTCTGCCGCTTGGCTTGGCTAGTCTTTTTACAGCACAGATCTGGGCGACAGAGATGATGTGAGGACAGAGAGAAAAGCATAGCTAGCAGAGTAGAGATGAAGACATGGAGGGACAGAATGTAACACAGTAAGGTAACCTCGCCAAGTGAGAGAGACAAACCAGAAGACAGGAGGACACAGCAACTGCATCGTCTACACTGCCTCTCCACTGCTGCAGCTTTTCTCCTCCACCCGGGAGCTGAAACTGAATGCTTTAAGCAATAATTTATCTACCACTCATATGAAAAGTGGAACACATACCAACAGACAAAAGCACACGTTGGAAACAAACAAAGGCACACAAACATAAAAGCAGAGACAGGAAAGATTACAGACAAATCATATGAAGGGATTTCACAGTGAATCAATTATCAACACTTCCATCTGTGTCAGGCAGGCTCATGCTATGAGGTGAGCTGAAAGGGTAGCAGGTTACAGAGATTACAGCCCACAGCAAGGAGCAGGAGGAACAAGATGGCCCCAAAAGAAGGTGGATGCCCACGCCCTCGGAGAGTTTTTCGACAGGTTAAGCTTTGTGGACGGAAAGCTTTGGCCCATAAACAATGCGCAGGCTTATTTCATAGTCGTTGCACCGAACTGCAACACCTCGTAGGCTCTTTATCTCTTGTGTTGCACTGTTGTGTCTCCTTTGACAACACTAGGTGAAAAAGCCCTGACTGGTCTTAACAGGTTTCCAGCTGTCACTGCTTGTGTTATTGGTGGAACTAGAGAAAAGAGGATGAGGATTGAGAGGAGAGGAGAGCAGGCAATGGTGATCTCCCTCTTTAACACTTGACGTTTGTATGTGCCTGTGTGTCTGTGTGTGTGTGTAAGTGTATGTGCGTGTGCATTCTCGGGTGACCGCATGTGTGCAGACACAGTGGGAAGGCATCGCTATTTGCATGAGGTTCACATTCATTAACAGTCCATACTAGAGAGCATAATTAAAAGATTGCTGTGTTTGTAATTACCCTGTAACACCTGTTTCCCCCCGCCTGTCTCCTCTGGCCACAATGTAACACTCCCTATCACCTCTTATAGGTGATGTGAGGACTCAGAGGCACCATTTATTATTTGAAATTAGATGAGATTCATAAAATTGAGATTTAACTCATTAAATCAGAAGAGACATTGAATGGGATCAGAACAATGCGGCACGTTGAGGCAGCCCAAAAGCAGTGAAATTACAAATAGCAAAGGACACAAATATTTAACTGCTGCTATTACAATATTTATTGATACAATGTTATTTCACAACAAAGCAGGCTGGCTAATAGAGGCATTTCACATACACAAATGTTTTCTTTATCCTTTTCTATATCTCTGTGTGTGTGATTTATACAAATATGTGTGAAGGCATGGGGAGGCTTTTTTTTTTCTCAATAGTCCATCTGACGTGTGCTTGACAACTGGATTTGGTATTTTTAAAGAAGTCAGCCCCATCAGCAGGGGATGTCCCAAAGAAATTCACTGTGGGGCAGAAGGGGACTAGTCTGTTGAGTAAGAAGACCCCCGGGCAAAAGGAAAGAGAGTCGGAACAGCCGAGTTAAGGGAGTGTTGATGAGCTGCAAGATGATGTTTCATTAGCTCAGGCATTTCTCACCAGGGTAGCTATTACTCTCAGCTGTAACCTCCCTGTCTTTCCATACACGCCTGAGATAACTAGCTACTAATGTGAGGGAGAGAACAGTTAAGAATAGACTACATTTCAAGGCAGAAGGAATGGATGTGGAGGAGATCTTTGAATAGAAAGTCTTTAAAGTGATTTGTTGTTGCACTTCTATAGAGTTAGGGGGCGTATTAAGAAAGAATAGTCATACTGTATCTATGGAGCACAGGCTGACATATCCTGACTTTAAATATGAAACAAGATACAAAAGCACTGAACGCTGCATTTCCCATAGAATCTCGACAGCTCCTCTCTGCCCATTTTACACAGCCTCCACATGTCCAGTTTATCACATTTTCTTTGTTTGTATATCATTTAAACTATTTACTCTACATGTGTTTTCTGCAAATAACTGCGTTGGCATCATCAGGATTATTTTTGGAACCACAGAAGATATTATACAGGATTTTTGACACATCGAGTCGCACTCCTCGTTATAAGCAGTTTAATGTGTAAAACTGAGGGCGTTTAGAAAGGTGGCAAACGAATGGGAGGTACGCAAGGAAACAAATTATTTGAATGGCCATATCAACGCCATTACTTTTCCTTTCAAACTGATTCCACCTGGCCCCTGACTGACAGTGATTTCTTCTCAAAGGCTTTAAGGTCAAAGATGGATGAATAATGGCTACCTGGTACAATTAACAAATGCATAATGGCTTCCACGACCCACCTTCTTCCTGATCTGATGTCTTTGCAAAGAAATACTTGGTAATGACACTAGTTTTATTCAGGCCACAATAAGAATTTTCTAACCCTAACCCTCAGCTGTCCAGTATGATAATCACCATTTGGCCAATTTTCTCAGTTTTTCAGATATGAGCTCCTTTTTTGTCTGAGACTCAAAATTTCTCCTCAAAGAAAAAATGCCTCCTTATAGGGTATAATTTAAGGCTATGCTCACACCAAGCATTTTATCCTGCTTGCTTTAAAAAAAAAAAAAAACACTTTTTAACGTTGTAGTTGATTAGTCTGAACACGGTGTGCTGTTGTGCAGATGGGGAAAATGCCAACCACATACTTGCAGTTTGGAGCAGGTGTGGCGCAAATGTCGAGAAATAAACTTCTCTGACACCTCTAGCTCTCCATGCAATCGCTGAAACAACCCGGGGGCAAAACAGCACCAGAGGACCAGCATGTGCACAAGGTCAGCAGGTAAGCATGTCATATCAGACTCAAGGCCCTTACATTAGCAAGTAGCTCAGGGTATCAGCCACAGTCAGTCTTTGACTGTGTGTGTGTCGGGGGGGCTGTCATCATCCAGGAGATGAATAGAAAATTTGAAAAAAGCAAAGGGGTGACCCCACTTTGAACCATGGAACGTTTATCTTTCAGATTGATGGGGGGGAGGTGCAACGAGGTGCCCCAGCAGGCCATAAGGGTGACATGGTGAATAGACAGGGAGGGGGATAAAGTAGATCCCACCACAAAGCACAGCATTATTTTAGTGCCCCCCCCTTCTGTGGGAGACTTGGCTGAATGCACCTCTCCAGCAGCACAACTCAGTCAAGGCAACAGTGCTTAGCTATTCATTTATCCGAATAACAAGTGGAATGAGGCAGAGTGAAGCAGGAGAGGGAGAGCAGGTAAGGAAAGGTTGTCTGTGCACATGCTCAGATTAATACTCTGTCGAGCAAAATCCAATCGATGCCACTGGTCTCAATCCATAACATGTGCCACTGCTGGGACTTCAGTCTAAGCAGGAGCGCTGGTCTTGCTTGTACCAGTTGTGGGGTTATAAAGAGGCGTAGAACTGTAATCCTGTTGGGGCACCCTGGGATTTGATGTAAGAGTGTTCCTCTGCAGTCATCCTTCACTATAGATCCTGTTGAGGTTGCAAATAGTTTTAGCCTCTTGGCTTGCGTCTCCCTGGCCGTCTTCACTTCCTACATTAAGCTGGCAGCAGTACAGGAGGAACTGTCCTACTTCTAGCCGTCTGTGCTTCTTTGCACTGCGTTGGGGTGGGTTGCATCTGCACTTTGGCTTTTAACAAGCACCTACTTGTGCTAATATTAGAGGCATTAAAGACACGCTGCCTTCACATAACGTGTATTCCTCTCTTTTGTGCTCTCATCTTTATTGGAAATTCTCAATTTGCTGAGTTGTACCTTTGAGAATCCCTCTCCAAGATCCTTAAAGAGGCAGTCACTCCCAGGTTGATATGTGTTTTAACACCCAGGTGAAGACTGCTGAATAATTCTCCTCTAGTTCACTCACATCAAAGGCAGATTTTTATCTGTTACTTTGCAGTTGCCCCTGGCCATGTGTTAAAGCAACGCCACAGCCAGTAAAAAGTTCTGTCAGCTGCTTGAGAACTCCATAAAACCTGCTGCATCACTCAGTCAGGCTGCAGCCACTGCCATGAGGCTCGGCACCCAGCTTAGCATTGTACCGCAGCCCCCTGCCTGCTCCCTGCGGCCCGGACGCCTGTTAGTACACTGGCAGGGAACAAGCGCTTTAGCCCACCTAAGAACAGGTGATCCTTCACAGATGGAAGAGGCTGCACCCAAGGGAGTTCACGCTCTATCGTTTGCATCTTTGGCTCATAAATCTTTTATAAAGGATGTCAGTTTTGCTTACACAGAGGGGAGGCAAATGCCCCTCAGGACCAGGATGAAATACAGGTACAAAAGGCTTCTGCAAGCTTTACTTGGTGTGTGTCTGCTTGTTTGTGTGGGATAGAGCTACTTTCTTTGTGTAACATTTTGTGCAACTATTCTTGATCCTAATTTGGTGCATGTTCTCTCTTAAATGTGCTTATCATGTGTTACAGCATATTTACCATACTAATGGCGGTGACTATTCAGATGCAAATGAGTAAAGGCTGCTTGGAATGTATCCAAATCCCCCCTCGAATTACACTGGATTCCTGAATCACTTAGTTTCAATATGTATTCTAACCCAACTATTAACAGCGTGGCAGCGATGTGCTCGCACATTTTTCATTCACAGTGGCATATTTAGATATGCATGCATTTAGTTGAAGACAAAAAAAAATGACAAAACAAATTCCATTTAAGATGCTTAGCAGAGTGCAAATGCAAACTCCAGCCTCTGTGCCCATCTCCTTCACTGCTTTGTCTCCCTCTCCCTCTCGGTCTTTGTTCTTTGTTTTTCTTTTTTTCTTTCCCTGTCTTTAAAAGCAGTGATGGCTCATGGACTGTCTGCAGCATTGTAGCTCTAACTGCTTATGACATCAACGCTGTTTGCTTTGATCTAACTGTCTCTGGCAAATTGCTTTTTCTGAGGCAAGGCAGCAAAATTTAACACATTTAATATGAAAACAGGCCTGTCAGGGCATCGCACAGATGCTCAGGCACACACGACCAGCTTGTCCTGCTCTCAGTTTTTTGTCAACACAACATGGTTAACTCACAGCTGGCCTATGTGACCTCTGCAGTTGTTTTGATTTTACTCTGATGTCGAACATATTTTAAACAAACTTTAACACTGGTCAACCAAATGGTGCATGTGAATGAGGGCTAGAGAAAATGAGCAGATCAATACAACGTAGACCCGCTAACAAGTTCGGGAGACAAGCTGAATACAAATGAGTATAAATAGCGCTGTGCTATATGATTATGTGAAATGTCAATGTGCTTTTACGCACAAGGAGAGCCGGCAGCTTCCCCTTGATAATTTCCACCACCCTGAAGTCGTAGTTTCCAAGTAATTTTATTTGTGTATCTCACCTCTTTGCTGGGGGGGGGGGGTGATACCAGCTCTGTAAATGAAATTATGCCGTTTACTCCTCCACTAATGAGTGATTTAATGATATAAGTTTACTGGGCTAATGCCAACCCGCGGCCAAAGGGAAACAGCGTCCCACTCTGGCTGACTTACCAGCCAAATGAACAACATTATTGCTTGTGTGCTGCATGAGTGGAGATGATGAACAGAAATTAATCACAGTGTTATTTCCTCCAGACTTGTTGTGTTTGTTTTTTCAGTTTCTTGACATTCACTGTGCTCATCTCTATCTCTCTGACTGGATCTCTGCTCGGTCTTCTTCCATAATGTCTTCCGTTCTTCGTCTCAGCCTCTCTTTCTTTACTTATCTGTCTATCTATCTGCTCATCCATCAATATTACCCCCCTATTTACTGTGTAATAATGTATTGCCTTATAGTCAGACAAGGAGTGAAGAGGTGAAAACACATCAGCTGTATTAGAGATGGACATTAGTTACTTGACCAAGATATTGCAAGCCTTAGGCTGCTTCTGGCATGCAAATAAACTGCCACCCGATGAAGAGAAATGCAATGTTTTATTAGCATATTTCCCTTCAGCTTTTCAATACAATTTTACTCTTATTATGCTTCTATAAACTTGAGATAGATTTCTACTGTACACTGAGCAAACATGCAGGTTTCAGATCTACATTCATGCTTAGGAGACACTTGTGGCACCAAACAGCTGAGACACATGATCCAGCAGAGGAGACTAAAAGTATTTTTTTTCCCATCCAGCCTTAAACCAACAGAAAGGGGGTTCAGTAATACATCTTTTTCTCAGTTGAATTGAAAGGAGAGTGAGAGTAAATGAGTATTGATTAGCCTGCTGCAGGATTGGGGTTTGTGGCCGGGTAACTGCTACTCTGGCTGAGTGGCTATTATTAGCATTGCTCAGCATGTCATGTACGACCCAGGTAAGTGGCTGTCCCTGACAAATGCTATTCGCTGGCCCAGTCCATTATCTGTGGGGAGCAGGATGACCGCTGGGCCTCACAGCTAATATGCAAGGAGATGCTTATCTGTTCAAATTAAGAGGAGGCTCTCCCATAGACCAAAGGATGTAATTGTTTTTGACAAGCTGCAGCCCCATAGCTGTGAACCCTTCAACGAGGAAATGGATGCAGCTCTTCACATGGGTGTGAAGGCTGAGTGGGGCGGCCGGTGATTTGGCTTTCTCCACACATTCCACTGGGTTTACAGTATATTAAGGTTAATTTGTTTGGTCTGAGCGTCCGTCGCAAGAGTTTACTTTTACGGAGTGTGTGATCTAATGTGACAGTGTCAGTTATGTTATCAGGACACGGAGTCGTTGAACTGACATTTTAGATTTCATTCATTCAATTTATAGTCTCTTTGTTATTTATTTTGTTAGAATAGATTTCTCAGTAGGATGAACAAAAAAAAAATACAATTACTGTATGTCATGGCTGAAATGTATAAATGTAAAAGAGTGCAGATCTCTTGTAGACTTAGCAGAATCAGCTCTCAGGTATAAACTTCACAATGCTGTTTGCTTTGCTTCTAACGTGATGGAAGGTGCTGGAAATGTAACATTTTTTGTAGTCTGGAGATGTCTGACTTAACTGTCCATGAGGAACAAAGTGGAAAATTACCTATAATTATCCTGACATGTTTATGCATTAGACAGATGCAGTAGAGCAATTAAATTGTCCGGACTGTACCTGTGAAAACATCTCCATGTAAGAGGTAGCAGGTTTAAATGCTCTTGTTTAGCTATCACACCATCCTATTGGCAACTGTGTAAAAGTCTACTTAAATTGTGGTCCTAATGAATAACCGTCTTTATTAGTGTTTTAGAGGGCTGTTTTTTCCAATGTTGTTACAGTTTTTACAGTTAATTTAATATAAAGTTAAAGAAACAACATGATTTGAGAGAATTATATTCTGGGTTGTTGTGAACTTCAATCTTGTTCTTCGTCCACCCTAGTCCTAGAAGTGACTTGTAAGCCAACTTCAATCTTTGTGATGTATTGTAAATGTAATGTCTCTGTAATGTCTCGTGTTGTATGGTGGAAAGGTAGAAAGAGAGAGAAAAGTGCAAAGTGTCTCCAGACTTCTGAACCCACCTCTGAACTGAGACAATATCATCCATCAAAGCCAAGAAAGAATGTCGCCTCATGTCATGTTAGAAGATGGAGGGCACAGAAAGGCAAGAAAAATGCAGTGATGGGTGCGAAGCTGTCTCCTTCCAAGAGATTGTGGGCAAGATGTTTGACAACCGCACACTCACACACACACACACAGGCACAATTATGCATATTATTCCACTGTGTTCACATTTGCCTCTATCTGCGCAATCAAAGACCAGAGAAAGACCTGATCGATGGGGAAGAATACCTCTGATAGCTGGCCCCTCAGGGAAATGGGTTTACTAATTGTTGGTTTTACTGACTATAGTACACTCCATTTGCCAGTATTTATAGCACATAGAGACAGAGAGATAACTGCAGCTAGTGCCCACAGAGATGAGACAAGAGGGGTGTGTGTCTTGGAAGATTGGACATAAGTGCTGTTTCAGGTGTTGCCGTGGAATTACAAAGGGGACGAGCAGCAGGGGTTCACAGTTTAGGACAGACAAATATATATATACATACTCTTGAGCTTGCACAATACTATAATGATGTGGTCATCATCATACACTTTCAGCCAAAATTCACAGTATAGACCAGCTTTAGTTTGGAATGTTGACATGTCGGTTTGCCAAAAACAGACCCAGGTTTTGCTTTTGCTTGGAAAGGTTTGTTTAAATTGCTTTTGCATTTGAACCATATGGTCAAGACCTGCTGCAGGAGGTTCAGCTGAAAATAAATACAAAAGTTACATACCTGGAGACATAATTAAGGCTGTGGAGGGCTGTTTTTAAAGTTTGTTGTTTTTTTTTTTTAAGTTTTAAAGTTTGATCTTTATGCCTCCACCCCAACAACAGCCATGGCAAGAGCTGTGTTTTAATTAAGCCCCAAATGATGACACTTGATGAGTTTCTAAATAGTATGTATCATAATGACAAGTTGGCAAATGCAACCTCCCATTTATGGAGCACGCACACAAACAACCACATATAAATATACACACAAGATAGAGTCCTTAACAGTCAGCCTTGACACTGAGATCTGAAACCAATTTAATATCTGTCATGTTCCCATTAAATTCAAAGCGTTAATTACACCTTATAAAAAGCCCGTCATGTTTCATAGTCCCGCAAGCAGCAACAAGTCAAACTCAATCAGCCACTGTGATCTAGCATTGAATTAATGCACTGTCAGTCTGTAATTGGTTGTCCAGGCTTGGCAGGAGGCTGCCAGTTTAAACATGTTTACTATTCCCTATCTAGATCTTATATCTGACCTTGAAGGCTTAGAAGCGCACTCTTTCTCCTGGCAGCTAGGTCTGAAGGAGGCGGTGCGCTGCCAGCGTGCCAGAGGACAAGTGTTGTGTGCTGTGCCCGGTTGGGATGCAGATCACGTTGGCCTGCTGTTGGCTGGCTGGGTGGAATAGTTCTCACACATCTGACCTGGTTGTTTCTCCCCCACTTCATCTGTTTGCTCTGCTTCGTGTCATTTGTTCCACATGTGTCTTGGCCATTAATAGATATTTTACACCCATCTGAGTACCTTTACACAGAGGAAGACAAGTGCTCATCTTAAAGAACAATTATGAATTATACAGTTATATATAATTTTTTATTATATTTTATATGTGTGTGTGCGTGTTGCATTCCCTCGCCCCTTTTCAGTGATCAGGAAAGAAGTACAGCTATTTGGAGGTTTTGTTTTGCAGTACTGGCTGACCTTAGTCTGAAATGGTTATTTCCCTCCTCACTGCAGTTGTAAAGCAGACTGTGAGGCTCAAAGGGATGGACCAGGAAGGTCACCAAATATGAGATGCACGCAGGCAGAAAAATGAAAAGAGGATTAGATGGACCAAGAAGACTTCTCACCTGGGTGCGACCTACCTGTGACCCCACAAGGGGAGAAACATTGGGACAATTTAAGTGGGTGTTAGGTTGATGTGGCAGATGAGAAGGAGGAGGAGGCGGACCCTCCGTAAAATCAAATCAACAGAGCAACCTTGAAGGGAATCATAATGTCATGCAAAGTTGTTATGATTGATATTTTTTTTTCTTGAGTGTTGATTTGCGTCACTGATGTTTTACTTGCATAACATTTGACATTTGAAATCAACAGTTAAGAGGAAAGATTTAATTACAGAATAACACTAGCATCCACGGTCTAGCTGTGATTACACGATTTTACTGTGGCGGCGTAATTTTACTTTGGAAAATGGATCCAAGAAATATATGATGACGTTACCGTCCCATTGGCCTGATTAGTATATCAGAACAGTGTGGGTTTAAATCAGTTGGGTGAGTGGGGATTTGGGGGGGCTATTAGATTCTGTTAACTGAGCTTCAAGACGACGGAAGAGCATCCAGCAAATCGCTTGTCCTATGAAACATGGCAAGAACAAGAACATCCAAAGTTAGAGAGACTCTTGGGGATAGTGGGACAGATCCAAGTGGACACCAGTCAAGCCAGTAACAAAGGTTGTGTCACCCTCTATACTTATCAGCCTGTAACCTGGACAGCTCTGAAATGTGAGGGAAAACAAACAAACAAACAAAAAACAAAAACCCAACACATTAATTGTAAACTTTCAGTCAAATTAGATACCAGGTCTGAGCTCTTTCCTCTGGAACGGAATATACTGTGAGAGATTCATGACAGGTCTTGAACAAAATCATTGCCGATCTTACTGCGAAGTAAAGTGGAGCTGAATGTATTCCAACAAAAATGCTCAGTATTCAAACATATCTATCGAAAACAGCCGAGGAAGGAGGACAGTCAATGGTCTCGATTAGGTAGAAAAAAAGTCCTGACCTAAACCCAGCCAAGAGCTTGTGGCAGGAGTTGCCTGGTCGTGAAAAAAAGAGAGCCCTCAAATCTTTGATGAGTTCAGCTAAGAGAGGTGAAGGGAGAGCCAAGAGACTGATCAAGAGCTTCAAGACATTTACTTGAAGTGATTGATGATAAATGAGATGCCACACAGTAGTACAGGCTGCAGCAGAGGCAGCTGTGTGCCCAGGTCAAATACAGCGAGGCATCCCACAGCTTTGTACCTGGACGCCAGTAAATGTTGCATCAAGTGCATAAGACATCATTCCTCCTTCAAGTGTCTCGAGTGCCATTTGATGACAGTGATCTAGACATAACTTTGTCCAGACATCAGTCACATCAGCTAGCTCTTCACATTGGAGGTCTGTTTACTGCATAGAAACCTCAAGGGAGGCAGCAATAAGAATATCTCCAATTCTGTTTACTGCAATTACTACCACTAATCTACAGGACGTAATGTACAGGGGCCTTAGTTCTCATTTAAATAGGATTAGACCACTCTTACAGATTCATTTGGAATACGACTATAAATGTCTCCCCACAATATGTGTGGCACTTGCAGCGGTTAGACCACATCTTTTATTGTTTTGTTTGTCAATGATCCCATAAGAGTTTATGAAGTAGATTTACAATGTAGTTTCTGTAAAATCCCTTAATCACGGCACACCATAGAGCAGCCACAGACGGGCCTCAGAACCTCAAGGCCTCACCGCTAAAGTCAATATTCATTACAATAAAGGTTCCAACATATAGGCAATATTGATTCTGCTCAACTCTAAATGACAAATTACTACTTAAAAAACTGGCAACATAGCACTACCACTTGATCATTTGTCTAACCCATCCCCAACTTAACAGTAACCAACCTATTGAAATAATGTGTGAGATTTAAAGAAACTATAAATACAACTGTAGCCAGGGACTGGCCTGTTGAGTGTTGTTCACTGGACTGTAGTAAGAACAAAACTTGTCCAGAGTTTGGAGGGTGGTGCCTTTTAATCACCTTTACAAAATCAATGAGAAGACTGTGAACGTGTGGAGAAGAATTAAGCAGCATGTTCATCTGACAACATCTCACACCAACTAGCTGATTACCTTCAGTGATAACAGAAATTTAGTGTAAACAGGCTAAAGGTCAGAAAATTAGCGAAAGTGACTTTGTGGGATTAGAACAATTCCTGTTCAGGACTCGAGCAGCCATGCTGTGCTGTTTCTACACTATGGAAGCGGCGGTTTAGGGTGATGTCTGTAGGTCTGTTGCACTCGTTACTGGAATGAAAAAGCAGACAAATGTATTACCCAGGTCAAAGTTTTCTCTTGTAATGAACAGTAAAGCATGAATCCAACCTCTGTTACTCGCTCAACTTTGTTTTTCCATAGTGAGATAAGAATCCAAACAAGAATAATGTCATCATCCCATCAGTTGAATACTGAAGGTACTGTTAAACAGTTGGCATTTCTCTGTTTGAGATCAACATTTCAACCAATTCATGGAGCAAATTTATCTTAAATCTGTAGGTGCTACCATCTAAGCTTTATATGTGCCATATAAGAAAGAAAATTTGAACTATGTTAATACACACTTCACATGCCTATGGCGTGCTCTATGAAGCTCCCACCAATATCAGGACGCCTGCAAATCTAAGCTAATGCCATACCCAGACAGTAAAGCTATAAATGATCAGAGATATAATACCTAAATTATTGCAGCAAAGCAGAAAATAAATGAATAAATAAATAAATAAAAATTGGTAATTCCTCTGAAACCCCCCACAACCGCCATCCTGTGGGCTCCCCACAGTTCCGTGGAGTAGGAAATTTATGGCAACCAGGAAGCCAGAGTCATCAGTGAATTTAAAGGCGGGAAGCCTGTCATGGCGTTTGCAGCACCTGGTATCTGACAAGAAGCACGTGTGTCTGTTCGCGCCTGGCTGCTTGTATAAGATGAGAATCTGTAAACGCAAGTGAGAGTATCTATGAGATATCTAGCTCTTCAGTGGCTCAGATTTGTGTGTGCAGTGTTATGATAGTTATAATTTAAGGTCCACTGTACGTGGAGAGAAAGCAACCATCTGTAGGGTTCATGGATGCTCCGATGAGGACGTACTAAAGCTGTGTACCTTCTCAGGAACAAATAAAAATCAAATAGACATATGGGACATAACAGTGAATGATACTGATAACACTTATAATGAGTGGCTGCTATTTCAGAAAACATCCTCCGAGAGCTGTCAAGGTAAACGTGTGAAGTGCCTACAGGGATGTTGTTAACACATTTAATTGCAATTAAAACCACAGCTAACTCAATATCGGTGAATTTCACTTCTAATTAGTTACTTTGAATAAACACAGCATTCCTCACCCTGCTGGAGAAATAAGTTATACACTATATAATTTAGCAGCCCCTGCTGGAGGCATGGGAATGGGCTGGTCTGCCCCACCAAACCTGCCACAGATCCCGTATAATGTGACTGAGGATTGACCTGTCTCTCTCCGTGATTGTTCCCTCTCTGACCATGATTTTCTTCTCACATTTCACTGTGGCTATCAGAAGAAAGGAGAAGGCTGTAGATACGGGTCAGCAGAGTCAGCTCGGTCCCTGGGACCCTCCTGAAATGTATAGTGCCGACTGTGTCCAGTATTACAGTATGTGTTAACCTCTATTCTACAATAAACTACACAGATAACAATGCAATAATCAGAAAATTGATAATGCTACTACTCCATTCATTCATTTGAGGGTGGAGGTGTGTTTATCATTCAAATCATAGTATTGATGGCTTGTGATATTAATATGATCATGAACACTGTCATATTCATCATTAATGTCAAACCGGGCTGATATGCCAGTCTTCTTTCAGTTTTCATTTCATTGGTTGAGCCATTTTGTCACTTGCATTTCTGCGATGCATAATACTGTATATAAGAATTTCAGCCAGATCTTACATGTTGATCAGGTTTCATGAGTTTCTGGGCATGTTTAGGCTGCTAAAATGGCATCTTTTAGGCAAAGTTGTCATAAAATAGAAACAAAATCCTACAGTTTGAATTGAGTGCTCAAGCCCTTACAAGAAAAATCTAACTGGCAGATAGGACTTTGAACTGGGATTGCTAACTTTTACCCACACAGGTTCTTCTGACTGAACTACGACTCAAGATATATATATATATACCTTCAAGGCAGCACAATGGCACAGTAGTTAACACTGTTGCCCCACAACATGAAGGTCACAGGTTCGGTTCCTGGGCCTAGGGGCCTTTGGCCGTCCAAAGACATGCATGTCTACATTAGTTAGTAACACTTAATTATTCAAACTTTTTTTTCTCTAAGTAGTTGAATGACTTTTTGCATAATCCTACTTAGTGAACCCTTTTCACTTTTAAGAGTCTTCAGAAGGAGAGGTTATTCAGAGGCATAAAGACGGATCAGAGCTATGGAGAGTTAGGCTGTGATTTCATATATACAGTGTGCATACATATAGTCATGTCTGCAGGCCACCCCGAGGCTTTGCATGGTCATTTAGTAGTGCTGAATTCAAATCATAGACCAGATGATACCTTCCAACCTTTACCTGAAGGCTATCTTTTGACTGGAAAAACTGTCTTAGTTCACCCATACACTCATATGCAGACACAACGCACACACACACACACACACACACACAAAGCTCCCTCTTCCCAGCTCAGTACTGCTCTGTGGGTGTTTTTTTTTTTCTGCTCTTGCCCATTCACTCATGGGTGAAATGAAGTATCCTGAGCTACATGGAGGGATACCTGCTCAAGTTAAACTCAGTCTGACAGATTCTAATGCCCCGGTCACTGTACTAAATGAGGTATTGGGAGATAGTGAAAGCTTCCGTTCCTATCCCCCATGGACCTGGACTCTTTGCAGTTATGCGATGACAGACAAAGTCTACCTAAAACAGGAAATTGCTATTTTGTTTGTAACAACAACAAGGTTTAGTTGTAATACAGAGACCTTAATCATGAGAATATAAATGTTTTCCACACGTCCCACAGCTTCTTGGCTTTAGTATGAAGCCAGATGACTATTTGCGACTTGATCGAGCGAGATGGATTACTTGTGTTCAGAGCAGAGCTGAGAACATGGGCAACAGAGCAGATCATTGCAGCAATCGACCAAAAGCTCTGTGGTCAATCTCAATGTGAGAAGATTAATCAGTTTTTTGTTTTTGTGTTTTTTGGGAGAGGGGTTGTCCAGCCCTGGTACCTACACTACTCCCCACCTGTTCTCCGACAGAGCTCTTTCACGTTAGGCCTCTGGGCAGTTACCTGCTCCCCTCCCTGCTAGGAGAGCTGAGTGGTAGCATGTTTAGCTGTTGACATGAAGGATGGCACCGCTGCCTCTGTCTTACTAGAAGGAGCATCTTGACAATTTGTGCTGATTGTTCTTAAATTTCCAGGCTGTGAGAGTCTCACAAATTGTGGAGGTGAATAACCTCCACAATTTGATGCTTTAAAGTGCTTTCGAGTCCCCTGGGACAAACATCTCCAGCTCTTGAAGATTTTTCATTTTCCAACCCGCCCCCCCCACAAATTATTTTTTTTTTTTTTTGGGGGGGGGGGTGAGAGAGTACAGTGTGGGGCTAGAATTGGCTGTGCAGCTGAAGAAAAACAAAGCAGAGCAGAGGGGTGCGGTGCAGAGGAATCCTTCTGAGGCATCATCCATCTCCGGCTGAATTCATCACACTCCACTGAAGTCACTTTGCTTGGGGGGGGGGACAAAAACATTTGCTTCTGTCAAGCGTTCTGTCTGAAGTATTATTTGGACTTTTCCCTGCCTTTTCCATCAAACCTAATATTCATCTTCATATCTAAGAGCTTGAGCGAGAGCTGCACTATGGGGGAGATAAATTATTCTCTCAGTTCCAATCCAACATGTAGACTATTATCTGAATAACGCATAAAATGACCATTTAAACAGTGGCAACAGCCCCCACCTTTGAGTGAGTTTTATGCTCCAGCAGAAATTCACTCTCATCCAGTGAAGCGCCGGCTCAGAAAAAATATTTGTGCTTTAAAATGAAAGTTTTTGTGAAGAGCTGAGGCAGTGGATGTGAATTTAAGTGTCTGTCTCAGCACCCTACACTAATGAGATGGTGATCATAATTTACACAATCAGTTTAGTTGACAATGCAGTGATGCTGTAGATGTGCAAACATCTGGCTTCCATCTTGGGTTGAGTCGCGTTTGTTAACGGCCTTCACGGTTATTTTTAACTGATTTAGATACCGCAACACATCTGTTTGAAATGGGCCTACGATGGGCAGACCACGGAGAGGGACACAGAAAAACCATAGTCTCCAGATGTGTGATGATAATTTGTGCACACAAATGGATTATTACATCCATGAGTTTCAGAATCCCCTGTTGTTAAATGTCAGGAGGCTTTGTGACTCCAGCCTCGCTTTGATGGTTGTAAGGTTGTGTGTGTGCGTGTGGTGCATCTGCAGCGTTCAAACACGTGTTGTTAAATGTTTCATTGTGACAGCTCTGCCATTACCTGAGAGTGAAATGCAAGCATAATTACTGGCCTGTCAACCAGACAGCCCCCTGCCTATACCATGAACATTAAATGATAAATACCAGCAGATTGGAGTGCTGCATTAAAACACTACATTTATATATTTAATGCCCTTTGTTGAGAATCATCAATGTTTTGTTTACCTTTCATCCAGCAACAGGTGAGTAAAGGCAATTCGTTCACAGCTACAGTTCTCAAAAAGATGTAAACTGAAACTGGGTGCAAATGTTTTTGGCACAGACTCAGAGCTCTCGTAGGTGTGAAAACAATTTTTGGGGGAATTTGTTGACAGCCAACCCAGGTGCTATTCTGAAGATGTGTGGACCTCTGTGGAGTGGAGGCTGGAGGGTGAAGGATGAATGTATTCTGACTAGCACAAATACAGTATCGCCGTTTAAGGCTACCCTGTCAAGTGGCCCTAAATGATGGCCAATTATTTCAGCTTCTCTTAGCTCTCTTAAAAGAAGCAGACAATTTAATGAGCCTGAAATACATGGTCGAACTTGAAATGTGTTCCATTCACCGCCGTGAAAATTGCTCAACACACTCATTGTCCAAAAACACAGAGCCCATATAGCCCCTGCATTAGATTCTTCTGTGGCCTGACATCTGCCTGACGTAATGCAGAGATAAATGGCCTCAATTGTATCATGATATGTTCCTCTGTGACTCTTAAATGTATATTCGGCATAATGACTGAAACTGTAAAATAATACATATGTACTATGAAATAGAACACCCAGTGTTTTACAGCCGCTTCTTCATATCGTATCATGTGACCTGCACTGCCATCTTTGGCCACTATCCCATCCTGAGTCCAGCTCTGCTCGAGTTTTCTGCCCCTAAAAGGACATTTTTCTTTTCCACTGTTGCCAAGTCCGTGCTCCTGGTGGGAATTGTTGGGTCTCTGTGAAAATATTACAATAATGATATCATATGAAAAACAGAAGCTGTAGACTTGCACTGTTTGGAAATTGCCTTAAGGTTGTGTTGCGATCTGGTGCTACATAATATAAATAAAAATGGACTCCAAAATAATGCCAAAATACCTCGACGTCTACGGCGGTTCTGAAGGAAAGAACAGCTGTAGACTTTTTTCTGCTTCTCTTAGGTGCAGAATGTCATCCAGCTCCCCGATACTAATATGCAGAACAACAGAAACCGTTAAAAAAAATAAATAAATAAAAAAAATAAAAATCTAATTTGTGTTTCAGAATTCAGTCTTTCCTAAAATAAGGCATGTATGAGATATTTCCTGTCTGTTTAAAATAGTGTTTTTTATTTCTTATCAAATATAATGATACCGGTGCAATTAGGCAAGAACTGGTACTAAGGTACTAAAATTACTACCATCTGCCTATTGTTTTATTGAGACATTACAAACGCAATATTAATTCAGTCAGCCATAAAGCTATATGTGCACATGCACTCAGCAATGCTGCTAACTGCATTAAACTGTTTATATATGTATGAACACCTGCATATTTGACTTTCTACTCGCTGGTGGAACAGCACTCTGTGTGGCAGAAAGTCTATCTACCTTGATATATTTGTGTGTGTAAGAGTGATTAGCAACGCATACATGTCTCTTGTTTGACCCTTCACCTACCTTTGAACCCATTATCTCTGACAACGCAGTGGAATGGGAGCTCTTCCTCGGGTCTGCTTATCACCTGCCACTCCTCACCTGTCACCTCATCTCAGATTCAGGAAGCGCACCGTGCTCTCAGTGATCCCTCCCCTGTGAACAAGACAGGGACCTTTTGAAGGGTGTCCCCGCCTAATCCCACCACCTCACATTGCATCGACGGCCTGTGTTTATCTGCCAGTGCAGGTTAGGCTTGATGAGACTCTGCATGAGGGAGAAATAAATAGACAGGGAAAATCAATATGAGCTGCATCAATGGGCTCTCACATTAAAAGAAACAGGTTTATTCAGCCCAGTATCTCAGTAGGTTGTGTGCAATTGTTTAAGTCATGTCAAGTTTAGTCATTGGTGGATTCAATCTGAAAGGTTTAGCTCTTACAATAAAACCAATTGGGTTATATATACAGCATGTTTTTTTTTTTGTTTTTTTTTTTATCTGAGTTTCCAAAAAACGAGGAGAAAATGCCAATACATTAACTTCGCACACACATTGCATTTAATCAAGCCTGAAAGCAAGTGGGGTGACAGTGCTTGCGTCTTCAAAATAATACTCTTAAAAGGTATGCGTTAATCTGCCAAGTGTTGTGCACAAATGGCTGCTGTGATTGAGGTGAAGAGGAGGCACACGTGAAATGAAAGAAGCCTAGGGAACATGCTTTTACCACCCAGGTCAACCTTTTTGGTATGACAGAAAAAAAACACATCACCTATGCAGCAATGCAATTTTGGAGGTTTGATCAGCTACGCTTTGCTGTAGCTGATCAGTCTTTTATTTGCCTTTTCCACCTCAGGACCTCTAATTCCACCGGATCGAATTTCCTTTTGTGTTTACACTTCTGAGTCCCAGAAGTCTCCACGGTGGAAGCTGTATACACACGCAAAACCCTAATTTAAATAGCACCACCTCCACCATGTTGGCACCTGTTGTCGATCACACAGTTATTCTTAGCAGATCACGTGCAAAACACACAGCAACCGAACGGTTTTTGGGATCTTAGTAAACAGGCCTTATATCTGTAATCTCGGTACAGTCCACCCAGATGGGAAATTTTCAATTAGACGCAAGGACATGTTTCACCATCTTTATCTCCTCTGGTTTTCTTCTCTTCCTCGCTCAGTGTTGCTGAGACTCTGAAGAACACCGTGGTGTAGTCCTCTGGGCTTTGCTGACATTGCAAACTCATTTCGAAGCACTTTCTGTGATGTAGAGCTGCCAGTGTTTATGTATGGTTCTCAAGGCTGCCACGCTGACATAAGTCAAGTTGCTGCACCTACATGATGAGCAAGCAAGTTTGAGACCTTTGGATTGCTGATTAAAAGAATCCTCAACAAACATTTTATTTTTTAAATATCGTCAAACTTTGTGGCTTAAAATTGTGTAAATTCCACCACCATGCACACAAAATTCAGAAGGAATTACGACAGATTGGAAGGGTAATTGGATGTAAAATAGATGTGTGCCATGATGGAGATGTTCCCAGTGATTGGAGAGAGTTATCTCCGAGCTGAGAGACAGGAGCTATCAATAACAGCCAGGAAAGGTTGTGTTCCTCTGCAGTAACATTTTCAAGAAATGCCCAGATTTGAGGAGCCCCCCCACTGGGACAGTGCCTTCATGTGGCCATTGGATTTGTTCAAAGCACCATCTGTATTGATCAGACAAAAGAGCCCCTATTCAACCGGGATGGGGTTTGAATGCCATCTTTTTTGGAGCTCTTGTTGGCACTTCAGTGTTCGTGCTACTCACAGTGCAGATAGTTACAGTTGTTTTCCTCTAGCTTTCTGCATGCCGCCTCCATCTTTTGTTGTTTCATTGCATTTGATGGAAAATATGTGTAGGTGTAGTTTAGCAGTAATTGCTCACTACCCATTTCTTCCCAAGGTCTGTTTGATATTTATTCTGAATAAATATAATTTCTCTAATTGTTTGCCATATTTTAAATTGCATTGGTAGCGTCATTGATTATATAATTTTTCACTTGAAAATCTAAAATACACAAGAGTTTAATCCTGCAGCTGAGAACTGAGGATGTATAAGTTTGATGTTATGCGTTACTGTGTGTGAATTATAGACTTGGTTGTGCATCACATCTGACCTCATATATAAATATAAAAACATTTTAAATTTAGTTTTATTTATGTGGCACAATTTGTAAAAAAAAAAAAAAAAAAAAAAAAAGTAAGCTCAATGTACTGTATAGAAGAAAAATCATATATGATCTTTTAGATCATTTTAAGTAGCAAATCTAAACCAAATCCAACAATGTTTTCCATAGAAATGTGTTTAGCATGTAGAGCAGTGAATATTTTCCTTTTTTCAAGACGCTCTTGTACAAAGAAAGGGGATACCCCTAAATGGATGATCCTAATGAATGGGTCTTTCTTTTTTTAAGGCTATTCTGATGAATAGCAAGCTTGGTTATTCTCTCAGTGTAAGGCTCTAATAAGCCCAGGGACCCAGTCAAGGCCCAAAAGAGAAGCTCGATTTAAACCAATCTAACAGAGCAGTGAGCATGATTTACGATGTGGGACTGACTGCAGTGCTGCTCCTCTCCTGCAGACCCCCCTCTATAGCCAATCACAGCCAAAACACTCAACACTTCCTGCCTGAGCTGACTGTGGACCCTATGTGGTACTGCTGCCTGTGTCTAATCTATTTGATTGATTATGAGCCTAATCCCTGCATTATTTCCAGCATTTTGTCTCATGTTTTCTCTACAAGGCACTAAAAGTCACCATTAACCCTTTGCTGCCCATGTTGTTTTCTCTAATATTTCATTTACTAGTTACATATTTCATATTTCTTGTTTGCTTAAGTGTGATTTCATCACATGTAATGCCTTCAAAGGTCAGATTTGGTGAAGACATGCATGAAATTTGCATCTGTGACACAGAGTGATGAATGTTGCTTGCCAGGGTCATACATCACTCTGTGCAATTCATGTCCATGTTACATGGATTGAAGTAATGGAGCTGTCCTTATGTGAGACATGTTCTTTGGTTTCTCTCGGGGGGGCTTTCGTTTCTATCAACGAACTAGCAACAACACTACTGGACCCTGTAAGGAGAGAGCTTTTGACGAAATGCAAATTGCAAGGCAGTAAACAGGCAGACAGAAATCTGAAAAGCTCATTTTTGCACACAAAACAGTGTGTTTCTGTTTTTGCAGTTAAGTATCACACTGACCTTCCCCGATGGTCATGCCCTTGAGGAGATGCCAACATAAATCAACACCACACGGCCAATGTTGACACGATGGTGCAGGAGAAAAGTTACAACCTCTGACCATGCAGCACAGACAGGGTCTGACTTTTGTTCACTCAGGAGCTGAGCTGTGTCGAAAATGACTTAGCCAGCCTGGCAGACAGCGGGAAAAGCGGGAGGGAAGCGGTGTGTTATCGGGCCAGCATACTGTAGGAACTCAGCCACTCAGAGCGATAAGACAGAAAACACATTCCCATCAAACAAACATTCTTGTCCTTGGCCTGCCACTATCTCCACTCCTCTTCCACACACATCTTTAAAAAATATATAATAAAAATAAACAGTTGGAAAGTGACAACTTTGTGTGAGAATGAGGTTGGAGGAAATTCAAGTTCTGGAAGAGAAGAAAGTCCCCTTTTCCCTTTTTCTGGACAGATAAGGTTTGAGGGGTGAAGAGGAGCCTTTTGTGAATTTCAACACCACGACAAACTGCCTGAACAAATTTTTTTTTTTTCCCATTACCTTTCAAGTTGTTAACATACAGAATGGTTCCCCGAGGTGGATAGAAGCCTACTGAAATATAGGATTCTTTAAAAGCCTCCACCTGTGCCTGGGCGTGGTCTCTGGCTTATGCATATATGCTGTCAGTGAAACGTATGAGGAGATCCATCACCAGACATCATTTTAACACGGATAGGCGGAGCTATCATTCAACATTCATTCATTCAACAACGTCTGACTGCCTGTCATGTGAGAGTCTACTGACTCGATATCTGTAATAGTGGGGAGGCACTCAGACATGATAGCAGTAGTATTAAAATACTTCTTAAAAAATGGAACAAAGTCACTCAGCGTCTGATGTCTTAAGCGGATTGAAAGAAAATCCATCTGCCTTAATGTCAGCTTGGCTGTCTATAGAGTATAGTGAGGCTTTGTGGAGGGTGATGTTAGTGAGAAGTGGACTCAAGCCGACAGCGAGAGGTGAGAGGAGAGGTGGGGAAGAGAGAGAGTGGAGTTTTTGTACAGTGATAGATGCAGTTAGACTGAGTGCTAATGAGAAGCGCAGGTGTGGCAGAGCGATTGGGGATGCACGGCCTAAACTCTGTGCTTTCAAGGAATGAGGAATTTTAATTGGTTGGGACTGAGAGACACAACAAGCTTTTTGCTTGTTCGTCACCATTGCCGGGTGCTAAAAAGTTTACAGAAAAGGTGCCAGATTGTTCGAAGCCACCACACATTACCCCATCACTTACATATGTTTCACCGATGGAGCCTTGTTAATTTGCCTAAAGCGTGTTTGTACTCGTGGCTGTAGTGAAGGGCACAGCTTAATCTTACCTTCAGTGCAAACGCATCAGACGTGAGGTTAACAGTATTTGTTATTATGTGTCGCTTTAAAAGACAAAAGTGCAAGGTGGTATATTGTGAATCTGCTTTCCAAGATATCCCTGCATAATGTGAGTTGCCTGGTATTCTCCAGAAAACACAACAGCTCGAAACACAGAGGGGCGAAGAAGAGTTTTCTCAGCTGTCTTTAACAGTTGGAACAGAGCAAGCACGTTCTTTGCCAAGGAGCTGAATGCATTACCAGTGCCAATGCAATATGCAAATTTTGTTAAAGGAAATGTAATTTTCCATTCCCCTTGCTGATTGCACTTAATGCAACTTGCAAAGTGATGGTGATTTAATTGAATTTCCAAATGCGGCTAATCTAAATCAAGGAGCAGATTAATATGTGGCCATTGTAATATCTTATGCAAATATTTGAAGCATATGCCACTAAAAGCTTTTATTAATGAGATCTCCAGGAAGCTGCTGTCACATGAAGGGGGAGGGAGTCAGTAAGAGAAGAAAGTGTGCATCACCTGCAGAAAAAACTGCCTGTGGCAATTTATATATCTTTTATGTGGGCTTAAATGTATTAATATGCATCAGCTTCTCACGCAGACACGAGCTTAAATAACATCCTTTTATTAGAGTAAACATGTTTTTTGCCCAACACAGGGATGAGCAGTAGGCATAGATTCAGTGACCAACAATTCTTCCCAAACCTTACAGGCTAGTGTATTATAAATTCAAATCAAAAGAGTAAAATGATCAGAGATGTTAACAGCATGTGATGGGTGTCCTGCTCTAAATCTGGCCCAGCATGTAATGTGTGTTAATGTTAGTTGGACCTCCTGGGCTGCAGTAACATGGGACTGGATATTCCCCTCAGGGATCGCTGACTTATTTCAGCCGTCCTTTGCACAATCCACTGTATGCTGATGCATTAAGTTTTTCATTATCTGCTAGCATTTTTTTTCCCTGTTTCTTTCTTTCTCTCGCTCTCTTTTCCTCACTCACTCACACCTCCCACAGCGCTGGACAGCATCAAACCGGGTTTGGTGATTAAAGGAAATGTCAGTGCATTCATTAAAAATTCCACAGTACCTCCGTGCTCACTGTGCTTATTCTGCTATTTTAATGCATCTTGGCATTGTTCAGTTGTTGTATTACATGGCGATCTCCTGTGTTATATCTAAGCGTGTTCAGGTGTGCTAAGCGTTTTACTTCTTTTCCTCTCATTTTATGGGTTTACTCTCCATAGATTGTGCCACGCTACAAGAGAGGGAAATAGCTTCTTACAGCTGGTCGGTCACTCACTCATTTGTACACCTCCTCTGCCTCTCTTTTTCCCCCATCCTCTCCTCTCGATATTTCTTTCTTGCTAAGGGGGATGGCCACAGCTGGCCAGACATCCAGGCAGGGCTATGCCTGAGGGAGCCCCATGCAGCTGGCAGATAGTGAGTGCAGCAGTGGAAGTTGAAGCGAGGCTCTGAATTCGAAATTCAACATGATGCATGTTGATACAGTTTTTGCCTTTTACAGTATGGATAAAAACCATCAGAAATTCATCCTCAACTCTTTATGACATGTGTGGTTATAGAAACTTGGAGATGTAGTGACATCTCACACGAGTACTTTGTATTCCCCTGTAAATAGCGAGCTATCAGCTTATATGATTATCAGCCTGACAAGTGCAAGCACTGCCATATCTTGAACTTCCTTCTAATTTCTCTACCCTATGTCATCTTATAAACCCTAATTCACAAAATGATTAATATAAATGTCAAATTAATATTTGATTGTTGTTTTCTCTGTATTGCTTCGATTGATGGGATGTCAGTTATTCTGTATGTTTGCTTTTATTTTTAATTGTCTTTCTGTAAGGCCAGGATCATACTACACGATTGTTTTGTTGTTCATGACGGCCACTCTGCCAGATTTCGCAGACACGCTGCCAGAAATCATCGCTGTCTTGGACAGAGTCACACCACAGATCTGATACTGACCACACCTGCGACCGTTCATCGTGTGGCATTGTCAAGAGCATGTCAAAGGTCGTAGGTCATCGGGGAGGTCATGACAACGGAGCCCCTTTGTGCGAGGGTGGCTGTCTTCTGCTCTGAAAGGGCAAAGAAACAAAAAATAAGAAACAGCTGTGGACTCGTCCGTGGATAGCACAGAGCAGGCAGTATGGGTGATCTATCTTTCAAACATACAGTACAGGCCAAAAGTATGGACACACCTTCTCATTCAAATGATTAGGAAAGTGTGTCCAAACTTTTGGCCTGTACTGTAACTTGAGATAAAATATTTGTTAATATGTCAAAATCATTAGCTACTTTAGTTTAGTTATTCACTATTTCACGCCAACATTTACCTTTTTTGACTTTGTCAATGTCAAAAAGGCAGATGCTGTTGGTTACTGTTGCCACCACTCCATGAGTTTTCTCTCTGTCATTGCACCGTTGCTGCAGCAGCAACTGTGGCATTTCTCACCACGTTTTTTTATTTGTGATATGCTGGACTTTTTGCGTTGTGGTCGTGAATTGAGACACCAGATCGCTGATCTTTGATTGTGTCACACTACAAGGTTTAAAGACAGACGATCAGACACGGAACTGAACGTCAGACGTCTGTCTGATCGTAGCATATTTTGCAGAAAAAAACGCTGTTGGACATGAGCAGCAATAGGAACAGTTCAAGTCAACATAAATTACCTTATCAGTCGTTTCATGGCTACACATGAGGTTAGAAGAGTTAGAGCTTAAGAGAAAAATTGTGGATTCATGATTCTGGTGGATTTATTATTCTGATGGGCTAGAAAAGCAAAATGCTGCCAGTATTTCAGTGAAGTTCTTTCACTTTGACATCTTTTGATCTTTAGAGTAAGTGCTCATGGCGATTGTGTTTCTGCACACCAGAGTGTCAATCAGTGGTGTCATTTTTTCTTCCCCTTACTTCTCATCAGGACCACAGAGAGCCAGAGAAATAAAAAAATCTTCTCTGATCTCTTCTTCAAGTCAACAAAGTATGAAAAGTAATAGTCAAAGCAACGACAGGCAAGCTAATTCAAAGAGAACATCTTATAAAAAGGAAGTTGATGTTGCTTTGCTTTAGTACAGGAACAGTCAGGACAAGGTCTTTTTCTGTTGCAGTTAAAAAAGGAGGGCTATTCAAACTAATAGTGTAGGAAATCTAAGGCTTCATTTCATTTTCTGAATACTTCATAAGACCTTGTGGCCGTGAAAGAATTCCAGTAATTTCTTCTTGGTTTGGATTTTATGTTGGTTTATTTTGACTTTTAAAGCCCAGCCTTGACCTTGGACTCAATGATGTGAGACAATTGCAGCACAAGGTCCATTAAGTAGCCTGTTCTGGAGCTTTTCATTCATCAATCATCTCGATTGTCAGTACATATAGTTTGACAAGTTGTCATGGAATTTCTGATGAAATATGGAACTGCTAGTTTTTATAAAATCAAATGGTTTTGTTTTCATTTTGGATCGGTCATCTCTCTTTATATTGGGATTTGTTGATAGAGGCGGCGTCAGACTACCAAATCAGGATGGATGAATCCCCTGAATGCAATGCAATAGAGTTAATCACACAAAGTTAACAGTTCATTTTAACATTGACATGATGCACAGATAAAGACTGATAATATCTGCACATTTTAAAAAGTATTTGAATAAAAAGCTGCAGCTTCCTTGAAAAAACATCTCGCCTGTTCCTGGCATCCCTAGCCTAGACCTGCGTGTCTTCCTACAGCAAGAGGAAAAAAAAGAGGAAGTCAGAATGTCCGTGGTCAGGAAAATCTTCAAAGTGATATTATGTAGGAGTAATAGTGATGGTGTAAACGCGTTGTGTACTTATTGACAAAGAGTACACTTTAATTTCATTTCTGTTGAATGGGGTACAGTCGTACACTGCACTTCACAGAGGTTAGTTTACTTTGTCACTTGTGAAAATAACCAAATTTAGGGTTATATATTTACATATCTGACTTTTTTTGTCATAAATAAATCCCATTTAGCATAATGTAAGTTAAAGAATAATTATTTCCTAATTTTAAGCTTTGTGTTTTTATGCCTGCATTTGCAAGTCGCCCAAGATGGGTAAAAATATTGGTTATCGGCCACATTAGTTGTAAAATATCGGCATTTCGCATTTTAGCAGAAAATCCAATATTGTGCATCTCCAGAATTGATAGTTACCTGTAGTGGGATAAATAGGGATGGAGGCACTATTAGAAAAGCAATTATGGACAGCACAATAACACATCTTTTCCATCTACCTCACCAGTTTTTGTCCAACGAGCACAAAGAGCTCCACATTCTGTAAATGCCAAAAGGTGGTGGTGTCCCTCCATGTACACCAGCCTCGTGTACACACTGTACATGTGAGGAGGTGATGGGGACTTACTGCAGCCTGAGGTCTCTGCTGCAGAGTGAGGGGAGGGCAGGGGGAGTTGGAATCATAGAAAAGCCTTTGTTCACTGCCTACTGCCATTGAATGAAATGCCATTGATTGTTGGCTCGGATGTCTAGTCGGAGGGAGGGGCTGGGAAAACATGGAAAAAGAGAAAGGGATGCAGGGAGAGAAATAAAGGAAGAGGCAGACAGGGTGAGGGACAAAACATATAGCTAGAAAAATAAAACAAAACCAAAGTGAACAGATCAAAATGCAAGCGGAAGAGCAAGGCTTCTGCAAATCTATGATTTGACTTGAAAGGGAGAAGAACTGAGAGAGCAAGGTTGAAAATGTAGCATAAAAGAATGGAAGCTGGGAATCAGTGCCATGTAAGCAGGTGGTGACTGCGACAGACTCATCCTCAGATCTTCCACAGCAGGATACCTCATCAACATTCCCACCTCAAATTTAACTATTGTCAGAGAATAGAGGAAGTCAGAATCCCAGTGGCTCAGATGGATTACACAGTGTTCACTGTACTCATGACATCCCACCTTAGACTGTGGCAACCTTCATCATGAACTTCCTGTCAATCAGTATGTTATCATAGCAGAAATTGCCTAAGAATGTCAAACTTTAACTAGAATCGGTCTTTATTGAATAGTTAATGTAATGATGACATTTACACATAGCAAAAATGATATCAATGTCCTTTTTCCGACAGTATGTCTGTTGAATTAATTAGAGTAAATTCAGTGTAAGTGGTAAATTAATCACTTGGTTAATGTCTGTGGAAAATGATATTTAGAGCAGAAAATCTGAATAACTAAAATATAAAATAACTTAACATTTTTAATAGTTATTCTTTTCCTTTCTTTCTTTTTGTTCTTCACACAAAAAATTTTACTCAAGGAATAATTGGAATTCTTTTAAAGAATTCATAGAACTGCTCTCATACATACAAACATAAAACTAAATGAAACATTTTATGAAATCTTCAGTTAGAACATTATGCTGAAGTTCAGCCTATTGGCCAATATTTCTGGGAAAAAATAAGAAAGTGATTTCTTTCTTTCCAAAAACAATGAATAAACACATTACACACTGTAAAAAAATCTTGCTGATTTTTGCTGCTTTAAAATGGAAGGTTATTCAGCTGTCACACTTGTTTGTTTTGCTTCTGTTTACATCTCATTACTTTTTGGTTTTCTCATGTGTTGTTGATCACCTCGTAACATAAAAACATCGACCGCTTTTTACAGCGCCACTCCAAAAATGAGCAGGTTGATGTAATAAAACTGCCTCTATATCTCATTTTCAAATTCGAAACAGTTGTTCTTCTGTATTGTTTACTCAGGGGAAAAGTGCTATAGAAGCGAGAGATACAGTGTGTTTTATTAAAAAAAAAAAAAAAAAAAATTGTGGCTGCACATAAGTCCACGTCTGCCGAGCCTTGTTCGCTTCAACCAGAACTTTTTCCTGCCGCTTTTCCTTCTTCTTCTTCTGCTTTTTTTTTTATAGATCTATATCAAAACTAAATATCATGAATATCAAAACCTGACAATTGTTTGGCAGAGCTGAGGCCTGTCAAACACGTCATGTTGAGGGCACCAGTATTCCCAAATATTTAATTATGTTCAACCTCAGATTGACAAATAGTGTACCCATCGTCTCCAAGCCTGTTGTGAAGCATTTCTAATGACACAAGATGGCTTTTTGAAATGTATTCTAACGGTCCTTAGCTCGGCAGCCTCCTTCCTATAGCTCATAAGGTAATGCAATTGGTAATACAATCGCAAATTCAGCTAAGCTTTGAAGGTGTCCTATTGTGTGTGGTTTAGGCACAGACGGCACACCTGTGGGTGTTTCAGCTTACAGAAAACATGCAGCATGCAGGAAATTCTATAGAGAACATCAAAGTGAAGTGGTCAAATGTCTGCGCTGGAGAGAGCACAGCTACTCCTCCTCCCTGCAACTGTCCCTCTCTTCTTCTCACTTGCTTGTTTCTTCTCTCTGTCTGCCAGTCCAGTCTGTGGCGTTCCCTCTACACTTTTCTCCGGGGAGATACGGTTGACATGCTGCGGGCTAAAGGGAATTTGTTCTGCACATCAAGGATGCATCATCTTGCTGTTTGTGCGAGCAGTGCCTGAAACAGACGGAAAAGCATATATAAGCATACTGCAGTGTAGCCATTTTCCCTGTTAGAGTCAGAAGAGTTCCCACATATTTGGTTTTTGCTTTGAGCAGGACGGTCAGCTATTATATCAACTTGTTTGGCCTCTGGTTTTACAAGACAAATGCATTTCAAATGACGACATAACCAAAGAAAATACCGAATCATGTTTTCAGCACAGGCCACCAGTTTCAGGGGCTGAATTTGATGAGTGCTGCTTTGCGCATATTCACGCTGTGCGTGATGTGAGTGAGTGTATGTGAGATAACCTGGTGCAACCTTTCCTCCAGTTGTAACTATCTATCCAGAGTCACAGACTCCGGATATATTATTAATGAACTGCATTTTTAATTCTGCTAACTCATTGAAAAACAGTATGTCTGCAGCAGGGGGCAACATCTGCCGTGATAATTAATTTTTTTTTTTACTCTGAAAAGACAGTTTTTCTGGGGGAGAGAAGGAGGCGGAGACAGAAGTAATAAAATAAAAAAAAAAAATAGAAAAGAGAGGTTTGGGTTATTACAAGGTCAATTCCATTAAGAATGCCTCAGGATGAATGAATGGCCCAGAGCTGCTGGGCACATTGGGGCCCGCCTTTCATCAATCACCAGCTCCTCTGTTTTGGCCATGACACAGGAAGCAGAGGGGAGCTGATTTGATTATTGCCATGTTTCTGAAAGAGTTCTGTGACTGACAGCTTCCCAAAGAAGAGCCCACAAAAATTCTTTGGATTTTATCAGCACTTTCAGTCTTGGAACATGAGCCTGCTTTCATTTTGTGTTTTTCTTATTAAGAAAAATGTAATATTTCTGATCCCAAAAAAACATGAATGTGTCATATGAACAAAGGTTACATGTGCAGTGTATTGCCTTTGCGCCACTCATCCGAAAACTATTAAAAACACATCAGTGGGCCTCACAGTTGCACTTGGCGTTATCACCGTTAATTATCATAAACAAGAGGACTGGAGTTTGGGTTGACTCAGTTCCATGCTCATTGTCATGCTAATCATTAGTGCACCAAATGTGCTGTAGCTACAAATGATCTCCACTAAAAGCACTGTTTGCTGTAGCAATAGCTAGAGACTACAGTTCCCAACTGTTTTTGGAAATGACTGAACTGAACAAAAATGCAACTACTGTATGAGGCAGAGCTGTAATCAGTGAATAGCACGCCACACATGGTGTTGTTTTGTGCATGCACTATACAACATTATCAATATATTTATTAATATATACACATTTAAGGAAGTTTTGAATTATTGCTACTGATGCACAGTGTATTTAGACAACTAGAGATAGAGAGAGGGGAAGGGAGGGACAGTGTGTGAGAGTGTTCATCTGACAGATGGAGGGAGGCAGAGGTGAATCTGTGTGTGAGGATGCTGTAGGTGATGTAGTTCTCCACTGGAAAGACTGTCCTAATAATAAGGTGCTAGAAGAAAGTATCTTTCGTTTCCACTGCAGTTTGAGTGGATTTGTGATTTGGGTGCAGATAATCAGGTGCCTATTTTTGTACGAGATGAAACCTCATTCCCAAATTGCTGCTTAGCAAGCCTACGTGTTATCTATTGCAGCTAGCTGCACAGGAAAAATATATTCCCTTTACCTCCTGCCTGTAGTCAGTATATAGCATTAGTTGATGATTAATATGAAGCAAAAGGTGACTGTTGTGTCTAATGCATGTCCTGCTATGAAAAACGAAACTACCCAAATACATAAAAAATGACAAGAGCCTGGATGTGAGGTGCAGGATACTGCTTCCCAATTACCACAGCACTCACTTTACATGGATATATTATTGTTTCCATGGTAGTTATTGTTCCTCTAAACCTGTGAACTGCTCCAGTGTTTGCCACATTGTGTGTCAAGTTTGAGTGAGGAGCCCAATAAATGCAAATTAGAAGAGAATAGATGAATTGCTTTTACTTATCTGCAGTTGAATTTCTTAGCTGGTGGAGGTGCTCAGTGCCGGACCTGTCATCATTTTTACCTCTCTCGTGAACAAGTTGCTGAGGGTTTTTTTTCCCCTCCCCCCATCGACCTAGCACTATCAGTAACACATCCTTCTCTCTCCACTCAACCACCCAGTGGAACCAGCAAGGCTCCAGGGAGAAGACAACCCCTCCAATGGCCAATTACACCATTAATTGCTTATCAGATCCAATTTGGGACTGTAGTAAATGAAGCAAAGTATTCTGTGCTGTGGATGTGTGAGAGAGAGAGTGTGTATCTAGCAGTGTGTTGCCCCTGTCATCTCCAATCAGTGGAACTGAAACACCTAATTGCTGAGCTCCCACTTGTTTGCCTTCCAAAACCTTCCTTTGTTGGTCTGATCAGATCGAGTTGAATGCTGTGATGCATCAGGACTTCCTTTGGGCTGCACATACTGCACAGCACCACATATGGCCGGCCCACTTCCTGAGGTATAATTTCAAACCGAGTAAAAGTATACATGTGCTCTAGTGGAAGGTGGCGTAATTGATGAAGAGAATTTCAGTTTCTGTCATCTGTGAATCTGCTGACACACACTTTAAATGATAAGGGGCTATTAGAGAGCCTCTTCACTCTGAGCCTCAGCTGCCTCCAAGTTTTTCTGCATTGCTGGCAGTGCTTGGTATCCCTGACAAGATTAGAGACACCTCTTCATTTGTCTTGCTTTGGTGCTTAATTTATGACACTGAGTTTCCCCTTTCTTTTCTTTCACTCCCAACTCAGATTCTTTTTTCTCCATGAAGTTCTTCGAGACTCACTTGTGATAAATGTTTAAATGAATAAACAAAGCTCAATTGAAGTTGAGCTCTTGTTGATTCTTTTTATCCCTTAATGACCTAAATGAAGATTAAGCTTATTGGACGAGAGCAGGTGAAGAATTCAGTCTGATGCACACTCTCTTGTGGCAGGACTGACACAGAAACAAATGTTCACAGACACACACACACACACACACACACACAAACACACAGCTCATCGAGCATAATAGCCCAGCTGTTTTGTAAGATGCCTATTTATACCAGCAGCTTACCTGTTGAAGATATAACCATTGATGCATTCAGGGGTGTTGTGTCAATTTTTGATAGAGTTTCCGTCTGATTTATTTTCTCAGGGAAAGTGAATCAATGGAAATCTCATTAAGTGAGAAGGTAAAGGTCATGGCAGATGTGTAAACGAACGCCCCAGTGGTTTCTCAACACAGTCTCAACACACTCAATATAGCTTCACGGTGACTTATACACTGCAGGCTTTATCTCTTCACCAAGAACTCAGAATAGAGTCTGAGAACGTGTCAAAAGATTTTGAGTCTTAAAACATATTCAGGACACACTTTTTTTTCACAGCTTACGTTAACACTAACAATGAAGTCAAACAATATTTTGAACTATGTAAAAAAACACACCAAAAAAATCTGGTCCAAAACATATTCCTCCAACTTATGCACATGATATCAGATTCCACAGACAGGTTGGAAATTTGTAAAGCTTTGAAACACCTTCAGAAGAATAGACTGCAAACATTTTTGCACTTCTTGCCGTTCATTGCAATGCAAGATTAGGCTGCTAGCTGGTTGGCGTGTTAGAAAGCATAGTTTATTAGTTTATCAACAGAGGAGCTCTTCGTAGGAGTTTAGGGTGCTCTATTTCAGCAAAACAAATAGTATTTATTCTGGACTGTGAATTTATGATAATGTATTCTGACAACATCTAATTGTTTATTATAGCAATATGTCATAATGACAAGTTGCATACCTTGTTTATGGCAGTTTACTAATAACTTAATAGCTTAATTTTAGCTTAATTTCAATCTATTATGTCTATCAAAATGAGGTGCCACACAGTGGAATTTTTCAGAGCTAAGATAGACAGATGTTAATGCCGGGTGTTGGTAGAGTCCAAAAAATATGAAATGAAGTTAATATTGGACTTAAATTCATCAGGTCGGCATAGACCCAACCCCAAATGAATGATAATGCTACCCTGTTTTCGCTGCATGTGTAACTGGAAGACTGTTGCCGAAAATCTGTCATTTGGTGAATTTGAGAAGTGTGAATGTGAGTGTAGACGTAATTGGGTATCTGCTATGTACAGACAACCTGCCCAGATTGTTTTCCCATCTTGGGTCTCGAACATGTTGTGAGACTCCTGTGAAAATGAGAAGGCCAATGAAAATGGATGTAAGGATACAAGGCAATTTGATTGCCTACAAAGCCGAATTTGTCAAGAAACAATATGGAGTGAATGTCAGGCCTGCTTTTTAACTCCTTCATCAGTTGCTGAGATACTCCAGGGACTCTGCAAAGGTGTGAGAAAAAGCAAGAGCTGGCACTTGAATACAGCTGCTGAGCTTCAAGTCAACACTGCTTTTCATTTTTTGAAGTGTGTGGCTATCCACACAGTATTGATATCATGTTTTAATTTTCCATTTCTGGTGGAAAATGTGGTGAGATCTTGTAGGAGGTTCGGCAGGCTCTCAGCTGTTACAAGACCCCAGACCTTAATAAGTCACAGCAAGCGCTGGGAATGGATATCCGAGGGGACGGATGTTTTCCAGACACAATCCACCTAAAAGAGGTGTTATTAGTCAAGCGCTGTTACTCATTCTATTCCCCCACCTCCTTGCCCACACTAATTTCCTCTCAACTTTGGTGTCTCTCACTCCAGTGGCAATATGACATGTGAAAATAGATTCATATGTGGTTATTCCCCAAAGGAGCATTTTTCCTCAAGCCTCGTGAGCGCTGCTGAAATCACCCCATCTGCCCCCAGCAAGGCCACCACTTTCCATCCCACAGTGCTGTCCTGCACACACCTTGCTCTGGGATAGCGATGATTTTTATTTTGATGGTGTGAAGCTGGCAGCACATGAGGAGACAGTGGAATAGAAAGCTGCGATGTTTACATGTCTTGGATAAATGACAGTGCTGTTTGCTTTAATAACCACACTGAATGCAGGGACATGTGTAATTGCTTTGGTGTTGCCCTGATGGCTACAAATAATGGCACTCTCCATGATTACGGAGTCAGTTAGGTGCTGGAGGGGTACACACAGGTATATAACTGTACGTGAGTATTCCCCATCCCTCACCTCCCTTAGTTTTTGTCTAGGTCTCCACCCCAAGGGCTTGATTTAGATGAAATGTCACTTTTAATCGAAAATTTGATGAAAGCAAAACAACAACTTGGAATATTGCTTGTGTAAGTAACAGGAATGAAGGCAAGTGCCAGGGCGAAGTCAGCGACAGGGGTTGTTTCTCCCTTGATTGTACTCTTTTGGAATTCATTGGCTGCCTGTATGATATTAGTGTTGTAGCAAATGTAGCCCTCAGGCAGGGAAGGCACCTGGCACATTGCTACTGTTTATAGATGAGTGATCCACAAGGAAATGTGTTAGCAGCCTGGCCCCGCTGTGGACTCAATGCAGAGCAAGCTGAGGGGGAGTGGATGGTGATGATAAGTGCTACAGCAGCTAGGCTTTCTTCTTTTGTTTTCATCTCACTTACCTCTTGTCTTAATTGCTTTCATATCATGATTTTGCATGAGTTGCACTCACGTTAATGAGACACCAACCTTCCTAGTAGGATGACATGACATTTTTGCTCGATAGGCTTTAGTATTCGAGCACTGCTGCTGAAACATTTCTCTCATGTCTTTCATGCAGCCAGCTGCTCCTCCAGTGGGTATTTCTTAATATCATTGGTGCATCAAATCATCATGGCACGCCACGGCGACTCCCTTGGACCTTGTTTGTAGCAGTGCAGATATAAGCTTCAATATCATTTATGTAACCTGCCGTGCAGTGTTGTGTTTCTATAGTAACTCTCACCACCCAGAATTCCCATTTGGCAGTGTAGTAATTAATTTATCGCTATTGATCTCTTGTATCCCTCAAGCCTTTCAGCAGGGTGGCCTGAAAGTTGCATTGTTGATTGAATGCACAATCTATTTTCAGACACTATCGCAAATCAGTTCCCATAGGGGAATAGCTGGGAGAGGGCCAGATTATGTTCCTTCATGCTGCAGTGGTAATGATTTACTTCATTGTACAAGACACAAGTGACTGTAATTGCAGGTCTGGTACTGGGCAGCAGCCTTTGCCCGGCTCACGGTCATGTAGACTGTAATGGCAGAGACTCAACTGCAGGAATAAGCACTTAAGGCACGGCTTACACGCACTAGCCAGCTCTGATGCGTTTAAGCATACAGGGGCAAGATGGTTCAGGTTCAGATTTTTATAATACGTTGTTCTAGCTCCCAGAACAGTTGGGTCTGACATTTACTCAGAGCAGGGCAAATAAGAATAGAGAAATAATAAAGAATTATTTGCCCAAGGACCTTCACCTGCCTTCTTGGCCTCTACCCCTTCTCCTTCCTCATAGCTTTTTGCACTTGCACTTTTCACTTTCCAGGTATTTTGTATTCTACTGTATGTATCCTTGATGAGTGGGAGGCACCGCTGGCAGTCAATGAAAAGAACTGATCTTATAGACCTCTCCAAAACATCTCAGGGATGCTGGGTCCAGACCACATACAGCAGAGTGCAGAAAAAATGTTTGCATGACAACCGTTGTATTCATTACTCACTCAGTAACGCAGAGGAAAGAATTCTCAAGTCACGAACCCGCTTTAAAACCCTTGGGAAAATAAAAACTTAACTGGCACTCATTTGAATGTTAGTGCCTCAGTTTCTTCGCTTAAGTTTCCCATCTTAGCCCAGGGGTGCACTTTTTGGGAAATAAATAGCTATCAAAGAAAGGAAAATGAGAGAGGAGGAGACAAATCTGAGAAGAATGATCGTGCTGGTAATAGCACTAGACAACTCAACAGCAGCAGGATGGAGGTGGGGGAAGAAGTAATGATAGCTCACCTTATGTCAGCCCCTGTGACAGGAATGACTGGAAGTTTGGGAAACAACGTTGTCATGGAAACAGATATTCGTGCGGCTGACAGGGGAGGGCGGTGGGGTGGTGGGGGGGTCACTTTGTGTTTTTCCAGCGCTTCCCGATAAAGATGTCATCCTGAGAAAAATAGGTGTTGGTCATCCATGGCTGTGAGTGCTGACACTGTCGGTGCTAAAGCCGTGTTGTCCTGGGCAGTCCACGGAGGATTCTAAAGGCTGCTCCAGTGTGTCTCTCTTTTATTTGAAATTTGAAGAGTGCTTCCCACAGGGATTTTTAAAATAACATACTGCAAGTGTGGCGATGTGGCAAGTTATGAACTGTGGTGAATAGATAAAGCTCTGCCTTTCATATTAGATGAGGAGTACGGAATGTTGAACAACAGAGTGCTGCGAAAATAAAAGAAAGAGAAGTCAACTGTCCTCTTATCATGAATTCAGTCCTTGGCAGCACAACTAATATAGTGAAGGAGAAGGATCATAAAACTCATTACTATTAGATCAGGATTAGCGGAAGGATTGCTCTGTAATCCTTCTACCAACACTCACGCCATGAATCTTCCAGAATGTCCCAGCTTTTGTGTTAATGATCATCAACAGCAGTAATTTGCTGCATCTTGGATCACATTCTGTCCTCCAATCTTTGCACGAATTTGTGTGCTAGAGGCAAAAGTCCTGTTTATCATGTCCAAGCTGCAGTGCAAGGAGGACGCACTTTTAATTAAAAGTGGTCGTATCTCTCGCTCCAGCATTGGGAGGTGTGATCGCTGCCTGTCACCTTGGCTCAACACAAACATGTTTATTTTTGGTCCCAGATTCATTTAATGGGCTTGTCAAAACTGATGGAAATTAGAGGAGGCAGAGGCACCTGATAAGACCCACTGTTATTAGATGAGCTGTCGTTTGCCTTAGTTTGTCCTGGGTAGATGCATAAATGTTTGTGTTCAACAAGCCAACAGTCTAAAGGAAATACACAACTCAGCACCAATGCCAACTCGTTCCCAGACACACAGTCTGATGATTAAAGTTTTCCCTGGGCAAACTTTTGAGAATAAACAAAAGACTTGACACTTGTAGCTACTGAGGAAGCACCACAGTATTCAGCAGTGCCTCGATGCAACAGTCTGCTCCGTATTGTCTGAAATGTAGAACAGCAGAAGTAAATAGACATGGGAGCAGACAGGCTCTCTTCTTATTCACTTGGGTACTTTCTGTCTTTACTGTCCCTCCTGAACCCCGAAAAGAAAGCAAAAGTTGCATTTCTGCAACAAATCCTCTGTGGGCCAGAATAATAAAGATGTACATCAAATAAAAAAAGTAGGACTTTTACATCTTTTTATATCTGTATCAAGCCTGTGGATGTGTCACTGCAGAGCTGCCTGATGACAGCTGTATTTCTCCTAATGGCAACATATTGGCCTGCTTCCCACAGCTGTATTGGAGTACATCACATTGTAATTTAATGCTGAACTACGACTGTAAGAAACTGAATTGGAGAGGGGAGAATTTCACTTTCCTGCCACCCGTAAAACAGCACAATTGTTTTTGCTCCACATGGGGTTGTTTTATTAAAAAGCTTCTCTCACTGAAGTTATGCAGACAAATGACAGCATGACATAAAAATCCAACTATCTGCTCCCTATGTGGGCTTTAGTAGAGGGCATAATTGCATAGTATTTCTATTGTGTTTGTTGTTCAAGTCGATTGTCATCTCATAAAAATGCAAATAATGTACATATGGAACACGACTGAGAGCACAGGGAGGGTAGACGATTAAAGAATTGAGGGGATTAGGGGCTTAAAAAAAAAAAAAGAAGAGCAGTTGTTGTGCCTCAACCTGTTCAGAGACTCTCCGTTAGTGTATTTCTTTGGATTGCCTGCACTAAAACTATTTAACTGATACAATTCACAGATAAAATAACAGTTGTGAAGCAGGTTTAGTACAGACTTTATAAAGTACTCAAAGGGTCACTGGAATTTATGGACACTGGTTACACTGTTTAGCAATCTCTGGAGAAACCGGTCCCTATTCTGTTTGTTTATACTTATAGTCTACATCCCGAAGGGAAGGCTTCCCCAAATACATGCTTCCAGCACTAAAAGGGGAGACTGACTTGGAACCAAGCACCTTCAGCAGTTCCTGTCACTAACTCTGTGGCGCTGTAACCTCCTTCATCGCAGAAGTAAAAGCCCCGAGGGAGTCATGACTGCTGTGTCACACACTGAGATCCAGTTAATGCTGTGAGAGTAATTTCTTACTTCTTACTTAATATAGCGCAAAAAGAGTTTGGCAGTTGCATTATACTCCACACACACATACACACACACAAACACAATCGAACAAAAACTTGATCAGGCCAAAGGAAGTGCTAAAAAGCAAATGCCCCTGAATGTTACCTTAGTCCCTAACAAGTGTCCACTCTGTCCACTTAGTGCCCTCACATACCTAAGTGCTCCATTTAACCCACTCACAGTGTCAGTGCCCACAACTGATCTCATCACCTCTAAGGACCAACTCTCTCAGACTTGCCTGCTTGCTGCCATTTTCTTTGAACTGCAACCAAAGACAGTGGAGTGAACACAAAAACAGAAATCAATGCAGAGCCTCTGGAAACTCATACACAAAGCAACCAAACTGAGACTGGGACTTTTGGCTATCTCTGTTTGTACAGGTTCCTTAAGAACAGCATCACAGAGGCAAGTCGTCAGGAATCCTTTTGAATTTGAAAACAATTGTTTAACATAAAGGCATCGTGAACACGTCTGTTCATGAAGCTATTGAATTCTATTGATATGCAGATTGACACTTTTCAGCCAGGCTGAATGAATCCTAGATTTTCTTTATTATAAACCTTTAGTCTTTAGTCACTGAATTGAATGCAATATTTATAGAACCATGACATTTCTAGGCCATTGACATTTCAGAAGCCTAGAGGGGTCAGCGTGAAACAGTGTGGTTGGTGTGATGCTGCATTTCAAAGCCTGACTTCATTTCCCTTTTTTCCCAGTCTAAAGGCTTGATGACAGATGTCCTGTGTCTCCACCTGCCAAAATTCTTGTACTGGACGTGCAAATGGGCTTTTGCTGCATGTCATCCTTCTCTCTCCCTCCCCTGCCTTTTCCATCTTTCCTCTTAGTGTTGATAATCACTATGAGCGTGCAGCAGAAAAGCCAAGAAAAAAAAAAAATTCTTACCAAATTAAAAAAAAAAAAAAGTCATTGACATTAGTCATAAAGTTGGTGTCAGTCCTGCTGAAGTCGTAGCACTTATCTGTTCTACCTGTTTAATGTGGCGCTTTATGTTTTGGTAAAAAGGTGGTTTTTACATGCTGCTCTGGGAACACACCACAGGGGCTCCATGAAGCACTGTCTTCGTGCCCACATGTCTCACATAACGTACTGCGAAGCTCTTCCAGCAGACACATAATAGACCCCTAACAGACCCAAGGGAGATTGTTAAAATAACGTGGCAGGTTAGCAAAGAGTAGCAGTGAAGAATTCCTATGGGGGGATCATCAAATAGAGACCTAAGGGATTGATGGCAGCCTTTAGCAGCCTCCTAATAGTCACACGGTGGACAGATATGACGATGAGGAGTCCCAGGTGGATGTACCCATTCACAGTATCCGTTAGCTGCTGATTGTCAATACTATCCAACAGATACGGGGGAACTGAGGGGATGTTGGTTGCACGGTGAGCTAGAAGCTTAATGGTTTAATGGTTAAATGGGGTAGCAAGGAGCAGACACAGAACGGAAAGAGCCTGTCTGGCTAACGCAAAGCTGCAGTGTATCCTGTGCTCTCGTCATAACAGATTCAATACTATTTTTGCTCCAATATGTGTGGCAGCTGACAGCATTGGAGCGAGAAGAAAAGTCGCGAAGCTGTGACACTCCCCTCTCAGTACCCACTTCTCCCACCCAGCTTCTGTGGATCCGCAGGGTCCACCTAAGCGCCTCCTGTCCTCCCCAGCCTACCCAAGTCTTGACCTCCACAAGCACACTGCCATCCTTCACTGGTCTTAATGACAGACATTTATTTAATCCACACCACTGGGAAATGAGATTATTTTCGATAGAGGAGGACAGGAGGGACGGACAGTGGAGCTGGACCGAGCGAGGGGGAGAAAGAAAATGAGAATATATGTGTGAATGTGTCTCGCCCATCACCCACCACTCGTCTGCCTCTGCAGCTTCAATACAAGTTATTTTAGAACACATCGAAGGCCATTACAGCCCAAGCGCTCGTCTGTCACCCGCTCCATCATGGCTCAGTGCAGCATGCCCAAATGAGCCAGCATGAAGACAATGAGGGAGATGAAGATGATGATAGCAGTGATGATGATGATGATGATGATGATGATGATGATGACAGGCGGCTGTCATCGTGACTCGGTAATATGATCGCTTCGCTAGACATGGCTGATTGTGTCTCCAACACTGCATCCTACTTTATTATATTTGCAGAAGCTCTGTCATTGGCATCTTGCTCTCCAACAAACAGCAGTGTCAGACTCTGCAAGCTCGTGGAAGCATTGAGTCAGCAGTGTGTGTGCATGTGTGTGAGAGTGATAAAGAGACAGTGGGGGGGGGGTTTCCTCCATGTGAGCTTGTGCAGTCTCTCCAGCTCTGACACAGTCCACTGAGAGGAAACTATGATAGGAGGAGGATAATACATATGTTCAGAACGTACCGAAGATATTACCACGCTTATTTACAGAGTTATTTTACACAGTCTAAAACATAAATCATCCTTAAGACTCACTGGTGGTCCAAAAGTTGACTTGGGGTGCTTTCAGACCTATAGCTCGATTGCTTTGGTCAGCACCAGGCAGAAAAATGTTACAATGTGGCAAACAGATGTTGGTGCGGTTCTGTTTCACGTATGTATATTTCTAAACGAACCAAAACAGGCCGCAAAGATAACTTCCTCATAGAAAATCGCACCACTTTTGATAGGTTAGCAGCTGGTTGGCAGCTTTTCGTTGCGCTCCTGGGGCTGGTCGTCGCTGATACATTGTATGTGTCGATAATTTTCTGCAAACAATTCAGTCCGAGCAGGAGTCGCGTCTGCGACCCAAAAACAACGTCATGATGCATTTGGAGGCGCATTGTACGCCGCTTCAGAGAGAAGAGACGTGCCCGCCTCCTGAATGACCATTTCATCATTAGCCAGTGATGAATAAACAAGTTGGCCTACCGTGGGATCAACGGGAAATTATTTTACCCGCAATTCAGTACCCTGATACCCACAATGCATTAAAATATAGCCCTTAGAGAAAAGCATTAAAAAAAAAAAAAAAAAAAACGCAAAAACAAACAGATGTATAGTAAATACATGGCGATTTCATTTGTTGATGTTTTAAATACAGGGGGAACAGATGAGATATTTACCCTTAAACGTGAAAATGAGTTTTTCCAAGAGAGTCTGACAGTCATGCAGGCCAGACACTAATACTTGGTTTGGTAGTGGATTTCCAAGATCTGGCTTGTAGCATCCAAAAGGTAATCAGAGATTTATATGCCTTACTAAGACTGTGATTTACAGGAAAAATACCAAA
The DNA here is from genome assembly GCF_900963305.1 of Echeneis naucrates. Lineage (NCBI taxonomy): Eukaryota > Metazoa > Chordata > Actinopteri > Carangiformes > Echeneidae > Echeneis > Echeneis naucrates. Next base: position 19,873,833 of record NC_042515.1, on the reverse strand, counting down.
GATACACAGTTTGGGGTCTATTAATAGTTTTATCCCCGTAACATGCAAAATCATATCCATCCCCTCAATCCAAAAAGCCTGGATCTCTGGACAGTCCCATAGGCAGTGGTAAAATGTGCCCTTTCTACCACATTTGTAGCATGTGTCAGGAATATTGGGGTTGAATTTATTTAGCTGAGTAGGTGTTAGATATATTCTCATTATCAACTTATGCTGAAGTAATTTAAAACGGGTATTTATTTTTTGTGTTTGAGATTTTAAGCAAATCTTCTGCCATGCCTCAGTTGAGATTACTGAATTAAAATACTCACACCATGCCAATCTTTTACTATCTGAGGAAGCCATGATAATGAATTGTGTTATGTTTAAAGTTTAAACGAAAAACAAGGTTTATTTATTTATTTATTTATTTATTGCCGTTTTCTGCACCGTAAATGTACTGAACCGTGACTGTGGCGTACTGTTTCACCCTTAATGTTCAGTGCAACACTCGGCACACACAGAGGCTTGGGTTCACACATGCAATTTGTTGTTCTTACATGTAATGGTTTGCACCCATGGTTTCACTAACACACACATAGATACAAACGCGCACAGTCAGCCAAATGCAAATCATATGACAAAGCATGCAGAGATACGCGGCTGCTACAGAGGGGCACTTGGCTGCCAAAAGCCCCTGAAGCACATGTCAACTCCTCCCTCCATCCCACACTGGGGCTTTGCATTTTAACTAAACATCTGGCTGTGTCAGCACCAGTTCATCACAGCGGGGACCCCACGCCCACCTCCCCCTTTTTGCCTCTGCCTGTTTCTGCTTGTTGGGAGGCTGCATTCATAGAAAAGTATGCGCATTATGCACAGTGGTTCGGGGCAGTTAAGTGTCTGCGAGTGAGCGCCACACATGCATATTCATTCAGATTAAATTATCTGGCGGAAGCCAACATTGCCGCCTTCGACTGGACAAACATGTATGCGTGTACCCACTAATACTGAGAATTCCATACGCGGAGCTGACACCACCTACTGTTCAACAACAATTAATAGGCTGCCACCCACACAGCACTAACATTAAGGTTGAGTCACCCCATTAAATGCATTCGTCCTCCAGGAAAAGTGTGTTAATGTTAGCTGAGAGAAAATACAAATAGCTCAGTACAAGCCAGATTCATTTTATATTTAGAATTAACAGCATCCAACTAAATATATGATTCCACTCACTCTTGCACAAGACTGAAAGGGCTTAAGAGGTTATGGACAGCAAAGGCTGGGACAGGTAATCAGCAGTGACTTGGCAATTTAGAAAGAGATGAGAAGGCAGACATCCTGTCCTTAAAGCTTTCTGTTCATTATACAAAGGCCGCGCAATCATGTTAAATTTTAAGTCTCACTCAGCTATAGGAAGTGTGTTTTTACATTAATGTGGTGTCAAGAGCAGTTTTATTTAAAGTGCTTATGCTTTACGTGAATGGAAGGTGTCCATTTCAACCTAATGAATGTCAGCATTGCCCTTATTCAAACCCCAAAGGTGCCAGTAAAGCAACAATAAGATGTTTATCAGCCAAGAAACATTTGAAGAGTAAAAACTGTGTTTCACAGCAGTATCCTTGGATTTTTGGCATGTTAACTGAAATCATGACATTTTTCTATTAGGGCTGAGGATGGAAGAGAAACGAGCGTGAACCTGTTAATGTTTTGTATTCACTTCACATTTTAAACAACAAGCTAATTTTAATCTATGGAAACGGAACCAGATAGCTCCTACGAAGTATGAATATACTGCAGTGATTCATTTTCAGTACAAATGTATTTATAAAATTAGTCATTTTGCCCATGTTCTCAGGTAATTGTCCTTTGAGATGTCTAAAGACAGAGTTGTTTTTTTAATCCTGGTAGCAGTTCCATTGTTGATTATATTGAGTTCTTTTCTTTTGTTTCCCCGAACACAAGAGATGACGCAATTACAATTGTCAGATCTTGAAAGAGAAACAGAAAAACAAAGAATGCTTTTTAAATAACAAACCCACTGCTGACAAATGTTTACTAATCTTCACATCTGGCTTATATTTTGAGTAAGAGTAGCTAAGGAGCCTGTGCTTGTTTGAAGAGACTGAAGGTTTCTGTTGACAAGGTTATTGGCAGAATTGATACTCTTGCCTGAGACAATCAAGCCTTCTCTCTCAACTTCAGCTCAACTGGGGAAATCAGTGGATGAGCCAAGAGTGTCTCCGACTGAGAACATTTAGTAGCTGGTGTCTTGAGAGGGTACTGAATTATCCTCTGTGCCTTTTCAATGCTTTTTTCCCATATGCACAATGTGGAAAAAATCTGTCATGTGAAAAAAGGGTGTAATGTCACACAGAGCTGCTGCCTCTCTGTAGGTCAGGCAGAGATGTCATAACGCATTGAATCACAAAGTTCTGCTCATCAAGTTAGATATCAAAACGTCTGTGCAAGCCTCTAACTTGGAGTGCAGTGCACGTACAGTAAGCAGTGCTCATCCCCTGAATAAAAAGGTATTTAGTGATTACAGTGTATTGGCAGTTGGTTCTGTGTAACAATGAAGTCCCGCATTACCTCAAATTTTGTGTAAATGTCACACAATGGGACAGTGAAGGGACAGAAAATGGGTCATATTCCTGACAATTCCTTCCATCATTACAACATCAGTAATATATTAGCATTCATCTTCTCTGCTTTACTTGCGTTTGGTCCTCTACACATTTAGAAACATAAGTTAGAAGTCATAAACTGAAAAGCTTTTTCATTTGACAACAGTGTATGTAGTCACACACATCATAAGAAAAATGTGCTTGAAGGCATGGGATCCATGTTAAACTTAACTAGACATTTATTTTAAATAAGAACGTGTTGATCAAAGTGGATACTGGTAACAAAAACACAAGAGTGCAAACACTTTTACTGTGACTGAACTATTGTAGTCCCAAGGACAGTGTGGAGACAGAGTCTTAAACCCTTCCATAAATCCTTCCATATTTCACAGCAGAACACATTCAGAGTTGCAGGCCTCCATAATGTCATCAGAGCAGAGACACGTGGTTGTGTGTTCGAAACACACCACAATGGCAGTCTGTGATGCCAGTTGAAACCCTCAACATGTTTGTCAGCACACTTGCCAAAGGCGAGTCGTGACTCACAACTCAGATCCGAAGTGTGCTCGTGTGTCAGGTGCTCCACTGTTAGCGCTTCACAAACACACCATCGATACATCAGTTTTTGAAGTTGAGTTTTGGAATTTGTCAAGGCAGCGGTGGAGAAAGTGCTACTCTTGCCCATCACTCCACTGTCACTTAAACTGATTAATACAACAATAAATCCTAAATCACTGGAGGTTATAATGTTGGTGTTGAAACTGTTTAAGATTTGTCTGGATTAAACCAAATGGTCATTCTGGAGACTACAATTTGTGATGCTGTTGTGCTGTATTGTGTTACACTAACAGTTTGTTTTTTGTTTTTTTTACAACTACATCTTCCAATATTAACATACGTTTGCCACTGCTAAAAGTAAAAGTGGTGAACGTCAAACAAAAAAGTAACGTTAAAGACCTTCAAAACCAAAACAATATGCTGAAAATGTCCAAATGCTCCGTACAGCTAAAGAAATGCCGGCAATCTGATAACATGAGTTTTATGTGATTAAAGTGATTCTTTGAACATTACGCACAGTGTCTTGAGTTATAGTTCATATAGAAATGCAGATTATAACTTGAAAGTCCATTTTAAACGTAGCTTTGTGTAAACATGGTAGTCCAAGCACTCTTAAGTGGAGGATCTAAGCATTTCTTTCACCCCTGTGCAGTAATACAGAAAGAAAATGTAATTCCTTTACCCGTCAAGGACACATGTACTTTAACTCCAGTACGTAGGTGCACACATCAGGAGCAACAAGTGGTATTCAGACACACAAAAAATCGAGAAATTTGCACAAATTTCATAAATTAAATCTTGCTGTATTATGGGCATTTTTTTGGCCGTTATTAGTGAATTTTGCTGGGTGAATCCATTACAAAAGAAAGAATAACAATCTCCTCATGTCCTTGTGAAGGTAAAGGTTGAGCTGCATGCTAGGAGTGAAGAACACATTATAAACATGCAACTCCATCTGTCCATCTGACTGAAACAAGGCCTTTAAGTCTCCCACTGTGTCATGTGCTGCGGCATGTGCTGTATTGAGGGTTGAGTAAATGAATACTCACTCCACAGGGGTCCTATTACTACAAAATGTAAATGCCCCGTGTCATTGTGACTCTATTCAGTCACTTTAGTACAATAATTAATCAAAATAAACATACAGCACTTGACGATAAGGCTTTTATATTTGGTACTAATCAGACAACTCATTAGGCGGTAATGAGCCGACTCTGCCTGTTCTAGTCCTGTTTGGGGGAAGTTTGGCTCATGGAGAGAAACATTTGTGTGTGTGGGCACACAGATCGCACAGGCACGTTTACACCGCCACATACACACATGTACACGCACATCAGCCGGCACTCCTGTAGTCCCAGTTCAATTATGGCAGCATCTCACCCGGGAAGAAGCCCACTTACCCAGCATTCACTTTATGAATAATTGATTGTTTGTGCCAGTGTTATATTTGTAAATACACGATTGCACTCTGATTAATAGTTTTCCAGACATAGTCATTTGTTCAATTTGATTAGGCTCTTAAATGTTTTATTTATTAGCTGAAAATGCGCTGCAGTTATTAGGTATCACAAGGGCAACAAGATTTGGCATAAAGACGCATCTGCATGCAAACAGAGACGTTCATATCAATCCACTCAATCACATGACAGGTGGTGGTGGGTTTGTCTGCGTGGGATTTAACACATTGTTTTGGATGTTGTGAAAATGTTGACTGCCTTTCCGTAAGTGTTAGTGAACATCTTTTGAGCTTCTTTTCAAATGCTCGGTAAATAAAAAATAAGTACGTTCTTTTTTTTTTTTTCGGTATAAATACCACATGCACCGAAGCCGTAAAGGACCCTTTTAATGTGTTTTATTGTTTGTTAGATGAAGAAAATGTCTGTTGATGGTCTTATTGACATGATACCAGCGATATCCTGGATCAGGAGACCCACACACAGAGTCACGAGGCAGAGGCAGGTGCCAAACAAGTGAGTTTACTCAAAAAAAAAAAAATAAATAACAACAGAACTAAGGCAAAGCACAGCCCATTCCAGAGTTTAAAACCCAAAATGAGTCCAATAAAGCAGTGGCACAGAGGAATAGCATAAACAACAAACTGACACAAATGCTGAGGAGTTAATGAGCAGCCGAGCCACAGGTTTGTGGCAGAATGAGCAGGCTGGCAGCTGATTGGCTGACAGACAATGAAGGGCAGTGCCAGATGGTGGAGACTGGGTACTGGTGGGACAAACTGGCAGGTGCTAACTGGAGACTGAGCAGAGGGTGTGTGCAGGACCGGTGGCAAGAGTGTGAGGGTTAAGAGGAGCAGGAGACTCCAGCGGAGTCCGTGACAGCAATCCACAAAGATATGAAAATCTCACTTTCTAAAGGCACATTTAGCACTCAAAGCAATGAGAAGACTGTGGATGGCCAACAGCAGAGGGGGAGCTTATCAGCAAACAGTAATGTGGTGGTTTGTGAGTGCTTAATATGCTTTCTTTATGTCGCCGATGAAGGAAATGAGTAACTGTGACCTTTTGGGTGAGTTTGTAAGATGTGGGATTCTGCATCATCACTTGCTTTTACTGATTAATTTTGCAGCAAAGAGTTTCACAAAGAAGCAGGTCAAATGTGTTGGATGATTTTGAAAGAAATCAAATTGTGTGGTCTCGACAAGAATTCAGCATGTAAGACATTTTAATATATTCACTGGAGTGCAACATCAACACAAGCAGCACAAGATTGTCACGGCGAGGCACATTTCAGTGCTGCTGATTTACCAGCCATGAAATCTAAAAGGAACATTGATAAAGTAAAAGCCCTTAAAAAGCTTGAAATAAATGTATCCCCAATGTGCTCCGATTTAGAGCACAATTCTCTCAGTTTGTAAAACGACTCGAACATTAAAATTGTGTTGGCCTCTTCAAATGATCTGCAATATGATACTCCGTTATTCTACGTATCAGTCAAACTGACTGCCGCAGATCAGTATAGCCCACTGATGTGGGAACACATCAGTGGATGGTGAAACAACTATATACAGGCTTTGGCTGGTTTTCCTCTTTCTGCCTCGAGGGAGTGCACAAGCTAGCTACCAGAGATAATAAAAATCACATTTCAGAGTGTGATAATGGCTCAGAGTATGTCAGCGACAGTAGATGTTACTATACGTTCTATAGTGAGGGTATTTTCTATATTTTAATACTTCCACCAACACTTTATGTGTGTGACCAAAGGACCCTCTCTTTCACTTCTACACTGTCACCAACTACACATGTTGTAACTGATGTTAAGCCTTCACAATTCAGAGCTGCTTCTTCATTGGTTCATTCAACTGAGCCATCAGTGGACACACCTGCTATTGATTTGCCGTCACTTCCTGCTCCCAATGGCGCTTTTAAAGTGAACCAGAAGCTAAAACAAATAAAACACCGAATTGCAGAGCGGAGTCATGTCTACAATACCGGCACGCACAGAATGCGTGCTTATACAACTTATTCAGCAGGCTTTTATACAGCAAACATGTTTACATTTTCATCTGCTATATTCAAGTCCCTGACGCAGATGCAGCTAAAAGGAATCATTAACACAGGTGTTTACACCAGGTCTCCCCCGTGAAAGGGGACATTATAGTTGACTGAAGTTCATGGTACGCCCACATGGATGTTTGCAGTCAAAAATGTGTCAGAACATTGTGCATGTGTCACATTTCCTTGACCTGACTCTTGGCTTCTTGGCGTCTCTCAGCTCAAGACTAGAACCTTTGTCTTGTTTTGTGTGTTCTTACAGTTCAGCTTTCTCAGCAAACTGCTAGAAAAGCTCTGTCCAACTTCAAAGAGGAGAAAAGGTCTAATGAGTGAAAGCGAAAAAGCCTGTGTGGCCACATTTTGAATTTACCAGAAAAGACGCGTTTCCACCAGATTTTTCATTTCAGGTTTTTTTTTTTTTTTTTTAGTCCTGTAAATAGCAGGCTGTGGTTGATTTGGCTGTTACAGCGTGTACAGTGCTATTGTTGAAAACCTTGAAACCTGTTGCAAAGGGGTTGTGGACACGTGCCCAGCATCTCAGTTGGGGGATCTCACTTACCAAATTGATAGACATGGTACATCATTACAGTGTGTATGCGAATGTGTGTTTGTGACTATGAAAAAAGGAGAAGCAGCACAGCTCTACACCATATGCCAAATATGAGGCTGTCTGCCAATATGTGGGGGATACTGGCAAGTGCTAGCAAGGCTGAATTCTTGACAGAGGGAGATGAATAATTGAACAAGTGCGGAGCGAAGTTGTGTTGGGATAGAGCGGGGTGCCTTTATAAATGGAGAGGGTGATACAAAACTCTCATTTAGATTGTGATGTGTCCGCTTTTTGTAAACAAGTCAAAAAGTTTCAGAGCTTTTAAGAGGAACTTGAATAGATTTATGAAGAGATGTGAGTGGAAAAAAGCCGGATTCATTGGCATTTATGCATTCTGATCACAAACTGCAACCAGAGTCTTGAAGCTGTCATCGTAAGTTAAAGTTTGATAAAAAAAAAAACAAAAAAACAAGTATGTAACTTCATCATTTTTGTGGAAACATTCATTGGAACAGGATACGCATTTTATATTTGATTTTTAATAATGCATGAGACACCAACCTCCCGAAAAATGTAACAGCAAATCAAAGTTACAGGCTCTTACGTGGAAAGATCTGACACCAGATTTGCCAGCAGTCTATTCACAACAGGTACTGATAACTCTTAAAAATATGGTGGATCTTGAGATGGAAAAGCCAGTGTTTGGTTTGGTTTATAAATGGTTTAGAAATAAAGACTGTAAAGTGTGGAAAAGTCTCAATGACAACCTCCAAGTGTGAAGGAATTTTTTCCTTCTCTAGGATATTCCCTGACCAGGTCTTTATGTAGCATAAGGGAGTGCAGCCCTTCAGTCAGTCAGTTGGCCTTAAAAACAGTCTGTTGTTTGTCTGAATGAAGACTGAAAAGACCCTGAGAGCATCCAGCTGGTCGTTTTTTCAGTTTCCACAGCAACCAAGGTTGAAGCAAAGTCCATACCCATGTAGTCAGGTATATATAAAACATTTTTCTTCCAAACTTCTTCCACCTGCTCGCGGGATTTTTTTCTCATGGAGGATATGATAAGAAATGACAATACGTTGCATGCTCCTATTACATTTGGTGCCATCAATTAGGAAGTGTGTCATCTAGACGAGGACATGCTAACAAGTCTGTGAGACTGCGCTGGGACACAAAGGGGCTCAAAATGATTACAGTCCAGTATAGTTGCAGCTGTGGGAAGAGCCCTCCTGGGACCAAGAATGTCTGTACAACATTTAATAGCACTTCTCAGCAATAATTCTTGAGATGGTTCAGTTTAAACAAAACTGGTTGCAAAGCCATTCCTAAGGCCAAGCCACTAGTGTGGATAAATAGTTCTCTCAGCGCTTCTTGCCAAACATTTATGAAATTTAGATTTCAAGTGGAAAATACAGTGTATTATTGACAGGGTAGGCCAGGGGTCACCAAAAAGCCTTTCCAGAATTTTTCATCACTGGGATGGTGGGATTAATGATAATATTTGCTATTCTGAAACCTAAAGGTTAGAAAGAGTTTTAAACAGAGTTGTATTATTATAGTTGTATTTAGTTTTCTTAAAATAAAAAAAAAGTTTTATCAACTATAGATGTGAAAAAAAAAAAAACAAAGCAAACAAACAAACAAACTAACAGCAAAAATAAACCGATCTGTGGAGATTTCTTCTGATCACATCTCACAAAGAGTCCCCGCTGGAGGACACGAGGAGGGCAGGCAACCAGGAGAGAGAGACGTCAGGAGCCTGCAGGGCTGCCTCGTGTATTTCTGTCACCCAACTGTGGTGCCAAGGTCTGAATAAATACCACCCACAACGATGAACACAAGTGCGTGAAATTCCTATATGCGGTGTCCTGCATGTTTCATTGAGTGAGCACAGGAACAATATAAACATCACAACAAGTGTTTGAAGATAATGATGAATCCCACTGCTGGAGGCAATGACAAGAAGTATAAGAGAGAAAACAAACTGTATTCTGGTTAAATGGTGCTGCCTGGATAATAGACAGAGACAAATGTAAGTGACTATGCAGTTGTGACAGCAAATTTTCTCCAATAGTAGTCCTACGTTGTGTATATGTCAGTGTCTGGCTATTGCCTGTGACTTTTCATTAATCCTCAGAAATGGATCTGTTTTGTTGTCTTGTTTAACGGTGACTTTAGTATTGCTGTGCCACTTTTACTGAAACCTATTATGTTCTAATCATCGTCTTCTCTCCCCTCTCCCCTTGCTCTTCTTCTCTCTCCCTATCTCTGTGACAGATACTACCCTTTCCAGTGAACGTGGTAAGTGCTGCAGCCACACACTCCCTTGATTTGGAGCCATCTGCGCATGGACTCTGCCAGCAACAGCGGATTGGCTGTTTGTGTTGATGTGGAAGGAACTGAGCCACAGACATAGACACAAAATCACTTGCATCACCAGCAAACTATTTTCCCCTCCATCACGTTTCACGTCACGGCAAATGTTGAAAGGAGCCGAAAAACGTCAAGCTAAGACAATTATGAAAGCAGCATCCACAGACCCATGTGGCCAATAAGGGTTGGAATTTAGCATATTTTCCCTGCACGCTTTGTGCCTCGACCTAGTTAGTCAATTTACCCCCTTTTGACTCCAATACTATTCAATAAGTATCCAATGAGTATGTTTTTCACTTTGTCTCATTCCCACTTTAATAGAACATTTCTCCATGTAGTCTTAATAGCGAATAGATGGATTTCCCCACTGTGGCAGCCTCTGCCTTCATTTTATTTTCAAATTTCACTCCCTTGTTGTACTGTAATTCATGGTTTCTTTTCTTGAAGGAGTGCTTTAATCACTTCATCAATCAGGCAGAAAGACAAAGTCCACCTGCACTGCTGCAGGTCTCAGCTTAGGTCCTTATTTTGTATGTGCTTATGTGCAATGGCCAGTTCGCTCTGTGTCAGCCATTGTTCTCCTGTGGCATTGCTCTATACATGTCATCATTTGCTTTTCTTCTTTCTTCGCCTGATGAAAAGCTTATGGTTAGGGACAAGACTGTTGAGCTAAATTGGTGTGGTGGCATCACACAGTGTAGACCATCAGTGAAACCTCAGAGTGGCAGCAAGGACAAGAAGTGTAAAGTTGTGGTTCAGATCAGACAGTTGTGGTTTATTTTTGTGTACCTGGTTAACCTCCATCTGCTGGCGGAGGAGACAGTGATGCGCAGCACAGAGAAGCTTTTGTGATCTATTTTTCATTGGCAAGCCAACAACAGTGTGGCTTTTGCTTTCTTTTTTTTTCTTTTTCAAACCCAGTTAGACTTGAACAAAGAGCGGAGAATAAGAAGTCACAATTGGCAAAGATTTGTATTCATTCTGAGTGCTATCCTCGCTTCTGATCTCATCTCTTTCTTAACCGCCTTGCAGCTCTGACATCTAAACACACGTGCAAGTTCTCCCACACCTTCTTTCCTTTCCTATACTGCTGGTTAGTCACATGATGTGAATGATGCTCTGCAGTGAAAGGCAGAAGAGGGAGGTGATGAAGGGATTAAAAGGCAGGTGAGAGAGTGAGGGTGTGTTATGGTAAGGTCTGCGAACCCTTGGTCGCCTCATGAAACACAGCGAGCAGGCTGCTGTCCAGGAGGGGTCATCACTCCCTTCATTCAATCTCCTTTTTTGGTAGATTTGAGTTTGTGTTTTTGGAGAAACACAATTATACAGCATATCCCTAGAGGGGAAAACAGAACACGCTGCCGCACCCTCCCTGCGAATTCTTGTCCTTAACAAGCTCCTCTATACGTCTTCGGCGCTGATGGGTGTGTTTGGAGTCGTCTGATAGGCCTCCTCAATGTGAAGTGGCTGCCGGCGCATCCTCTCCCCACTTAATTGGCTATACCTGAGGCAAGAGGGCAAGGTGTAATTGTGATAAGAGAAAATGCTGTGCTTGGCTAGTTTCACTGCCCTTATCTCCAATCTCTGGATTGATTATGGCTTTTCTGCCAGCTGTGCAAATTGTTCAGCTCCATCACCTGCACTGGAAACTACCTCAGCCCTGTCACGGTCAAACCATTATGCACATAGTGTAAACTGCACTGGGCCTGCTGTGTTGAGTAGGCTACGATATACGGGGTTGGGATACTATACTCTTCATTTAACCGTGATACTTGAATGTCCACTCAACATATTTTGCAATAATAAAAGTTTAATTTTGAACACTTTGGTGGCGTACAGTTATAGTTTTGATCAATGTAGTTCAACTGCATTGATTAAATTAAGTATAGAAATGATTCAGTGGTGCTGATAAACTTGAGGATTTAATCTTGAAATTCTGTCAGCGATTCAAATGTCTACTTCACATACTGAACCTATCTGGCTAACCAGCTAGCTCCTCGACTATCTATCGCTGCTGTGACACAAGTTCAGTGTGAGTAATAAAATTGACATAGTCTATTTCCCAATGCATTACAGACTCACGTACACGGGTTCACAAGTTGAGAAGCCCGGACTCCCCAGGGCGAGGAGATTCTTTACAGTTGGAACGGTGGATTCTTTCCGATATCAGCAGCTCAAACCAGCACAGCTCACATCTCACATCGACAAACCTTTTCTGACTATACCATGGCAAAATAATCTTACCTCCACAAACAGATGGGGAAAAAAGTAAAATTTACACTTCACACACTAAAAATATGATCCATAATGTACATTTTACAACATATTATATAAGCTGTCTACTTTCATTTTCATATATGTTTCATTTAAAGTCCAGATTCATGTTATTATCACATTCATAGACCTGTATTCTGCCAAGTGTGTTCAAATATACAACTAAATTCCTAATGAAGATGTTCTCATTTACATGTTTTTTTCTTTTTCTCCTCCGACAATTAAACAACTATGAAACACAGACTGAAATCAGCCCATCTAAGACTTCAGTTACACATTCAGCAGGAGTCACCATCAAACCATTTCCAAGATACTGCAACATCCTTATAAAATCACTTTAGATTTCCGTTAAAGACAACATCTGTTCTGTGATCTTGACTACATTTACTTGTAAAATGATACCCGAAATATCTCGCTTATTTTTTCTCTCTCTCACTCAGTGCACAGAGTAAATGTGCTGCTCAGTTTCTAAGTTAATGCAGAGACAGGGATACTTCCTGCTTGTAGACCATTGCTCTTAACTGGCTTAAACAGAGAGTAGGTCATGTTTGTCCAAAAAGCCACCGGACAGAAGTCGTCAAAGAGTCTTAAGTGTTAAATGTAAGTGCTAAATGACCTCTCCACTGCACTGGAAAAATATTTTCCTAGCACTATGCTAGGCTAAGACTAATGGTCAATGGACTGCAGTTATATTGTGCATTTGCGGCGTTTTGATCACTTCAGCTCTTTACACATAGAGATACAACTACATGATTGTATGTACAGTATATGATTGGACGCACTGTGTGCACATTTCCTATATAACGCTACTCCACTCACACACTGATGATACATCGGGGGCAGTTTGGGGTTCAGTATCTTGTCCAAGGACACTTCATCGTGTGAACTGGAGGAGGCAGGAGCTGAATGATTGACCCCCTGATTTTTAAAAGACTTGCTCCACCTCCTGAGTCACAGCTGCCCCAGGGACATCAATCTTTTCATCCAACTCTTGCCAAGAAAACAAACATGCATACTTCCCAAAGAGGAAGTATTGCTATAGATATAACTATAGATTATGTTTTCTGATGTTAACCATGCTAAGTCTCTACCTATGTGCCACATTTGCACTCTCACTCTGTCTGGTTCCCTCCACTTGTTCCTCTCACTGGTTTTGAGTGGTGGTCAGGGTTAAAAGAGCAGGTAATGGGCTGCAAAATGTCTCCAAAGCTGGAGCAACAACAGAAGTTAATGTCTGAAAGTCCCCCCTGAAACAATATAAGTGTCAAAGAACCCCAACAGTGCAAAGAGAAGAAAAACAGGGGAAACAGTGTCGGTATTCTGTAATGTGTCAGACAGGCCATTTCTGTCAGCCTAATTATAGTGAGGCTTTGCTAGTGGCCTCAGTGAAATGGCCAAATTGCCTGATGGAATGGATTGGACTGCACTGCTGGCTGCCCTCTGCAGGGTTTCTATTTTCCATGTTATGCTAGCTGTACATATCTCAACAGTGTTCTGATATGTCCTGTTTGAGGCTGGTTGCAGAGGGCCGTGCCTAGTCAGGTCAATTCAAGGCTCAGGGATATCGACAGGGCAATGCGAAATATATCACTTATCCAGGCAAGTTGATTTACCATCAAGGAAGATAAGAGCCATGGCTTCAAGTGTATCAGAGGATGGAGTCTCACAGCTTGTCTCATTGCGTCGGTGCTTAAATGAACGGGTTCATTTCAAGGCGATTCTACTTAATAAACTTAGCGTTTGTGTTTTAGTGTACAAATGGAATAATGTTTTAAAAAGTGGGTCTGTGTGGAGACGCTGTCAGCATGAAATGCCTGCACCGCGGAAAAGCTCAGTTAAATGCAATACTTGATCATTCTCAAAATGTGGTGAAGCGTGCGGCCCCTTCTGCCCCCTACCCCCACCCACTACCAATTAAAGCTGTTTTGCTGCTGCAGATCTTGAGCTGATGAAGACAGCCACTAAGAGCTCTTGAAGTAGAGTCACATAGGACCTATATGGCAGATGGTTTGAGCAAGAGTACGTGTAAAGAGAGAAAGCAGCAAAGAAGGAAACAAACAAGCACAGAAATGGCAGCTTGTCTCGAGCGAGGAGCTCATATTTTCTACCCAATTTAAGACTCTCCATTTCTAAATTTTCAAACTTTTCTTCAAAAATGTTGTCAAACCTACAGGAGACTAGGAAAAACACAAGATCTTCAGTGGAGAATTTCTGCACATCCTTTTCCAAAAACTGTCCAGACGACTCAAGCATTTCTCAGTGAAAATAATAAATAGCTGAGAGCATTTCGGTCTCACAGCTTTGACCAGCTATCCCAGCTGAATGGAAACAAGCTTTACTCCGGCCTTTAACTACAAAGGCTGAGGCGGCAGCGAGTCAAAGCACAGAGGACAGTGTCTAATGGCTACAAGTCCAGCTTTCCCTTGTGGATTTTGTGTTTCAGAAAGATAAGGCTTGATCAGTCTTTCTATAGAGAGAAAGCTTCTTTTCGTGATGCTGATGAGAGCAAACAGGAAACTTACTGGAACCAATGGGGTCTAAGGTTTTGTGCTGCGATTCAGAGCATGCAAACATGGAAATGGATATCTTACTCACTAAAAGCTTTTCTGCAGGATCACACCACTGCAGTGTTTCACCTATGGTCGCTTTTCCTTTAGCCCTGCCCGCTTCTGTCATCAAAGCACACGTTGCCAACTTTGCACATTATAGAAAGCACGAGAGAAACCGGCCATATTTGTTGTGTGAAGTCATCTGTATCTTTGCACCTGTTGACGTTTCTAAACTGTGACCTTTATTTTTTCAGCCATGGTACCAACTTCTGCAATTCAGTTCAGATCTGCAGCGGGATTTAGGAAGCCAGATTTCCTGAGGTTAATTACATCAATATAATGTGATATTATGAAGAGCAGGAAATGGTAAAGTGCACTCTAACATCTCTCTCTTTCATCATCACCTCCCCCCTCTCCTGTGGGAGACTTTCTTCTCTTCAGTGCTCCCTCCATCCCTTTATGCTTTATGTCCTTTTCCTCTCTCTTCTGCTCGGTACTTTCCGTTGCCCCCCCTCCCATCTCAGCTATGAACCTGGTTGACACAGTAGCATTAAGGGCTTGTGAAACGAGGCTGGTCCGTGCAAATCCCTACACAATTAGAGTGCAGAGATCATTATTAAGTCCAATTGCCTGTGCCTGCTACCAGCACTTAAATTACAATGTCTCTTGTACAAAAAAGGTGAGCAGTTTTTATTACAACCCCCCTCCTTATACCTTTTCCCTCCACAGTAGAGCAGGTGCGTCACTACTCAAGATCTGGGGTAGAATTAGCCGTTAGACATTGGCATGAAGAGCCATGCCCACTGATATCCTTTCCACATATTTCACCTAAGACACCAGTTTCTCGAAATGCTCTAGTTTTCTTTCATGTGAGGTAAACTGAGGCAATTTCTGTGTCTGGCTTTTAACTCATGAATTTACTGCTGTTCTCTGTCAAATGGGTGTTTCAGAGGGGATCGTATGCCTGCCAATCAAAGCTCCCTTTCTGTGTTCCTTACACACATTATAACGTTACTATGCTACTGTGACTGTGTGTGTGTGTCTGTGTGTGTATGGGTGGGTGGTTGGGTGCGTGAGTGAGTGTGTGGGTGGATGGATGGATGGGAATGCATGTGTCTGCATGCCAGACATTTTATGTAGTAAGTGCTAATCTGTCAGCTCCATAAGATTACTGCTGCAGCTGACTTCATGTGGTGCACGTCAACAGTCCAACTGACAGAACCTGCTGAGTTCCTGTTTCCTTGACGTTTATTCTAACCGCGCTTCCCTCTGTGTTACCAAATTACTTAAATTGACTCTAACTTGACACATTAATATCATTTAAGGTCTCTCTGACTCATTTTGTCACAACTGCATTGATTTTTTGTATTTACTGGCAAATTCGTTATTTAGGGCACATCTAGTCTCACCGGCCCTTTTTCCATTTACAACTTAACACTGTTGTGTAATTATTTCCCATCTGCACATGAAAGCAGATCCCACTAAAAGCTGAAGAAGTCACTAATGATATTGCTTCTGTAGCCCAGTCATTTTGTTCATGTAAGCGTGTTAACACAAACAATACTTTTAAATTGAATAATACATCAGGAAGTGTGAAACGTATCTAAACTTCCAGGCGGACTTTGAGTATTTAAACATTCTTTGCAACTGTTTCGTGTTTTGCAGCATAAGTCTTTTAAAGAAATGTTTTTTAGACACTAGAATGGGTTAAAGGGCCATGACATATTACCACGCATATTCACAAGAGAGAAAAACAAAACTAGTATTTAGTATCAAATGAATTTTTCTTGCCTGTGACAAACTCTAATTTCCCCTGCTCCCCAGTCACGCAACTGTCAGAACCACTTTGCTGTTATAATTTTCTCCTTCATCACCCAAAACAGCACGTTTTTCCATCCACCTGTGAGTCAGACATGGAGTACGGCATATGGCTGTTGACATTTTATTAGCAGAGGGATTAAACATAACATTCTCTTGTTGTAATTCCTCAGAGATTTTTTTTTCTACCATGAATGAGACCATCTGTTGAAGCATTTGTACATTAAGTGCAATTTTTTTGGAATGAAATTTGTTAATTTAATTGTTTATTTTACCTACTTTACAAGTTTGTGCCTTTCCTACACTAACCTCTCTCAGTGGTTTTGTCCGTTAAACGTAATGTCTCTGCAGTGCTGTTTCATTCAGCCCTGGTGTGGAAGAGATTTTTCTTGCTACACGAACGGGCTAAAGGATGAAATGGATGAAATGGATGGTGATGTTGACCAGTCTGACCAGTTCATTCCTGTCATTGTTAGCACCCTCTGTGCCTCAGTATGGCCTCACAGATTTTGAATAAATAAAACTGAAACCATAACATGGAACGATTCTTATTTGACAATTTCCTGTCTGCGTTTTGTATATGAACGATAGAAGGCGTTGCTGCACTGGTTGGTTTTACCCTCACGTTTAAGCCACCAAGTTGATTTTGAGTTGTTTCAAATGGCCAGCTATGTTCTATTATAGAAATTAAAAAGGATGTAATGTTATCACCAACAAAGTGTTGTAGGTGTTGCTCCTTGTCGTTTGTGTCTGACCCAAAGCGACCTTGTTGTCTTCCCTGTTCCTCCATCATCGTTTCTATTGGCCATAATATCAGTGGCCCGATTCCTTTTGAACTGATTGAACTGTTCTGCAGCCCTGATATTTTTCATTTTTGAGCCAGAGAAAAGATGCCATATTGCTGGCTCAACCTTTCCAAACAGCACTTATACAAACAGTTTTTCTTCACCCTGCTCTTACAGCCCCATCACTCTCACTTTCACCTATACACTGTAGATTAGCTCTGCACAGCGCTAGTGGAAGAATGAGGCCAGCTGGAATCAAACATTAATCACGTGCTGTTTCATAAGACAGAGTGAGCGCCTGCCGCTCCCTGGATCCCCTTCCTTCTCGCCCTCAGTCAGCCCTACCACCAAATGTTAATGTGACTGCCATTACTCATTTATGAGCTGCCCAGAGCCTGGTGTCCAGGCACTGGGTTGGCATGGCAGGCACACTGGAGGTGGATGGCTCTGCCAGGGTATTCAGCGGTGGCAGGGCCAGGTCTGTTTTGAAAAAGATGAAGAAGAAAAAAAAAACATGGTCTAGAGAGAGGCACTGTTGAATGGGCTTCACTGTTAAATGGAGGCTTCTGGCGTTACAGGAGAGGAAGGCAGTTTTGAGTATGGTGTCATATTTACAGAAAGTGATATATGGAGTAAGCTAACACAATTAGAAAGCAACACTGTCAACGAAACTGAGAGGATCATTCACTCACATGGGACCAAATGCAAGCTGTCCAATTTTTATCGAGTAGATGGGCAATACGATATGATGCATTCACATTTGGACTTTTGTAATTGGACATAAATCCTACTAAATAGCTTCCATGTTGAGACTAAGTACCTCGATATGTGCAGACAGGCAGCTTTGAAGAGTTAGAGCTGAGTGGTTGGTCCCGGTATCCAGGACACGGAGCGCAGCAGGACTCATTCGTATTCTTAGCAGTGACATCAATAAAGGAGCAGGCCTGCACAAGGTGAGACACGCTGATACTCCTGACAGTGTGTGTGAAGAGCAAACCATCAGTGTCAGGCTGTGAGGCAGACAATTATGAATGAGGGAAGTGTGAACTGTGTATACATGTGCCTGGACCTGCTGCAGTATGTGTGTGTGTGTGTGTGTGTGTGCGTGGAAAGTGAAAGTGAAGACAAAGCATGAGAAACAGAACAGGAGACAAGAAGGAGAAGATTGGATCCATTTGTGTAGCAAGTTGTCACTTTGTTCCTGTGACCTTGTGTGCAGCGGCTACAGTAAAGTTGTTTCATAGTGTGAAGAGGCTTATGATCTGGGATCCCTGTGACTGTCAGGCAATCCTGTTTCCCATATGACTTAGCGCTTTGCCTCACCTTTTCCCTCAAGATACTGCCGCTTCAGTAGAACCGGGTGGATCCAGTCCAGTGAAGCCTTTATTATATCCATGCATGTTTAATGTCTGTACTAGAATTACCAGAGAAGCTACTCTCCAGCACATGTCACCGTTTTTTGGGATACTGTTACTGCAGCCCTGGCTTCATACAAATGGGTTCACTCTACAACATAATGGAAAGCTCTGAACATTGTTTTTACACTGAATATTTTAAATATAGTCAGCCAACAGGGGTGATGGTGTCCCGGTTGAACATTCAGAGAAAGTACAGAGAGCACAAATACAATTTCATGTTTATTTTAAGAAAACTTGCCCAAGGAGGTTGTCTTCTCCTGCATCCTTCTCTTGCCTATGGAGCCTCATATATTTATGGCCTTGGGGGTGTGTGTGTGTGTGTGTGGGGGGGGGGGGGGGGGGGGGGTGTCTCAGCAGGCAGCAGAAACAGAAAGTGTGTAGCCTGTGGCTAAAAGGTAGATACTCCTCCTAGAGTGTTACACAGTACACATGCACATATGTATACTCATCTCCTAAGGGAGTACTAATCCCCAAGAGATGAAAGGAGACTCCCACTGCTCTCTGATCCCGGTGCCCTGCTGCAACGGATCATTTGGTGCCTGGTGGAAAGAGACAGGTCCAGTTGATACACCCACACATGGTGTCCTTGACCAAATCACAGACGTGACTAAGGCCAAGTCCCATGCTGATCCAGAAAGCTCCCTATTAGAAATCAATGTCTGTTTGACGCCCCCTTCATTCAAGCGCTCTTTGTGGTGTGTCTGCATCACCATGGTGAAGGGAAAAAAAAAAAGAGGAGCAAGAGAGATAGAGAGAGAGAGAGAGAGCTGTATGCATACTGAAAACCCCTTCACTCCTCCCTGATCAGGGTGTTTCCTCAAGGGAAGCCAGCCGTTAATGCCAGATTAACTATCTCATCTTCATTATAGGAAACTGAGTCCTCTGCTCAACCTTTGTGCTTTGAAGTGGTGTAAAAGTTCACTCAGGGTCTATTAACCATGTCTGCTTCTACTGTGTTTGTGTGCGGGTGCACTGTCACACCTGTACAGGATGCTTGTGTGTATTTGTGATTAAAAAATAATTATAATAATAAAAAAAAAGCTTATAAAATAGGATTAAGCACCAATAAAGGAGAGGAAAGAGGAGGAGATATTTTTAAAGAGGAAATTTCTCTGACTTCCAAACTCCGTAATTGCTTCCACCCTGGCACATCTTTGGTGATGCAGAGAGCTGCTGCTGCTGACTGGTGTAACTCTTTGTGGTAGTTCTCTTCCATGTCATGAATTTTAAAGAACAGATAATAAACCGCAAGGGCCCTTATTCAGCATAACAGCACTTAATAAGGAAATTGCTAACCTATGTCCTCTACATTCAATCACAGATACAGTCCAGATGACTATCTTCACTCCTGATTACGTCCTTAATTCTCTGCTTGACTGCTAGCCAAAATGGGAGACTTAAGAGAAAATAAAAGACTCAGCAGTTAGGGACTGCTCAAGGTCTCTTTGCAAAGGTTTTTGTTCTTTCTAGCACCTGAATCCCACACTAAAGCTGACCTGGTTTTATACAGGGTGCATAAAATCCTGCAGCACATTCTTTAATACGCAAAGACGTAGGGCAAACAAAAATGTTCCAAGAGTGTAAAGACTTTACAGACAATGCTGTGAATATATACATGTATATATAATGTGAGAATCATACTACAATTACAGTCAAGTAACACAGGAATGCCTGGCAGACTCTGTTGTGCTTTTGTCAACACATTTTAAAACTCAAGAGTGTGGCTTTACACGTAATAAAAAAAGGAGAAGAAGAAGAAGAAAATTAAAAAAAAAAAAAAAAAAAAGGAAACTAATACAACTTTAACATCCGCACTGGGAGCCAGATGTAAGCGGCTTGTGATGTTGAAAAGCACCCAGAGGATCAGCTGCAGCAGCAGTTTTTCCTCCAGCGAGGACATTTATATCAGCAGGTGCAGGAAGGGTGCGACCCGCATCATGGGGGACACTGCCCGCCTGGCCCACTGACTCTTTGACCCCTCCCCCTCAGGCGAGAGGCTGCAGAGCTCTAACACAGTTTCTAACCAGAGGCCTGAGTTGTGAACTCCATGACTCTTGAATGTACTTTAACTTAGAATAGACACATTTTTCTACATTATTTCATAGAATATTTCTGATTCATCAAAGCTTTCGCCTCCTGACATGATTACCAATTTCTTTTAGTTCGCGAACATGCAAATGGAAATACATCAAACTTCAACGTCGAATCTCGCAACCTAATTTAAAACTTGTTTCCTCTTTTGCTGAGTAGGTTAGCTCCATCCAGGTGCCACCAGTTTCACCTTTGTAGAACACATTGCACTGCGTGTTAACCTGCTGCTAAAACAGGTGGCACATGGTCTCCCTGCAAAAGGACACCTTTGCAAGCTCATAAATAACAATGGTGAATGGTAGGGCAGTGCAGAAAGCACGAGGTCACCTCTGCACAAGTAGGGCAGCGTTCGAGTTTCCTCCGTGGGGGATTTGGGCGCATCCTTCCTCCGTATACCCCGGAGTGCCCACCATCAGCAGGTTTATAGCAGGAAGTGTCTGGTTAATATTTAGGACGAAGCAGAGTGAGCATTAGTTTTCCCCCAGGCTCTACTTTCCTCTCTGTCTCTGGTGCTGGCTATGCGACAGGTGTCTTTTCAGTCGGGGATATGATAAATGAAAGACGTCGGTCTGAAGCAGGAAATAAAATGCACACTGTAGGGGCAACAAATAGAAACAGGACTCCCAGACATCTTTAACTGGATTAATCAAACAATAAAAGGCACTCTCCCGAGACCCGGTCTGTATAACCGTTTATGAAAACAACTCCTTTATTAGTCACTCATTAACAATATGATGAAGTAGCCCTGCGTCACCTTCCAAGATGCACACTGCTCAGAAATTTCCCTTTTGCTTCAGAGCAGTCTTGTTTGCACTTTTTGCAAATACTTTGACAATTTGCAAAAACTCTGAATTTTAATGAACCAGCTCACTTGTGAGTTTTCTAAAGCAATAAATGTCAACATGTTGAGTTTTTGTGTTGACATAGAATGGACTTTGACATTCCTGTTAGTCTCAACGCATTAAGACGTGACTTCATTACAAATGCATTTTTATCATCATTACTTTCAGACTTAATGATGCTGAGAGAGAAGGGCAGTGCCCCTGGGTGGCTGGGGGGACAAGAGACATGTACCTGCCTTCTCCTGAGACGCTCATTAAGCAGCGCAGCGTTCACATCACATCACATCGCTTCTTGGGTCCGCAGAGGACTACATCCGCTGCTTATTTATATTTCATTGCATGTACATGCAAGTATTTTCCAAGTGGGGCTCAAACACAGTTACCTCAACAGCCTAGTTTGAGAATTCTGGTGGGTCTGAGCTGGTATACCATTGAAAAGTGATCTTTTTTTTTAATCAGTCACAAGTCACAAGCTCCCCCAGTTCCATCTGCCGCTCTCCTGAAAGTAGAAAAACAAACAGTATTCAGCATGACACAGTGTCAGGCCATCACACTGTGGTAAAAATAACATCGTGGGATTCAAATTGGACTGATGATATGATTATCTCTTTCTCTCTTGAAAAGTGCACTCAACACTAATGACATGTTTTCATCAAAAGTAACACTTGCTCTCCGATGTAGCCACGTGTGCTTTTTAAAGGTTGAGAAATTGCAGTCATGAAAATATATTTTGGTGCTTTTAGAGTACATGCATCACGGTGCAGTCATACATACAAATGCACAAACACACAAATTCCCCTCCTTATCCTGTCCACCCCCACACAAATTCACCTGGTAGAACAGAGTGACCTCGTTCTGCCAAAATCCTTCAGTCATCCTCAGTGCACATACGCACGCAAACACACACACACACACACACATGTACAGTACACATACTAACTTGCCTCTCACTCAGTGGTGCCGTGTGCAGCCTCCCAGTGAGCATGCTCCCTCAGCGGATCTGTTAAGTGATTAGCTCAATACTTCACAGTGCCCCAAACACACGCACACACACACAGACTCGCACAGCTCATAGCACTTGGAAAGCCAGCTTGTATCACACAACCTATAGATTTTTATTCTGCACTGATGAGTGAGACATTAGCCAGAGACTGAAGACTTTGATGATCCCGTTCAGGACACTGAGAACCGTAGTTCCCTTTAAAACAGGGTCATTTAAGGGACCCCCAACGTTTGCTGAGCAGTCTGACAGACTGTAGGGAGTGGAGGGCAGTAAAATATTTGGAAATGTTTGATGGGCAGGTCAGGATTTTGACATGAATGTCAAACACGGTGACATTCGAAGAGCTTTCACTCAAAAACTATTCCATTACTCCTCCTGATGGACACACGCATTCAAAAACATACTCATGCACATAAACCTGGTAAATCCTGGAAGGAAAAAAACTCAATAGAGTTAATAACGCATAACAAAACACATATTAGTCATAAAAAAAATTTATATTATTTAACAGTATGTGCTATATCAAGTGCAGCCAAACCACCACCATCAAAAACAAAAGATACAAAGAACCAGTTGTCGTACATATTCTGAATTAATTTGTTTTGTCATTTGGTTGTGTTGTTGTGCTTAAAACTAGCTTCTTCCCCTGTTGCCTCTGCCTCCTATTTCAAGAGCGCTGTCACACAAATGCGGTTCAGTTATAACCAACACAATTAGCTTATTTTAGAGCTGTGCAACCGAGCTTAAAGATATTTAAAACCATCTGACATAATAAAAACGGTTGCCTTCATTAGATAAACACCGAGAACAGTTCGGTTTATTTTTGCATTTTAAGAATAAAAAGTTACAGCAGACTCTTAGATTCAAGAGTTACTGCTTTTCACTTTCAGTGTAGTTTTTTTTTTTTTTTTTTAATACTAAAATTTGTTGTTATAATCACTTTGACTCACTGTTTTGTCACTTCAATTGCCGCATTGCAAGGGTTTGATAGTTACTAGAAAGCCGAGTCAGTTTATTTATAAGAATAGACAGAACAGACTGGATTTATTTGCAGATTATTGTAACATCACACCTTGTGAGACAACGTGAGCAGGTTTTTGACAATGCAATAGATGCAAACCAATTTTTAAAGCTACATTTGATCAGTTCTTGGGTTCTTATGTTCTGTATAGAGCCCTACTTTTAGATTATAGCATAAACTGCATTGGCACTGGCGGCAGATGCCTGTCCCAGTCTCTCCAACGCAGTAACTTACTGCAGCATCCGACTAAAGGTTGAACTGATTAGATTTTTGTAGGGCGTCAGATCAAGATCAAGGTCACCGTGACCTCCCAAAACATTTCCCTGCTCATAATTCACAATTTTATAGGATAACTATGAGACAATTTAGCGCATGTCTAATAAATAAAAAGATAAAAAGATAATATTTCATGTCCAAACAAAGCAAAGAGGTCAGCTTCACTGTTACATCGTGTTCTATAAAAGATATTTCTGCCTGTACATGTACACTTCCTGTATCTCAGGGAAAGAAGAGGGGGCACCGTAGCCATATTTCCAGCAGTGTGAGTGCTCAGCTCAGGCGTACAACCCCTGAGGCAGTAATTCTGATTTCTTAGCCGCTGTCTTGACATTTAGTCTTGATGGACCTTAGAGAAAATTCAAGCAAAGTTTATTTATACAGCACCCATCACAGACACAGACACTAGTCACCAAGTGCTTCGCAACCAAAGAGATGAAACTAAAAAAAAATAAAAAATCTGATGGAGAGAAATAGACCAAAGATAAGAGATAAACCTACAAGGAGAGCAGATACGAGACTCAAGGTAGAGCAAAAATACTTTGTTACCTTAATGCCTATCTGGTCTTTAGCTCCTTTTTATAACAGTCCGCAGAGTCCAAATACCTCAAGCTTATTGGTAGAATAATCCACAGCTTAAGAGTGTTTGACTGAAGAGCACCATTTCTCCAGCTCTTACAACATGTCCTGGGTATGCGTAGAAAGCCATGGGTAGAGGATCTAAGGGCTCAGCTCATGGTGAGGAGGTGCTGAAGGTCCCTGATACTGTGCACAATGGAGCCTGCCAGCAGAATTCCAAAATGATTTGAAACAGGAAACAGGTAAGCGAGTATATAGAGGAGAAAGTAGGTGTAGCATAAACTGCGTTTTGCTTCAAACCTAGAAGCAACAGTTGATTAAAAAAAGGTAAGAGAATTACACAAATCCAATTTTCTCAGTTTTTCTGGACGCAACAGACATTAGTTTGGAAGGAACATGATTGATTCAGTATCCTAATGTGAGTAACGATATCCCGGAGAAGCATAAGTCACTACTCATATGTCGATATCAGTGACGGTTCAGTGTCTGCTTCAGATTTGACTCAGCTATGACTCTGACAGTTTAATTCAATTTACCAGCACACTGTGGAGGCCTTTGGCTCCTTCTCCTCTGGCCTGTGGCTGTGAAATGTTCACATTATTCAGCATCCTGTAATTTCCTGGTGGTTGAAATGTCGTCTGGAAGGATGAGGTAAATTATCAAAAAGCACTGTGAATATTTCATTCCAGCTCCCACTGTAATGTTAATGTCTTCTGAATGGGAGTGAAAGCGGAAATTTGGAGAGAGAAGTGCAACAGCTTCAATACTTCTAATGATTATTTATCCTGGGTGTATTCATTCTGTCTGTTTCCAGTCTGTTTCCATCTGAGCATTTCCAGGTGTGTTATTTTTGAGGTGTGTTTTTATGCATTGAGCTTCATCCTTAGGTTTTTTAAAAGCATTTGAAGTGCACTGTTCAACTTCGCTGCATCTGCATCTGACTAAAAGGCAGGAAACATGACTTTTGGTGTGGAACAAGAATACACACTTTGGAATGTTCACCATTTCAGATATCTTTTGTCGGCTGCTCTTTTTGCTGCTCTCTCTCCACGGTAACAAGCATTCCTCTGGTTTCATTCAGTGACATACTGCAGATTTCTCAGCCCTCTTCAACTTGAGTCACTTTGAAAGTCATGTAGAAATCCATGAAAGGCTGACCTGAGAGCTCCAAATTGCATTGACTCATCTGTTCACTTGTGAAATGTAGTGTTAGCCCACTGAAGCTCACACACTTGAAAATAGAAAACAGTAACATTCTATGGAGTAAACTTAATGTGGATTAAGATTACTGGGTTACTGATTTTGAATTTGTTCTTTAATAATGCTCACCATTTTATTAATTGGTACATCGGTGCATGAGTAGCCACTCTATTTAGGTCACGAAGTGCAGCATTTCATCATGACCACGGACACAACTTACCTCTTCATCTATTTTTATCTGATCGCAAGACCCCCAGTGTTTTTTTCTGACTTTCATGCTTCTCTCTTCTCCTCTCTGTCTCTCCTGGTTCTTATTTATCTTCTCTTCACAACTCGCTCATTAATCCTCCACATCTTTCACTCTCCCCTATATTGTTGCCTTCTTCATGCTTTTGCAAAGTGCACTGGCTGCAGCAGTTTCTTGTGTTAATAACTGTGACCTATTAACTGACAGCGATGTCTCAGCGAAGCAGCACTTCAATTATACACGATCCCTCCCTCGATTTGTTCTCGTCACTCTCTCTCTCTCCCTCTTTTTTCCTCACAGGTGTTCACTTTCTTTGTTTCTCTTGAGCACGCTATAAAGAGATTTACAATGTATCTGATTGTCAAACAGTTTTATTCAATCTAAGAGAATGATGGTTAAGGAAAGGATGAATAAACACACATGCAATTCTTGTGATCTCAGATAAAATATCTTTTCTTTAGTTGTTGACGTTATCTCCCTCTTGCAGAGATGAATTGGTAGATAACTGGAAACATGTTTATTACTGAAAAGCACAGTCTTATGGGACAGCTTCATAAAAGCAGCACAGTAAGCTAAACAATTAAGAATACTGAGAAGTGTGTGATCAAACATTAATTTACACCAATTAATTGTTTATATTTAGTCATTTTGGGTCATTTTAGGCCATTACAAAATTTGCTTCAATTTTAATAACATTTTAAAGCATTATTCAAATTATTCACTTTGGAAGTCAACAAAGAACTGGCTTACAATGTCTTTTATTGAACCTTGAAATGAACAGTGTTCCCTTTCTTTACTCTCCTTTTAGTCAGACATAAATAATTGTTTTCTACAGGCTGCAGTTACTATTAAAATGTCTTCTGTGCACAATAGCAGCAGTTTTTGTTCACACTTCCATTAACTTCAGAGTAAATCAATAATACAAAAGACTTTCTGTTCCTTGCCATTACGATCATTTTTTACTACCAGTTCGTCTAAACTTTACTAGTGAACTTGCTTCCACGTTTCAGCCCGGATTGAAGATAAAATGTTGTCTAGTTCCCGGCGATTTTTTGAGCAAAATCAAATCCTCATAAATAGCTAACAAGGCAATGTTAGCCTTAATAATGGTGTGGTGAACAAAATGTCTTTCAGTCTGAACATGGTTAGGTTTGGTCTTGTGATTTTTCCTGTTCAGTTGCTCTCTTATGTATGCTACTGAGGAAAAGGGTAACTCAACACATATTCCTTTTGATCTATGCACAAAGAGTTACACAGACAATTGTCAACAAAGGCAGGGGCCTAGTGAAAGTTAGAAGCAATGCATGATTTAAAATATTCAAAATTGTTTTGCTGTGATTTAGCATGAGTTACACACACTTCATGGTGAGAAACACTAAATGTAATCTTAGCTTTTACTTGTTTACAGGACTACCCCCCCCCCCCCCCCCCCCCCCCCCAAATAAAAAATCTTCCCTCACAGCCCCATCTCCATCACATTAAATCTCATCTCAAACAAGCCTTTATTTAGTGCGCAATGATCTTTATTTATTGCACATGAATACATTCAATGTGTCATCCAACCAGGGGTTTATTGCACACCAGTGCTATAACTCCATGCATATTCAATAATATCTGGGGCAGTAAATGGGATTTTCAAAGATTTTATGTAGCTGGTTACTTCCTTGCATTTGTGAAAGCTCATTGTACTTCATGTAACATGATATCTTCAAGCACATGTGGGAGCACTTTCTAAGTAAATCAATAACACAATTTTAACATAGTGTACATTATTGGCATGGGGCATGGTCTTTACAGTTGTAGATTAGGTGTGTGTCTGTGTCTGTGTGCAGACAGAGCAGAGCAACAGCATTCGCAAACACTGCCTCAGATATTTCCGTAGCATAGGGATGCAGACGAAGGCGAGACACAGCGTTGATCGAATTCCACTGCTGGAAGCCATTTATGCAAAAGCAGATGAAACACACTTTATGTATAGGTAATTTTACTTCTTTTCACTAAAATCAATTTTAAGCCTTTGGCTTATGTGCGTAAGTAGTTTGTCATACACCCACGGATTATGCTATTCTTAGCTATTTTATTTCACTCCCCCCTGCATTAAAGAGTTCTATCTTTCTGTAATTCATTGGGGTGAGTTGAATCCACAGTGCCACTACTGAGAAAAGTTTTAACTATACCATCCCATCTGAAATAAAATCCTGAAGACTGGCAGTGACAGTTCGGATTAAAGGAGCGAAAATGAGATTCTTTCTCAGAGTTCTGGGCTCACTTTTAGGGATGAAATGAGGAGCTCAGATATCCAGTCAGCTCATTACTTAGACCCAGCTGAGGTCATTTTCAGCATCAAATCAGGAAACCCTCGATATGCCTCTTCTAGGCAGTATTCAGGTGGCCCATCCAACTGGGAGGACACCTCAGATCAGAACATGTAAGGGGGGAATTATATCTCCCATCTGGTCTGGGAGGTCCTCAGGTTCCCCCAGGAGGCGCTAGAGGTTATGACTGGGTAGGCCATCTGCACCACTTTACTTAGCCTGCTGCCATCAAAACCCAGACTCAAAATGTCTGCAGCACACGACTGGACAGATAGAATCTTGGAGAGACAGACTTGTTAAAACATTAACTTCAACTCAAAATATGTACTTTTCTACAGCTAGGAGTCTCTCAATACTGAAGCCATTGGAGGCAACCCCAAGCGGTGATATAAAATCATTTCAGGAACCTTTTTCTTTCTTTCTTTGTTTTGGGTATTTCAGTGTTTTAACTCACTTGATTGCTACTTGGTAAAAACACTGAATAAATCACATCGAAAACATTTAATACTTAATATGTGGACATGAGATTCTGTGAGTCAAATGGCAGCAATGTTTGCTTAAAATGATTGGATTCATATTGGAAGTAAGTAAGCAAACAACTCAAGAAGATATATAACATAGATTGAGCAATGAGCTTTATTCATATTATGAACAGTATTAATGAGAAAAACAAACTGGCTCTGGTTAACACTGGTAACACTGATGAAGTAATTATCAGTAGTTCTAGTCATTAGTCGTTACTTATTTATTCAAGTTTTGAAAAGCTAACGTTTCTAATTATGATAGTAAACTTCATTTGTATACCGCCAGTCACACATAGTAAGTTTAAAATTTAAATTTGGGGATGTAAAAGATTTCTTTGAAAATTTAAAAGCAGGTATGAAAAAGCTGTGTTTAATGCAAGTGTTATCTATCAGCCACATATGTTTGTTTATAGAGTTGTCCTTGTGTATTCAATCTCAGGCAGATCTGTGCTCTTCATCATTTCCAGGGGTGAAAAGACTTTCCGAAAAACACCATCAATCATGTTACTCAGCTTCTGTATTTCTTCAGCTAGGAAATGTGGAGAATATTCAAAGGTGCATTGTGGGGGATAGATAGCTCATTTAACTAACATTTCTGAACTGTGTTGGTAATTAACATGCTCACCAGGGAACTGAGCAGACAAGGCAAAGCCTCAAACGCACTACCGACATTATATGAATAAATTACTTTCGAACTGACGGAACACAAATACATTCACGTGGAGCTTCAACCTGCAATAACTTTATCTTTTGCAACTCACCCGGATGATGTTGATGGAATTTGATTGGTAAAAAAAGGCCTGATTGCAGAAGAAAAATGCGTGATGGAGATTGGAATCTGTGATGCCACTAAGTGACTGATAACTTTGCTTAATCTCTGTGAATAGTTAAAGTTTTCACCTCATTTACTGTTGCACAACAGTTAATATCTCAGGGGTTTGAATAGAATGCGATGGGGAGTAATGGAGAAATGAAGTGAATGAAAGAAGGTATGTCTTCTTTGAGCTGAATACATTATGGCCTTAGCCCCTCATGGCCATTAATTTAGTGAATAATAGTATATGCATAACGCGCAGGAAACATCGTTTTACTGCTGAAAAGTGAAAATCTACTGCACATTCTGACAAAGAGGGGAAACGTCTCTGTCTGTCTCGCTTTCTCTCGCAGCAAATCTCCTGGCACAGCCATTTTTAGCCATGTCTAGACTTACATGTCTCTGCAATTGTTGGATGGATTACCATGAAATTAGCTCCAGAGATTCGTGTTTTCCTCAGGCTGAGTTTCAGTAACTTCAGGCCATCTGACTCGTCTAGTACCCTCCCCACGTCAAAATGTCAGCGTGTCTGAGACCTAATGCCACCTGCAAACGTGAAGCCGTAGCGCTACTTTTTTGTTTGGAAGTAGTCAGCCATTTATAGCATACTAAAATGCTACAGTACGTTAGCGTTGTCATTTCAGTATTTTATCATTTTGACAGCATAGAGTTCAAAGCATATCTTTGGTTTGCGCTGCTTTGAATAATACAATAAACTTTTAAGTTGCTGCACTGCCACTATGTTCTAATCCTTGATATGAGTCTTTGTAGAATCAAACATTTTTACAGACCAGTGCCAAAGACAGCCCAGACAGCCCAGACATTTGCTGGGTGTCCCTCAGTCCAGCCAAAATGCAGACGTGTGCTTTTCATAGTAGAACGCTGAATTTTTAATGACCCCGTATCAACATTCAGCACAGAGGAGTGAAAAAAGCCGAGGAACGGCTCAAGTCAAGTTCAATATTCCTGGATCATTGTCTCTGCCATGTCCTCATCATATCTTCATTATCCCCCCCATCCTTCAGTTTATTTTTATCCATGAATAGCAAAAGGAGCAGTAAATGAGGAAAAAGCGGGGAGAGAATTCCCTCATTGCATATGCAAGGAACAGAGGAGTTTGATGTGGCATGCAGACAGGAGGGAGAGAAAATTCACATACCACAAATAGCGTTCCTTTTTGTTTACAGCAACCAGAGATGGACGCATTCTTCCCTTTGCTCTCTGCGTCTAGCTCAAGGCGGGAGAGAATGGAGAGAGCTCGAAGAGCTGACACAATGAGTCATAGCAAGGCAAGAGTGCGTGTGAGGAAGAGGGAAGGGCGGTAAAGTTTTAGGCGTCTGCACTGACAGCTTTCTCCTGCCGTCTGACAGAGCTTTGTTCTGGACCCAGGGTTTCAACGCTGTGGCCGCTCCAGGGTTTCACTGATGTTTCTGCCGCACTAAGCGCCTCGCCCTGACTTTTTCATGCCCAGTGTACAAATATCTATCCTTCACACTTCAACTGCTTTTCTGCAACTTACCCCCGCGTGTCTGGATCCACATTTATGGGAGAAAAAAAAAAAAAAGTTTAGACGAGGCTGTCATGTGTTGACAGATGGCCTGAGCTGTCAGTAAAACATCATCGCAGACCACATCTCCCATGAGGTGGGAGCTTGGCGGGGCAGTGGTGAGGACAGATATTGCCATCTGCCCCTGCCACAGACGAAAACAATATAGGGGCCACGTGTCGCACTGTGTTTTGTACTAAGGGCCAATTGGAATGTGCTATGCCATGGTATTAGTCCGGGTGTGTCAGCACTGTGGAGCCAGGATGACTTTCTTGCTGCTTCATCCTACAAACTAACTCTGACATATTGGAGCTATAAACCCCAATCTGTCTCCCTCATTTCTCTTCCCTCCTGTCTGACTCTCTGCCTGTCTGTCACTCCATCACGTTTTTCTCTCTCTATTGCTTTCTCTCCTCCTCTCCATCCTCCCGCCTGCCGTCTCTCTCACCATGCTGCTCGCCGACTATAGTTAAGGGGGAGCATGAAAAAAGATGAGCAAACATGCCGACTGCCTCAGATTTCATTTTCAAGCCGCACCGGCTCCCAGCTTCTCCCCATCTCTGCCTTTCCTCCACCTGTATTTTTGCTCCCACACAGGACTACGCTTCAAAGAGGAATGCATTGTTTCCTTCATTCACTGAAGTCAAAGAGTAATTGAGTTAATCTGTCTGTCTACTGTCTGTTGGGGAGCAGCAGAGATTAGGGCTTCTGTTGGCAGAGATGGAATCACAGCTTTAAAAGATGGAATGAAAATGTCACTGTGTCTTTAATGACAGTCAGCTTGACATTTCCCAGCAAGCTTCTCATAAGAAATACTCATTCAGACTTTTTTATTTGTTCTCCCAGTACAGTGAAGGGAAATGCCATGTCATTCTATTTCACCGGGAACATCTATAAGCGTTTAGGAACATCTTTTCAGCTACATATCTACTTCATAAGGGAGACAATCAAACATTTGAGAAAACAGAAGGAATTGAAAGCCTTATTGAGGTATTTACAAAAACTTTTTGGTCTTTGACTTTTGGATGTAATGAGCAGATTTCACAGTTAATGCTGTACAGCTGCTACAGATGAAGGTATGAGGACTCTTTGAGATTCTGGTATATTTTATACAGCCTCATCTTGTGTTTTAGATCCTCTAAGGCAAACAAAACGTCCTCACAACCTAAAAGCAGCGAGCTTGATTATGTTGAAGCATGACTGCAGACAGATGGATTTTTGTCATCTCTCCACATCTGACAGGCCTGCATTTTTTCATCTGTGCAAAAATTTGCTTATCCAACCTATCCCACAGTAACCATGCCAACATTGCAATTGTGCCTAATGGATTTCACTTCACTGTTACTGCTGAACACACAAACAGTTATGGGATGAATGAAAGCTGTTTTTTCCTGTGCACAGCAGAAACACCAAGTTCACTTTTACAAAGTTCAGGCAGAATTATTTGAATTTATTATGGACCTGCTATGCTGAAGGCTCTCCATGGATGCTGGTCCGATTGATCTTTGTGAAAACCTGGAGGGACTTTATTCAAATTTGCATTTGCTCAGAGTCAAGTTTGAAATGACTAAAATTTGGTTACCAAAGGTAAAAGGTCACGGTAACAATAAGCTCACTTAAAATGCTTCTGGTCACAAGTCAAATATTTTTGTCAATTTTGAACACAATACATTCAAGAGCTTTTATTGCATGTCTTCAAAGCATTTCTGCACAGTGAATGGAAACTGCAACTTGACTGGCAGGTGGAGGTCAATGACAGTCAGGTCCTCAATGAGAAAACAGAGCATACTAACTGATATGTAAAACATAATCTAACACACCCATGAAACGCCAAATTGTTAATTTTGCACTTACTTTAACGAACAAATAAAACACTGCTTCATGCTGAACCATGAGCTTTCCAAAAATGTCAAACTGTGAAAGATATTCAAATCCCTGTTTTTTAGCTCCAGTGTAGTTGAGTTGGGGACACACTATAATGCCAGACTCAGTCCCACATTGCTTAAGTTTATGCCCAACTTTGGCTGCCATCTTCACAATGCCTCAGGCTGAATAGGACAAAGTGGCACTCTGTTTAGATGTAGATGAAAGAGGAGCCGCTGAAAAAAAATAAAAAACCCTCTGTCTTCCGCCCGTACTGTAAACATAAAAATCCAAAACAGCTAGAAAAGGATCACGACATGCTTGGTAAGTAGTTAGCAGTTATGTAGCTGGTCCGGCGCCACCCATCCGTGTCCAGACAAATCAGCGTTTTGCTTCCTGTTCTCTGGGTTTTTGACAGTGATCAGGGAAGTTGGACTAATGCTGAGCTGAACAGTGCTGACAAAGCCAAAAGGCTCTTCACTTCAGGCTCCGGACTGGCTGGATCGATGTAGTATCATCACCGTGGCCTGGGGGAACAGCTGCCACCATCCTTCATACTGCACTGAATGTCCTCATCTGCCGCCCTGTCACCTCTCTGCCCACGGCCCAACAGAGATTTATGCATAGCAGACTGCTGAAGTCCAAGCATACATTGTGGATTAATAAGATACAGTACATGCGCCATCACTGTTAGCTAGTCAAATTGGCACCATGTTTGAATCTCGTAGGTGTTTGGAAAGTTTACAGCTACAGAGCTCCTTGAAAGTTTTACCTCCACTTTCTAGTTATTACTGAAATTTATAAGTCAGCGTTTTAGAAGCACAGTTGTGGACTCTGACTACAATAGAATCAAATATATCTCCAATATTTTTTCCCAACACGGATGAGAGGTTCATATGAATGTGCTGCACTTGCAGTTCACTTTGCTGTCACCTTCTGTCCATTTCAACTCAATCCAGCTTCATATGATTTCGGTCTTGATACTGCGCCTGTCTCCCATCATATCCCACACTGGTGCACAATGAACTTCTGGCCACCAAGTCTGTCTTTTGCCTTGCCACCAATAAGAGCGATATATGGAACAATACTGCTGTACAGTGTCCTAATGCTCCAACAGGCAGTTTAGAAATACAGTAAAAATCGGGCTGTGTTCGAGAGTTTGAGGCTGACAAATTGATGCTGGCAAGAAAGTCAGTGTCTGTGGATCTTGTCTTAAAATAATCCTCAGCAATTAATTTGATATTTTAAAGCCCAAAGCCATGGTTGGTGCATGGCTTTTGTTGTGCACATTCTTCCATGGCATATTTAGTTGATATTGGGGTTTGTATGCTAAAAATATGCTTTTAACACAAAGACTTGTGGCTGAATTTCTTTTACATTAGCGCAAATGCTATTTCCGCCCTGAATCCCCAACACTGAATTCTAACAAATTTTTATGTATGCGTGACTTTGGTACATTTGCTCTACATTCACTTGTACATCGAACACCTACATCCGGCAGCTTATGCAGCTTTGTAGTCATTGTTTCGTATGTAAGCACTTTGCAGTGAATCTTTGTATTAAGGCTGCATTTCATTGTGCGCGCACAGTTAACCATGTTTTTGCTTTTTTCATTACATTGGAGACTCTCCCAAGAAACAGGATAATTATGTTATAGCTGAACAAAGTAAAACCCAGAGCCCTAAAACCTGACCATGGATGTAGTAAAAAGAGCTATTCTGCCTGCTAATGTTATAATCCCACTCTGGGAAACAGGCCCTCACTGTGCATTTGTGTTGTGCATTTGGGACTGTTATTTCTGCTCTCATCCTCAAGCTTTTGCTTGTGAGAAATTTTATAACCAACCTCTCCTGGGCCCCAGACAAAATTTTAGAAGCAGTTTGCCAGTCTGGCAACCAACCATCAGCTTTTGTTTGCCAAATCGACAGAATGGATGGTGTATTTTAATTGTTTGTAATGGGAGTGGGAGATAATGCTTTTGACTAATTATAGCTTTTATTGAATTAATGAAAAATTATACCAAGAATGATTAAACATATTTTACTTATTACAAATGACTCCTCTTGCTTTTCTTTTGTGTGTTTCAGACAGCACACACATGGAGATCAGAGATCATTTTGAAAAACATATTCATTTTAGGCGAATTTGAGAGTTTAAATATGAACCTGCCACAGAAGTGTTTGAATGAAAGTTTGCTCATCATGTGAAATGAGATTGGACAGAAAACCATTAGCAACACTGCATAAAACAGAGGCCTTACAGCAGCTAGAGAGAAGCCTGCAACATAACAGTGTGGTCGGTCAGCCGTTTGCCTTTTTTCTTACAAGGTCATGAAACAACTAGAAATTGTTAAGATTGAACAGCATTGAGGAAGTCCCAGACAGTCCCAGACTCAGGCGTAATCTAGCCTAATTTATTTTATCTCTAAAACAAGTGCTGGTGATAGAGGCATTTTTCCAGGAGTACGTTCAGCTCCATCCCTCGTTCGGCTCTTAACCTGTCTTGTTGCTCACTGCTCGACAACAGAAAAATGTGCTTTAGTCAACTTTGGTCCTAAAGCAATAGAGAAACCACTTCTACTACAGTATGTATGGGCACTAGCTTAAGAAGGGCAATTAAACCGATTCCCATTACTTGTGCGATAACGCCTAACACCCATTCTCACCTGATAACCTAAACAGCCCGATTCTTTATAGATTAATGACTTGTCTTCAGCTAATGTATTTTTATCACAAGGTCATGAGTGATGTATTATCAGTTAATGAGAAATACAGAAATGTCTGGTGTGAGAGAGACGGGAGGAGGTAAACACACACACACACACAATGAGAGACACACTCATTTGACCTTTCAGAAAGGTTTTGTCTGGCCTGCAGTGCGTTGTCCTGCAGTGATAAGAATAATGGTTTTGGCGCCATGGCCCGTGGGAGACCAACCTCCCATTTCCCTCCTGGTAGATAGTTGAGGGGAGAGGCTCAGCATCTCGTATTGTGCCGCCTACATCTATAGCAGACAATGAGGCATAGTACTTCCCACTTAAGGGACAGGCGTATGCTCGTATTAAGGGCCACTGCCGATCTCTCTGATAAGTGTCACTAGGGGACTTGAAGGCTGCAGGAAAAATAACCTTTTATCAGCTTATTTGAGATCATCCAACATAGAAATGCTTTTAAAGGCCTCAAAGACAAAGAGGACATTCAAGTGGCCTGATATTGTATTATTCATCTGATGGATTTTTGAGATGTGTTGGATTCCTCTGTTGAGTTCTGAAAAAGCAGTCAGTACCAGTCAACTGATATTCTTCATAATTAAATTTCACTTTAGGTTGAAACTAAACTTGAAGTAGTAAATGGGTACGAAAAGGGTTCCTGTTGAAATCCTCCCGTCCCTATCTCTGTGATCTCAACATTTACACAGTGTTAGGCACTGAGGGACATCAAACGCACGAAAAAGGAAAAGTGGTGAATGTTAGGTGCAAATGTATTAGTCATGTTTTTAATTGATTTTCTGGAACAGGCCAGGGTGGCTTCAAAGCGAATGGCTGTTGAAAGAAACTCAGATTTGTTGCTATTAGGGAGAGCTGCACTCTGAAAGGCAGTTTTTTTTTTTTTTTTTTTTTGTGGGGGTTGGGGGGGGGGCGGCATTATTCAAGTATCTTCACATATCCAACCTAAAACTGCGACTGTGTGAAGGCTGATTACACACAATGCAGCTGCACAATGAGCTGCAGTAAGGCAGTGCAGAGTTGGCAATACATTTACACCATGTACTGCTGTTAACAAGACAATGTACTGTATATTTGCTGCCATCCACAGAGAGTATGGGACTTTTTCTTTGACTAATAGGTCAAGTGTGCACAATAAAATGACTTAATGATTAGCCCACAGCTCTGCAGTATCAACTAGGGGTGTGCCAAAAAATCGTTTCATATAAGAATTCCCATTTTAAAATGTCCCAAAGTAGGGGGAAAATAAAATCTAACAAATCTAACAAATCCACCGACAGTCTGCCTCCATTTTGTATCTGAGACATCCTGACGTTGCCACGGAGTCAGTTCTGGAGCATACGCATGCACAGTAAGCACCAAAACAAGGAGGAAACTAATATTGGAGGAAAGAGAGATTCAGACTCATTTCACTTTTTACCTAGAGCCCTATAAAATAAAAAAAATAAATAAACAAATAAAAATGTATTTTTCCCCAAATTCCGTTTAAAACTTTCCCTTTTTTTTTTTTTTATTTTTGAGAATTCTGTTTTTAGCATTTTACACAAATTTAACCCAAAGACAGTGTTTTAAGTAATGAAATACAGAAAATTTCTTCAGTTATAACTGAAAACTTTAATGCTTCCACACATTTAAGCACAAACATAACAAAAAAACAATGAAACATACGTTTGGAAATACCAAATCCCCTTTTTCATTTCTTCTGTCCCCATGTTCTTTGGTGCATGCTCATCTCCATTGAAGTACATGATAGTCAACCTCTTTGTATTGAGCTCAGTGAGTGACTCGTTTGATTTGACACTGAGCACTCAGATGGCTGCTTCATCTGGTCTGGCCTGATCTGATCTCTCTGCAGGGGTCCTGTCTCTGGTCTGGTCCAGTCTAGGACCAGGGAGGGCGCTTTCCCTTGCTGTAACCCAGTCCATCACTGGTCACCAATTAACCAATTAACCTAGACATGTTCAGGTGCCCCCACCGGGAATCAAACCACACCCTTCTTATTGCGGGGCGACATAACTAACCCCAGCGCCACTGTGCTGCTCAGTGTTTATAACGAATTCTGTTTTTAATCTCTAATTCTGTGATCGCAGATTTTATAGGGCTCTATTTACCGAATGCCCAGGAAGACTGAGCTTGACACGAGCTTCACAGCTTCACAATGAACCCATGTTTAACTGCACTAAGAGACACTTTTATTTTTGTTACCTATGCAACAGTTGCAACAATTCCAAGCATGGATAAATGTTTAAAATTAATAAATGTGAAAAAGACACTTTAATGTTTCCATTTGTCATTCTGTCTTGCAAAGCAGACTGGAGTAGATCATGAGGATCCTTTGCACACCTACAGACTGAAGCAGAAATCATTATGAATCAAATCATTTTCAATCAAAAATTTATTTTGAATCGAATCGAACCGGTAGTAAAAGATTCCCACCTCTAGTATCAACTGAACTATTGTGTATTTTTGCATCCTTCAGGCCAGTGTTTTGTTTTGGGCTGACTACTGATAACATTTTTTAAATGTAATAAAATAAATCCTACTGTGTCTAGGAACTAAACATCAGGCTGCCACTGTTTTATATAAGCCAGCCATCTTTCTGTAAGCCAGTGTATAAGCCTTTCCCCAGTCACCTGCTCTAACTCTGTAAAATGTTTTCTGCTCAGCCTGAAGCACAAGTCATTGATTCCTGTTTTGACTTTAATACTGTTCCTTTGCTGTAGAAGCAATTACCTTCATAATGACAACATCAGCACCCACATCACAGCAGTTTGTCCCTACGCTCTGTTGCCCGTGCTCCTCAGATGAACATCTTGTGTTTTGCAGGCTTGGCGCTAGAGAAACTGACCTCAAGTGCCTTTTGTGTGCTGGGTAATAATCATGACACCAGTTATTTTCATTCAGTACTCTGCTGATCGATCAGCAGAATGACCTTTATAGTTTCAGATGGCAAAAATAGGACTGAATGCTGGCAGTTTAGATCAAACAAGTGAAAAGGCAAAGATCACTCTTTAAAGAGCCCCTCCCGAATGTCTGAGCTCTTCATCTTAGCTCTGAGGCTGAGCCAGGCCAACCTATGGAGGAAGCTCTTTTCAGCCACTTGTATTTGCAACCTCGTTCTTTTGATAGATTTTTTTAGATGGGCCAGTAAATCATGAGCTCTGCCATGCGCCTCAGCTCCCTCAAAAGGCCGATGTAGCGTCCACATCACTGCAGATGCTGCCCTTATCCATCTGTCCAGCATCCCCTCACCCGTGAACAAGACCCAAAGATACTTGAACTCCTCCACTTGGGACAGCCACTCCTCCCTGAAGTGGGCACTCCACCCTTCTCCGGTCTAGGAACATGGTCTCAGACATGAGGGTACTGATTTTCCTTCCAACGGCTAAACACTTGGCTGCAAACCCTCCCAGCACGAACTGGAGGTCACTGACTGACAGCAGAGACAGGGTCCTAAGGTCACTGAAGCTGACCCCCCCGCCACTTCACTGCACATAAAAATTCTAAACAGACCCTGTGACAAAGTGCAGCCCGGATGTAGTCCAAACCTAATCAAGAATGGATCTTACTTAATGTCGGCACTGTGAACCAAAGTCTGATCCACCCCATACTCCTGCCCCCCCCCGCCCCAATGGGATATCCTGAGGGACGCAGTATTAAGGCAAGCCTGCCAGTGTGAATCATGGCAGCATTCGCCAAACCTGAGGTGAGGGATGCTGTCAATCTGAAGAAGTAGTCCTATAGACCACGGACTGCTTGTTGGACTCCTGAGGCAGCTGAGAGCTACATGCAGGCCGAGTGTTGCGCAGCTTTGGCATTTGTGGAGAAGCAAACCAAATGAAGAACCAAAAAAAAAAAAAAAGGAGAAGAAGAAGCAGTGAAGCAATTATGAGTATGTAATATCATTCAGTGTAGCTGACCTCAGAGATGGCCTTGATCTCCTCTTGGGGAAACACGGATAAGTGTTGTCCCCAGTCTCGGGGTCTGGAGGCTAATGGCTGGCCCTGGCCTATCGCTTGCCCCAGGGGACTTTGGAGTAGAGACA
The DNA here is from genome assembly GCF_900963305.1 of Echeneis naucrates. NCBI lineage: Eukaryota > Metazoa > Chordata > Actinopteri > Carangiformes > Echeneidae > Echeneis > Echeneis naucrates. The sequence continues at coordinate 19,834,302 of NC_042515.1, read as the reverse complement.
GGATTAGAGAGAAACAGATGAGAGCAATGGATAATGAAGAAGATCTGTCTTAAGTCTAATCATTAGCTTTTGAGGTCGTAATCTGGGCTGCAGAAAGTGAGAGCAAGAGAAGATAAAAGGTGTGTTTCTTGTTGTGATAACACCTTCTATCACAATTGAACATCCAATATGTTCCCATTGTCAGAGGCTCAGAGAGCGGCTTTATTCAGTTAAAGCAAACAGCCCATTCGTCGATTTACATAATTGTAGTGAAAGTGTATTTCCACTGGACTCGGATAAGACACCTCATTATTGAGATGGAGTGTTACACCTTTTATCACTCAAATTTAGTGTTGCCTCTTCCTCTGGCCTCCGCTCTCCTAAATTAGACTGTAAGACATAACATATATTTCTGTTCCTCTTTAAGTATATATTTGTATTGCTAATTAGGGCAATTGTGGGAAATCAAATCAAGATGCTGAACACAGCAGCCAAACAATCATCAGGGAAGGATGCAAACACTTTTATGCTAATAATACAACAAGGGGGTGGGGGAAAAAATGAGAGACAAATCTAATAAAGTGAGAGAAGAAAGGACGGCTGGTTGGCTGAGTCAGTGAGTGAGGGTGATGGAAACTGAGAGCTCAGAGGGAGAGAGATAAAACGGTAGAATGTAAGAGGAAAAGGAGGAGAAAATTAAAAGCTGATTACCCTGTGAGTGAGTCTTTGTTTTCTCTGAGGACTGGAGGGGAGGAGCACAGGAAGGAACTTTGTTTTTACACTTATAGTATTTATTAGGGCCAGTCCACAAGGTAATCAACAGCAGCTGCAGTCAGAGGCACTGGACACAGGCTGAGCACTTCCCTGTACTGTAACTAGACTCATTTAATGACTCTCTCATTTGCAGCGCTTCAGTTTGTTATGATAAAAGTGTGGCCATGATTTAAAACCTGAAGTTTGTTCTCCACATGGAACTTAATGTTTATTAGAGTCTGTGTGATCCATCTCAGGGACAAATACTTATGTGAGAATAATGGGTTTCCATTACAGTCATTATATGGTCGAGTGAGAGTCCTGGATATTTCCCAGAAGCTCCTTACATCCCCTGATCCTTGTCCTGAGTTTGCTTACATTTTCCTCTTTGTCAGTTGGCCCAGCTGAGGTCCCATCACTTTGCTTTGGGCTATGTGAAATTATTATATTGTACTGGGAGATAAGAGACACTGTGTAGCCTTGAGGCAGTTTCTTCGCTTCACCTCTTTAAAAAAGATATTGCTGTGATAAAACGTGGCTCTTTCCCTGCTCGTGCTGAATCGAAGGGAAGCCTTGAAGGCAAGGTCTGGTGAGTGGGAGCTGGATGAAAGAAACAAAAGAGAGAATTGGTTGATATGTTTGTGCAGCTTATCGTGTTTCAAAAAGGAACATTCTCATTACCATAAGGCTCAGAAAAAGGCCACCAGCTCCATCGGGGGAAGTTTGCTGGCTTGATATGGGTTTTCTGCAGAGGGTGGATTGATTAGGAGCCAGATTTCTCTGACTTGGCACAGTCTGAAATTAGTGGGTAGCTGCTGTTGAGATGGTCAGTCAAAAGCAGGCCTGTTGAAAGTTCACTGCCAGGTTTAGCAGCATTTTCTATTCTACACTGACAAATGATTCTTTTTGTGTAACAGTTGGGTTCTCAAATGGGTTTCCTTGATGTGCTCTATTTGGACAATCAGCTGCTGAGGTCAAACAGGTACAGATTACTTCTTAGAACCTGTTGGCTCAGGTCACCGGGATTCTTGAAAAAAGTAAAAAAAGGTTTACCTTGGAACACCTGGGGATTGAGACGCATTGAGACGCACTTGTGCCCCCTAGCTGCTGTAAGCTCAGCTCACTACGGACATCTACGCAGAGAGGAGGAGAGCTCCCGGGCTAAATGGTGGTGTATTAATCACACTGACGCCTGGCACTGCGATCTGTGACCCAGTCTTTTAATTGCATCCGCTCTGCTTTGCTCCCTCTCTCCCTCTTTATCTCGACTCTTTCCCCTTTCTCATTCCTCAAGCCTCCTCATGCCTGTGCCCATGAGAGAAGGCTAATGCAGAGATAAGAGCACGGGGCCGAGGATGTGCAAAACCAAAATGCCCTACCAGTAAGTGTTCCGGCCAAAACTCACAGGACAGCAAATGGAGCAGCACATTACCGCGTTGGGACTCCGAGCTGTAATGCGGAGTGAAGCTTAATGCATAATGTGATGATGTGCAAAGGATGTTGTGCAAAAACAAATATCTGTTAAGAAATCTTCCTCACCCGTTCAAGAACCATGACGACATTTGAGAAACCCTCGAATATATGAGCCACCCAATGTCCTCTACGTGTGCAGTCACATTTCACAGATCTGTGGTACGAAGAGCATATCCTGACTGGCCTGTAGGCTCCAACACAGGAAGGCCTTCATTACTGCCGTTTTCTCCGTTCCCTGCAGAAGCACGGAGGAGGGTAGCGGGATAGTTGCGGGCAGATGCTGGCCACACAGACCGATGAGTACAGTAACAGTTTGACAGGTTTTCATTTAATGCGGTGTTTAAAAAGTGAAACACGAGCTTTTACGCACACAAAAGCAGGTACGACACTTCATCTTCCCACGCACACATATACACACACACACACACTCAGCGATCAAGGGAGTTGATGACATCCATTGCCATTTATACATTAGGTGTAATAATCTTTTATGCAAAAAGCTTGTGTCACACACTCCGACTCCGATGTCCCCGTTCTTGCTCACTCTGTCTTTTTATTTCTCTCACGCTGGCTCCCTTGCACGCATAAGCACACACAGCGACAGACACATGCACTTGAGTCGCAGTGGTTTCCTTTTGTGAGAGCGAGCTGTCAGAGGGAACTGTGTGGGCTTTGTTAAAACAGAGAAGTGCAGAGGCAGAAAAATTCATTTCCAACTGCGGCAAAAAATGAAAAATAAAAAAAATAAAAAAAATAAATCCTTTTTCTGGAAAGTCACATTTTACCTGCAGTGTTTTAAAAACAGCAGAATGTAAATTGAATTAGTAATAAGCATTCCTGTGGGGACACAGTGGGTTGGATTTCAAGAGTTTTGAGGGTTATTGATATGCTGCATGGGGCGCTTCAGGTTTGCCTACACATTCACGAGATGTGGCACTCTGAAGTTGCGATAAATGAAGATATCAGAAAATAGATTTCTCATTTTTACTTACCAATCACACCCATCCCACTGCAGCTAATTCACCTCCCGCCGAAAGGTGCAAACTTTATGAATTTCTTTCACTTCCCGTAGGTGGAAAGAATATTACACCTCAAATGTCTCTGATAGCTGAACTTGAGTAGATTTTTATCCACTATGTTGTCATTGCCAGGTGAAAACAGTGCACTTTTAGTCTTTTCCTTCTTATTTCAACTTACAGTAGCAGATTACTTATGCCATTATGACTCATTTAAATTCACCAAAAGATTTTATTTCCCCAAAGAGAATATTTAAAACACTCAGCATCCAAGCTGAAAACAAGATTTCTCTCTTAGGTTCTCAAAGCTCTTTGTCATCACCAGTGGATTTTCATTTGAAATTCAAAGGTTTAATTTTTGGTTTGCAAATTAAACCTTATTTATTTTTATTTTTATTTTTATTTATTTTTTTGCAGTGAGAGACATTGCATATTGGAGGACTCAAAAACAAGATCTCGAACATCCTAATATTTCATTCACATTGCACTCCTCAACTGTTAATACAGTGATATGGTTATGTTGGACTTCTAGTCACATTTAATTAAAACAGGCAGATAATTCATCTAATTAAAATCAGCTCATATGATGATGATGAAGGTCAATCCTTATGCTCATATATCAGTGCAGAATTAAACCCGTCACAATATCTTAAATACAGTATGTTCTGTATTTGTTGTTTACTTGTCATTGGACTCTGTGCTGCTGTCTGTCACATCCTCAGCCTGGCAAAAATACTGTTATTTGCAAATTGAGTGGTTGGCACTGATTTTCCTTTTGGCTTGAGGAAAGCGGTGGGGTACCAGAGAGAATGTTTACTTAGCACTGTGCCACCACTGCGATTAACAGCACCTTAACAAAAGCAGCTCCATATGCTCAGCCTGGACCTATTTACAGGCGCTGCTCACTGCGTAGCTTGCACCAACCTAAACCTTGTTCACAACTGGGCCAGTTTGCCGTCCCACACCAACCCATTTAGGGGCAGTTTGATTGCACTAATTTATTTAAGTGTTTCAACTGATAGCACAGTCTTTATTCAGAAACCTTCCTAATCACCAAGACAACGGAATTTGCAACTCATGAAAACGTTTAGGAGAAGAAGCAACAAATACAAGGTGAGAAATGTAGATTAAAAGCAAGAATCACCATGTAGGGGCTTCAGAAGAACAGCAATAAAGGTCAGTACATGAAAGCAAGTCTGAAAAAAAGAGAGCGTTAAAGCCCTTCTTTAACCAGCAGTTGTGAAAATGCTAATATCAGGCTGACATGAAGCTGACCTTTTTTGTGCCTCTTGTGGCTCTTTTGTGCCATTCTCTCAGCTCACTTTAACAGAGGTAATGGCTGACCCACCAGGGTGCCCATTTTTATGTCTGGCTGGGCTGTCAGCTCAGACTGTCTGTCCTGGTTTGCATGGGGAAGAAAATGCCTCTGCCTGCAGGGAATACAACAGGAGGAGGGTAGGAAGGTACGTGAGGGCAGGTGGGCAGCGGAGACAGGTTAAATTGGGAGGAAATAAGGACAAGAAAGGGAGGATGGGGAACTGTGACACTGGAGAGCAGGGAAGTGGAGAATATAGGGAGGAGACAGCGACAGGAAGGAAAGGGAGGTGTGCACAGTGGAGGGGAACGTGGTGTAGTTGGAGGGAGGTGTGCTCTGTGTGGATGCACAAAGCAGGCTGTGCAGAGTTACTACCTGCCATCTGCATTATGCACTTGTAATGTCTCCACACAGGGGCTGTTTTGGCCTCCTCTCGGGTATTGCCGTGGCTCTACAAGCAGGATGAGACAAAGCGCATAAGCGTGTCTCGCTCTCTCTGTGTCTGTGGAGGGCTTGGTGGTCGGTGGTCACGGCTGCTTGCCCGCTCTGTTTCAGCTGTGTCTGTGCTGCACTAGTTGCTCTGTTGGACAGCATGTTCTCTACCGTACGAGTCCAGAGAGGAGCAGCCAAGCAGAATGACACCCGCCTCAGCATCCTGCCAAACACTGCTGTGGATGGAAGGACGCACTAAAATATACAAGACATACACTGCCGGACAGACACACATACAGTGCCACGCCCACTCATTTAAACTCAGATCGGCTTGTAACAGAGCAACACACACTGCACATATCTTGACTACAGAACAGAACACAGACAGCAAACACACACACAGTTGAGATAGTCGTTTAATTTTCTTGACAGTTTGCACACATTCATACATCTATAAAGGAGGAGGACAAATGACTCAATAAATCATTTAGTCTGAGGTTTGTTTGAAGTGAAACACAAATTTCATCCTATTTTTTTTTTTTATTTAATCAATTTGTTGACCAGGCTGTTGGAAGCCACGCCATCAGCTGTTGAGTATGATACATTTATCTATCACCACCATCTTTATTACACAGTGCACTTACTAACTTCAGTGCATTCATTCACACTTCAGCCACTCTTGGTTATATGTAATATTTTCTGATAAAACATGTAAAAGCTGCATCACAGGTGACACTGAAAACAGCGGCACATTTCACCATGTCACAGAGATGTATGATGGCTAAACAAGGCCACCCGGTGGCCGGAAGTCCTGTCATCTCCTTGTAGACAATATTTGATCTCCTAAATCATTGACAAACCAACTGAAAGAAGTCACATTTGACCGATATTCTGTTTCCAATCCAGTGTCTGCCCCCCAGATGTGGTTTTGGCTGTGACCTGATGCTGACTGACTGCAACAGCCCCAACTGAATTAAGTAATATGTTAATTGGTCTTTATGCTTGGTACAAAGAAACTATTAACCCTTTAACACTTAGAAAAGATAGCCGGGGAATGGAGCGGACTGTGTGTGCCGGATGTCCTTGTGTTAGACGCTGATTTATACGGCAGCATTTGAGCTCCGGTGAACGCTGACAGAAAAGGCGCTTTGACAAATTAAAGCAGAAGATATACAGTGTCAGTCTGTGAAATAATTAAATCTGGCACATGTAGAACAGCCTTCTCATATCCAAGAGCCAGACCTGCAGCCGGTCCTGCCTTCCATCTCCCGCACTCCAGACAAGCCAGATTAGCTAATGCAGTTAAGTCCAAGGGCAGTATTGACTGGACATATGCTCAAATATGTCTATGTTATAATGGTCTTAGTAATCGTTGAAGGTCTAAATGACCATCAGGCCAGCAGTTTAGAAAACACGTGTTCCGTCAAATTCAAAGTGAATTTTAAATACAGCTCACTGTACTTTGCCAAGTGTGAGATGACAGAACACAATGCATGCACAAAAGGACAATGACAATGATTCATTTCTGATGATAATGTCACAGCAATGACTAAACGTCTTTTGTGTGTGTGTGTGTGTGTATTAACTCTATTTGTCTTGAAACTGGACACTTTTTAGAGTGAAATTTGTCCCTATTAGGGTTTATTTTATGTATTTTCTCACATATCTCCTTCTCTTTACTCTATGGGCTTCTGGATCTGCCACTTCTCTCCCGCCTTCCCTTTTCATCCTAGTCTCGCTCTCTCTCGAAAAACACGTCCACACAGTTTATCTATCAGTAGTTAGTCTCAGGGTTGTCGGTTTTTGACACTTTCATCTCCATTTAGGAGCGTGGCAGATCAGATCCCACAACCTGATTTGAATGTGCTTCGTAAACAGGATTTTTAATGAATAGAAACGCATCTATGAATATCCCCCCATGTGTCAGGAATCAGGGCCGTGGCAGTCAGTGAATGGTAAACCGAGAGCCGTCGCTGTACCTTTACAAAGAGCCTAAGACACTCCTCTGACAGTGCTGTACAATAGCAATGCCTTACAGGCCACATTTCTGTTCCCATGCCAACTGGCACCATCACAGCATACAAGGCAGTGTACAGACCCACGGAGACCTTGCTGGTTGTATTCGGAAATTAACATCGAAATTAATATATGTAAGGACAGACACTCTCAAATCGGCTGTACTTTGAACATACTCCTACACTTGTGCACACAAAGGCAGGAACACGCACGCACACACATGAAGGCAGGCATGCCCACATTCATAAGCAGCACTCTGCAGTGCAGTGTGTCCTAGAGCCTTGTTTCTCCAGCTGCCCCACAAGAGAGCTGTCTAAGTGACAACAATTAGCCTGCTCAGTTCAAGCTAATTGAAGTCATTTACATAATACATGCCTGCCATCGCAATTCATCTGTGGACAATTCAAGCAGGTCTGTGTCATATTGTCACAACCTGATGTTAAATCACCCCTCCCTCCACTCACACGCACACACCCACACCCCCCTCCAGCCCTCCCCAACCCGCATTGACAAATGATCCCTAAAAAGAAGACCATAATTTCATACAAAGCTTATCACTCACATTAGGGCCATCTCCACTGGGTTGTATTTTTTTTTTTTTAAATGAAAATATGGATTGCATTTGCCAACACAGACAGATGTGCACATTGTCAAAACTGTGTTTACTATCCATCCCATTACGCCTGCAATTACTCAGAGGCTGAAAATAAGCAGCCTCATTTGTGTGATGCAAAGCTGCAGTGGCTGAGGAGATCTAGTGCTTTATTAGCCTGTTGTTTGGAAGCTGCTTTTGACGGGAGACTAGGCGATGAATTAAATAGATGGATTGATAAAGAGCTTGCAGTGCAGAATTCTTCATGCCGGATTTTGGGGGGAAAAAAAAAATAAAAATGATGCTGCCATAGCTCTTAACAGGCGATCTGTTCCTTGGGTGATTTATGAAATCAATTTGTCTTGTTATCAGCAGCCAGAGTTTGCAAGATAAGATCAGAGCACATGCATTTCAACTTCAGGGTAGAGGGAGAGGAGTAATAGGGCGTGCGTGCGTGTGTCTAAACACAGTATTGGCCGTTTTGGGCATTCATTTTATTGCTTCATGCTGTGAACGATGGGATACTGATGCATGGAGTGTTGATTAAATTTGGCAATCAAATAAAAGGTTTTTCCAGATTGTCGTATCTCAGAGACTGTGTGTGTTCCTCCTGTGCTCTGTGTGTCATAATGGCTTATTCATGTCACTGCCACTAGAGACTTGCTCTGATGCAGTTAACGGTCCAAAACTGTCTCTCCTCCGACTGTTTCTCCATCATCTGTCCCATCCCTTTATTCATATAAGGAGTGGGGGGCCCTTAATTGCCCCATACACCCCAAACTGCCCACCCAAAAGAATGAAGCATACGTCCAGGCCCACGTGCTTAGCAGCAAAGCATGAGCCACAATTGGTCCAGTCAGCCTAATGTGCTTTAGACCTCTTCACGTCTTCCCCGGAGAAGCCAAGGAAAATGCTGTTTCGACATTACAATCCATCTAGTTTGGGAAAAGAATGATATAAAAAAAGAATTAGCCCCCCCCCCACCCCTCCATGTATTCCACTTCGGGAACAGATAAGATTTTTTTCTTTTTTTTTTGCCAAAAATGTCAAAGCAGGGAATCAGAGGTGAGGTGACAGCAGAGGGGATGAGATATTTCAAGATACGTCTTGATGGATGCGGGTTAATCTTAAGCCTGCCAGATGTGTCAAGGATTTGTGAATACCTCATGGGAGTTAATCTCACTGCCTCGCGCTCTAATTCTGAACCCCCCTTCCCCTCTTTCTGTCTATCTTTGCAGTGAAGTTCGAGGATTGCCAACACAGCAGGGAGGTGGGCTTTGTCAGCAGTGACCCCTATTTCAGCGTGAGACCCGATGGAACTGTGTACGCAGAGAAGGAGGTTGCCAACCTGTCAGAGCCCGTCCAGTTCATGGTGACGGCCAGGGGCCTCCATGACCCTCACATCTGGGAGACCACTGTTAAACTGGCCTTGGCTGGGCACCCCCATTCTTTACCACTTACAAAGGTAACTAGAAAGGGCAACATGATGTGTAGACTGACATGGGTACACATTACTTAATGAATTCATCACATCTGCCATATTATTTGCCTATTTACAGCTAAAACAATATTTAAACCGAGAGGGACACTAAAACAGGTTTTCATTTCTGCTGTGAAGAATATTTTAATTTGGGATTAAATGGTTATTCAATCACTTCTGGAGCCAACAGAATTAGACCAACAGAATTTTTTGACTCTTCATTGTCAGGTTAATTTTTCAGATGCTCTAGATTACCCTAGATTAGTTTGTGGAAATTTCTGGTTGTGCAACAAAGTAATTTTCACCGCTACATACATGTCATATGTTTGTTTAGTCTTGCATAAGGACAGGTTTCTTTTTTTCTTTTTTCTTTTTTTTACTTACATGTATTTTTTCCTGTTCACTCTTCCTTTGATCATAACAATACCAGAAGTTCAGGCTTTATTTAATTATTTATTTATTTATTGTAGCTTTTTGGCTATTTTGAAGCAATTTGTTTCAGTGTCAAAAAACTGTTTCTGTCCAATCAGCCACACTATTGTGGCTTTAGTTATTTTCAACTTTGGTTACTTCTAAATTTTGGAAGTTAAATTAAATTTGCCCAATAAAAACAATTTTAAGAGAAATTAGATTTGATAAGAGGATTTGAAACAATTTGACTTCATTAAAATGCTATTAAAACCCAATCCTAGTCAGTTTAGATATGCTGCAGTGTTTGGAATACAAACTGTAAAGCATTATCCTGAATAACCCTCCGATCACTGAAGAAAATCTTTTACTGAACATTTACAATATGAAAAGGATGATATGAGAATACTATACAGTAAACACTCTTCATTGCTTCTTTTGAAGTTTATAGTCAGGACATTTTTCCATGTCCCTCTGACCCTACTTGTATACACATTTCCACATCATGTTCACAGCCTTTGTGTTTCCATCCATCTCCACGTTAGTTGTTTTTATATATATATATATATATATATATATATATATATAAAATTTATTATTTATTTTTTATTACATGCACAGCAGTTAAAGATGCAAGGCCTTTCTGTGTGTCACTAGTTGAGACATTACCCTATTTGCTACCAAGGCTCCATTACCTAACACGGACTGTAAAATTACACAGGGCCAAATATAGCCACTGCTACTGACTTCCACCACCAGGCTGCACTTTGTTGAGCGACAAAGCCATTATCATTTTTCCTGCAATACTTGTTGAACGCCATTGGGCTTAATGTTCAGTCATGTTTCTAATCATGACAAAAAGCCCAAGACTCGTGTAGCTAAAATAATTGCAGAGTGGGGATTAAAATTCTGCCCACTCCTGGCAGTGCAATAATAGAGACTGGGAAATAATTGGCATTGATTGAGCTAATGTTCCACTCTGGTGGAGTCTTTGAGGACCAGGTGATGAACTTCAGTGTATAATTGTGTTCTCCAAATTGTGGAGATAGTGAAAGATTCAATAATTGAACAAGAAATGATGAGTTGTCTCGAATTAGTTTGAAAACCACACTTTATATGTATAGTTCAAAATGCATTTTACATGTGTGTCATTGTTTTCGTCATCAGATCAGAACCGGGGCTACGATTTTAATGTAATTTCAATTTCCTCAATGGAAAAATGCAGAAAAAGTACTTGCACTTGTTAAGAGCCTAGTCACAGAAGATGTAATTATTACAATGAGGTATGGGCTACAGGATATCGTGTCAGGAACACGTGAACGTGTGTGTGTGTGTGTTTTCTTACACAATCTACTCTATTTGTTGTTTAGTTCATACTTCCAAGCATAAATACATAAATACATACATACATACATACGTACAATTTAACCCAACATTTCTGTGTCATGTAATCAAAACAACATTAAGTAAAGAAACAGTGAGTGACAACCTCCACCTGGCTGAATAATCGTCCCTTTTTAGCAGTTTGTCATTACTGGCATCACCCATTTATAATGTGAGTGGGAAAGGTGACATCTATAAGTGATCACAGTTTTATGGTAGACTTGTTCAGTCTGCTTGATTCACTTTGTGTTACATTTTGTACTCTCCTGAACTGAACATTTATTACAATGCAACTGCGCCTTAATTCAAAGCGGGCGGAAATCATTCCACGCAGAGTATGTGACCTGTAATAATGTCAACCAGCCCTGCAGATGTGGCACTGTGTGTGGGGTCATGCTTCCTCTTCCCTGTAGTTGTCCTCGTTTTGCCCCATCACTAAGTGAGTTTCTCCTTAATAAAACACAGTCTACATCTGACAGCTCAAACTATACTTTCTTTTTTTGACACTTGCTTACAGAATTTAAATCCAAGGCCAAGTGTAGAAATGTCTCTGTAAAATGACCCATTCTACAGGATTGTGAATATTTATATTGATGAGGTGTATAAAAGTCATTGACAACAAGTGGACCCAACAACAACTCTCCTCCGAGCTGCAGCACATTTTCATTTGGACTCTCCTGTAAGCAGCAGATGTAAAAGCTAAACTTTTAAGTTTGAAGTAGCATTTTGAACTGCCGAAGTCAGTAACAGGACTCTGCTGTGTGGAGCTGAATCCAATGACTTCACATGATTTCTGGGAGTTAAAATTGAGTCATCAGTGCTGTACATTGTTCTTCAAATTGCACGTTGCGGCCCATTTTCCCTTCCCAGTACAGTTAATGCAGCGATGAATTGTTGTTACCGTATCTGAGCCCGTCTCTTTCTGAAAGTCAATAGTTGTTTTAGAAAAGAGGTTATCATAATCGCATCACCTAACCGCAGCGTATCTCCTGCGTAATCAGCATGGCATCAGCAGCTGAGGATATAAACAGCTCAGGATATCCTCCCTTACACAGCGGCAATTAAAAGACAGGCATCTCCTCTCACACTCGTTCTGCGTCGAACAAATAAAGTGTGGGGAGAGATGGTGTGCTCAGATCTCCTCAGATGAACTGGCCACAGTAGCTTTCTATTCCGGCTTTGTTGCAGTGCCTCAGTGACAGTTTATTCATTTGCTTTTAATAACCAGCTTAATTTCTCACTGGTTTGTTGTTGTAGCAGAAATTAGCATACTTGGAATGTGCTCCATCGTCGACCGGCTCCTTTTACTATGTGATTTTCCAGCATATAATACAACAGCAGCTGAAGTGTAGAGCAACCTTTGGCCTGAGAGCCCTCTCTGCCATGTTTATGTACTCAGGCTATCACATCTCACACAGGTAGGGCCTCTCGTTGAGTGCTCTCCAACTCGTGCTGATTTCATGGCACATTGGTTTGCCTTCTCCACCAGCTTAGAGCCCATCAGTTATGCGCCACTGAATTTGGAGTCGACCGGTTGTCAGAGAAGGGTTTTAGTGCTGATTTGATTTGAATTTTTACCACACGTTCCCCAGACAGCCTCACCTGTTCAAGGTAGATTACAGCAAAGGCCAGCAGCTGGGTGGAACACGGGACCTTGGGGTTGTTCAAAAACAACACTGGCAGGGTTGGATGCCTGCTCTTCTGCTGTGTCCTCTAGCTTTGTGATTATAGTCTGATTATAGTGACAATACTCCCCCAAAAACCGCTTGACTCAACAGTCAGGAAGATAACTGCAACAGCCGCTACTACAATATTTTCCAATACAAAGTTTTTTTTCTGGTTGTTGAGGGAAGCTCTCAACAGAGAATGTTTTTACTGAAGACTAGCACTCCGGTGTTTTTTTTGTTTCGCTATCAAAGTGAACCAGCAATGGGAACTGCAGCGCTAAAGACATAAAAAAACATCAAAAGACCTGAATGAAATGTTTTCAGAGCCACACTAAACAGAGAATGGGCAATGAGCACACGCTCTTATTGTATTGTTCTGCCTGTTTGTCAGACTGATAACCTCCAGATGTCAGCTCCAGGGCTCGGGGGTTGCAGGCCTGAAGAATGGCGTAGCATTGCGCAGGCTGCCTGGGAGCAGAGAGCTGCCAGCTGGCCCTGTCTGCCTCTGGGTTTCAGGAGCCCCAGGCACATCAGGGACCCACTAACTGAATGTCTGTCATGTGTTGCACACGCAGACACGTAGACACTCGCTAGGATGCACAAGCACATAGACAAAAACACACCAGCACATATGTTCATGCATTATTTTTACACATTTGTACGTGTGCGCACATGGCTGCATCAAGGCCAGCACATGCTTTCCCATATGTGCACACAAGCATGACTGAACTCACTGTGTGTGCACATGCTATAGTCCTACACACACAGACTCACAAACTCTAATAAGCACCTAGCCCTTTGGCAGCATGTTCCAGTTTTTCCATCTTCCCTTTTTAATTCGGCTACTGTCAACGTGCCAACAGCCAGTCATTAGCCTTGCTATCTGAAAGTGACAGTCTCGTGCAGTCACTGTGCTGATACAGACTTCCAATAATGGATGCCTGTCTCTGACATTCCACCTGATCATCTCTTTTTGGCTTTACTACTGTTTTGGAAACATTTCCAAAGGAAGGACCAACCACATACTTTGGTATTATTATGATCAGACTGGATGCGTTGCCTCAGTGGGTTAATTGGCGTATAGAACAGGTAGTTATTCATCGTGTGTTTCTGCTCATAGCCAGAAAGGCAGACTTTTTCTTCAAAGTGGCACATTGAGCTGAGCGTAGAGGAGGCAGATGCATCTTCATGGAGTCATACTATATGTTTTCTGTATTCAGAAATGCCCATATGCACTGACATAAAGACAGTCCCGACGACTCATCACCGTCTGCCGGAGATGTTTATGTTTGTCTTTCTACGTAGTTTGTTTTCCCATCATTTTGTTTGCTTGCTTCACACACACACATACGAACACAGCCACTGAAACACACACAAATATTTACAGACAGAGACTAATTCCACCCACCGCCCGTGGAGGAGACTGGCACACTCACTGTGTCCCTCATGCCAGTTGTTATGTGTGTGTGTGTGTGTGTGTGTTTTGGATCAGCAGAGCTGGAAAGACAGTTATCTTATCTGGGAAACACATCTGGTCCCCTCATTCCTCTTTCTGTCCTCTAACCATTCACCCAGGTCACCCCACTCCCTCTTTGTTGTACTCATGCCCAGATAAACCAACAGCCCCGGCCATCCAGAGGTCCACAATGGGCCTGCAGTCCAGTCCTTTCAGCTGTCAATGCATAAAAACTTAAAACAAAAGATGAAAAATATGCACTGTGTTTGCTCAGGTGTAGCTTTCCGTTTGCCTCGCTCACAGACAAAGCAGGTGTATATTGATAGGATGAACCGTTTCTCTGTGTTTGGCATGTCGGTGGTCCATAGTGTGCGCACACTGGTGTCTGCCTGTATGAATGCGTTGTTTGTGTTCCAGGTCGGATAAGCAGGAGAATTTCCACTGTGCTTCAGGTGACAGCGACACACTGCCAGCGAATGTGTTTGTGTATGTGTGTGCACGCAGGGCGCAGAGACAACAAAAGGATTAGGTGGATTACAGCGATACAACCATCTTACACAGGAGGACACCGTAGAGGATTGTTGGAAACAACACTCTTCTGTTACACACCCTTTCACTTATTTTCACCTGGCAAGATGTGTAAGAGGGGCAGTACAGCGGCACAGTGTTCAGCGCTGTTGCCCCACAATCAAAAGGCCTTTCTGTGTGGAGTTTGCGCGTTCTCCCCGTGCCCGCGTGGGTTTACTTCGGTTTGTCGCTGTGTGTTGGCCCTGCAATGGACTGGCGTCCTGTCCAGGGTGCACCCCACCCAGAGTGAGCTGGGATTGGCTCCAGCCAAGCAGATAAGCAGTTGAAGACGAATGAATGAATGAAAAAGATGAGTGAGGGCACTATCTTCTCCCTGCAGCTATAGCCAGGGGGACGCCTTTTAGGGTTGGTGAGGGATGTATATACACACATACAATCCTACGTAAGAGTTGCTCTTAATGCAGTGGTTCTGTGTAATGAAGATGTCAGCATTAAAAAGAAGTTAACACAAAGAGAAATCTGAGAAAATAGTACAAAGTCAAAAGTAGTAAAAAGTTCACATTCTGTAGCTACACTTTTTAAGTAAAAATGCAGGGTTTCATCAATACCCAATTTATCTGATGACAGACTTATATCAGGGGTGAAGTATCCCATTTTTGTTTCTTCAGCTGGGTTATGAGGGACAGGGACAGAGAATAACAATGTCTGACTAAGAAAAGTTGTATGCACAGCGCAGCCTCTCTGTGGACAAAGCCAAGCTGTGTAGCCTTGAGGAGGTCTCGCCGTCTTAGGCAGATGCCAAGGGCTCGGGTGGGCTCAGGTGTCTCGCCAAGGGCCTCATGAAATTTGATGCAGCGGCTATCGGACAGGAAAATGTTTTTGTATTTCCTCGTGTTTGCTGCTCTGCCACTCTCACAAAATGGGTTTATTGTTAGTGTGACATCCAGTATTTTAGTTTCAATTTTAGCAGACGGGGAAACTTGTCATCTCCCTGCACTTTACAGATGCATTTTCCAGTGTGCTGTGGAGAGATATCATTCTTCAAATGATAAGATACGCAAGCTATTCCATGCAAAATTTAGAGCAATATGATATATTTGCCTTCTTTTTTCTCTTTGCAGGTTGGCATTGAAGAAATGTTGTCAAGAGTCTGGGAATCCCAACCCAGAGTTATCAAGTTTCCTCGAAGACATCAGAGAGGCTCCTCCACCAATGGGCTGAGACGACAAAAGAGGGACTGGGTCATCCCGCCTATCAATGTGCCTGAGAACTCCCGAGGACCCTTCCCACACATGCTTGTCAGAGTGAGTGACAGTTTGTGTAATTTCAGCAATTGTCGCACATATTTTTCTCTTGTGGAAAGGCTTTGTTGAACCACAGAACTTTAATATGACTTTGCAGAGAAGCATAAAGATTCAAAGAAAAGCCCACATCGGCAATTTTCTCAGACCAGGCATGAGACGGGACTGGGACTGTAACATGACTTAGACTGACCACAATTCCAAGACGCTCAGCATAATGGTATTAACTGTCAAGTAAAAAATGCTGCTCTCTCTCTGATTTAGGCCGTGACATCAGGTGATTTGTCTGCTCTCACCACAGAGATGTAGGCAGACAAAATGATCACTCGTGTGTGGAAAGCACATAAACACACACGTCACGCTTGGTCAAGGAATTATTGATCTAATGATAACTGCTAACGTAGCTGTCACAGCCCATCTTTTTTTGTAGATTAGCAAATCTGCTTTGCCAAGTATTCATGGCTTTTGTGTTGTACTGAGTCAATGCTGCCTGGATACCTTTTGAGGCTGAATGGGTGTTGAAGGAAAAATGTGAACAACATCAAAATTACAACCAGTGACAATCAAAAATATGTATAATGAAAAGTACATTTGTTACAGAGGCATCGAGCACTCAGCACCCCACCGTTACTCTAAACTCCCTTCATTTGCTGCCTTATCAGCCCCTCCAACAGACATGCAGTTTTCTGCTGGCACTTCTTACACACACCTACACACACACACACACACACACAAAGTCCCTTACGCCCATTTGTACAGCGAGGCTTACACTCCTGGATTACTGAAATCGCCTTTCACCAATGTGTTTGCAAGAGGGCAGATTTTCCACCAAAGCTTGGGAACACACACACACACACACACACACAGCAGGGCTGTGGTGTGTCAGGGGAGGCAGTAAATTGTTCTGCCCTGCTAAAGAAATGGACCCTGTTTTTCGCATGTCAGGTATTAGATGGTTGGATGTGTGTGTGTGTGTGTGTATGTGCGATGTGCTTTGGTGTGTTGGAACATCTTGCAGCTAGCATTTGTTATATATGAACACAATATAGGTGTAGATCAGGTTTCAGCCAATGCTAAGAGCAGTGCACCAAGGGGGATGTGACTGTTATTCTGTGAGTTCATCTGTCCCTGGCTCTCTCTGCAGCACCACTCTCCATTCTGACAGGCAGCCGAGGAGAGGAACACTGGGGATTTTGTGCTTTATCTTGCCAGTCTCAGAAGTAGCTAAGCACAACCTTTCAAGCTTACGCACTTGATTTCAGGACACACCAGCTCTCTTGTGCCGTTCAGCCTCTTTGAGTCTTTGCTTTTGTCTCTACACGCGAGCCTTCCACTAGGCAGGTTCAGCAAGTTTTAAAAGACCAATTAATCTTCACAATGTAATTACCACTTTGCAACCATCACATAATGCAAATGACATGCACCGAGAGGTGTGTTCTAGCCTGGTGGTGTTTTTTCTTTTGGAGTCAATGAGAGGCAAATGTTCACTCAGTCTGTTGCTTCAGGATATTTGATTAATCCCAGTTACTCCAACTGATCCAATTACGCATACAAGCAGACTCTTTGCTCATTTAAATGTAAATAATAATAAAACATGACAGGACGGTTTTGAATATTTCAAAACAATTCATTTAGACATCCAGTGCTGTTTGGCAGACCCCAGGCTCGGTGGCAATATTGTGATTCAGCTTCTTAAAACTACTTTTATTTTGTGAAATGAGAAATGGTCACTTACACGCACACGCACACACACACGCACACGCACACACACACACACACACACACACACACACACACACACACACACACACACACACACACACACACACACACATGCACACACGCACACACATATATCAAGCAATAGTGTGCAAGAACTACTGGTTAGAACCACTGGTCGACCAGAAGAGATGCGGCAGTCATGGGGTTGATATGCCATTGCGGTCAAATAGAAGATGCTTCCAAGCTTTTCCTGTCAAGTTATTTGACATGACAGAGGCTGAAAAACAGCTCGTGTTAAATGGATATTGAGAGAGACGGCAAAGCTCCTCCTTTTGAAAGCCACAAAAGCTGTGAGTATGGGGTATGGAAAAGAAGAAAACCTGGATTGACAGAAATTGGCAGGGGCAAGAAAACAAAAAATAGAAAGTCTTTAGAGAGTGTTGTAAATCTACAGGGTGAGCGGGGCCAACATTAGTTTCAGGCCATTTGTGGCATTCTCATCTCAACCGTCTCCTGCAGCACCTACACTGGGGCCAATGAGGCAAAACTGATGGAAAGCGTTCCGAATGTGGGAGAGAAAAGATCCTCCTTTCATTTAACCAGGCCTCAAACACTGGCTCCCTCGCTGACCCATAGTTGGGACAAGGAATCAAGGAAGGAGCTGGAAATAATTGAGCACATGGTGGATGGTTATTTTAATATGTGATTCTACAGCCAAGGGAAAAACCTAAGAGACGTCTGTATATGCTGTGTCTTTTAGTCTCTTCCTCTGTGGCTCTGTGCCCGTCCATGGACCTGAATGAAACTGTAATGATATCTGTATCACTAATGATAGCCTTATCACACATTCACATGCTTGAAGAAAAATGAAGGTCTCAAGGTGAACTGGATTATTAAGGCACATCTTAGTACGGTTTGGTTTACGTCATTATTTTGAATAGGCCATTACAGCTGTGCTCATGGCTAACACAGAATGAGCCACTGTCAGAATAACGACAGGCTGCTCATTTAGATGGACTTTATCAGAAGGAAACACAAAGTTTACTTTGAACATGGTATCTTGACTTCAGTTTTTCAAACAGGAGGTACATTCAACATCTTTTTGCTGCTTTTTTTAATGAACACAAATTACAAATTTGAGCTGCTCAAATGGTGCTGAGCAGCTCAAATTAATGATATGGAGATATGCGTGTGTGGGAGCAAGTTAACGCAATGACATTGTAATGTTTGTACTGCTGTTTACTCAGTATCCAAAATGAAAACACAATGGTTTATTTACAACCTCATATTGCACAGTGTATTTCATTACAGCTCATAATGAGTTCATAATATGCATTTTGGATCTGCTTGTTTTGTCTGCAGTTTTATTGCGTCCCCAGTGCATTGAAATAATATGAGTCCAGTGTGTTTGTATGGGTATCCATATGTGAAAATGTGTGTGTGGGGACAGGGAGCGGTGGTGGCACCAACATATGAGTTCATGAGGGATGATCTAATCCCTTTCCAGAAAGATCTGCTCTATATATACCTTGATATAATTCCATTATGATTTGGCTCTCAGTAAATAAATTTGATTTTGATTGGAAGTGTTCACATCATATAGCTCCTAATTTTCACTTTTAACTGCTAAGTTTCTAGGAGGAGTTCATGTCCATTTCCTTCTGAAAAGGGCAATGAGAGATACTGCAGAAAGAACTACAGCAAAATAAACTTTTCAAGCCTCTTACTTAATTAAAGCTCAATCAACTTCTTCCTAAAAATACTTCATATCTAGGAGCACCTAATTGTGAAGAGGTCATAATTTATTCCTTGGCTACTCTTAGCTCTCAGCTGGGTATAGCTAAGGGCTTTAATTTCATTTTCCTCCTCTGATTTTAAGCACTTCATCAAAAAACTGCATTGTATTAACATAGCACGTTTTCATTGTGAGCTCGCTCTCTGCTGAACAGGATAACAACATTTGTTGGTTTACACTGGGTTGCACTGGATTTCTGTTTTCGGGGTTCTCTTTCTCCTCGCTAATACAAGGACACTTTCCTAACACATTACTTCAGCCGTACATATTCAAAAAGTTGTTTACAACTGAATCAAACAAAGAACGCTGAAACTTTATAATGCGAGGTCAGAGATTTTATAACTGCTCCTCTTTATCTACATGACAGCATGCATTTTCATTTAATGAGCCATAATCAATTCAATCTGCCATTTTACTTATAGTTAATATAAATAGAACCATTGAATTTCAGTTTGAACAATCATAATAGCTCTTAGCACCACAATCTAAGCAGTTATTGTAATACCCATCGTCTGCGTGCAACATCTGTCTGTGATAGAAATTAAGTTTCTTCAAGGAGTAGGCAGACTTTGTAGTCATGTCTTGTTCTGGTTTAAATGTTTCTAGGACACCCCCCTCACCATTTTTATTTATTTATTTTATGACAGCGTCCTAGAATCCAACAGCTTCTTGGAGCTGAATCATTAATAATAACAGCTAGGTCTCCAGGAATAAAGTTCTTTTTAATCTTGTTCCACATACATGACTTTTTTGTGATTAGGATGTGCTGTCTCACCCATCCTCTGTGAGAGAGAGACTTCTTTACGCTCCATCTTCTTCTAACACGTACTGTGGGAGCAGTCCACAAATCACTGCAGCACTTGACTGAATTTCAAGACTTCTCTTAATTTGTCACTATTTTAATTGGTCTGTCACTCATTGCGGCCCAATACGTTTGTCATTAACCTCAATTAAAGTGATCTACAGATCCGTGAAGACATATAAAGCAGGACCGCTACATGCATTTCACACCTCAGTGTTCTACTCCCGTGTTCTTGAATCCAACACTGGCAATAAAGTTGCTGCAGATAACTGAAAGCAGGAAAATTTTATTCATAAATAGTAAGTAGCTCTATTTATGCAGTATATGCCATCCTGTATATAAACTCTTTTTATACACATATAATAGGAAGTACTAGATGTAATGTATCCTTTTGTCTTGTGCCCTTGCTATGAATAGAAATGTACACTGGGCTTTTTTTTGCTGTGCCTATGAAAGTATGTGTTCCTGTGTATTGTCTGCCTATTTGATGCATGTGTGTCTGTTTCGCATTCTCAGCATTCCCATTTGGACAATTAGAAGGTGATAGTCCCATTAGAGCCAGCCCACTTGTACAAAGCCCGAGTGCCTTTATGAGTGACACACAGCTCAGCCTCTCACTAAATAACTGTCAGTCTGCCCCCGTCCACTCTGACCCCCCTGGCAGCCTCCCTCTGAGCCACTCGAGCTCCCCTCCGGACTCTCATTGGCAGCCTTAGCAGCTCCCTGAGCCAAGCATGTTCCTCCTTTCAAGCCTGGCCTCTAACTGATTGGTTGGACCTCGCTAGCCCTAGGCATGCCAGGAGGGCTTTCAACTGGCCTCAGGGTGCAGCTGATTGGCCAGGCTGTCCGTGCTGCATGATTCCTATGGGAATGCGTGGCAGCAGCTTGGATTGAGGGATGCAGTTTGACAATGGCAGAAATGTGCAAAAGCAGCAGAACGCTCCTCAGAGCTCCCTCCTGCCATTTATGACTATCTATACCTATCCACCTCTGTAAACCTACTTATTTCCCTTTAGTCAGCGTTCCAGCAGCCAACCATGTCTTCACTATAATTATCTGTTCGTGGTGCTCCTGTAGTATGGTTTACTTCCTGTCCTTGCATTGGGCAGTACAATAGAATGGGGTGTTTTAATGAGGTGAATCTCCGCGGGGGGTCTGTGGCCTGTTTAGGGTGGGTAAAGCAAGGATGTCAGCATCTGCCTCCTCCATTCCCATTGCAGCATTAAAGAAAATGGTCGCCTTTATGAGAGAGATAGGACCCCTGTATATGCTTCATTCTCCCACACTGTGAATCAGGGGAATTAATGGCATTGTTAATGCAGAGAGACCATCAGTACATTTCAACAGGATTCTCACCCCTTGCAGAGCTCTTCGAAATTGCCTGGCTAATGCCGTAATTGGGTTTGTGAGTCACTTCTTAACTTCCATTAATATTTGTTCTGCCTCTAATTGCCCTTTTTTCCATTCCTACGTTTCATTCCTCTGTCTGGTTAATGGTCTGAGGTGGAAGGAGATGTGCATGTATGTGTGCGCACTGCAGAAATTTTAAATCTATTTTTGAGCAGATGCAAAATGATAAAGCTGTGTGACTCCTTCCCCTCTTCTGGGTAATGATGAATGATATATAGGACGGAAACGGAGGGTGTTTGAGTGTGAGACAAAGATGTCAGAAAGGTTCATGGTCAAAATACTCCAGATACCTGGGGTCCATATGACCATAGGAGGAAAAAATTATTTCCTTCAAATTCTTCATGTCTGTTTTTTTTTTTTTTTTGTTTTTTTTTTTAAAGGATGTCAAACACTTTAATTTTAAGGTTATTTATTGGATGTGCTGCCAGCGTTCAGAATATGTTCTGCTCTTCATTAAAAGACACTGCTTGACAATGCCGGTGCTTTCTCAGATGTTTTCCTCTAAGCCTCTAAGCCACGTACCTATAACTGGATTGTCTTTTCCTCTTATAAATCACATTAAAACAGTTCCACTAGAGTAAGAAAACCATCACC
The DNA here is from genome assembly GCF_900963305.1 of Echeneis naucrates. Lineage (NCBI taxonomy): Eukaryota > Metazoa > Chordata > Actinopteri > Carangiformes > Echeneidae > Echeneis > Echeneis naucrates. The sequence continues at coordinate 19,812,180 of NC_042515.1, read as the reverse complement.
CCTAAAAGGTTTCAGCTTTATTTCTTTAAATTGTCAAATAAAAGGCTCTTTCCCTGTTATCTCTAAACTCAAGTCTGGTTTCCCAAGGAACTCAAAGGATTCAATTCAATCAGCTGTGTTAGAAAGTGGAGAAGAATGGCTAAATAACGGTGTCAGTACCAGAGTGGACAAACCTTGCTCAGGTGGTGACTTTTGCTCATTTGTATTGATGGGACTCTCACTGCTTCTTTCCCAGTGGGAAAAGTGGGAGGCTGGAGTTCAGGAAAGTGAAAGACAGAAAGAGAGAGACAAACTTGTATGGGAGCACAATCACAGACAGAATAGGAGCGCACACGAAATGAAAAGGAAGGAATATGAGGTTAAAAAAAAAAAAAAACATATTTCAGAGCTGCACGAATCTTGGTTCATTTCTCATTCCGTCTCTGATCCATAATGGACCAGCTTGCCTGCTGCAGATGCAGCTGTTCTTATGAGTATCAAGGATAACTGTGTGCGACGTTTTCTGTCAGTGACTCTCAGTTGAGAGATATTAAACCTGAGCTCTCTGCAGCTTCTGTCTCACAGACCTCCTGTGTGACTATTTTTAAAACCATCCGCAGCATTCGCTCCTCGTGATGCCACTAAACTGACAGTTTTTACCACTCTTTATCATCACACTTCTGCATTTAAAGTTGCCATTGTGCCTCCACACTAGCGGCAGGGTCATTTCCATCCATCAGTTTGTCTGTCTGTATGTACATACAGACAAATGTCTGCCCATCAGAAATGGGGATTTTCTTCACATTTGTCACAAATGTTCATTTATTCTCAAAGATGACCTGATTAGATTTCAGTGATTAAAGACCCAAGGTCAAGGTCATTGTGAGGATATATATTGTCCTGAATTCATTCATTCATTCATTTCTACCGCTTATCCATTCCTGCATGGCAGGGGGTGCTGGAGCCAATCCCAGCTCACATTGGGTGAGGGCGGAGTCACCAGTCCATCGCAGGGCCAACATGTAGAGACAGACAGAGACCAACAACCACTCACACTCACACTCAGGCAGTCAGACATTTAGAGACACCAGCTAATCTAAACACATGTCTTTAGACCAGAGTACCCGGAGGAACGGGGGGAACATGCAAACCCCACACAGAAAGGACCCAGGCTGGGAACCAAACCCACATCCTTCTTATTGTGGGGCAACAGCACTAACCATTATGCTGCAGTGCTGCCTAACTCCAGAATTTGTGTTCTAGTAGTTAAAAAAATGCCCTCAATAGATTTTATAGATTTCCTACTGTACTCATTATATCTGTCTACGTGGTATAGAGTCTGGACAGATGTGGGTGTAAACTGAAAATTGACTGGTTGGCAGAAGCATACTGCCAAAAGGTAGCATAGTAAATCTAGTTGTATTATACAGGAAGGTAAGTTTGAATGCTGACAAAAACTAGGAAGTGTCACATTTTCCCTAATTGGAAATTTTGTTTCCATTTTGTCAGCTCCTCTCTCTTTTCCTTTCATCCTCTTCTTCCTGTTTCCACCTATGTCATTTTGTTAGATGTTCATGTGGATGGTCTATCAGGCTATTTGAATTCCTCTTACTCATAAAAAGTAGGGCATATCAGCTTTGAAGAGTGACAAGAACACAGCAGGAGGGATCAAAGCAATGCAAAACTGAAATTTTAGAGGAAGTTAAAAAGCATGTAGTTTTGCCATTTCCCTCATGTTCAACAAAGAGAAAACAGATACTGTATAACAGCAGGGAAAGATGAGACATTATCAAACACAGCCATTTTCAAGGATGCCTTTGTAATCTACAGATACACAGATCCTTTTGATAATGCTGTTTAACATAGCAATTCACCCATTCACAGACTCATATTAGCAGAAATGGCAGCATCCCCTCAAGTGCAAAGGTTTACAGTCTGATCTGAATATTTTAACCCCAGCAGCCACTCTGAAGTCAGACTGCTCAAGATACTGTAGGAATATAAGTTGTCTATTCTAGCGTCATAGTCTGCTTTTATTTTTCCTCTAAATCCACTCACTAAGGTACCAGATCTGCTATGAATCCACCATGCGAACATAAAAAAAAACTTAAATCGTTTTTTTAAATCCCTCAATTAGCTCACCAGCAATTCCCCAAATCAGACAGCAGTATAAAGATGAGCAGTTAAAAAAAAAAAAAAAAAGATATTAAACATCTGAATGTGCTGCTGAAATCACTGGGCATTCACACTACTTGAGGCAAATTTGGATTTCTCGAGTGGAGAGGGCGAGCATCAGAGATTTGGTACCTTTTAAACTCTCTTTTAAAAGAATAAAGATTTTCCAGTTTATTTTAGCTGGCTCAACATGAAGATTTATTAATCAGAGGCAGGGCACCTCAAACTAATGATGACTCAGAGCAGTGTGCCTCTTTATTAAAATTCTCAGCAAAAACACAAAATCATGCTTTAATCTCCACTAAACAGCCCTATACTTAGTATGTCTCACAGGCAGGCAGTTTATAGTGAGAGAGAGTCAGACGTCTGAGTATGTCGGTAAGTAGCTTCTATTAAAGGCATCCAGATATTTGGCACACGTTGTCTTAATTATGGTTGACAGCTATGACAGCTAAAAGCGTGACTGAGCGGCAGCCAGAAGGGTTCAGTCATAGCCTGTCTGTGCCCTGAGTGGTTAGCATCACTATCTCCCATAAAGCACCTCATAGTGGAAATGGTATTAATTTGCCTCTATTGAATTTACCTACTGCTTACTAACCATCCTTGCATTGGCAGTATTTCCAATATTAGGCATTTCTCTCATCCAGCAATATAAATATCTGAGGTTATGCTGCTCCCACTTGGTTTTCTTTTGTGCTTGCATTATTGCATAAAATAAATGAGACATTTGATAGTTTTGCTATCACTAAATAGACATCATTAGCATTAGCAGCTGCTCGCCAAGCCTGCCATGGATTTCCTGTGTGTGAATTTTTAAAGTAAAAGAATTAAGTTGGATGTTAAACTCAGTATTTCATTACACTTTTCATTAATAAGATAGACGTTAATACAACATTTTCTACGTAACAAGAGCAAAAAATAAAAAACAACATAGTGGAACAGCAGCATAACCTCAGCTACTGATACTGCTGAATGTGATAATAAATGGAGCCACAGGCCAAATATGGAAAACAACTTCAACACGGGGATGGTCAAGGGTAGTAGGTATGCAGGTAAATGAAGTCAATTCATTTTCCTTCTCAGGTGCATTATGGGAGGAAGTGGTTCCAGCCACTCAGGGTACCGGTAGGCTTGATTGAACCCTTCAGGCACACTCTCAGTCACACTTTAGCTGTCATAGCTGTCAACCATAATTAAAACAGTGTCTGCCAAATATCTGCATGAAGTAGTGCTGCTCAGAGAGCCTATTATAACCTCGTATATTGTGAATGTCATAATAGCTGAAACCCTTGACAAGAATGATAGGTGAGAAACTATGTTGAGGCTAACTATGGAGCAATACATTCTCTCATTCATCTTCCATCATGGGTGCTGGAGCCAATCCCAGCTCACACTGGGATGAACGAATGCGGGTGGATGAACGAATGAATGAATAAATGAATAAGATGAAAGACATTATACTCTTTAATATGAAGTATGGAGAAAAAAAATCACCCCTTCCTTTATAAGAGAACACCAGTTTTGTATACAGTCATACCTGAGATAAGTTGATGGAAAATTATAGTGTCAAACTAGGTCTGATTTACATAACTGTTCTGATTGTGTCAGGCTAGCTTTGCACTCACCAGCTGCCCTGTAAAGCTTGTTGAAACACAGACTCTCCAATGATGCTCACTGAAGCAAAAAGTGAAACTTCCTCAAGTTTTTTAAATCAACTGAAAAAGACATTCTTTCAAATGAAAATTGCTCATAGGGCAACAGCAGTATGCTCAGCATATACCCTTCTGGTGATCAGGATATCTTCTGGACTCTTTTCAAACTTTGTACAGCTGTTCAAGATACCTAATTAGGTTTTTGTGGTCAAAGGTCAAAATCATTATAAACTCATAAAACATGTCATTTTTTATAAACCAAGAATTCTTTCTCTACGTAAGACAAAATTTTACATGAGTGTCTAATGGTATTCAGTTTTGATGTGTCCACATTTTATATGGAAACAGTCAAAAGGTCCATGCTGAACTGTGTTCTTCATGCTTCTCTATAATGCTGTAACACAGAAACAGAAGGAGTGACTCGCCAAGGCGCTAATTCTTGTCAAAATAGTTTAAGTTGTTGTATTATTCTGATAATTTATTCCACCTTAATAGGTATAATAGAAGTGGACACACTAACACAAGACACCACAGCAGGTGTCCACAGATGAAGCCAACATAGATTGCAGCAATAATAAGCTTTACTCTGTTACACAGTTAAAACTGCTGCAGTTAAAACAGAATGAAGCAGCAGAAAAGCAGATGTAAGAACAAAAAAGAGGGTTTGTAAACAGACAAACCATTATGTTGCTAGACAACACAATAGCGGTTGATGACTTTGAGTTGGAACAATTGTTTTTGCTGAAAGTAACTATTATTTCTGTGCATTTTGTGGTGAACGATGTGTCCTTTGCAGTCAAATGCACTGCTTCTTATTTTCCGATGTGTGGACATTGGACCAGTCTGTCCAGCAGCCTCTCTAGTTTTATTGTGTTGTGCAGGCAGGAAGCCACAGCTGGAGGATCTAACAATGGTATTTTAGCATTCAGCCAAGCCTAGCAGGCACCTGCAACCAAGCAGTTGTACTTGACTTGAGATGCGTGGTGACGAGGCGGTGCATTAATTGACAGGTTTGTCCCTCAGACATTGAATGTAATCATTTTGTTTGAGAGCTTAGAAATTGCTCCTCTCCGTCTCTGAGCAGCCATCGTGTCTGATAGTGATGTGTTCGTTCATTTTGAATTCATCTTTTGTATGACTCGGGAGTAACGAGTCATCTCAGTGAGTCATTTATTCCTTTTTTCCTGATCTGCGCATGCGCGCCACAGGCTCAGATTCGTTCACAAACGGTGCTTTCTGCCGCATATTCTCTGTGTAGGAATGACTGATTTGTTCACGACTCATAAAATAAGGTCTTCGGGTCTGAGTGTCTTGTTCACATGTCACATGGCCACTGCACAGGCTAAGTGTAGAAATGAGTGATTCGTTCACGACTCATAACTATGGGTCGTCAGTACCTGAGTCTCTCATTCACTTGTCCCATGGCCGCTGCGCAGTATTACTGGCCTGAGCATTCCCCTTTAAGGAGGTGGCTGTGTGGGTAGTGTGTGACGTAGTCAGCACGTAGCAGTATTGTGAGAAGTAACTCCAGCTGTAGCCGCTGTAAGCTCTATAGTAAGAGTGATGAAACTCTGCAGCCATCAAAGTACTGTGTTGTGATGTTGGAAGGAAGAAAAGAGCTGAATAAAGCCTCGGTTCATGTGTCCAACTACTCCGCCTCTCCCCTTCTGTGTGTGCCAACTTAGCCCAGACTGCTAGTTACCAGCATCAACGAGACTCAACTTTATAACCGGCTTTTCCATACTGCAAAGCTACAGCAGGCTCAGTGTAGAAATTAGTGATTCATTCACGACTCATTACTATGGATCTTTCATTCGTCTGTCGCTCCAAACCGGAAGTTGCCTGACATCATGTGAAAAGGGTCTATTCACATGGTTGCAGCAGTAACGTGACCAATGCTGTTATTCCTGGTGAGGAGAGCTATGTGATGTTAGCATGAAAGTTAGCGTTAGCTACGTAGCTATGGGATGGATGTTTAATTTGCCTTTCCTTCGGAACCAGTTCATACACTACGGGTCTTCAGGGACCAGGTGGGCTAAAGTGAACAGCCATCAAAGAGTGAGAATTTCATCTTCAGTAGGCTATGGCCCAAAGGCTGCTCAATAGTTGAACAAAAGCAATAATACACAAAAGCTTGTGTATTATATGCCAAGTGAAGCAAACCATGTTGCTCTTCAGGGTTTGAACGAATGACTTGAAAAAAGATTTGTTCATTTTACTGAAGGAGATTAAGAGACCTGAGTCAGTAAAGCGGTCCGAACTTCCCATCACTAGTGTCTGATGCTCCAAACTCAGCAGCTGCCGATTCCAATGACTTTTCATTCACACATTTCACAGAGAATTTTCAACTTTGCATGTGAAGAACTGAAATACTTGAGTTAAAAGACTTTTGTGCCATGGTGGTTAGTGCCGTTGACTCTCATCTAGGTTTGATTTCCAGCCCTAAAGCTTTTTTTTGTGTGGAATTAATATCTTCTCTCCTGGTACTCCGGCTTCCTCACATAGTCCAAAGAAACACATGTTAAGGTTGACTGTGGTTAGCAAAGTGATGGATGTGAATGGTTGTTTGTCTGTATATATATCAGCAATGCAAAAGGCTGCGATGGATGGATGGAGGATCGAAGGACTGGACAAAAAACTATTTTGTTTTCACAAGAAAAGTATAGACAACTTGTTACTTTCACATTTGTTGTTTTGTCAAGGTAGTAGACATTTTTAATATTAGAAGGGTTAATGAAGTTAGATTCATTTAAACCGTGCTCATTTTGATCTTGAAATGACACCATGAGCTGACACCAACCAGACAAAACACTGAACTTCATTTTAAGTATTGCAAAGAAAAATCAACCTTGTTTCAATTCATAATCACCTTCAAACTTGTGTTTGTAGCTGTAGCTCATTCATATTGCACAATGTCCTTTGTTGGTTCTACATAGTTTCACCAGAAAATGGCATTGGTCAAAAAAATGTAAGCAAAGTGATGAAAACTCGTTTTCAGAACAGACTTACACTGAAACAGAGGACAAAGCAATTAAGTTTTATATTCTGATTTGGAAATTAGTCCTTTTCATACTGGAGCAGGTTCTGCTGATACAAACTGGCTGAACTGACACTTCTTTTGTCAGGCTTTTGATCAATTTTAAAAGTGCTCATCAATGGCACCGACATGCAGCATTGTCCTCTTGATAATAGTGTAGGTGAGTGTTTATGAATTGTGTTAAGTCGGTCTGTGGTATTGAGTTGATCGTTGGGCTTGCTGGTGGTTCAGCCTGCGTAACCTGTGTCTGGGTGGGTGGGGTGGGGGGGGGCATGTTCGATGTGACTTAAAGACAAAGTGAGGTGACCAAGCCCATAAAGAGCTATAAAATAGAGAAAAGCCAAAAGACTCCAATGCAGGCCTGAACCACGAAGCGCAGACAAGATGTAAAAGAGGCCATCACGGAGTGTAAACCACAGATTCCCTTTATTGTGTGACATTAGCCCACAGCAGATAGTAACCCTTAATGATCCCATGGGTGCCTCCAGCAAACTGTCCTTTAATAACTTCCTGGCTGAATGGTTGTTGTTTCCTGGAAGCAAAAATACCGCAGGGCGAAGAACTAGAGCTCCACGCATGTTTGTTCCTTGTATAGCGGAGTGCTGCTTTGTTCATTTCCCAGCATTGCGAGAAAAAAGTCCATCATGAAGCAAACAGATGAAACACCATTCCATGCACAGCAAATTAATCCCTGTTTATGTAGGCATCAAACTATTTATGCAGATAGCGTGATCATACAGGCTTGGATCAATTAAATGAGATTTGGACAGAGCTAAACTTCACAGAGCACTAATTAGGCAGCCAGCTGCTTTGTTCGATAAATGGAAATGTATTCCTTTCCATTCCATTCTGTCTATCTGTTTGTGTGCCTTGTGTCACCCCGAGGAGATTTAACAGAACACTAATTCTTCATCTAATTTTTCCCAACTCCCCATTGTTTTTGCTCCCCGTGTCTCCCTGCCCCCATCCCTCTCCATCTCTCTTCTCAGGCTGATAGCTAGTCCCACGGGATTCCAGCAGTTGTCAGTAATCAAGGAAATCACTCTCAAAGAGCTACAAATAGGTCACTTATCTGATGTCTGGTCTGATCTGACGAAGACAGACAGGCAGTTAAGTCCTTTGTATCTGCCTCTCTTTGCTATTTTTAGTGTGATTAGTAGCTATTCTATCTGCCAGGAGCTACTCTAGTAAGAGGGGGAATAAAAGATAGAGATGGATGTATAGAGGGAGAAAGAAGGAAAAGAGATCCCAGCTTTCATCATTAGCATTCAATTCAAATGGCTCAATTTAGCATTTGTCACTCATTGGATTCCCAGGGCTCTAAGAAGCCATGCTTCTTCATTTATTCAATTTATCGATATTAAGACTCCTCATTAAGAGACAATAGTTACTATGACATCAGGTCTCAGGTGGGTTTCCTGTGGAATTTGAAGCAGACATGGAAACACAGGCTGCATGACATTTAAGAGTTCCTTTGTCTCCTCTTGGGGTTATTAGCTTAGTGCAGCTTACTGCACGCGATCTGCTTTGAAGTTCCAGTGAAGAGACAGATCGCACATAACCGTGTGCTCTTGGTGAATGCACACATGACTTCATACAGAAGGAGAAACCCATGGCAGATGAAAATTTTGTATGTGTGTTTCCCAACTGACGACCTTGTGAATTATTGAACTGAGCTGGTCTTTTTGATCTGCCCTTCAGTGCCCACATACAGAATCTCTTACCTGTCTGACACTACACACACAAGCATGACTGTGAGCGGGCTCTTATCCACCCAGGAAATACTTGCAGAAACAGCAGATGCAATGGGAGGGGCTTTCTTTTTATTCTTTCTTTTTTTTGCATATTCCTGCAGCTCAGGCAGATGGGACTCTTCATGGTGTGACTCACTTCATTTCTTGTTGTTGTGAACCGTGAGGCTTAAACTTACTTGTCTGCTGCACAAATAAAACAGGATCTCTCCACCACTTTCTTATTACTGAAATTTATAATCCAAGTATTCTGTTTGTCACTCCACATAGATGATGAGGGTAAATGATCACGTTATATTATTATTTATGCTATAGTGTCACCCTCCTTTGACAGGCAGATGGGGGGGCGTCATGAATCATAAATTTAATTAGTATTGTGCTATTATTGACATGCTGCAGTGATTTGATGTGCAGTACAGTGCACTCATTGATAGGTGTTATATAATAATGTTCAATACACCAGAGCCTTTAGAATCTACATCTGGAATCACACAAATCCGTCCTTTCCAAGCTGAAATAGCAAACACTGGAACCACAGAGCAATGTGAGCTTAGGAAGGGAAAATTGCCTCTGTGAAAGCTTGCGATGCAGTGCTACACTGTGGGTGTGGGAGGACCATGTTGGAAATTAAGAGAGAGGGTATCATGTTCAAACAGAGTGATGTTTTATGCAGAAGCCGCCGTCACCGCTGAGCGGATGAAGTAATTTCATTTTCATGCATGATCTGCAGCCCCACAGACCAGGAAAATTGCGTATGAGGAGGAAGAGAAAGATAGAGAGAAAAAGAGTCAAGCTTTTCCTTTTTCTCAATTTGACTGTGGTTATTCACTCCGCCTTGTAACCATAGTGATGGTTCCCGGCCCTAAAACCCGCCAGCGCATTGTTTCGGAACCTGAGGATGAGGTCGCAGAACAGATGACAGGAGGTTGTTTAGGATTCAAATATGGATCAGACTGGTCCAGGGTCCACAGGTCTATTTTGAAAGCAACTCTATTTTATACACCAAATAGTTTCCTTAATTTTCTTTTTAAAATGAAAATGATAAACACCAGTCACCAGTCACCTAATCTTTTGGCTCAAGGATGGTATGAGATGATTACTGGGGTTAAAAAAGCTGTCTCCCAAAATCAATCGTGCTTTCATTCATAATCCTGAATGTAAGAATCGAAATATTTTTCTAGTTTTACAACTTTGTGGCCCAAAAAAATTTTCTGATTAACCAGAGAAATCCTCCTAAGTCACATCTGAGCTGAACATTCACAGAAAGACCAACAGTCTGTAGACATTGTTTGATAATTGAGTCCTCTCAGTTAAACACTTTGATGCATTCTTTAAAATAAAAAGTAGGCTAGTCATTTTGCAGGGTCTTTTCCTGCAGCACCTTTGACTGTAAAAAATACATTTATATATAGAAATGGCCTTAACCCCAAAAACTAAGAATTTCAGCCACACCAGTCATCTTCTCCTCAGGCATTTTTTATTTAGCATTTTAATAAACACGCTGCACATTGTGAACGATTTCATTAAGATGTGATATTCTTCAATTGAAAAAACTACTTAAACAAATGCAGAAAAATGCAGGCCAACTTTTATGTTCCATATTGTCTGGATGTGTCAGGGATTGAGTTTTCGGTTTGTGGTCACGTCCAGTTTTATTTTGAAAGTCTTTTTTTTTTTTTTTATGTTCTTTTTCTGTTTTCTTTTCCTTGTCAGTCCGTTCGTTCGTCTTCGTCATTGCCTCCTTGTCATTTGTCCCTAATCCATTTCCACAGCCTCTGAGATATTTTCAAGTTTTTTGGGTTTCTCATTAAAAACATTTAATTTGTCACCTTCAACGTGGTTCTTCTCTCCTCACCCCCAACTCTTGCATTTCGGGCACAGAATTTAGCCATCGTTAAAGTTGTTTAAATTTACATTTAAATTAACAGTCTGCTTGTGAATATCCAGGGCTGAACATTTAATCTAAATAATGTGATCAAGTGCAACACAGGTGAAATGTGACACAACAAATCAATTCAGTGAAGCGGTGAAGTGGGAGAGATACATATCATACAAATTGCCTTGTCTCAAAGAGCCTCGCTTGTTTGCTACAAAAATTATTGTTCTTTTTTCTTTACCTTTTTTTTTTCTTTTTTTTCAGTTAACATGTAAAAATCACTATACCAACTGAAATGTGGGGTCCAATCACAATTTCTACCTAATTGCAGTGAGATGTTTTGGATTTTCTTATTATTTTCTACTTGCAAAACCAGCTCGAGCTGGTTCTGTCCAAAAGAAAAAAGATCGCCATGTTTCTAGTCTTTGTTCTAAGCTAAGCAAACCACTTGCTGTGCTGACATGATTGTGTTATCATTCCTCTCATATACCTCAAGAGAGCAGAAAGGAAAGCCAAATATGCCAACTATTTCACGCACCTGCACAAATGATTCAGTGATGAGATAAATGAAAGAATAGTCGGTGCACTCAAGCGCCTAGGGTATTCAAGTGATTGATTACAAGTTGGGTGGTAATGGCAACATTTAAACCCATAATTTTCACTAATGTTTAATTAATGTTGTTGCGTTGTATCGTAGGTTGCCCATTGAAAATCAATTCCTCAGGAAGAAACACAACAGCCTCCTCTGTCTCTGTTTTCTCCCTTTGTCTTCTTTTGAAGCCAAGAAGTTGCCACGTAAAAGTTTTGATATTTTAACCGTTGGGGCTGTGGAGGTGTGTGTACTGAAACGTGTTCAGAGTCAAATATATCATGGTTTAAATGTCACATTTTAAATTGCAAGTGAAAAAACAGCCATGTGTTAAAAATGGAATCGGCACACTGAGATATTAAACTCCAGTCAGATATAGATGGGTAATCATTTTCACATCATCCGGACAGGTAGCTCACAGTAAGAACCTTTTACACCTGTTCAAGGTCTACTGAGAAACTGTCATGTAGGGGAAGTAAACCAAAAATTTTACAGGTCAGACAAATTCCTCTGAGAGAGGATCCCATTTCCTTCACTTCAAATTATGCAATTCTCCATTTCCACCTTCAGGCTGTAAAAGTTTGAGTTTTCGAAAGAAAGCTATCAAGCTACCAGTGTACGCTCAGGTTCTGTTCAGACCTGGCAATTCGGTGATGTGTGCACAAGTGCTCACTCTAAAGTGCGACAGTTTGCATTCTTATACAATAGATTATTAACGCATCTCCATCTGCATTTATTTGAATACGTGTGATCGGATTCCACCTCCCTGATTTAAATACAAATAAGCGTTGTGGCTTCTCATCAATCCAAGGCACAAGAAGAGAGAATGGCACATAGCTCTCATTTGAAATAGTAACATTTTTTCAGTTCGTTAGGAAACTGTGTTGGGACTAATCAGACTCTGGCGGAGGATGTGAGCGGGGCTGGCGGTCTTTCAGCGTGGCCAGGACACATTTGTGTTCACACAGTTAAAAGAACGGTGCCCAGACCACCCATGAGTAATTGAATCTTAAACCCAATCTCACTGCATCCTACCTACATTTACAGCCATCCACCTGCGATCGCATCAGCGCCTCAGTCTGTTCTCAAACCTTTATTTCACAACATGTTCCTGACAACTTCTGTCACTTTACCATGCTCTGAGCATTCTGTGCCTTTAGTTCCAAGCGAAGCAAAAGCCTGAAAAGCTCAGGCTGACAACCATTTTTTTCTTTGTGTTGAACTCGTTTCTCTTTTTCTGTGTCCTCAGATTCGCTCAGACCAAGACAAGGATGTTGGCATCCGCTACAGCATCACAGGAGCAGGCGCTGATCAGCCTCCGAGTGGCATCTACAACATAGATCCCATTAGTGGGAACATGTTTGTCACACAACCCTTGGACAGAGAGGAGAGAGCCTCCTTCCATGTAAGGACGAAACAACTGTCTGTGTCATCCTATTCTGTTTCCCCTGTAGCTCCATTTACGCTGCATTTATCCCTGTGGAAATACACTTTCCCATCTTTCCCCTATCCACCTTTTATGGTAACACTAATGCTGCCTGTCAAACACAACCACTATTCGGAGCAAATTCTGAGGACTTTCTGTTCTGTTAGCCTCTGTGCCGTGCTTTCACACCAGCTTCTCCAGGTTCCCATCCACACAAAAGCCAGCAGTGAAATGACGAAAACACACAGCCACTTCAGCTGTCACGCACATTGAAGTTTTAGCTGCACAGAGTGAGTGAACCCATGAAGACTGCATGAATGTCTTTCTCCATGTTTTTGTTGTTACAATCAGAGCTAATGAGAAGGTGCGGCTTCGGGTGGCTGCACACGTTTTTCTTGTGACTTCACTGAGTGAACTGTTGATTGAATGATGATGATCATGATGATGAATGAATGATGAATGATAAATGTTTATGTCAGCTCGGTCTTCGCTCCACCCCTTCTTACTCTGGATTTGTCTCCCACGGTTCCTCTGTGCACTGCCCTGTTTTACCTCACCGCCCCCACATATCGAGGCTCCCTGCAGAGGTTGGGCTGACAGCTGTATCGTTAGCAACCTTATAGCCCATAGGACCCGCCCTGCTCACATATACACACGCACGCACCACCCACACACACACAGGAAACCTTAGGAACTCTGGGTTAAACAGTTCTGTTGATGTGTGAATTAAATTTGTGAGCCACATGAGACTTGTGTTAACAATGGGCCATTGGTTAATAAACCTACATTACAGGTTTCAGTTTATATCAGCAAAGACTAACACCTTCGCACTGGTGTCACTCTTACAACACCTGCATAACTGTCAGGATGATATATGGCTTCACTGCTGATAGAGCTTATTCAGGGGCATGTGCCTGTCTCAGAGGAGGAGTAGAATAAAAGAGAGGGGATCTCTTCATTGCCTGTCAGTGCACACACTCAGCAATATGCACACATTATGGATCCTAACACACACACACACACACAGACAGTATGTGCAAAGTCCATAAACAAACAGACCTCAGATGAGTCACTGTTGCATTTAGTTTAAAATGAGTCCCTTCTTACCTCACTTGCCACGTTCAGGCTCTGGGCACTGCCGTATGTGACTGCTGTCTCTCTTTACTCGCACTTACACTCAACCACCAAATGGCGATCAAAAAAGCAGGCACCTTATTGGTCTCCAGAAAGGCCAATCTCTCAGTAAACAGTTCCTATTTGACAGTGAATCTAGTGAAAACAGCATTTTAGGATGAGCACACTTCAAGTTGAATGCAGCCTCCATTTAGACTCCCATGCTGCTTGTGATGTGATGTATGATGTAGTGTGGGAGAATGTAGGCAGTTTGACCCAGGGGAAATTTAGTCCAGCGCTTACTTTCTTTCAACTTGACAAGAAGTTCCCAGCGCTGCTGTGCTCTCGCAGACCAAACTTTGCTTGTTAGTTTTTGGGTTCAAGTGAAAAGAGAGACGAGGATGCTGTTTCTGTCAGACTAGCACCGGAGGGAAGTGATCTGCGAGGTGAGGAGAGTGGGTGTTAGCCTGAGCTTCAGTTTTGTCAGACAGAGGTAGTATGAGTCAGCAGGCCACAAAAACAAAAATCTAACAAATATGTGAATGTTTGGGGTATCTTTTCTTTTTTTTTTCTTTTTTTTCATATACAATTGCAGGAATCCAGATGACTGTGTTTCCCACCAAGGCGCTGAGCAGAATTAGTTGTTTTCAAATGGCCTTGGTAAACAACCTCAAATGTAAATTATAAAAGAAATTAAAATAATGTTCTTGGTTATTTCTAACAAACAAGGCAATGCTTGAAATGAAAAAACACACAAGAAATCATGTTGAATATGAACAGGAAGAAAACATGTTTTTCAGCCTGGTACAAAAAGGTTTTTGTTCTCTGAAGCTCATTTCCTCCAGCTGTACAGGATGTCAACTTTTACAAAGCTCCGGCATTTAAATTTTAAAAATCCAAAGGGCTGTGCGTAGTTCAGGACTTAGCAACATGTTACCAAGATGGTGACAGTGGAGCTGGCCACCTATGGTGACGTCACTGAGACTGTGTCCGTCCTTATCTGAGACAAAAGAACATTTAGAACTGATGATGGCCGGTTGTGAAAGTTCACAGGACTATCAGAACCACTAGTATTCATTGTCTGTCTGGATACGATGTATCCCGATTAGGGCTGCAACTATTGACTATTTTTATCATTGATTAGTTCATCGATTACTCCAGTGATCAGATGAATAATTTAGCTTTATTAAATAGCAATACTAAAAGAGAAAAATAGACAAAAAATAAATCAACATGCTTGCAATAGATTTTGTTGCCTTGCCTTGTGTCAGTGCCACTCTGTGGACTTGTGTGAGTGTGTTCAGTTTAAGCTCTGTCATACTGTCATTGGTTGCAAGTTCCATTTCACATTGGATGCACTGCACAGCGTTTTCGTATTTTTGAAACTTGAAATGGTCCCCAACTTTTTACGCTATCTGTCTTTTCTTGTTTCCTGTCATTTCTGGGCTTTGCTCAATCTTATCTATGATCGCACCACTGAATTTGTAAAAGTTGTGCATTAGTAATACACTCGCTCACTTAGTCATCTACTGCTTATCCATTTTCGGGTTGCGGGGATTGCTGGAGCCAATCCCAGACTCCACACAGAAAGGCCCCAGGCCTGGAAATCAAACCCACGACCTTCTTGTTGTGTGGCAACAGCACTAACCACTATGCAACCGTGCTGCCTAGGATCCTTGAGTATTCCTGTCTAATGTCATGGAAATCTGTCTCATAACTCTTGAGATATTTCATGTCCATTTTAGTGGATTGGAGGGCCAATCTGCTAACAGGCCCACAGTGCCACCCTGAGTGTGGCTAACAAAACAGTGGTTAACTATAGTTCCAGCACATCTGGTAGGTCTCCAAATTTAATAGAATCCCTAATAATAAATTCCAGCACCAGCAGTTTGTTTGGAAAGTGTCTCTGCTTATACAGAACATATACTCTATTCAGCAACAGCAGCAATGGAGGAAAGCAGCGCCATGGACGAATTAGTGTAACATTTTCAAGGGTCTCCTCGAACTACAACACAAGTGGGGGTACATTTTGGGGTAAAAGGACCAATGGGCCTGATAAAAAGTGTGTTTCCTCTCTGTGGTTGGTCCAGTCATAGTAAAGCTCACTATTCAGAGCGCTGATGTCAGTTTCCACACATATTCGTCTGTCTGTAAAGCACACACACTCCTCCAGGCACCTCAGGTCACATTACTCAAAGACGTGAATATAGATATTCACACAAAGAAATATGTCTGCATCTACAAATAAAGCATGCAAATCCACAGAGAGAAAGGGCTCATTCGATTACACAAAAAACAGATCATCATCGCACACGTGCACACACAAACACACACGCGCACCAAAGCACTGGAGCAGTCAGACATCCTTTAGTGTGCAGTATTCACAGCTGAGAAACAGATTGAGCTTGTTTGTTTATCACGTCTCCTCTTCATGTTTGTTTGCTGTGCTTCAGCCAATGGAAAACTAGCATCTTGAGGCTCATTAAGTGGCTAAAGAGGGCTCTTTTGATTGGCTGCATGTTCTTCGCCCAGTGTGCATCTGTGTGCGTCTGTTAGTATCCATGTTGATATGAATCCACATGTGTGTGAATTGGTGTTTGTACGCATGTGTGAATGCTCCAGCGGGCATGTGTTTTTGAATGTTTCGATACATCCTGGAGAGGTAGGCATAAAAATGCGATATGATTAGTTTCGTTGTGGTGAAGTCAGGTGCTGCCTTTCACTCTTTCATGTCATCTCACAATACATCATGATTTCTTGTATACAGACTGGCAAGCAGATTCCCTCATCTGTGTTGTGGCAGACAAAATATTTTGCTTCCAGTGTGTCCGTTTTAGCCAGAATGAGAACCCTTCTCCTCTTACCAAGCCAAGCTGTGATTCAATAACAGTTCTGCAGAGGATATGAATTTCTAGGCAACTGAATGAGAGTAATCTAAGTGAACAGTGCCGGTTTGGTTCCAGGGCTATTACAAAGCTTTGCATTATGTTAGATATCATTAGCGGGGGATTGGTAGGGAGCAGAGGGTGTGTAACAGCGGCAGTGGAGATTAAGACATCCCACTGTAGATGATGATTGCTTTTGTCAGTCCTCCCTGTTCAATCCCCCACACCCTCACACTGCATCTTTGTGTTTTCATTTCTCATTTACTTGTACAAGACTCAGTCACTCTCCTCCTCTCCTTCCCAGCTCATTTGCCTTTTCCCTGCACTGCTAATTTATTTTATTATTATTATTTTTTTTTTTTTTCACTTCTTCGTGTCCTCCTGCTCTGTTCTCACACTGTGAACTGTCAAGGAAGAACTCATCATTCGGAGACACCCATCCAAATGGCTGGTTTTGTCAAAACAAATCAAGACAAATATGCTCCCTGAGCAAAAAGAAGCCACAGCTTGAGCAGCAACACCTCTCTGATATTCTCCGGGCCTCTGGCTGTGCTAACAACAAAATAGGTGTTGTTTGTGTGTCTGGAACATTTCACTACTTTGTCCCTTTCTGTGTTGTTGGGGTCCTTGCCAAGACACCAACAGGATACTCATGCCCTGTTGGCAGACATGAAACTGAATATTTGCCAGTTGAATTAAGTTGCTAGTGGATCAAGTCAAAACTGTGTTGTGTGCTGAGTTTGCTCCAGTGCAAAGTTTCATATTAATCAAGCCAGAAGCCTATTTTCAGCTGAACTATATCAGTCCAGCTGAGTATTCATTCACACTAAATGATTATTGATTATTCTTTCTTTGTGCTTTTATGTATGTTCACAGCTGCGAGCCCATGCAGTGGACATGAACGGTAATCAGGTGGAGAATCCAATCGATCTGTACATCTATGTGATTGACATGAACGACAACAGACCCGAGTTTCAGAATCAAGTGTACAATGGCTCTGTGGCTGAAGGCTCCAAACCAGGTAAGAGATGTTGCTGTCATGCCACCGCACATTGAGTCAAAAGACAGGTGAATTGCAGATTCATTCAAAAAGTCAGCAATACAGCACAAAGCAACGTCAACCCAGTAACTGCATGTGAGTTCACCTCTGTCTCTCGGGTACTTGCAGCTGTGAGCTCTTCTCATATTCATGATACACACCGATTCAGTGTGGCTTTCACTTCCCAATGCGTTGTATCATGTGGGCTATTCATCACAGACAAGCATCCATTAATCCAGTGAGAAAAAAGATGTTCATTCAGAAAATGGTACTCGAATTAGGGTCAGGGGATGCCCAAGGGTCCTTTTGGTTCTCAGCAAAAAGGAAAATCATAATCATAATTTAATCCATTCACGTTACATTCATGATAATCAGAGCACTAAATATCATAACACCCGCTTGGCCCAAACTCAGTATTGATTAAATTCACATCTCACAAGAGCAAGCTCAAAGTTCAACTCACACAGATCGAAATAAACTCATAGGCGTTCATTTCTTTCATTTTTTAAATGAGCTGCTCTGATGTGTTCTTTTTCAGTCTGTCTGTCTTCCTCATCCATCCATCCACAGCCTCCAGTCATCAACACTTCCCAAACTAAATTAATGACCGTAAATTCCCATAAATACACAGACTGAGATTTTCTCTTAAAACCTGAGAAAAACCAATGAATATATGCTTCATGTGTATTGGTGGGAGTTTGACTTGTGTTAGAAGAACTTTTTCAGCTTATGTTGATGTCTGATGTTTTCCCAATTCTAATTCTTGATGATTTTCTGTGATCATCATTCAGTCACAGACGGAGTGACTTGACTTGGTGGAGGCTTCAACGTGATTTGAAATTTGTTGTCAGCACAGCAGATCTTAAACCTTGATTTGTCTCAGAGAGATTTTTATTCCTCTCTTCCAGCAACCTCACAAACGGTTTCAAGAAAGTAAATCTGTTTTGATTTGGTATAAAAATTCAGCCGCAACCCAGAAACGGATAAGCGGTTGAAGACGAATGAATGAATTAATAAACATTCAGCTGGACTCAAGGATGAGCTGATTAGAATCTGATGTTTAAAGACACTGGTACCTCCAAACACATTTTTGGCCATAACTGACAGTTTCATATGGTAATTGTGGCTCAGTATAACTCAAATGTCTATAAAGCTTAAATGAAGACATTTTTTATCCAAATGGTCAAAGGTCAACAAATGTCAGTCATTTGCTTTGTGTGGTTGGCCAAGGAGACATGGTAATGCTAGTTTCCCACTGGAATCTGCACTGATTTGTTGAGTCTATCAAATGCTGTTGGCACATACCAGAGATCAATCAGTTTTATTGTTGAAATAAATTAACAACAAATTACTGCATTGTGCAAACTTAAAGTTTAAAGATCCTGTTTACATCTTTTTATGTATGGTTATATCTGTGTGCAGTAAGTCGCTTAAACTCGTAATGGTTTTCAATTGGAAAAATGTAATTTTCAATCTCATGCCCAGTGGCCCTGAATACACTTGAACAATGAACCGATATTTCAAGGTATGTATTTTTTTCTTCTTTTTCTTTTCAAGCATTTCACACCAAGGCAATAGATATTTGTCTTGTAGTATCTTGGGTCGGTGCATCATTATCAGATTCTGTAGAGCATGGAGAGAAGATGTAGACCTTCCCTCCAAATCAGGGAACAGAGTTGTGGTCAGTGTCAAGTGAGACACAAGAGCAGAATGTGCAAGTAGCTCTCATGTCTCAACTGGAAGAACTCTTGTTCTAACAATCAGACCCCAAGGACCTGTGTTTGTCTTCACAGCGTGCAGATATTGTTCTGTTACAGTTTCATCTCAGGGGGATTTGTAAACAATATAGGGAAGATGTTGTGGTGCGGGTGTACGTGTTTAAATGAAAAGTATGTGTGTGGGTGTGAGAGAGAGGCAGTGTACTGGTTACTCTTCAGTGGAGCGTGGGTCTATATATACCAAGCTCCTAATTAGTAAGGGCAGCTAGACACTCCAAAACCTGCTTTCTTGCTTTTTCCTTCTGATGCTCTTTGCTTGGTTTAAAATTACAGAAGTCTTTGAATTATATTTTGTTTTGAACAGAATACAACCCGTTGCACCAGTTAACAGGAAATATATTACACAATGTACAATATAATTATTCTGCACTTCATCAAGAAATCACTGCCAAGTGACGTGTGTTTGCAGATCACACAGTGTCAGGTGTTGAGGATTCGGTGTTAAAAAAAGCGCATTGTTAATGTGAGCTCACTGGTTGGTCTCTAGGTGGATTCATTTTAATTAGGAAAATAGGAAATCGAGAAAATAGGCAGCCACGCTGTGCAGTTTAATTGCCTTTTCACATGTAGAAAACACAAACGAGTGCGATTCATTTTGAGTGTATATTCAAGGAAACGTTTTATACTTTTCTGGCCCATTTAAGCCTTTAATATATCCTCTGCCAGTTAATTGCTGAACCCACTATTGATGGACCCAGTTTCAACCTTCAGTTAAATGTCTCGCTAACAATGATTTTTATACCTTCACTGATTCCAGCTGTGCCGTTAGACAGTAGGACACACAGCTAAAAGTGAGATGTGCACCTGAGGTGATGTACATGAAATTCAGATTTTGACTTTACACCTTTACAGAATCAGCCAACCTAAGGCAACAACTAAAAATGATAACGTCTGATATATTATGTACATCAAATTTAACAAGTCTAGTTGGATTAGAATAGTGTCAGGTACAAATAATACTTATTTTTTAATTGCAAGTAGCTTAGATTTACCTGTCTCTGCTGCTCATTTTATTTTTTGACAGTTGGCTTTTCCTTGCTTATTACCATATAACAATTATACATTTCTTCAGTAAATGTTTCCACACATTAAGTATACTGACACTATCAAAATCAATGATAGTTAATCTCACAGCTCCACAGATCCTCTGCTGTGCATCCGGCATTTCCACGCGGCTCAGCTCATTCTGTCCAATCAAAAGATGCCCGAGGAAGTTCCTCCGGTGCTGCACCAGGAGAGAGGGGCTCTCCTTCCCTGTAACAGGTGGTGTGTTGAAACCTGTCACAGTATTGCAGGTGATAGGCGCTGCTCTGGGCAACAACGTGCTGGAATATCTGAGTTATGAGATTCAACATAGTGACTGACCAAGTAGGTGAAATTTTGGGATAATAATGAGATAATGATTGAGCGTGGTGTGGATATCATGAAACCTCCTTTACTGTGGTTTTACCCAAATCTACAACTAACAAGCAGTTTAAAAAACAATGCCCCATTTACCTCTTGTGAAGCTGATGATGATGATGTGAAGCACTGATTTTATCTCCATGGGCATGGTGACAGAAAAAAAATAGAAAAGAGCTGCATGTCTAAATGGCTTTTAGCTTAGAAAAGGAAAAACCGGTTTATTCCAAAAGTGTGCCAATTGATATAAAATGAAGTACTTCTAATAGATGAAACCCATGGACTGATGGAGAGCAGCTAATTGGGTCGTCATGCTCTAATCCACCACTGTCTCAGCAGATAGATTATTCATGACACATTAGATGTAGAGTAATTACAAACATTTCTAACATACTGGAGAGAATGTGTTGATCTGTGGAAAAAAAAACCTGTGCACGATGAAACCTCTCAACATATGGAAGCATGTGTTGTATCTTTCCTAATGCTGTGCAGGGGGGGATGTACATAAAAAGCTGGAGCAGTATCACATTTTGTATCTACGGACTCAGATATCAAAAGTTCTCTGAAGCATTACACCACATCTTCACGTCTAGCACTGCGTGAAAGCCTTCAGAGAGGGAGGCCTACAGGAACCCACCCTTATCAGTGTCACCAGATGTCACGTAGGCAGAGATCTGATCAGACCAACAGTCAGGATCTATTGGAAACGGCTGCATTTGTCACTGTCTGTCATCCGGGCTCCAACATCAACCTGTGAATAATAGAATTTAATTTGTGCTGGTAATCAGACCTAACAAAACACTACATGACAAATTGAGGCGGCTGATCGCATTCACTTCTTGTTAATGACGATGAAATTAGATTCAGTGTTAAACTAGGTGGATTATTGTGGGAAACCTTCTATACCTATTAAATGTGGTGCACGCTCACACATGCACACAAAGGCAGTGGCATGAAAACGCCACTGCCTTTAAAAGTGAGGTCACTGAAGTGATCTGTAACTCAAAATCTTCAAGACTCTGACATGAAACAGTCCTTGCATCGCACTAAGTGGCCTCAGATAAAGATTTGTCGACATTGGCGGGACTCCTCCAGAAAGCTCTTGTGTTTGGAGGCTGCAGTGTACTCAGAGCATCTGCTCTGTGATGTTCTGTTCTTCCCTGTCCCTCCCCCACAGCCCCGATTCTGACAGCAAGTTGTTCCCTTTTATGGACTACTGTTCTCACAAAGGCCTTCTGAAATGAGAGTATGAGATCAAAACCAGCAGTGGAATACTTTTTCTCACAGTTGATTTGCCCTCCCAAAGGGGGATGGGGGTGCTGGGTCTCACTCCCCTTTACTCTTTCTTTTTTCCTCTCTCGCTCGCTCTCTCCTCTGAAAAGTTTGCTAACAGTTTCCTCGAGATTCGAGTGACTTTCTCGCTCTTTTCTGCCTGGGGGGATAATTAGGGATTGACATAGGAGGGGTGTGATGGAGGCAAGCAGAGGTAGAGCAACACAATGATGTTTTGCTGAATGTGTTGGATGTCATCTATAACAGCAAGTGTTTCCATGTATGTGGCAGAGTCAGAGCAGTCGACCGGAGGCACGCGCTCCGGTGAGATGTAGAAGTTACTGTAGTTACTGGGTCCACAAGTATTTCCTACTTCTGTAAATATTCAAATAATTATCAATGTTTCTCAAAATTCAAATACAGGTTGTCACAGTCCTGTGGGTTCATGTTCATGTTGGGGTCACCAGATTTCAGCAGACTTCTATGTAAACCTGCCTCCTGTTGGAAGATCAACCGCTCACTGTGCTTGATGCTCGGATCCAACAAGACATTGTTGAAAGTTGGGAGTTGTGTGAAAGCTCTGTAACTTATGATGGACTAAATCCCGCTTCAGATATTCCAAAGTAGAGCCATCTTCTTTTCATGTTCAGGTTTTTTCTCTTGACTTTACTGAATTTGTCTCATCAATATGCTCATTATTTACACATTTCCACATTTGGAGATTTTTATGACAAAATTAATGAGGAATGGTCCAATTCAGTTCTGCAGAAGCGAAGATAACTTTTAGTCCCTAGAATGAATAAAAGAAACACTGACTTCAGAATGTGCTATATTAGCAGCTACATCCCTGTAATACTGTCTTTTTTCAACATTTTAACTCCAAACCAAGATAACCCTGATGATCAATTTAACAAAACTGCTTCAGCGCAACAAAGGATAATGCGAATGTGTCCAGTGGTTTATCAGCATCTATGAGTATTATCCTTTGGCCTGGTGCTCTGATTAAGAGTCCCTTACCACGGTCTCTGCAGAAAATGGCCAGATTTCTTTGATGTAACTTGGCAATTTAGCCACTTCAGCATTCATACTGATGTGGGTTTCAGCCCGTGACCCTGAATAGAAATAAGTAGGTAAAGATCACAGACATGGGCTTCATGCAATAATGGGGATCAAAAATGCTTCCTGAGCGTTTCATCTAGTCTTTTCTGATCTGTACTGAATAGGTGTGAATGGTTCCAATGCTCCATGTCTTTGTATCCCTGGAGAGTGGCTTCCATTAGAGGGTTCTTTATGAACACCATGTGCCCCGTTCATCACTTTCACTAAGATGCACCAGGCTTCAGCATTTTTTCTCTTCCTTTAAACCTCTCAACCTCTTACCCCCCTTCCCTCTATCCAACTACTGTACCATGGCCACCTTTTTCTTTTCCTCTATCTTCCATCCACGGATAAGAGTTATTATCCTCTTATTCCATCCACCCCTGCCCTCTCATTCCCTGACTTCCCCTTGTACTTTTGCTTTTAGTGGTCTTTACCGACCCTCTCACCAACCCTTCTCACCTATATTCTCAACTTGACTTTTTTTTTTTCTTTCTTTAAGCTACGCCGTTTCCATTGCATCTGCGTGTGCCCATCTCTCCGCTCTATCTGCCCATCTCCATCCATCTTCTTCCTCCCATCATCACTCTCTAATTGGCAGGCAGATGTTGACTCTGGCTGACTAATGTTTAGGTAGTAGATAGACCTGCTCACTGCCAATCTTCGGTCATGTGAGGAAAATGGCCGACCACTTAAATTTTCAGCTCCAGTGATTTTGGTGGAAAAGCAATTAGGATTTGGAATTAGGGTTCAAATTAAAGAGGAATTAAACAGGCTTAGAGATTAACCCTTTCAGGCATCGCACCACTTTGGATCTAAGCATACCATCAGCGTATCACTGAGTCTTGCCCGCTGAAATGAAAGTCGGCAGTCGCCGATATGTAATTCAGTGTCACAGCTGCTCCGCCCTTGTGGGACTGCAAAGGTTTATTATATAACGACGACTTCCTCAGTAAAACAGTTTTTTTACATCCTGTCTTTTCTTGGACTGTCTTTCTTTGTTTGCGGAACAAAGTGACAAATCCGGCTTTGAAACTTAATGAAGTTTTAAATTGAAAATCGAGGCTACAATTATCCTGTCAATGTGGGCTGTCAGAGGAATGATGGTGCCATCTAGACCCAATTATGGGAAAGGAGAGACCAGTAACTGCTCAGACCCAGAGGGGGACCGCCAAATCTGCCACCAATTCACATCTCTCCTGCTTTGCCCGAGACATTCGCATTTATCATCTGAAAGGTGCTGAAGCAAACTTGACTTCCTTTCTTCTCTTCCCCTCAGAAACGCACAGGACCTAGTTTGTCAAGCAGTTTTGATTGCTTTTAATGTGATAATTTAACATTGAAGTAACCAGAATGTTCATGAATTAGTTTGCTAAGACACTTTTTGGTCCATGCTATTATGGAGACAAAATGCTATTAGAATTAGTTTCTAATCAGTTTAGACGAGCTAAAATGTAGGCGATGTAATTACTGATTTCCTTTTTTTTTTTTTTTTCTGTACTTTTCTGATTCTCGTTTCCATATCACTTCTACGTCCTTATTGTCTTCCTCTTAAGTTTACCTCCATTCACAATGTCCTTTTATTCAAGCATGTTCATGCTTTGGCTGTCTTTTCTCTCTGCGGTGCCCCTCCTGTAAGCTGACAGTCTTTTTCTCTCAGCAGCAGCCTGTAAATGGCTGCCTGATGGAAAGTGACATTTTCACAGAACCCTGTGAGAGGGGCGAGTCTATCTCTCCTCTTTCCAGCACAAAATGCTCCTAACTGCCTGATCGCATTTGTGAGCCCAGCTGACAAATTTGTGCAAATCAATAATTCTGCTTGGGGAAGATGCAGGGACACAGGGCCTGTCACCCTGATACGTGCTATGAGGACGCACGCAAGCACATGCATGCAGATGCACACACATACCTGTAAGAAAACGCATGTACACATGCACATTTTACGCACTCAGGCTCGCGTGCACCCCCCCCCGCCTCACCACCTCCATGCTGTCCGCCTTAAATGGCAGTGTTTATCTGTGATTCTAAGACAAATAGGGAGAGAGCAAGGGAGCATTAAGGGCAGCTGCCAGTGAAGGCTAAAATAATGGATGGTGGAAATGGCAGAAGACCCAGCTGCTCATTACTAAATGGACTCTGAAAAGGTGGAAAGTGTGCTCCGGTAGCTTGGCCATATACTGAGGAGAAAACAACACAGCTTAATATAAGGGCTTATTTAAACAGACATTGTTTGTGTTTTTGTACTTTTCTCTGTAATAGCTTTCGCTCTAAAAGCTGTTTCCCAAAGAACACAGAATGTCACAGCAATTTGCAAAGCCTGATTGACTTGTTTCTTGTTTATAAATGGGTTTGTTCTTCTGGAGTCTTCTTCCTACTGATGTTTTCTGCAAATTTGCTGTATGTATGCCGAGGACCTTGAAAAAGTAGTTTGAGGGATATAGTCTTCTTGATTTTTTTTTTTTTTTTTTATCTTGCTCTCCTCTTGTGCTGTGTGCACTGATTACATGATCTGCTTTTCAGATTTTTTCTACAAAGCTTCCCAGCTAACTGAGTGTCTCTCCACAGGCTCCTCTGTGATGCAGGTGACGGCCACCGACTCAGACGACTCCACCACAGCTAACGGCATGGTCCGCTACCGAATCCTGTCACAGTCACCCCACAGCCCCATCCCCAACATGTTTACCATCAACAGTGAGACTGGAGACATAGTTACAGTGGCAGCCGGCCTGGACAGAGAGGTCAGTGTGTGTCCCCGTTACTATCATTTCATTAATGTATGTGTGTCATTCGTGCAAACGCATCAAGTTGATTAATAAGAATAATTCGCACATAAACAACAACAACAATAATATAGTAACAATAATGTTGTCATTGTCTTTCCACTCCTTATCCATCAATTAGTGAATAGTGTGGTTCATTTGTAATTCAGTGACAATTAATTTGGGTTACAACCTGCTCATGCTATTTTTTATTATTTTTTTTTTGCAATTGTTTGGGGTGTTTTTATTAGTAATAGTATAAATTTATCTATGATCCCCAGTTACA
The DNA here is from genome assembly GCF_900963305.1 of Echeneis naucrates. Classification (NCBI taxonomy): domain Eukaryota; kingdom Metazoa; phylum Chordata; class Actinopteri; order Carangiformes; family Echeneidae; genus Echeneis; species Echeneis naucrates. The sequence continues at coordinate 19,786,064 of NC_042515.1, read as the reverse complement.
CTCAAACCAGGGGAGCTGCAGACAGGGAGCTGTTTCATGTTTGTGCAAGACAAATAAGGAGATTCTCCAAAACGTTGTGCTATTTCTTGGGTCTATTGCTACCAGGACGCCCATTGTGACTGTATTTTTGACTTACTTGATTTATTCTGGTAGCAACCAGCTCCCTCATGCCCACCCACTCAACAACAAACTCGAAAACAACACTGCCATTCCGCTCAGTCATTTATTATGTCACAGAGCCTGTATACAGGGACAACGGCACACGCACACACACACTGCACTGCCAAGAATTTTCTTATTCCAGCTTGTATCTCCTTTTGGTAAGAGGCATGTCGACTCAGTCAAATTCAGGTTAGCCACAATACAGGAGAGTTATTGTACGATGATAATACTTGGTAATACTGGTTTGTGTGTTTATATGTGTTTATATGGCTTGTCCTTTATAACCATCTGGTAATCCAAATATTAATTAAATTACTCTGAAAAGGGTTTAACCAGAACTGTTAAGATTTCTAAACTTGATTTCAATAGCATTTATTCATCATCAGCTCTCGGAAATATCTGAAAATAAAATTTGTCTAATTTAGGATTAAAAACAATAATAATAGAAATAACAATTATAATGATAACAATACAAAAAACTGGCACACCTTAAACAAATGTTAATTACTCTCAACAGTTTTCAGTTTTTACATAATCTGTCAGAATAAGCATGTTCCTGTTGTCCCATTGAGTGTAAATATAAAGGACAGGCCTGCACTGTATCTGATATTCAGCTCAACAACATAGAGCAAAGTCCAACAGATCCAGCCTCCTCCTTTTTCTCCATAACTACTTCGTTAGTTAGTGGCTTAGTGTGGTTGTTGCCAGCCTACATACCTCCAACATCATTACAACGTGCATGCACGCCATTTTCCATCTCATTCTACTAATGAGGAAAGGTCACGCAGGGATGAGTTTTGTTAATACCAAACTGGATCAGGCAACTGTGGGCATCAGTGTTTCATGGCAGAGTGTTCATCCTGCAGCTTTCTTCCCTCTTTCTTTGTAACACACACACACACACACAAATACAAAAACATCCCTCATCTCCCTGTGGCACAAAGCAAATACAACTGGCAAAACCAAGAAAACATTCAAATTCATATGCTGTTATTATGAGGATAATCTTCATCCTCATAATTCATCATAATTTAGTTGGTTGATTTTAGTACCAGTATAAAAACACCAATGAGTGTGCCTCATAATGTTTATATTCTGAGAAGTCCTGCTGGTCCATCTTGGCACTAAATTCAGCCATGCAACACTTTAAGCAGGATTTAACCAACACTGTAACTTGAAAACATGAGTATATTTGGAGAATGATTCGTTAAAGTCTCAAGAACAGAACCAGGTTTTGATATCAGAAGAATACAATACATCAATGTGTATTCTTTATCCAAATTTTATACAGAGCTGGCATGGCATGATAGCCTGATACATTTATGGAACAATATAAATGAATCTAGTGAACGCAGGCCAGCTCTGTGTCCCTGTTTCCAGCTTGGCCCAGGCAGCAGCGGTAGCAGCTGATGTGAGTGAGGGAAAGCTCATTAATCTGGACACATCAAGCCAGGCTTTAGTCCCACCTGCCTCTGATTCTCCCACTAAAACTGGGACACACCTGGGAGTTCACCCACCTGCTGTCAACGTCGTCGGCACAAACTCGGGAAAATGTCGAGACACACACGCACATGTTCGCACACACTCACATGCAGTGATGATTGTTGCGCAGCAGATATGATAACTCTGATCCCAGCTGTCAAGCTGGATCTGTGCAGCTGCAGTTGTGTACGCACATGCCGCTACATGAAAACATGAATATGCATACTCACTGCAGACCCACGCTGAATACCTGTCGCCTCTCCCACCACTTTCTATCACACTTTAGCTACTCCTCATCTTCATTCCTGGTTGCTAGCAGGAATTTCCATGTGCTAATTAAGGTGTGATGTAGGTTCTGTTGTGTTGAGGTGACCAGCGGGTACATGGAGGTTAGCCCAGTATCACTTACCTGTGACGCTGGTGAATACCAATTATCCTCTGCCCCTCTCCACCTTTCACCTCTCCTGTGACATGATCTCATGTTTCTACGTGCTGTAGTCCATGGAACAAACTGGGCTAAGTCATACGTACGTGATAGACTCTGTAAATGAAACATTTTGCAGCATGGCGTGGATTTAAGTATGTGGTTGTGGATTTATATATTGTATTTGGGTTGGGGAGCATAATCAGGTTTTGATAAACAATAAAGGAATGAAAAAGCTTACGCTGATGTATATAAAGTTTTCTTAAAAATAAATCCATCTCAAAGACTGCTAAGAAAAAAAGTATGTTTATCAGGAAGTAAAACTCTGACGCAGCAGGTAGCAGAGTGAGAGATGTCAGGATGCCACAGCTGGCATGGTTGCTCTCCCTTTGTGGCCCCCTTCCATGGCACCACCTCCACTGGCAGGCAGAACTGTTGTCTTTCATTACCCCAGGCTGTCTTAATCTCCCATGAGCTCTGGGTTGGAATGGTTTGGTGTGGCATGGTGTGGTGTGTCCTGGCTCCAGGCTGTCCACGGAGCCGATGCCAGCTTCTCATTGGACTGTCCCTCTGTCAATTAGGACATCGCCAAGACCGCCTCAAGGACATGAGTGCCCACAGCCTGGATCCATTAGGCTCTGCTGAGTCCGAGTGGGGATGGGACAACAGGCATCCTAAAAGGGCTGGGGGGGGGGTTGTTATTGATTCTGAGACATTTCTGAGATATTTATGTCAACTCATCGTCTTATAACAGAGCTCCAGAAGCCAGACAGCAAAGTCCTCAGAGGGTTGTGAGCAGGTTGCTGAGTGAGGAGAAGTGACATATGCAGCTGGATGTTTCCTGCTTGCAACCAACATTCAAACTAGAAAATATGTACAAAATATCAAAAAGTAAATATCCATCTTATTTGCCAAGTGTCTGTTATATTGTTCCACTTATAAGTTGCAAGAGGTTATGTAGGGATCAAATGTTTGTCTCATTTCAGCTTTTCTTGGATTTTAAAAAATCCAATTTCTACAGTTATTCGTCTATTCTTTTGTTTCTAATAGATTTCTTGGGTTTGACACTCTGTCCACAGACACAGACATTTCTCTAAAGAAATACATTTTTAGAGATTTTAGTTCTTTTGATTTTCTTTGGTGACAACTGTGGCTGCTGAATGTGATGCTCCAAACACTTTGATAATGAAAGAACAAGGCTTTCATCCAAAATGACATTAATATTGATTAATGCGAGCAGAAACATTTTGTACAGCTACACACACAGAAAATAACAGAAGAACGATGCCCCTCTTTGATTAAAATGCATTTTAAATGCAGGTTCTGATAATTCAACAAACTATATTATCTTTAAGAATATATTATCTTTCCAATCAAATGCTAAATAGCATGGCTATATACACTGTAGCTGTGTGTTGTCTTCAGTTTTGTTTGGTTTTTTTTCCCTGAGGTTTTTGGAATCCATGTTCACATTATTTGGAGAATCTAATGCAGTAAAGTACAACAGAGCTTGATGAGATTTGTTACATCTGCCGCAAAGGAAGGTAATGGCAGCAGCCATTGTAAATTATTGGCAGGAAAACCATAACATGAACGAATAAAGACACCTCTTTGTTAATGAAGTTTGTGTTGGATAAGCAAAATCAGCTGCTGTGGTTTCCGCTCCATTCTCATCCCTCACTGATAGCCAATTCAAAAAGATATTGGTTTGAATGACAGGTTAGTCTCAGAGGTTTCACTTCCAGAAAGGTTAACGTAATCTCATATAAAAGGTATGACTGACTTAGTCACATCCTTTATATGAGAGGGTTTTAAGCTCACAACAGGTACAATGACTGACAGAGAGTACAAGTAGAAAGCTCTGTTGAATTCTGTGCGTAAATATGTGGCTGTGGCTTGGAGTGTAAAGCCCTGAGTGCTAAGGCTAGAAGTGGGCTTTGTAAGCGCAGTCCATTTGTGCCTCATACTCTCAATTCTGCCGGTACTCACACCTATTATTGTAGAATTAAATTAATTTTTTTAAATAAACAATATTTTCTAAAGCATTCCTATGCTTGGTCTCCCACTTTTGTCATGGATCAGTAATTTCCAATGTAGAATTATGCAGAATGTGGAAGTAACACATATTTCATTTTTTCATATAATTGGCATGAGGTCGCAAACTGCACATATTCACAATATCAACTGAGGTTGAAGTGGAGGAGTAAGATATTCAAAGCTGAGCAATTTGCATATTATAGTTAAACTGTAAGACCCCCAAACAACTGCTGGTTGTAAAATGAACCTTAGCTATTGCCTAAACAGTCACATCATCATGAATAAGGTCTTTTTTAGATGGATAAAGGCTTCCCAAAGGTAAACAACTTGGTTAACAGGTAGTATTCTGACATTAAATAATGAGTAGCAAAATAAGTAATTTCAGTGCCCATAATACTCATAAATAGAGTTCATAGCTGTGTTATTCCATCTGAATGATATTGTTACAGTATTCTTTATGTTGTGGAATTGCACTTTTGGGATATTTGACAATAGTGCAATATATTCTGCTGGAAATGATTTCTTAACATTGTGGCTGCATCCTCTAACATCAAAATAGTTGATGTGTTTCGCAGGGGTGGGACTTAAGTGAAGGTCATATATTTTACATTTTAAAAAAGATTGAAGTTGAATACTTCTATTAAATGTGCTGTTTATTTAGTTGCCTTATTATCTAGCGGTGCTTAAATTGTCTCTAACTAGAGAAAGCCCTCTGTTCTAAAACAATTTCTTCCTTTCAATTCATCCATTGTTAATGATGTACTGCCTCTGTAGTTCAAATTTCATAGCTCCATTGTTCACTGGGCAGTAAAAAAAAAAAAAGCTCTATGTATGACCCTTTCATTGGCAAGCGTTTGCTCCAAATTTAAGGCAAGATGACTCACTTGATGATGAAGATGTCCAAATCTCCATTGCTTCCTTAAATAGGAGCACTTCTGCTTGTTAGCGACTCCTTTTTCTTCTCTATAAGATGTGATTTGAGAAACTGGACAATCCTTGTTAAAAACTTTTATTTGAATTGTGAATTGTCCTCTTTTTGTTTGTGACGCCCATTCTGCTGCTGCTGCTGCTGCTGCTGCTGCCTAGCCGTATGGTTTTTATCTGTTTGCAGTCCTCTGAAGCCAGCACATCTGGTAATATCTTCACCGTGCTTTCGTTTGCTCAGTCATGTCTGCATTGGATTGCAATGCTCAGTTGAACGATTAACTAAACCCTTCGCCAGTGTGTTTGTTTTATTTTAGTAGCTTTATTCTTATATGCCTCACAGACTTCATATATTCAGTATGAGCTGTTTGTGTAAGTGTGGAGGCAAATCTAATCAAGTGGACTCAGAGTCTATATCCCATATTTACTTACATATCTCATTGGATATCTCTACAAATAAGGCTGTGATGTTTGCAGTAAGTTCCACTGGCTTGCGTTGTCTTCAGACCTGTTGTGCATTGTTTGTGTCCTCCAGCCTGAGCAATACCCCTGAGAGGGATGAGAGGGGAGTTCAGTGACGAAGATGGAAACAAAAGAGGTTTCTCTGTGCGTTTTGGGTTCTAACTGGGAAAAGATGTGAGGCTGAAAAACTACTTTGTAGATGTGTAGTGTATTTCGCAGTCATAACTCCCACAACTGCAGGTGCTTTATTTATGAACTGTATCTCAGTTTGTGTCTAGCAAAACACGTGTAACTGAACTGAACCAAAATAAATTGAATGGAATTGAACTGAGCTAGAATGTAATGAAATGGAATCCAACAGCATCAGATCAAATCTGGTAAATTTCATTGATGTGATCTCAGCTGACCTGGATTGAGGTTGCCATGGGTGGAAGGGGTTACTGACACTGAGGGGGTCACTGAGGTAGTCGGATAGTGGAGTCAAAGAAAAGGACGGGAGGTGCTCCTAACAGTTTGAGCCATGGGTTTCAAGCTGTTTCAAACAAATTGTAAGTGACAAGCTAATGACTGTGGCCAGTAGGAGCCCAGCAGGTCGGAACACAATTCACAAACGCCACAAGTAAAGAGCAAATCACCTCCCGCCTGATTTCCCCCTTTTTACCCTGTTTGGAGTGGTTCTGTACAGCGCAGAGCGAAAACGCACTTTCAGCTCAGGTATAATTAATTCACCACTGGGCTCTTGTTGCCAGAAAGCCACTCCTCTTCATTTTCTTGTTCCACATTGGCTCTCTTGTTGAGGCCCATTATTTCCTTCACTGTGTTCTTACTAACAGAGTTTCCCTTGAGAACAAGTCCATTTGCTTACAAACCATGAAAGGCCAGGTTTTCTACCTGTGCTGTCCACAGCTTGGCTTGACTTCTCGAGTACCTAACATTGATAGCCTTTTCCCATTTCTCTTTCCACTCTCCTGGATGGTAAACTACCTAATTTAGCTGCCACGAAGAAAGGGATTGGCTTTTATTGTTGGCGGGGCTCTGTGTACAGGTGTTTCTGCAGCCTCTGATGGCTTTCAGCATCTGCAGATTAAGTCCGTGAGGCTTAAGGCCTATGAGGGAGTCTGGGCTGTTGCTGTTGGTAGTGAGACAAGAAGTTGTATTTCCTGCCAGCAGCAATCTCTAATCTAACAGAGATAATTTCTGTTCAGATCTTCTATAGGACTCATTAGAGAGCCCTTTACTGGCTTGTTTGGACTGCCACTTTTGGACAGCAAGAGTGTGCTTGGCTGGGTGTCTGCGTGTGCGTTGGTATACGTGTGCATGGGAACGCCGAGCTCCCATGCACACGTATACCCAGTGTGTGTAAGAGTCTGAATGTTCTCACTCACTGGAGCGTTAGCTGATGTGCATGTGAGCACTAGAAGGGCCATAAACTCACAACTACCCTCAGATGAGTGATACAACCCTGCAGGATAGGAAGCATCAGCCACATCCCCTACTGTGTGAGAGCTCCACCTGCTGGCCCCACTTCAGTCACTTTTCCTCACCTGACTGAATAAAAAAGCGTCCATCGAAGCTCAAGCCTATTAACTTCCTATCTTCCCATCTGGCGCTATTTCCAGATTGATACATGCGACTGGATCTAAATGAGTGTGAGAATGAATGAGACACATTCATTGAAGGCTTTATTTACTGAAGCACCCTATGAGAGGAGATGGTATTGATGTTTCATTATGAGTCTAATAAAGGTCAGTCTGTATTGAGTTTTCATTAATATGATTGTTTGGTGCAGATTAACATGGCAGCGCACTTGATGATGAATCCAACAATCAACTCCATCCTTCAAAACTAGAAAAAAGCCTGGGAGGAAGAAAGGAGATATGAAGATACGCCATGAATGGCAGAAAGACAGGGAGAGAGATAGAGAACAGACAGGCAAGAAACACTGAGCAGCCTAGATATGATGAGAGAGATAAGGCAAGATCAAAAGAAGCTAAGATTGTGCGTTAACAAAGAGGACACAATAAAGAAGAGAGGGAAAAAGAGGCACAACTCAAAGTAATAAAAAGCTAAGACACTGCTATCCAATGGGATACAACAGCTTTTCTGTCTACAAGACCCCTGTATAGGTTTGTTCTCATTCCTCCAGGCAGTCCTTGACACCAGTGCCACTGGCTGTCAAGTCCTCACAAAGCACAACCCTGCAGTGAATTTGACAAAAGTAGTCTGGCAACAAACGAACATTGGACTGACGACAGGACTCATTGTGGAGGTTGAACAAAGCAGCAGACCCTGTGAGCCTAACACTGGCCCGTCCTTGACGTCCATTCTCTCGAGCTCCTTGTTATTTTCCCTGATACAATTGAGGCCAGAGCCAAATGGATTAATAGGAAGTAGAAGAGACCACAAAGCAGAGAAGCTTATACTGTCAGGATGGAAAGCACACACACACTCTCACACACACACACACACACACACACACACACACACACACACACACTCCTCTCCAGTGGTGAGGCTGCAGACAGGCTGAACTTTCAGCACCATGGACAGTGTCACGGTGTAGGAGCAGAGATGCGCTGTTGGTTTCTTTGTAATTCAGTTGTGCTTCAACAAAGCATTATGTGTGATGCTGTTCTTGTCATGGCGGTATAATATTGCAGCGGCGTGGTGCTGCACTGCACTGTGATGACTCCCCCTCACTGTAACTGGACTAAATAAGGCCCATTCCCCTTCTGGTATTATCTGCAGCACCATGACGCATCTTTAAGTGTGGTGCCTCCATTAAAATGAGTGATGATCCACACAGTGGAAAGCCAAGACTTTTAGGTAATAATGGATGGTCCTTTTAGCAACATGCTGCTCTCCCTCTGCAACTCTGTGTGTCTGTTCCCGTGTGCGTATGCTTGTGCTGTTTGTTATCAGTTATTGAGCAAAGCAGGTTCTCCCCAGTTGATCTGGTGATTTGGTGAAATGGGAAAATGTGTATGCATTGCTGGCACTTGTGGGGATATTAATGTGCACATTCACTCATTCATTTACATGATCCACCGTTAATGTCACATAGAAGAATATATCCTATATTTAAGCATTGTTTCTCTTTCATTTTTTACAGAAAGTGTCCCAGTACACCATCATCATCCAGGCCACAGACATGGAGGGCAACTTGAATTTTGGCTTGTCTAACACAGCCACAGCGCTTATCTCCATAACTGACATCAATGACAACCCCCCAGAGTTGGAAGGGAAGACGGTGAGTTCGAAACTTTGCCATTGATATTTTCTTCTTGGGGCTGTACATGTTTTTTCAGGAGGGTCTTTCTTCTGAGGAAAGAGGAACTCTTTTTCTAGTTCTTTCTTCTCTGATGAGATTCATCACAAAAAAAACATTTACTGTGCATGCCACAGTGAATAAAATTTGTCATTATAATTCTTCTGCTGTCTACTTGTTTGTTTACCAGTTCATAAGTAAAAAAAAAACTGAGTGGGTATTAGTTGTTTTGGTTTTTTTTTTTCCAATACATGTAAATGTGTGATTTTAAGATGACAATGACAAAAAATGCCCCCCTTCCTAGTTTTCACACAGTCCCTAATAGCGGGAGTCTGGTGTTCACGACTTGACAGGTTTTGACCCGATAATTGTTATTTTCAATTTAACACTTGCTTGTTTAGCTGCTATTCCACACACTGTATTATGTAGACTAGATAATTCTCCATATTCTACTGTACATTAGGTCGGCATGATTCTTAGACTGAACTGAACTTTAACTGAAGTTTAGTACTATAGATCACAGGATGGCATCACTAAAGTATATAACCTGGCTAAATTGAGGCTTTGAAGTACGCTGAGGCGAGAAGATGCCATTATGTGAGATGAGCATGTGGGGAGAAAGAAAGTGAGATGGAGATCAGTTTTGTTGATGGGATGTTTGCCCATCCTTTGTCCTCTCCCTCACTCTGCGTTGTCCTTGCCAGCGGGGGCCTCTGGTAGCCTGGTTTTGTCTGCAGGCATCTGGCCCAAGTCCCTGAAACCTCTGCACTCATCTGACAGGAAGCCACTTTTCAACAGCAGTGCGTACAGTTAGGCATCGCGGAGGGTGGGGATTACTTTGATAGGTTATTGATGATAAAGCAGCAATCAAAGGCACAAGATTTTTTATGATCCATATATGCCTTTCGGTTTGTGTATCTTTTTCCATATTTAGCACTTCCTCTCGATTCTCAACCTGGTCATGGACCAGAATCCAGTGCTGACCACAGCATGAAAGACCAAGCCTGGATTATAGCTTCTCTTTCTGTGAGCGCTTGGATTTCTGAGATTCCAGAGAGAGACAGATGCTGTGTGCAACAGAGCTCAGGGGCAAAGCGTGCAGTGTGTTAGTGTCACACAGTGTGAGCCCTGTCTCCTCGGCAGGACCATCGTCAGCATGTATGCCAGTACAGTTCCAGCCGCATGCGCTGATAAGAGCTCACCAGCTGTCTGGGGTAGAGCTCACCAAACAAGGCCGCCATTCTGCTCAGAACTACTCTGTCCCCATCTGTGGCACTGGCTCTTCCACCACTCTTTGCAATGGAGAAGCTCTGGACCAGAGTCCTCCCGCCAGCCAGCAGCGGACATGCCGTGCCTCGACAGAAAAGAAAAACCACATTGTCTTTGGCAGGCACACGACACAATGAAGAGAAATGCACATGTGACTGCGCTGTCTGTGAGATGTTTGTCCTCACTTTAGGGCCTCATTACGTTCTCTGCTGCACTCTTGAGTAAAAGAAGCAAACCAGATTTGTCAGCAAAAGAACAGCCATATAATTTTGACATACAACTCAGAGATATTTTTGTTGCATCTCCATCACATGGACAGCAGTACACTTTCACATGAACACATGAAGAGGGATAGTTTTACACCAGATGCCTTTTTAAATTTTTCGTCAATCTCTATTTTTTTGTTTGGCTCCCCACATAAGGAACTAGACTCTCAGTAGTTCAGTAATTCAGTTAATTAAGTGAAATTGCTTGTAGGCTGATATATTGACTCTCATTTGCAAAGAAAAAGAAACAACCAAAAAACTGAACAAAACCCAAATGTTTTCTTCACATCACCATCTGAGCCTGAACACACTATGTTAGTGTTATATTCTTCATTATGTGATAAACAAAAGGACTGTGATACTTGCTACAATCTGTCTAATCAAACTATTTAATCATGTCTAGCATACCCTTGCTGAAATGTACCCAGCTGTCTGTTGTTCAATGAACAATTATGAGGAGCAATAGAGTTGCTTCTGAAGACTTATGGGGGTTGAAAAGCTGAGTTCCAAGATACACAGACATAGAAATCTGAATCAAGTGCTGCTTTCAATTCACCTGCAGAGCTGTACATTCCTAAAAGCAGAAAGAGTTGGAGCACCATATATTATGGGCTTCCTCCCTGGTAAAAGCCACCATGATATGTTGGTAGAGGGTAGACGCCTGTTGGCACTAGGTGTATCTTTATTTCACTTTATGCCACTTTATTACACTAGTGAGGATATGGCAGCCTTCCTAAGTGGACTGATGTCAGACTGACTGTGCTTTGGAACATTTATTCTGCTTAATGCTGCCATTACCGTTTGGTGTTATTTTCAACACCTTATGAAGGAAAAGAAGAGCCAATTTAGTCTTGCTGAGCTCTAGCTCTGTTGTCTAAAAAGAACCATTTTTATTTGCTGAGTCAGTTTTCCCTAAGAAGGCCATAGATCTCTCCTGCTGCTCAGTGCGCCTTCATGCAGATTTATTTTTTTAAATGATACAAGGCCTGTAGTGCACCATAGCCCAACTAATTTCCCCTGACTCTGGTGTAGCTCAGTCGGTTGACAGTTTGGCATGTCAACAGCCAGTGAAAAACAGGAGAGGGAATAAATGCTGAGGATTATGTAGAAGTGACCTTCTGGGTCGTTTTTAGTGCCATCCTTGATACACGTCAGGTCTATTGATTGTCTCAAGACCCTCGTGTAAAGTGTCCATGCTTTTGCTTTGAATGGTTTAAAAAGTCATAATTCATGCCCAGGGACAGCAGCTGTTGACCTTATATGTGTTCACCAATACCGTTTATTGTTGTCTGCTTACTTTCTTCAAACAGTCACTTTTCAAAGCAGAAATTAAATAATAATAAAAAAAAAACTCTTTGTTTTGCAAATGAAAAACTCTTAGATCAAAAATCGCACCCCAGTTCTATCAATCTGACTGGTCTGGCATTGCCCAAAGTTGGCACAACTCTGGCAGCCAAAGTTGGCTAACTTTAGATGGATATTATTTGTAATAGATATAAGCGAGCGAATCCACTTCCTCTTAATTTCCTCTTTAAAAGCTTTTTCAAAGACTGTGCAAGGCACAGACTGAATTATAATGTGAATGAATAAAGCCACTCATTTTGTGAAGGCTGGGACTAAACTGAGTGTATTATGTTTAGACTGAACTCACTACTGATCTGAAGTCAGCCAACGGTGAATGCTGTGACTGTGTGAACATAATGATGTGCTCATATTGAAGTGCATTTGAAAGTTGATCCATTATCCAATACGGAGCCAGTGACTATGAATCTTCAAATAAACTAAACAAAGCTATTTGAATCAACACTCACCATTCACAGTTGGAGCCAAAGCTTGCTAACAAAAACTTTTTGTTTAAAAATTGAACAAATTATGATTTTTAATATCAGCTTTCAGGGATTTTTGTTTTGATCCCATTCAATATCAAGATATTTCAATGTTACAATCAACAAGGAGGACGCAAACGCAGAACCCAGACTCAAAAAGTGAGTGGCGAAATGGGGTTTTATTGCAAGAATAATGAATGGGGTTGGAGGGGAAAAATCCAGGAGACGGGAGGAGAAAGGGAAGTGAGTAGATGGCAGGGAAGCAAAACAAGCTTGGAGGGGTTTGGCTGGCTGGAAGCATGACAAAGGGACAGACAGGTAGGCAGGCAGGTAGATGGCCAGTGATCCTGTGGTAGGGATGAAACGAGATAAGTATCCACAAAAATCTGTAGACCACGGTCTGACAAGGACTGGAGCGGAGAGCCGGTGTTTTATACTGCAGGGTTGATTACTGGGTGGATCTCAGGTGAGCAGCAGCGAGCAAGTGAGTTGAATGAATGCAATCAGGAACCCCGGAGAGTGAGGGAGATGCCACGCCCACCGCACAGACACACAGAGACAGACAGACAGGACATTCAACAGATTTGTCTTCAGCGTCAATGCTTCAACATTTCCATCAGTGACGCTCTTCTCAATGAATGTTTAAACAGTTAGCAAAGAAACTTTGAGTACATAGCTCTATAAAGCCAGAATTTGTAATAATAACTTCTTGTGACATTACAAGTCAATTTGCCCCACTTCTTCCCCTGCTTCTTTGTAATAATAAAATTCCTCAGCGTTTTGTAGTCTGGTCCCTCACGTCTTATCAATGGATCCACATTCAATTGGAGAGAGAGTGGCCATTTTGAAAGCTCTTTCCCTGCAGTCAAAATCATTGTATGTGCCTCTGAGAGCATGGCCAGTCGGCAGTATGGCCAAACAAGCTCAGAAGGTTCGTGGTTGTGTTCATGCTAAAGCTTAGGAGTGAAAATAAAATAGAAGAGCCCGCACATCAGAAAATGAGGGCGTGCATTTAATTTGCTCTGTGCTTATCAGTCTGCTCGTACTGCAGTGGATAGGAGGAGAGAGGGAAAGAACGAAGAAGAGGGGAATCCGCTGGTTTGGACACAGCTTCAATCCCACGGTGATGAAGCCATTAAAGTGAACAGCAGCTGGCAGACTCGCACCATAAACAAGTTAATGCTTCACAAGAGGAAACACAGATTACAGCCTGACAATGAGAGCTTTCAGTCCATACGTGTGTGTGTAAGTGTGTATGTGTGTATGTGTGTGTGTGTGTGTGTGTGTGTGTGTGTGTATTTGTGCCTACCTTTGAGTGCCCATCCCTCTGAAGCAAGATAAATCCCTGTAGAAAAACCCACAGATCCTGTTGCGCTGTAAATTCTTCTTCAGGCTCAGCAGCTGTCATCAAGTTTCCTCCAGAGTTAGTTCAGAGGGGAGTTGTCTCAGATTGCAGTATAATGAAGATCATTAGCCAAAGATTATTCCTATTGCTGCCTTAATTACAGTACTTATCTAATTGCTTATTAAAACCTAGATTTGGTGAATGCACAAAA